>NC_086448.1:182907219-183610969 GCF_028390025.1 Pseudophryne corroboree | reverse complement strand
ATTTGATTTCCATTAATAATTTTTGTGTGATTTTGTTGTCAGCACATTCAACTATGTAAAGAACAAAGTATTTAATAAGAATATTTAATTCATTCAGTTCTAGGATGTGTTATTTTAGTGTTCCCTTTATTTTTTTGAGCAGTGTATTTCTATATACTGACTCTTCAGAAGTGGGATAATGTAGCTGCCAGCGATGAGAATGATTTTGCAGATTACTTTTGGAACTAACATAGAACAATGGATGACTTTTGTCAGGGTTATTATTCTCTGCTTTGTGTCTGACCTCGGGATTCAGTACAACATTTGAGACTGCTGATTTATTTTGATGTTGATAAATAAGATGTAGAGCAGAAATGATAAGGAAATTGCAATAATAGCATAGAAATAAATGATCTAGCGAACCTATAAATCACATAATCATATGTACTGTAATGATAAATTCAATTAGCAAAACTGAATTTAATAATCTGGTAAGATCTGCAATATAAATCTTGTGTGGCATGGCATAAACTACTGAAATAGTGGACTCGGTAGGTAAAATTAGCATTTCTAAAGACATTTCTTAGTTTTGTAGTGCATAAGGATATAGTATATACTGTAATCAGATAATTTCTGTTAGTATATTACTTAGATGTGACTCATTTCCTAGGTTATGAGGTCAAACTGCTGAACTCTATTTGAGTATCTGTGCATGGGGAAGAATGCAATCCTCTCCCCCCCCCCCAGCCCCTGTTTGGCATGGGCCAGAGCCCAGCTGTACAGTAATAGTGCATACCTCCCAACTTTAGGACCATCCATGGAGGGACATCATTGTGCGCCGAAGGCGCGCGGCCGAATTTAGGGGGCATGGCCTAATGAAAAGTGGCGTGGCCTCATGGCATCTGCCACGATCTCAGGCCACACCCCGTTTTTGTCATTATGGGGGCATGGACAGCGGTGAGAGAGCTGCTGGCCATACCCCCTGTGCCTCTCTGCCAGGAATAGACGCTGTGCACATGCCCACAGCATCTATTCACCGCTGCTCTGACCAGCGCAGCAAGTGACAGGGGGGATCTCCCAACTGCCCCCCCACCCGCGGGACACTGCGGGTGGGGCAGCAGGATAGACCGTGAAAAACGGGACTGTCCCGCCAAAATCGGGACAGTTGGGAGGTATGATAGTGACAGGAGCAGGGTTGCTGAGAGGGGAATTGTAGTGAGTACTAATTACCCACTGTGCAGGGGAAAGAACTCCCCCTACTATGCAAGTTTCCGTTTTCATTATTTATTTTTCGTGCCTGTGTGGTCACAGGGCCTAATTCAGATCTGATTGCAGCAGCAAATTTGTTATCTAATGGGCAATACTGTGTGCACTGCTTGGGGGGGTGGAGAGGGGGGGGGCAGATATAACATGTGCAGAGAGAGTTAGATTTGGGTGGGGTGTGTTCAAATGAAATCTAAATTGCAGTGTACAAATAAAGCAGCCAGTATTTACCCTGCACAGAAACAAAATAACACACCCAAATCTAACTCTCTCTCTGCACATGTTATATCTGCCACACCTGGGGGTAAATTTACTAAGGTGGGAGTTTTTTAGAACTGGTGATGTTGCCTATAGCAACCAATCAGATTCTATCTATTATCTTCTAGAAGCAGCTTGTTAAATGTTAAGTAGAATCTGATTGGTTGCTATGGGCAACATCACTAGTTCTAAAAAAAACTCCCACCTTAGTAAATTTACCCCCTGCAGTGCACATGGTTTTGTCCATTAGCTGATAAATTTGCTGCTGCGATCAGATCTGAAATAGGCCCGCAGACCCATGATTTGGCTATACCTTCCTCATCACTCAGACTTTCATTGCTCTATGATCCTTCCCGGAATTGTTTCAAACAAGATGGATTTGAAAGTTGTCTGTTAATTAGAAAAACATGGACTTTATCTTAAGTGTTTTATTCTTTTTTATAAAGTACAGTTGATTGATAAGTACACTAGGTGAAAAAGTCAGATAGGGTTGGTAATACCTGACTACGATTAGTTACCCGGGTACATTTGAGGCCAAATTAAGCTCAGAAATATCTGTGCAAGACACAGGGCTAGATGCATCATCACTTGGAAAGTGATAAAATGGAGAGTGAAAAAGTACCAGCCAATCAGGTCCTACCTGCCATGTCACAGGCTGTGTTTGAAAAATGGCAGTTAGCAGCTGATTGGCTGGTACTTTTTCACTCTCCATTTTATTACTTTCCAAGTGATGATGCATCTAGCCCACACTCTCATTTTACAGCACCACATCCTAAACTGGCCAACCGCACCCACATTCCTGCTGGCTACCAATCCTCATTCCAAGCTGAGAATGGGGACTGTCACACTGCAGCCAGAAAAGCTGGGTGTGGTATAGAAGATCTATTAGACAGTCAATAGGCTGACATCATATGGTCAACAGGCATTTGGTCAACAGGGTCAAAAGGTCAACAGGTAAAAGGTAGACAGATATAAAAGGTCTACAGGGTCAAAAGCTTGACATGGAAATGGTCAACACAAAAAAGGTTGGCACAAGTTTTTTCATGTTTTTTTGTGTCATTTTGTATGTATCACCTGTGACCCCAATTAGTGGTAGCATAGACCCCTGCAGGCTCACTTCGATTGCCATGGTTCAGGCAACGTGCTTTGCTCTGCTACCGCTGCGCTCAGACACTGCTGCGCTGCACTACCTAATCGTAGCCCACGTAGATGGTAAACAAAGCAACAGTTGAAAAGATGTGAGAAACCCCAAAAAAATGTGCATCGACCATATGTGTGTCGACCACTGCAATGTCGATCTTTTGAACCTGTCGACCTTTTAGCTGTAGAACTTTTGACCCTCTCAACCTAATGCCTATCGACCATATGGTGTTGACCTAAGACTGTCTACCCAGGGAGCATCTATCCATAGTCCGGATACCGACAAAATGGTTCATGTATTTTCATTGTTGACATGGGCATTTTAGCACTAAATCAAATCAACCATCAAATTCCTGTTTCCATTGATTGACCCACAATATATTATTAAAAACAACAAATCTAATTGCTGACCGGTTGTCCTGGCTTTTCTACAGATTTACATGTTTTAGTACTGTTGTTAAATCTAACCCTAAAAATATCTGTATTAAGAGTTTTTAAAGCTTCAATTGGAATTTAACATATCACTCAAAGTATAACAGAATATTCTATAACATAACTAGCTGACACAGGGTCAAATTTTCAAGTTATTAATGAGTTGGATGTACTGTCAACAGGTTAAAAAAAAAATAGCAGCTTAGCAGCTTTTCCGACACACCCATGAGGTGGCTGCCCAGTGGTGTTTTTATTTTATTTTTATTTTTTTGGGGGGGAGGGTGTTGCCAGTAACCCTGATCCCCAGCTTTCATTTCTGTTCAGTTTTATAATCACTTTTACATTTGTGAGATGAGTTTAAAGTTTTTCTTCTGTTATCAATGTTGCTATTACAAGGCTTTTGGGTACACAATCTTTCTTGTCTTCACACCTCCATTTCTGTCAGCTTTTTAGTTCACTGATTTATGGTTATTTCTGTCAGTTATTACAGTTCATTAAAGTTTTCATCCAAAAAGTTTAATTCTCATCTAAAAAGTTTTCATCCAAATCCATCCTGTGGTAGGCTCGGAACAGGCTCCCGAGGTTAAAGCTCTGTCTGGCGTACATCAACGGCTAGTCAGACCGGGGCCCAAACCACTGCATTAGGCATCCTCACCTCTCTGAAGTTTGCATCCAAATAGACTCCCCAGATCAAAGTTCTGGCCAGCGCAATTAGCCGGGATTCCAACCCCCATAAAACCAGGCCAGGACCAACTGGACCACCTCGCGCTGGTTTTATTCTAATCAGTGCTTGAGTGTTCAAATGTATAACTGGACAGACAAACAAACAGACCAATTAATTTTAAATATATGATATGGGTCCTGATTCATACTGTAGTTGTATGGTATTGCACAGCTGCAAGGAAGAGGTTGAGTAATACCGCACAAGTAATATGATAATGCAGCAGGAGGCATCTGTAGGAAAAAGATACCTCCTGCCAGCACCTGTAATCCAAATGCTGCGTCCAAAGAAACAGCATCAGTTGCGATGGTCGCAGGCCTCGGCCATAGGAATAAGCCTAGGCTTACTTGGAATGTCCAGAGGAACTGCTCAGCCAGAGCTTGTAGTCAGACCCTGTATTGGTCACGCCTACAAAACAGAGATGACATGCCTCCCATTTTGAAAAATGCTGCCCCCACCCTATTCCCAAATGGCTTAAGCATTCTGTAGCTTGGTGGCACTATGCAAGCCTTGCAGGACCCAATCTGTACTAGTGGTGCCTACCCGTCGTTGCCGAGTTATTAATACATTTATTTAATGAGGCCAAGTGATTATTAATTTCATTCAGTGATACATTTTTTATCTTCCCCATTTTTTTAGTACACTCATCTGTCTTAATATCTTCTAGTTATTTATTTGAATAATACTTATTTATTTTAGCAATGAAATACAGGTTGAGTATCCCATATCCATATATTCCGAAATACGGAATATTCCGAAATACAGACTTTTTTGAGTGAGAGTGAGATAGTGAAACCTTTGTTTTTTGATGGCTCAATGTACACAAACTTTGTTTAATACACAAAGTTATTAAAAATACTGTATTAAATGACCTTCAGGCTGTGTATATAAGGTATATATGAAACATAAATGAATTGTGTGAATGTAGACACACTTTGTTTAATGCACAAAGTTATAAAAAATATTGGCTAAAATTACCTTCAGGCTGTGTGTATAAGGTATATATGTAACATAAATGCATTCTGTGCTTAGATTTAGGTCCCATCACCATGATATCTCATTATGGTATGCAATTATTCCAAAATACGGAAAAATCCGATATCCAAAATACCTCTGGTCCCAAGCATTTTGGATAAGGGATACTCAACCTGTACTACTGAAAAATAAAATCAGTTATCTTAACAAAAGTGTTAAGATATTGTAATATGAAAATTCTTATAGTTCGCATGGACATATATCCGACGCATAAAGAGCCCACTCACACAGTGCCCATGTGACTGTAAGCGCTATAGACATAGACTTGAGTTTGTATCACTTGCACATTTTTCGTCTTTATCGGGTGTGTGGTGGTAGTGTCATGGCAACAAGGGGGGTAATTCAGAGTTGATCATAGCAGCAAATTTGTTAGCAGATGGGTAAAACCATGGGGGTAATTCCAAGTTGATCGCAGCAGGAATTTTGTTAGCAGTTGGGCAAAACCATGTGCACTGCAGGGGAGGCAGATATAACATGTGCAGAGAGAGTTAGATTTGGGTGTGGTGTGTTCAAACTGAAATCTAAATTGCAGTGTAAAAATAAAGCATCTAGTATTTACCCTGCACAGAAACAAAATAACCCACCCAAATCTAACTCTCTCTGCACATGTTATATCTGCCACACCTGCAGTGCACATGGTTTTGCCCGAAAGCTAACAAATTTTCTGCTGTGGTCAGCTCTAAATTACCCCCAACGTACGCATGCATAGTCATTTAAGAAAAAAAATATATATTTTATTAAAGTGCAGCAACACAGATGAGCGCTGGTACTGCGGAGTGGCTTGGATGTAGACACATCGGCTTCTCTCTGCTACTGCTTTATTAAGGGAGAGATTCTTTGAGCTGAACTTTATCTCTCTCATAATAAAGCAGAAGCAGAGACAAGCAAACGTGCCTCCATCCAAAACAATGAAGATTGCAGAAGCTCCTAAGTGGTCTTGGGCTCACTTCCATAGGAAGTGTTGTCATAATTACATACAGACCATTGGGAGTATAAGTAAGAGCCCTGTCCCAGCCAACAACACCCCTTGATGAAGGCGTAGAACGAAAAGCGTTGGACTTCCCTCACTGTGGCCTCCTGCTTTTTAAGATAAGATATACCTCTTGATTTTTATATGCCACATCTAATACACTATTTTGTATCTCTTTTTTTTTCAAATAGGCTGTTCATATGTCTTCATTTTGCTCTATTAATAGTCCATTGAATTTTTTTTTATATATATACTTTGTCTTAAATAAAGAATTCTTGTTAAACTTTAAGATTGACTTTTAGATTGACTGATCTATTATAACTCATTATTATTGGCTAGTAAAACTATATTGACACCAGTTGTCGCTGATACCCCCAGTTGTCGCTGATACACTGTATGTATATATATGTATATATATATAGTGTATATATATATATATATATATATATATAGAATGCTTCAGGATGCCAGCAGTCAATATCCCTACTGGAAGACTGGTGCTGAAATCCCGACATCAGTCATAATGCCGATGTCCTGATGTCCAGAATGAGAATCCCAATCATAAGTACCCCAGGGACTGTTAGAGTTAGGCCACCTGGGTGGTGGTGGTGGGGGAGTTAGGTATAGACACCAACTGGGAGCGTTAAGTTTAGGCTGCGGGTGTAGAGTGCTAGGTTGTGGGTAGGGGGGTTAGGTTTAGGCACCACCGGGAAGGGTTGGGGTTATGTGTCAAGAGGAGGGTTGCGTTTAAACTATGGTAAGGGAGGGTTAAGGGTTCTGACTGCCGGCATCCCAAATGCCGGTCACAAGTATGTATTCCTTATATATAAATGCCTCTTTCATAAGAATGGCACACTGACCAAGCGCACTGTTGTACTTTATATTAGTTACACAACTAGGTTGGGTATCTAAAAGGGAAGGAGCTACATTGGAATTTATAGATCTCCTGAAAAAAATACTTTTTTTGTGCAAACATTCTCCCTTTTAGAGCTATATAAATATGTCAGAGAGTATAATATTAGTTAATAATGTCACTTTTGCATAATATACAGGTCTCCCACATCCGAATATCCGATATACAAAATATTTTAAGTAAGACTGAGATAGTGACACTTTTGCTTCCTGATGGTCCAGTATACACAAACTTTTTGTCTCTTGCAGAAAACTATTAAAAATGTTGTATAAATTTTAGTGATGAGCGGGTTCGGATCCTCGGGATCCGAACCCGCCCGAACTTCACCTTTTTTTTCACGGGTCCGAGCGACTCGGATCCTCCCGCCTTGCTCGGTTAACCCGAGCGCGCCCGAACGTCATCATCCCGCTGTCGGATTCTCGCGAGATTCGGATTCTATATAAGGAGCCGCGCGTCGCCGCCATTTTCACACGTGCATTGAGATTGATAGGGAGAGGACGTGGCTGGCGTCCTCTCCGTTATAGTAGAAAAGACTGAGTGACTTAGTTATAATTGTGGGGAGGATTGGGGATGGGGAGTAGCTGTTAGGGAGTACAGTGCAGGGTTTTGATTATAATACCACCAGTGAGTTTAATCCGTTGTTTCTCTGCCTGAAAAAAACGCTCCACCATATCTGTGCTCACTCAGTGTGCTGCACTGCTGCATATATCTGTGCTGAGTGCACTGCTCACACTGCCTAATTGTGGGGACTGGGGAGCAGTTATAGCAGGAGTACAGTGCACAGTTTTGCTGACAGTGACCACCAGTCCAGTATACGTTTGTCTGCCTGAAAAACACTCCTGTGGTGGCTTTTTTTTTCTTCATACTAGTTTAGCAGTCTGCTGACAGTGTCCACCAGGTCCGTTATTATTATACAGTATATTATATATATATATAGCAGTACGGTAGGCCACGGCTGTACCTACCTCTGTGTCGTCAGTGCACTCGTCGTCCATAAGTAATATAATACTATACTATAGTATCCATCCATCTACATTGTATACCTGTGGTGGCTTTTTTTTTTCTTCATACTAGTTTAGCAGTCTGCTGACAGTGTCCACCAGGTCCGTTATTATTATTATACAGTATATTATATATATATATATATATATATATAGCAGTACGGTAGGCCACGGCTGTACCTACCTCTGTGTCGTCAGTGCACTCGTCGTCCATAAGTAATATAATACTATACTATCCATCCATCTACATTGTATACCTGTGGTGGGTTTTTTTTTCTTCATACTAGTTTAGCAGTCTGCTGACAGTGTCCACCAGGTCCGTTGTTGTTGTTATTATTATTATACAGTATATTATATATATATAGCTAACGGTAGGCCACGGCTGTACCTACCTCTGTGTCGTCAGTGCACTCGTCGTCCATAAGTAATATAATACTATACTATCCATCCATCTACATTGTATACCTGTGGTGGGTTTTTTTTCTTCATACTAGTTTAGCAGTCTGCTGACAGTGTCCACCAGGTCCGTTATTATTATTATACAGTATATTATATATATATATATAGCAGTACGGTAGGCCACGGCTGTACCTACCTCTGTGTCGTCAGTGCACTCGTCGTCCATAAGTAATATAATACTATACTATCCATCCATCTACATTGTATACCTGTGGTGGCTTTTAGTTGTGCGCATTAAAATATGGAGAACAAAAATGTGGAGGTTAAAAAAATAGGGAAAGATCAAGATCCACTTCCACCTCGTGCTGAAGCTGCTGCCACTAGTCATGGCCGAGACGATGAAATGCCATCAACGTCGTCTGCCAAGGCCGATGCCCAATGTCATAGTACAGAGCATGTAAAATCCAAAACACAAAAGATCAGTAAAATGACCCAAAAATCAAAATTAAAAGCGTCTGAGGAGAAGCGTAAACTTGCCAATATGCCATTTACGACACGGAGTGGCAAGGAACGGCTGAGGCCCTGGCCTATGTTCATGGCTAGTGGTTCAGCTTCACATGAGGAAGCACTCATCCTCTCGCTAGAAAAAAGAAAAGACTTAAGCTGGCAAAAGCACAGCAAAGAACTGTGCGTTCTTCGAAATCACAAATCCCCAAGGAGAGTCCAATTGTGTCGGTTGCGATGCCTGACCTTCCCAACACTGGACGGGAAGAGCTTGCGCCTTCCACCATTTGCACGCCCCCTGCAAGTGCTGGAAGGAGCACCCGCAGTCCAGTTCCTGATAGTCAAATTGAAGATGTCAGTGTTGAAGTACACCAGGATGAGGATATGGGTGTTGCTGGCGCTGGGGAGGAAATTGACAAGGAGGATTCTGATGGTGATGTGGTTTGTTTAAGTCAGGCACCCGGGGAGACACCTGTTGTCCGTGGGAGGAATATGGCCATTGACATGCCTGGTCAAAATACAAAAAAAAATCAGCTCTTCAGTGTGGAATTATTTCAACAGAAATGCGGACAACTGGTGTCAAGCCGTGTGTTGCCTTTGTCAAGCTGTAATAAGTAGGGGTAAGGACGTTAACCACCTCGGAACATCCTCCCTTATACGTCACCTGCAGCGCATTCATAATAAGTCAGTTACAAGTTCAAAAACTTTGGGCGACAGCGAAAGCAGTCCACTGACCAGTAAATCCCTTCCTCTTGTAACCAAGCTCCCGCAAACCACACCACCAACTCCCTCAGTGTCAATTTCCTCCTTACCCAGGAAATCCAATAGTCCTGCAGGCCATGTCACTGGCAAGTCTGACGAGTCCTCTCCTGCCTGGGATTCCTCCAATGCATCCTTGAGTGTAACGCCTACTGCTGCTGGCGCTGCTGTTGTTGCTGCTGGGAGTCGATCGTCATCCCAGAGGGGAAGTCGGAAGACCACTTGTACTACTTCCAGTAAGCAATTGACTGTCCAACAGTCCTTTGCGAGGAAGATTAAATATCACAGCAGTCATCCTGTTGCAAAGCGGATAACTCAGGCCTTGACACCTATGTTGGTGTTAGACGTGCGTCCAGTATCTGCCGTTAGTTCACGGGGAACTAGAGAATTGCTTGAGGTAGTGTGCCCCCGTTACCAAATACCATCTAGGTTCCACTTCTCTAGGCAGGCGATACCGAGAATGTACACGGACGTCAGAAAAAGACTCACCAGTGTCCTAAAAAATGCAGTTGTACCCAATGTCCACTAAACCACGGACATGTGGACAAGTGGAGCAGGGCAGACTCAGGACTATATGACTGTGACAGCCCACTGGGTAGATGTATTGCCTCCCGCTGCAAGAACAGCAGCGGCGGCACCAGTAGCAGCATCTCGCAAACGCCAACTCGTTCCTAGGCAGGCTACGCTTTGTATCACCGCTTTCCAGAATACGCACACAGCTGAAAACCTCTTACGGCAACTGAGGAAGATCATCGCAGAATGGCTTACCCCAATTGGACTCTCCTGGGGATTTGTGGCATCGGACAACGCCAGCAATATTGTGCGTGCATTACATCTGGGCAAATTCCAGCACGTCCCATGTTTTGCACATACCTTGAATTTGGTGGTGCAGAATTATTTAAAAAACGACAGGGGCGTGCAAGAGATGCTGTCGGTGGCCAGAAGAATTGCGGGCCATTTTCGGCGTACAGGCACCGCTTACAGAAGACTGGAGCACCACCAAAAACACCTGAACCTGCCCTGCCATCATCTGAAGCAAGAGGTGGTAACGAGGTGGAATTCAACCCTCTATATGCTTCAGAGGATGGAGGAGCAGCAAAAGGCCATTCAAGCTTATACATCTGGCCACGATATAGGCAAAGGAGGTGGAATGCACCTGTCTCAAGCGCAGTGGAGAATGATTTCAACGTTGTGCAAGGTTCTGCAACCTTTTGAACTTGCCACACGTGAAGTCAGTTCAGACACTGCCAGCCTGAGTCAGGTCATTCCCCTCATCAGGCTTTTGCAGAAGAAGCTGGAGGCATTGAAGGAGGAGCTAAAACAGAGCGATTCCGCTAGGCATGTGGGACTTGTGGATGGAGCCCTTCATTCGCTTAACCAGGATTCACGGGTGGTCAATCTGTTGAAATCAGAGCACTACATTTTGGCCACCGTGCTCGATCCTAGATTTAAAACCTACGTTGGATCTCTCTTTCCGGCAGACACATGTCTGCAGAGGTTCAAAGACCTGCTGGTGAGAAAATTGTCAAGTCAAGCGGAACGCGACCCGTCAACATCTCCTCCTTCACATTCTCCCGCAACTGGGGGTGCGATGAAAAGGCTACGAATTCCGAGCCCACCCGCTGGCGGTAATGCAGGGCAGTCTGGAGCGACTGCTGATGCTGACATCTGGTCCGGACTGAAGGACCTGCCAACGATTACTGACATGTCGTCTACTGTCACTGCATATGATTCTCTCACCATTGAAAGAATGGTGGAGGATTATATGAGTGACCGCATCCAAGTAGGCACGTCAGACAGTCCGTACGTATGCTGGCAGGAAAAAGGGGCAATTTGGAGGCCCTTGCAGAAACTGGCTTTATTCTACCTAAGTTGGCCTCCCTCCAGTGTGTACTCCGAAAGAGTGTTTAGTGCCGCCGCTCACCTTGTCAGCAATCGGCGTACGAGGTTACTTCCAGAAAATGTGGAGAAGATGATGTTCATTAAAATGAATTATAATCAATTCCTCCGTGGAGACATTCACCAGCAGCAATTTCCTCCAGAAAGTACACGGGGACCTGAGATGATGGATTCCAGTGGGGACGAATTAATAATCTGTGAGGAGGGGGATGTACACAGTGAAAGGGGTGATGAATCGGACAATGATGATGAGGTGGACATCTTGCCTCTGTAGAGCCAGTTTGTGCAAGGAGAGATTGCTTGCTTCTTTTTTGGTGGGAGCCCAAACCAACCAGTCATTTCAGTCACAGTCGTGTGGCAGACTCTGTCGCTGAAATGATGGGTTCGTTAAAGTGTGCATGTCCTGTTTATACAACATAAGGGTGGGTGGGAGAGCCCAAGGACAATTCCATCTTGCACCTCTTTTTTCTTTCATTTTTCTTTGCGTCATGTGCTGTTTGGAGAGTATTTTTTTGAAGGGCCATCCTGCGTGACACTGCAGTGCCACTCCTAGATGGGCCAGGTGTTTGTGTCGGCCACTAGGGTCGCTTAGCTTAGTCACACAGCTACCTCATTGCGCCTCTTTTTTTCTTTGCGTCATGTGCTGTTTGGGGAGTATTTTTTTGAAGGGCCATCCTGCGTGACACTGCAGTGCCACTCCTAGATGGGCCAGGTGTTTGTGTTGGCCACTTGGGTCGCTGAGCTTAGTCACACAGCTACCTCATTGCGCCTCTTTTTTTCATTGCGTCATGTGCTGTTTGGGGAGTATTTTTTTGAAGGGCCATCCTGCGTGACACTGCAGTGCCACTCCTAGATGGGCCAGGTGTTTGTGTCGGCCACTAGGGTCGCTTAGCTTAATCACACAGCTACCTCATTATGCCTCTTTTTTTCTTTGCGTCATGTGGTGTTTGGGGAGTGTTTTTTTGAAGGGCCATCCTGCGTGACACTGCAGTGCCACTCCTAGATGGGCCAGGTGTTTGTGTCGGCCACTAGGGTCGCTTAGCTTAGTCACACAGCCACCTCATTGCGCCTCTTTTTTTCTTTGCGTCATGTGCTGTTTGGGGAGTATTTTTTTGAAGGGCCATCCTGTCTGACACTGCAGTGCCACTCCTAGATGGGCCAGGTGTTTGTGTCGGCCACTTGGGTCGCTGAGCTTAGTCACACAGCTACCTCATTGCGCCTCTTTTTTTCTTTGCGTCATGTGCTGTTTGGGGAGTATTTTTTTGAAGGGCCATCCTGCGTGACACTGCAGTGCCACTCCTAGATGGGCCAGGTGTTTGTGTCGGCCACTAGGGTCGCTTAGCTTAGTCACACAGCTTCCTCATTGTGCCTCTTTTTTTCTTTGCGTCATGTGCTGTTTGGGGAGTATTTTTTTGAAGGGCCATCCTGCGTGACACTGCAGTGCCACTCCTAGATGGGCCAGGTGTTTGTGTCGGCCACTAGGGTCGCTTAGCTTAGTCACACAGCTACCTCATTGCGCCTCTTTTTTTCTTTGCGTCATGTGCTGTTTGGGGAGTATTTTTTTGAAGGGCCATCCTGTCTGACACTGCAGTGCCACTCCTAGATGGGCCAGGTGTTTGTGTCGGCCACTTGGGTCGCTGAGCTTAGTCACACAGCTACCTCATTGCACCTCTTTTTTTCTTTGCGTCATGTGCTGTTTGGAGAGTATTTTTTTGAAGGGCCATCCTGCGTGACACTGCAGTGCCACTCCTAGATGGGCCAGGTGTTTGTGTCGGCCACTAGGGTCGCTTAGCTTAGTCACACAGCTACCTCATTGCGCCTCTTTTTTTCTTTGCGTCATGTGCTGTTTGGGGAGTATTTTTTTGAAGGGCCATCCTGCGTGACACTGCAGTGCCACTCCTAGATGGGCCAGGTGTTTGTGTCGGCCACTAGGGTCGCTTAGCTTAGTCACACAGCTACCTCATTGCGCCTCTTTTTTTCTTTGCGTCATGTGCTGTTTGGGAGTATTTTTTTGAAGGGCCATCCTGTCTGACACTGCAGTGCCACTCCTAGATGGGCCAGGTGTTTGTGTCGGCCACTTGGGTCGCTGAGCTTAGTCACACAGCTACCTCATTGCACCTCTTTTTTTCTTTGCGTCATGTGCTGTTTGGGGAGTATTTTTTTGAAGGGCCATCCTGCCTGACACTGCAGTGCCACTCCTAGATGGGCCAGGTGTTTGTGTCGGCCACTTGTGTCGCTTAGCTTAGCCATCCAGCGACCTCGGTGCAAATTTTAGGACTAACAATAATATTGTGAGGTGTTCAGCATAGACTGAAAATGAGTCGAAATTATGGTTATTGAGGTTAATAATACTATGGGATCAAAATGACCCCCAAATTCTATGATTTAAGCTGTTTTTTAGGGTTTTTTGAAAAAAACACCCGAATCCAAAACACACCCGAATCCGACAAAAAAAATTCGGTGAGGTTTTGCCAAAACGCGTTCGAACCCAAAACACGGCCGCGGAATCGAACCCAAAACCAAAACACAAAACCCGAAAAATTTCCGGTGCACATCACTAATAAATTTACCTTCAGGCTATGTGTATAAGGTGTATGTGAAATATACTGTAAATGCATTTCGTTTTAACTAAGACTTGTATCCCTTCCCCAAGATATTTGATTATAATATGCAAATATTCCAAAATATGGAAATAGCGGACATCTGAAATACTTCTGGTCCCAAGCATTTCAGATATAGAAGACTCAACCTGTCTGTAATAAATCTGTACAGCCTCATATAAGTATATTTTTGTTTGAAAAGTAAAGGCTATTTATGCCTACAAAAAATATGTATGTTCTAGTAAGCAAACATGGATTTGTAGAAATGTCTCAGAGGCTTGGATCATGGGTAAAGATCAGTCTTCTAAACTTGTAGCTGCAGCAAAGTTCTGTGATCTGCGGTGTATCACCGCTGGTGTGTGCTGTGACTCAGCATTAGAGATTATTCTGTAGACAGCAACTGGGGTCTGCTTTTTATAGAGATATGGATCTGCATTGTATAGTTGTCACTAGAGCACATTGTGTTTGGTATAGTGGTCTATATATATAAATACTGTATTTGCAATTTTTTCTCTCCGGGAGATCCCGGGGGAGATCTCATGAGCAACTGGCGGGAGGGGGTGGCCCAGACCCAGTCCCAGTCCCAGGCCCAGTCCCAGCTACAAAATGCAGCAATTCATTGCATCTCACAGGTGATACAAGGCCACAATGACAGGATTCACACTGTCCCGTCACACCCTCTTTCATTACAGATGTGGAAAGGATGCAGGAGGGTGTTCTCTGGGATCCCAGGAAAGCATACTTGGAGTCTCCTAGAATTCCAGGATAGTAGTTGTGTATAGGTTTACATGATCTTAACTGTACTGTGTACCTGTCCTAGTTCAGTCTCTAAATAGAGCACATGTAACCAGCAGGGCCGGTGCAAGGTCTCTCTGCACCAGTGGTGCAAGTAGAAAAAATGTCTGACGGGTACTGTGTGCGCGCGCCGAAGGCGCGCGCGCAAAAAAATGGGTGTGGCCAAATGCCACATGGGGCGTGGCCAATGAAAATGGGGGCGTGATACACATATGGGGGAGGGGCAGATACACGTATGACCCCAATAGTGTCAGATACACGTTGCACCACAGTGCTAGATATACATTGCCCCACAGTGCCAGATACATATAACCCCACAGTGCCAGATACACATTGCCCCACAGTGCCAGATACACAAATGTCCCCAGAGTGCCAGATACACAAATGTCCCCAGAGTGTCAGATACACATTGCCTCACAGTGCCAGATACACATTGCCCCACAGTGCCAGATGCACATTGCCCCACAGTGCCAGATACACAAATGTCCCCAGAGTGCCAGATACACATTGCCCCACAGTGCCAGATACACATTGCCCCACAGTGCCAGATACACAAATGTCCCCAGAGTGCCAGATACACATTGCCCCACAGTGCCAGATGCACATTGCCCCACAGTGCCAGATGCACATTGCCCCACAGTGCCAGATGCACATTGCCCCACAGTGCCAGATACACATTGCCCCACAGTGCCAGATACACATTGCCCCACAGTGCCAGATACAGAAATGCCCCCAGAGTGCCATACATTGCCTCACAGTGTCAGATACACATTGCCCCACAGTGCTAGATACACAAATGCCCCCACTGTGTCAGATATACATTGCCCCCCGTGCCAGATACAGAAATGCCCCTACAGTGCCAGATATGCCCCCAGTGCCAGATATCCTCCAGTGCCAGGTATACATGCCCCCCTGTGCCAGATATCCCCCAGTGCCAGGTATATATGCCCCCCTGTGCTAGATATGCCCCCAGTGCCAGATATCCCCCAGTGCCAGGTATACATGCCCCCCCAGTGCCAGATATCCCCCAGTGCCAGGTATACATGCCCCCCCAGTGCCAGATATCCCCCAGTGCCAGGTATACATGCCCCCCCAGTGCCAGATATCCCCCAGTGCCAGGTATAACATGCCCCCCCAGTGCCAGATATCCCCCAGTGCCAGGTATAACATGCCCCCCCAGTGCCAGATATCCCCCAGTGCCAGGTATACATGCCCCCCTGTGCCAGATATCCCCCAGTGCCAGGTATATATGCCTCCCTGTGCCAGATATGCCCCCAGTGCCAGGTATACATGCCCCCCTGTGCCATATATCCCCCAGTGCCAGGTATATATGCCCCCCTGTGCCAGATATGCCCCCAGTGCCAGGTATATATGCCCCCCTGTGCCAGATATGCCCCCAGTGCCAGGTATACATGCCCCCCTGTGCCAGATATCCCCCAGTGCCAGGTATATATGCCCCCCTGTGCCAGATATGCCCCCAGTGCCAGGTATATATGCCCCCCTGTGCCAGATATGCCCCCAGTGCCAGGTATACATGCCCCCCCAGTGCCAGGTATAACATGCCCCCCTCCCCTACTCACCGCTGCCGTCGCTGTCCTCCTGTCTGTCATGTGAGGGAAGGAGAGTGCAGCCTGCGCCTCTCGTTCCCCTCAGTCTTCGGCGGGTGTCTCAGTTTAATTCAGCGCCGATCCGTGAGCCAATCAGAGCTCGCGGGTGCGAGCTCTGATTGGCTCACGGATCGGCGCTGAACTAAACTGAAACACCCACCGGAGACTGAGGGGAACGAGAGGCGCAGGCTGCACTCTCCTGCCCTCACATCAGAGGCGTGTGCGGCGGTGCGGCGTGGGGGAGGGAGGGAAGGAAGAGGAGCGGCGGCCCGTCGGTGTGGGTACGGCGTACCCACGGCTAAATTCTTACGGGTACGCCGTACCCACCCGTACCCGCCCACTTGCACCACTGCTCTGCACCCTAGGCACAGCTTCAGCGTAGCGCCCCCTAACCTGCAATCCCCACCACCACCTCTTGGAGGGGAGATGCAGGTGGGCTGGAGTGAATTGCATCTTAAACCATAAAGCTATACCTTAAAACACACTGACAATGCTAAATTCCTTTGTCGTATAAACAACCCTTATGAAGCTAAGAACACTGTACGCTGTTTACTTAAGAAATACCGTAATGATACGCTATTTGCGTAACGATCGCTCAGCCGTAGGCGAGACGCTCAAGCGTCACGTTCGCTCACGGCCCAGTGATCACAGGACACGTTATTGGTTATGTCTAGGGGAATGAATCGCTATGGCGTAGCATACGCTCGAGACCACGAGGAGGTCACCAGCGATGCAGACGCTCACAACACTATACCTTTATGTTAAATCCTTATACCAATGAAATACACTGAATACCTTAATGTGAGTACAGGGTGTAAGTGCAACCTTGTGTAACCTGACTATCTACAAAGCTGCTTGAGCGTCACCGACGCTCAAGTGAACACTTAACACTATAGTAAATACACTGATACTGGTTTAGGTTTCCAAAGCCTATTAACTGTATTATATCTAATATACTTGTAAAAGGGGATAACAGTACATATGATACACTACAATATAACAGAGACTTCCTAACCACAGAACTAAACAATAAATACAAAAAGACAATACTACACTGACCTAAATGCAATACAATACAATACTACTATGAAGTATTTAAGAGAAAAGAGGAGAGAGAGAGATAGAGAGAGAGAGAGATATTGGCTCGCAGAAAGACAATGATTATGGAGAGAACTTACGCACAAAGGGTATGATCGCCTGCGCCTCGATATCCAGCTCCCGATTATCAGCAGATAACCGTTGATGAGAGAGTGAGAGCTGGATGTGGTCGGCCTGCCTATTTATGCCCCACACACAATGCAATCTCCTGGTCCTACAATCCCATTGTCCATTGGCCGAAGGAATTCGGCCCTGTATCATAACAAAAGGTCATAGGGTGATTCATACAGGTGGGCTGTGACGATTTCCAACAGCTCAGGTGGGTGGGAAACTGGGTTTCCCGCCGCATACCTGAGTATGTGTAAATAATAGAAATGGACATAAACTTCTTATGTCCATAACTATTCGCACGAGCGATTAATACGCTCCAAACCAACACCGGAATATTGCTAATTAAATACTCTTCCGATGGGTACCAAACACTGCTGTATGATTCCTGTTAGACCCTTCGTACGATATAAGGAGGGATTCCTCAGCTCTGGGACATTGTACTTTAACCAAACTTTCAGAATCTATCAAAGGGACCATGATCTATAAACTACATTAATTGTGAACATTTGTAACGAATGAGTCGCACGCTACGATCACATAAACTCTACCGTAAATGCGCATACTGCGCGTGCGAGTGCACGCTATTGCGAGTATGCGCTTCCACGGGAGAGCGTACGCACGCGCAGCACGGACCAGTGTGCGGTGCAAATATGGCAGTGTGCATTAAGACATTTTTCTGACTTTGACAGTCCACCCTTTGGCAGTCAATAATAACTGCCACAAAATATTTAAGGAGAAAAATGTAAGTCAGGGGTTAATTGATTTCCATGGTGGGGAAAGGAAGAAGAATGGAGTAGGTGTGAAGAGGGTATGACCTAGTGAGAAAGTAGAAGCATGTGTGTATGAGTCCATGTTTGGAGGGTCAGGTATCATCGTGCCGTACGTGTGGTAAATCAAGCTTCGAGGTATTGCGAAGTATACATTTGAATTCCTTCTTATCCTGTGGTACAGGTCTGTGGATGGGCTGTCAAACTCTACCGAGCTCATTTCGGCTGTGGTTGTAACACAATGGGGATGCACATTTTAGTTGATGATACATGAATTGGGGGGGGTATGTGGTTGCTGCTATCTGTGCCTGTATTCCCTATCGACTATGTGTGTTATTACCTGAGGGTTGCAGAGATGAAGATAAAGAACACTTATGGAAAATGCAATGATATTCTATGTCAGGTTAATGTACGTTCGTCGATTGAGGTCTTGATTGGTGTCGGTTGATCGGAGTCTTCTTCTTTGTGCTTTTGCTCATAAATCGTGAGTAAAGCAAACAACGTCCATGGATTTACAAAAAATGTTGGGCTAGCGTGATTTTAAAGTTCCTAGGGAAACTGGGGTACCCATGGCATTGTCCATCAAAATCTTGTATATCAGGTCGTCTGCTCTTCTTCTTTCCATCTTTCCGTTGTCGGCCCCTTGGCTCATCAAATCCTTCGTCTACGTGGGTCTTTGTACCTCGGAGGAAAACATAGAAATGGGTGAAAGACGGACCGTATACTCATTACATCATTACGTCATGGTTTCTAGCATTGGGTCATAAATCAAATCCAGGTTAATTACAGTTTCCTCACTCCTTAAGCTCATCACTTTCGTACTTTGCTTGCACCTCATCAAAGCCTGCCCGCATCTAAATATCAATCCAATAGATATAACGACACCCAAAATACATAGGAGAAACTTTCCAACATCCATTATGACTCCTTGAGCCCAGTCTCCTAAACCGGAGAACCAATTTCGCGGGTTCAACCATGACACCCAACCAGTCAGCTCATTACCTACAGCAGCAAGGGTGAGATTGTGTTTTCGACGAAATTCCCACTTTAATTGCAGAATATCGTCCATCTTTTGGTCTATGACCTCTACCGGATCCTCGGTGCTATTTGTGATATACGTGCAACACTTTATGCTGTACTGTGTTGCCAATGTAACACAATATCCGCCTGTTACTGCTGTAAGATAATTAAGAACCATCCTATGCTGAACTAGTTCTGTTTTGTAAGCTTGAAGTTCTCTTCCAGTGTATCTAAACGTGTCATCATACATTTCAGTGATATTATCTAACAAATTGGCGAGTGCGGAAATGTATCTATAATTCATCACACCTCGAGCGGTGCGAGTGAAATCTAACGCTACCAGAACCTGAATCCCGGTGGATTCATGGATAAGATCAGAGGCCGGATGCTCTAACCTTTCTGACAGTTGTCTTTTAACTCGGTGCTCGTAATGAGTGTGAGTATAAGGAGCTTGGGCACCACGGTGTATGTCCTTCATTTTGTCATGTGTAACAGTCATCACTTCAGGCAATACTTTTCCAATATAACACAATCCTTCAGAGTTTGGGGCAAGCCACTTGTACGCCTTTCTCCCACATATGAAATATGCATCATCGGGGAGAACATAGGGGACGGAGAAGGACATGACCATGTTACAAACCTTCCAGGTGAAATCTCCAGACCCTAATTCTTCCATCTGCTTAATGCACGTATCGGTTTGTATGATATGTGCACAGTATCCTGGTGATACCTCTCCAACTTTAGTAATCCTATTTCCTAAGGTATATCGATACCGGAATGATTTTCCTCTACTGGCTATGTGGCGTACGAGCTCTGTATCTGTAGGCATTCTATCTGCTCTGTGTGAAAAGGTCATGGTAAGGTTGCTCCATGACACTTCCCAATTTCCCGGTTTTCTGGGATTGGAGATGTTAAAACATATGAGGGACCTATCCACATGGTATTGGTGGAGCTTCAAACTAGGAGGGCTGGAGATGTTAAACCTCCGGTCCACCGGTCTCCCACCACTTAGCTCAAGTACCTCCCCTAACGTTAAAGGAAATGGTACTAGCCCTGATTTACTGTGACCCTGAGGTACTTGAGAGCATACCCAACAATCTGTTTGATTTAACACGTTACCCACTAGAGAGTGATAGTCACTCAATGGATGCCGGTCCATATGGATATTAAAACTAGATTGGCATTTCTTTATGCATCCATCTTCAACCAGATTATCACAGAGCCTACAGATACAATTTTCTTCAGCTAACAATCCATCACAATTTCTTCTATCGGATCGTTTTCTGATACTCGCCTTTGCTTGTTGGTTTGGTTGATCTTGGAAAACTACGCCTCCATCATCATAATCGGAACCCATTCCAGAACCTCTTTCGACCTCTATGGTACTCTCGCCGGAACAGACTGCTCTGGTCAACATCATGGTTAACATCAAAATCCGGATTACAGTCTCTTGGGGCAAGTCCATCTTTGAGGAGAAAATAGAGAAGAATGAGAAGGGGGAAACAGAAATTTTAAGGGAGAGGGGATGGGAAGTGGAGAAAAACAATAAAAGGGAGAGGGGAGTTGACAACTGCTTCCGGTCTTCAAGGCTCAGGTGCCGCCTCAGTCCTCCTGGAACAGACACTCCAGTGATACAACCTCTACCGTCTGTTCCTTATCACGGGACTTCTCTGGATCAGCAACCTTCTTGCAGTGGGACGAATGGACCCAAGTCTCTCTCTCAGCAACCTTCAATGCTGTGGTGCTAGTCAATAAGACCTGGTATGGTCCTTCCCATCTATCAATAAGACAACCTGAGCGTAGAAAATTTCGTATCATTACATAATCCCCAGGTTCAATGTCATGACAATTACTATCTGGTAAATCAGGAATCACCAACTTCAGATTATCATTTTGATTCCTCAACTGCTTACTCATATTAATTAAGTACTTTACAGTTACTTCATTGTTACATTTCAAATCATCCTGAGGGTTAATCATGACATGCGGTTGTCGACCAAACAGAATTTCAAAAGGAGACAGATTAAGAGGGGACCTGGGAGTGGTTCTGATGCTATACAAAACAATGGGTAAAGCTTCTGGCCACGTCAATCCTGTCTCTGCCATTACTTTACTCAATTTATTTTTAATAGTGCTGTTCACTCTTTCGACCTTCGCACTCGCCTGTGGACGGTACGGAGTGTGCAGCTTGCTATCAATTCCCATCAACTTACACATTCCTTGAAAGACATCACCTGTAAAATGGGTACCCCTATCACTTTCAATGGTTCTAGGGATACCATATCTACATACAAATTCCTGCACAATTTTCTTAGCTGTAAACATAGCGGTATTTGTAGCTGCTGGAAAAGCTTCAACCCAATTCGAGAAAACATCTATACAAACAAGTACATATTTCAAATTTCGACATGGGGGTAATTGAATGAAGTCAATTTGTATTACTTGGAAAGGGCCGCCGGCAGGTGGGATATGGGATGGTTCTGTTGGTATTGCTTTTCCAATATTCTTTCTCAGACAGGTAAGGCATGACATTGCTCTTTTACTAGCATGAGAGGAGAATCCTGGGGCGCACCAGTATGCTCTTACCAATTTGCACATCCCCTCCTTGCCTAGATGAGTCAGCCCGTGAGCTGCTTCAGCCAGACACGGAAGGTATGCCCTGGGGGCCACTGGTTTACCATGTCCATCCGTCCAGAGCCCTGAAGACTCCTGGCCATATCCCTTTGCCTTCCAGACTGCCTTCTCCTGAGTGGAACACAAATTCTGCATTTCACACAACTTTTGTGTGTTGATGGTATTAAATACCATCAGTTGTGTGGTGTCTGTCCGTATGGGGGTAGCAGCTGCAAGCTTTGCAGCTTCGTCTGCTCGGCTGTTACCAAGGGATACTGGGTCTTGACTATATGTATGTGCTTTACATTTGATAACAGCCACTCTGTCGGGTTCCTGTATCGCTGTTAGAAGCCTTTTTATGTGAGCTGCATGCGCTATCGGTGTACCAGCTGCCGTCATGAAATTTCTGAGACGCCATAGCGCTCCGAAATCATGGACTACCCCGAACGCGTATCTAGAATCGGTGTAGATATTGGCAGACTTACCCTTAGCCAATTCACATGCTCTGGTTAGGGCGACCAGTTCAGCAACCTGGGCTGAGTGAGGTGGGCCTAGCGGTTCCGCTTCTATGGTGTCTTGGTCATCTACGACTGCGTATCCAGTACACAAGTCTCCCGAGTCTGACTGTCTGTGACAACTACCGTCCGTGTAGAACGTGAGTTCTGCATCTTCTAGTGGATTGTCACTGATGTCAGGCCTTGCGGAAAAATTTTGGGTCAAATATTCCATACAATCATGTGTATCTTCCTTTGCATTAAATCCTCCTTCCCCATCACTCTCACCTCCCACCCTTTGTGCCTGTCCAGGCACGCCTGGGAGAAATGTTGCAGGGTTTAATGCGCTGCATCTCCTTATGGTGATGTTTACTGGGGCCATTAATGCCAATTCCCATCTCGTAAACCTTGCTGATGAGACATGTCTGGTTTGGGCAGAATTCAATAAGGCCGATACCGCATGTGGTGTATGGATTGTGAGGTTGTGGCCTAGCACGACATCTTCGCTTTTCGTCACTAGCAATGCTATCGCCGCAACGCTACGCAAGCATGTGGGGAGGGATCGCGCTACCGTGTCTAGCTGAGCGCTGTAGTATGCAATTGGCCTGCTGGCATCACCGTGTTTTTGTGTTAGTACACCTGCTGCGCACCCAGCACTTTCTGTTCCGTATAGTTCAAAGGGTTTCCCATAATCTGGCATACCTAGTGCTGGTGCCTGCGTTAGGCACTGCTTGAGTCTCTCAAATGCTGTTTCAGATTCGTCTGTATGCGAAATCCGATCAGGTTTGTTTGAAGAGACCATTTCCTGCAAAGGTAGCGCCAATATGGAAAACCCTGGGATCCAATTACGGCAATACCCACACATTCCTAAAAACGTCCTGATCTGTTGCTGGGTTTGTGGCAGTGTCATGTCTCTAATGGCTTGGATTCTATCAGCGGTCAGGTGTCTCAGTCCTTGTGTTAGACAGTGTCCCAAGTATTTTACCTTAGCTTGGCATAATTGCAACTTGTCTTTGGAGACCTTGTGACCTGTGTCTGAAAGATGAAACAGGAGCTGTTTCGTATCCTTCAGGGATGCCTCCAATGAATCAGAACACAGTAGTAGATCATCCACGTACTGTATCAACACTGATCCACTTTCCGGTTGGAAAGACTGTAAACAATCATGCAAAGCCTGAGAAAATATACTTGGACTATCTATGAAACCTTGGGGTAACCGAGTCCACGTGTATTGGACTCCTCTGTATGTGAATGCAAACAAATATTGGCTGTCAGGGTGCAGAGGTACCGAAAAGAAAGCGGAGCAGAGGTCAATAACAGTGAAAAATTTGGCAGTGGGAGGAATTTGCATTAGGATGACAGCTGGATTAGGCACTACGGGGAACTGACTCTCGACTATTTTGTTAATCCCCCTTAGATCCTGCACTAGCCTGTAACCCCTCCCCCCACTCTTTTTAACAGGGAAGATGGGACTATTTGCTGTGCTGGACGTTCTTACTAGAATGCCCTGTTGTAGCAAGCGCTCTATTACGGGAAAAACTCCTAACTCCACCTCTGGCTTCAGAGGATACTGTGGGATTTTTGGAGCTATCCTACCATCTTTTACTTGCACAACTACTGGAGCTACATTTGCCATTAATCCAGTGTCCTGTCCATCTTTTGTCCAAAGCGACTCTGGTATCTGAGATGTCATCTCTTCTACTTGGGATGGATTCCTATTTGTCATAATGGAATGTGACATTAATTTTGATGGGGAGTCTAACATGTCTCGTACTTCCTGAGCGTGATTCTCAGGGATGTCCAAGAATACACCTTCAGGAGTACAATAAATGACGCAACCCATTTTACATAGTAAGTCTCTTCCCAGGAGATTGGTTGGTGCCGATGCAGCCAGCAAAAAGGAATGCTTGGTATGCAAAGGCCCTATTGTAATCTCGGCTGGTTTGCTAACAGGGTAGTGCTGGACTACTCCTGTTACTCCTATGGCTGGAACTGTCCTACCAGTGGTTCTCATGCCCACTGTCGAATTGATCACTGACTTGGCCGCCCCTGTGTCTACAAGAAAGTTTAAAGTTTTACCGGCTACATTGATTGCAATCTCTGGTTCGCTTCCAAGACTGGCAATCAATTTAACTGGTTGCAGATTACAGGTATGGCCACACCCCTATTGGGTATGCTTACCTCCCTGAATCCCATTGGCAGCAACTATTTGTGCGGGGTTTAGCTGGGAACTACCAGAGGCATGCCAATCTCTGTTCGGGGGATATCTTTTTGTTTCCCCTGTATGTGGCTCAAAACTCCGCCTCTGTGGACCCTGCTCCCAATGTCGTGTGTGGTGTTGTTGTCTAGG
The DNA here is from genome assembly GCF_028390025.1 of Pseudophryne corroboree. NCBI lineage: Eukaryota > Metazoa > Chordata > Amphibia > Anura > Myobatrachidae > Pseudophryne > Pseudophryne corroboree. The sequence continues at coordinate 183,586,241 of NC_086448.1, read as the reverse complement.
GGGTTGAAAAGATCTTTGTACATTTCTTACTCTACAGTCTCGTGCAAAGTGTCCTGGTTTGTTACAAGAAAAACATGTTATTACACTTGCCTTACCCACAGGATTCGGTGGTACATACGCAGGCTGCCTTGTGGTCAGCGCCTGTATACTTACGGACATCAACTTATCACTTTGCGACTCCCTGTGCCTAGTGATATTTCTGTCGTGATCAATAGCAGCCTCTCTCAAGGTGGACACTGACAGACCTCGCCAACATGGCTGCGTGGTCTGTACCCTAGCTTTTAATGTTTCTTTCAAACCATCCATCAGTACAGATACTGCTACTTCTCGATGGTTTGGGTTGGTCTTAATGTCTTCTATACCAGTGTACTTTGCCATTTCTAATAGTGCCCGGTGAAAATATTCTGTTGCCGTTTCGGACTCCTTTTGCTTAATGGAAAATATTTTATTCCATTTAACAACGGCAGGGAAATACTCTTTTAGCTGTAAATTTATCCTTTTTACATTATCCTTGTTGTACACGTCTGTAAGCGGTACATCTTTATCCAATGCACAATCAGCTAAAAACTGAGTTGCATCAACATTGGAAGGTAAACAAGCTCTTAGCAGTATCTGCCAATCCTTGTTGTTGGGTTCTACCGTGTTACCTAAATCCCTGATGTATTTTTGGCTTGCCACTAAATCCTTCCTGGGGTCAGGAAATTCGGACACTATTGTTCTTAATTCCATTCTGGAAAATGGAGTGTACATGGCAATGTTCCTTATGGGAGTGGCTCCAGACACATCTGTTTTTCCATTGGGAACTGCTATTACCCTTACAGGAGCAATTCTAACAGCCTCTTCCTGTGTAGATTCTACAGCTTGTTGTGGTACAATTGTTTCAGTGTAGTGCATGGTGCCGTACTTACCCGTTGACACGACCTCACCTATCCCTCCGCTAGGGGCTTTCACTAATCTCGTGGGTGTCGCTGTGCCTACTGTGGTCTCTGCTATGGTGGCTGCAAGAGAGAGAGCTGAAATTGTTGCTGAATCGTCTTCTTGATCACACTCCTGAGGAAGGTTCAAAACAGGGTACATCTTGCACGGGTTAATACTTGCATGAGTTATTTGGTTAACATCATTAACATTTACAGTGTTACTAAGAGTTTGTGTTTTACAACCCAGTGCGTTTCTCTCCGCAATCAACTTCTCTCCTGCAATGTATGGTGGAGGAGGAGCTGTGGCAATCAACTTCCTGACTGCCCCAGATCCCGCCGCCAGAGCCAAACCTCTCTGTATCTCACCTTCCTGGTGCCATAACTGTAAATAATCATGATGCTGAATTCGTCTCTTTGCTGATTTTACGAGACATATCCTCCTCCTTAAATTTTGTAACACCTCTGGACTGAAGCTACCTATTCTTGGGAACTTGTCCCTGTCTTGTACAGTCATTCTCTCCCATTCATCACATAAAGATTCGGTGTGAATTCCATATTTTTCACACATTACATATCGTGCCGACCCAACTGGTCGGTTCACAGAATCAACCTGAACCAGGGTTGATCGCCCCCTACCTGAGCAACTGGCCCCCATAGTCTGCAGGTGTTGCTTAGTCCTCCTTGGATCTCTGTATCAAGGTTTTCAGCAAGCCTTTTCAGACAACCAAATTACTCCACAGTAGGCCGGCGGTGGCGGTTTACCGAGTACCCCACTCACTCGCCCACCTCGACCAATACGACCTGATCACACCGACGTGGTGCTGGCGTACTCGATACAGGGCCCCTATGGAACCTTCAGTTTACTGGAACATATGAGGGTTACCCGCAGGACACTTACTCTTTCCAGTAAAGGTGGGGTTGTTAGATAGTTCCTGAGTGACCAGCGAACTTCCCTTCCAAAAATAAAAAATTACACAAATCACGTCAGAATGTACAAATAGCGTTTGTGACCACTTTACTCTAATGGTATTAGGTCAGATCACTAACTACTGCACACAATTACGTGCGGTCCAATCGTTCAGTACACGAGCACTACTTGTCATGTACCGAAAGACCAATGGAATCGATGTTTCCGGCCGCGATTCCTTCAGCAAGAGCTTATGGCCTATATGGGTTCTGCACCAACACCCCAGGCGTTGTGCCACTGGACTTTTATAGCGGACCTTTTACCTTACGACCTCCTGGTCTTGTTCCTTATGACCTCCTGGTCTTGTTACCTTATGGTCCGCTATACTCTAATGCTCAAATATTATTTAACCAGGGATGCCTCCCTGGCCACCGTATATGTCACTTACACGTATGTCCCTTGACGAGTACCCGGCTTTCCTTTTGGTTCCACCTTAAAGTTATATAAACTTTTGTATACAAAACACACTCACTCAACACATGTACACTTTGTTTCTATATCTATTTCTGCGCAGAAATTGTCTTCAGGCCAAGAGTGTTACCAATTAGGAGCAGGATCTGTTAAACTAAATTTCAGATTTTTCCAAAAATAGATTTGCGTTATTTACCGCTTCGCGTTATCTACCGCTGTGCGTTACTTATCGCTTTTGCGCTAATTCAACTTTTCGTGACTTGGGCTACGTGGGCGTAACCAGACGCTACGTTGCGTAATGAACGCTGCGTGCGTCTGCCTTTTGGATTGCGTACGCTAGTCTTTGTTAGCGACACGTGTACGCAATGCAAAGGATCCACCGTAACACAATATATATACTTTTATCAATGTAAATGATCCCTGATCATCTACCGCAATCCACACTGACTGCCTTGTATCTCAGACAAACCGTGTGTTTGTTCTATACTTTAACTATTACCTCTACTATTAAATAACAGCAAATCTCTTTTTAGCACTTTCTATCAACTATAAAAATTGGCAAACAGGAATAGTGATATACGAAAATGAAACAGAAATGCAGATATATGCGTGCGTACGCAAGACAAAAGAAAAATAAACAGTTTTAAAAGACACAAGCGTTTTGTTCTTACTTCCGGTTACCGGATTCCTTCAGCACTCTTTACCTAAGCGAAGCAGACGCTTATCCCGTCAGCAACTGCGAGACAACCTCCCACCCTTTGCTGGGGGATAATGTCTGCTGATCTACCTAGTGCAGATGTGAAAAGGACCGGACGAGCCCGCAATTGACAATGCTAAATTCCTTTGTCGTATAAACAACCCTTATGAAGCTAAGAACACTGTACGCTGTTTACTTAAGAAATACCGTAATGATACGCTATTTGCGTAACGATCGCTCAGCCGTAGGCGAGACGCTCAAGCGTCACGTTCGCTCACGGCCCAGTGATCACAGGACACGTTATTGGTTATGTCTAGGGGAATGAATCGCTATGGCGTAGCATACGCTCGAGACCACGAGGAGGTCACCAGCGATGCAGACGCTCACAACACTATACCTTTATGTTAAATCCTTATACCAATGAAATACACTGAATACCTTAATGTGAGTACAGGGTGTAAGTGCAACCTTGTGTAACCTGACTATCTACAAAGCTGCTTGAGCGTCACCGACGCTCAAGTGAACACTTAACACTATAGTAAATACACTGATACTGGTTTAGGTTTCCAAAGCCTATTAACTGTATTATATCTAATATACTTGTAAAAGGGGATAACAGTACATATGATACACTACAATATAACAGAGACTTCCTAACCACAGAACTAAACAATAAATACAAAAAGACAATACTACACTGACCTAAATGCAATACAATACAATACTACTATGAAGTATTTAAGAGAAAAGAGGAGAGAGAGAGATAGAGAGAGAGAGAGATATTGGCTCGCAGAAAGACAATGATTATGGAGAGAACTTACGCACAAAGGGTATGATCGCCTGCGCCTCGATATCCAGCTCCCGATTATCAGCAGATAACCGTTGATGAGAGAGTGAGAGCTGGATGTGGTCGGCCTGCCTATTTATGCCCCACACACAATGCAATCTCCTGGTCCTACAATCCCATTGTCCATTGGCCGAAGGAATTCGGCCCTGTATCATAACAAAAGGTCATAGGGTGATTCATACAGGTGGGCTGTGACGATTTCCAACAGCTCAGGTGGGTGGGAAACTGGGTTTCCCGCCGCATACCTGAGTATGTGTAAATAATAGAAATGGACATAAACTTCTTATGTCCATAACTATTCGCACGAGCGATTAATACGCTCCAAACCAACACCGGAATATTGCTAATTAAATACTCTTCCGATGGGTACCAAACACTGCTGTATGATTCCTGTTAGACCCTTCGTACGATATAAGGAGGGATTCCTCAGCTCTGGGACATTGTACTTTAACCAAACTTTCAGAATCTATCAAAGGGACCATGATCTATAAACTACATTAATTGTGAACATTTGTAACGAATGAGTCGCACGCTACGATCACATAAACTCTACCGTAAATGCGCATACTGCGCGTGCGAGTGCACGCTATTGCGAGTATGCGCTTCCACGGGAGAGCGTACGCACGCGCAGCACGGACCAGTGTGCGGTGCAAATATGGCAGTGTGCATTAAGACATTTTTCTGACTTTGACAACACTTTTACCATGGAGCCGCTGCGGCCGCTAGACTTAATACACACGCTACGTACTTTGTACGCTATTTGCGTACAGAGTCCCGTACCTTATACGGACTTAGCGTACAAACGCCGTGCTGGGGGTACAAAGTACACACAGCGTGCACACACTCTTGATATACTTTAAACCTTATTAGTAATGCAATGCAATGATATTATTACACTCTAAACCTTATGCAGCAAAGCACTGCAATGATGTTACACCTTAAACCTTATGCAGCGCTGACGGTACAAAGTACCCGCAGCGCGTACACACCTTATCAATACACTCTTAAACCTTATACAGTTAGGTAATGTAATACGCTTTAAACACTAGCAGGGAAAAGTGGACACAACACCGATTTGTAGTTTAAACACTGGGCTCCGACACCTCAGCGTATATATCTGGAAGGGGATAACAATACAATTTATACACTATAATATACAACAGAGTAAATGGCTACAGTCAATGTACTGTGACAAGAACACTGGGATAGTGTTTGAGGGCAGGTATATTTGTCCCAGGTTCTTGTCTTACATGTTTTAGAAAATGATAACTTCTAGGAAAAATGCTTTTTGTTTTGTCTGAACCTTTTCAGTTTGCTGTAAAAGCTGGGTAAAGGCTCTGAGAGAGAGAGATAAGGCGAGTTCTAGACATTGGGCCCAGTTCGGGTCTTTGGCCTCACAGAGGGCTAATCAGGGTTTCAGCTGTGTAAGAGTGATATAGTGCTTCTAACCTGATTAGTATGGGCAGACTGCCTGGGAAGGCTGCAGGATCTGTGTGTGAGAGACACGCTTTCTGATGCAAGTAAGCTATACAGTATATACTGAAGAACTCTGTGTTTTGTTTAGTGACAGTTAGGAACATCTTATGTTTAGTTAGTGCCGGACAGGCAAGGTATTTTTATTTTGGGGTTTGTTTTATTTTCTGTTTCAATAAAACTGGCCGGGGTCAGTTGTACCAGAAACTGGACTTGTGTTGTTCCTCAGCTGCTGCGTCCTGCCATATTCCCCAGGAAAAGGCACCTTGCACCCCTACAGTGTTACAACTTGGTGGAGAATGCGAGCAGGCCGTTCTGCGCATAAGTGAAAGCAGCAGCTTTGTGAGGCCTGCAGAAAACGGTGGTTTATGCAGATACAGCCCAGTGTGGAGTTACTGAGACTCACCCCTGAGGGTTTGATATATGTCCTGGGTGAAAGCAGCTGCAAAGCCGCCTGAAAAATCTGTTGACATGGAGGATCTGCTTAAAGCCTTGCTGCAAGCTACAGCGGCTCAGCAGGAGGCCAACCGACAGCAGCAGGTGGCAATGGAGGAAAATTGGAGACTACAGCAGGAGGCCAACAGACAGCAGCAGGTGGCAATGGAGGAAAATAAGAGACAACAGCAGGCAGTTGTTGATGAACTTTACAGGCAACAGCGTCAGGATAGAGAGGCCTTAGCAGAAGTGGTGCAGAGACTTGCAGCTCGGGTTGGAGATGTGGCCGTCAGTGCTCCAACCAGCTCTAGTTCTATACGAGCCAGTCACTTCCTGCAGAAAATGACAGAGGCTGATGATGTGGAGGCCTATCTGACCACGTTTGAAAGGACTGCCGAGCGTGAGAACTGGCCGAAAGCACAGTGGGCCAGTCTGCTGGCACCTTTCCTGTCAGGTGAGCCCCAAAAAGCTTACTTTGATTTAAGCCCTGCTGAGGCTCGGGACTATGATAAACTAAAGACTGAGATCCTGACCCGCCTGGGAGTCACGCTGTCAGTACGAGCACAACGGGTGCACCGTTGGCTGTACGCCATGGAGAAGCCTCCGCGCTCCCAGATGCACGACCTTATTCAGCTAACAAAAAAATGGCTACAGCCAGAGACATTAACTGGTCCCCAGATGGTGGAAAGAGTCGTCATGGACCGCTACTTGAGATCTTTGCCCATGGTCCTGCGCAAGTGGGTGAGCCATGGAAACCCGGGTACTGCTGACCAATTAGTGGACATGGTAGAGAGGTATTTGGCAGCAGAGGAACTACTGATGACCACCCAGCAACCCATAGATCCTCGACAGCGCCCTTCAGTAAAGACTGGTAAGACTGTTCCGTGGGAAAACGTTGCTGGGCGGTTAAGAGAACGCAAGGCTGGAGAGACTGTAAACACTGGCCCTGGAAACAGGCCAATGGGGCTAGAACGGTCTATGCTGCCCAAATGGGTTGATAATCGTGTGGTTAAATGTTTTAGGTGTGGTATGCCAGGTCATGTTATTGCCAATTGCCCAGTCACGCAAGAACCCATGCAATGTGATGCTGCCTTTGAATGTCGCAGAATATCTTTCTTTGCTAGGTTAGCCTGTACTGTGGTACCTTCACCTGAGCTGGAAAAACAAATGTGTGATGTGTTCTTAGAAGGTAACCGGGTAGAGGCCTTGCTAGATTCAGGAAGTTTAGTTACCCTCGTGAAAGCTGGGTTAGTGAACCCCTTAAAGGTCCAGCAAATACCTATTGGGGTAACTTGCATACATGGGGATACCCAACATTATGCCACTGCTGAGGTGAATATAGAAACTTGTTGTGGGTCAGCAATGGTTAAAGTGGGACTGGTCCCTACCTTGGTGCATGAGGCCATAATAGGGAGGGATTTTCCTCATTTTTGGAAACTGTGGGAATCACGGTTATCAACAGATGTGAGAAGTAAAAAGCCAGTTGATAATACCGGTGATTTTATGGATGTACGTGGGTCTTCGGAACTTTCTGGCCCTTTGCCTTTTGCTAGTTTGGCTGGGGAAGTGACAGATGGGGAGTCCAGTGAGGACCCTCTTGCCGGGAACAGAGACATAGTAGTTAGAACTGAAAGCGTGCCTGACCTGGAGGTAAAGAAGGATCTGTTTGCGTCTGAACAGTTAAAGGATCCTACCTTAATAAAGGCTAGAGAGAATGTTAAGATTGTTAATGGGGAACCTGTGGTACCAGGTGACAGGGTTACGTATCCCCACATGGCCATCTGTAATGAGCTCTTGTACCACATTGTCAAAAGGGGTGAGGATGTGGTGGAACAGCTGGTAGTTCCCCAGCCTTATCGGAGAACGGTACTAGATTTAGCTCACAGTCACGTTACCGCAGGACATTTAGGGGCAGAAAAAACCACTGAAAGAGTTTTACAAAGGTTCTTTTGGCCAGGGGTTTATAAAGAAGTGTCTGAATATTGTTCTTCCTGTCCTGAGTGCCAGTATCATGCCCCTAGACCCCATTTCAGGAGCCCACTAGTTCCCATGCCTATTATAGAGGTCCCGTTTGACAGAATAGCCATGGATCTCGTGGGGCCCTTGTTAAAGTCTGCTCGGGGCCATCAGTATATCCTGGTAATTATGGACTATGCCACTCGATATCCTGAGGCTGTCCCTTTACGCACTATCACAACCAAGGCGATAGCTAGGGAGCTGGTGCAGGTATTTAGTAGAGTGGGAATACCAAAAGAAATTTTGACTGACCAAGGTACTCCATTTATGTCAAGGATCATGAAAGAATTGTGCAAGTTATTTAAGGTCACTCACCTCAGGACGTCCATCTACCATCCCCAAACTGACGGGTTGGTGGAAAGGTTTAATAAAACATTAAAAAGTATGTTAAAAAAGGTTGTTGAGAGAGATGGGAAAAACTGGGATTGTTTGTTGCCCTACTTGTTAATGGCCATCAGAGAAGTTCCTCAGTCCTCTACGGGGTTTTCTCCATTTGATTTGTTGTATGGTAGACACCCCAGAGGGCTGTTGGATGTTGCCAAAGAGACGTGGGAAGGACAGCCCACTCCTTATAGAAGCGTTATTGAGCATGTAACACAAATGCAGGATAGGATTGCAGCCGTGGTACCTGTTGTCAGAGAGCACATGGAACAGGCCCAAAGTGCTCAACAGAGGGTCTATAACCGGAGTGCCAAGATACGGGAATTTGCTCCTGGAGATAGAGTTCTTGTTTTGGTACCCACTGTGGAAAGCAAATTCCTAGCTAAATGGCAGGGTCCATTTGAGATTAGGGAAAAAGTGAATGAGGTTAATTACAAAGTATACCAGCCGGGAAAGAGAAAACCCGAACAGATCTACCATGTTAACTTAATCAAACCCTGGAAAGATAGGTTGTCTCTGTCAGCGGAGCCTTGCCCTTCGGTGTCTTCACCCCGGTTGCTTCCCGCAGTGAAGGTGTCAGAGACATTATCAGCTGATCAGAACAATCAGGTTAAAGAATTTCTCATCCAAAATAGGGAGGTATTTTCAGAGCTGCCTGGCCGAACGACCATAATAAAACATGACATTGTCACAGAACCAGGGGTCAGGGTTCATTTAAAGCCATATAGGATTCCTGAAGCTCAGCGAGAAGCTATTTCTAAGGAAGTTAAAACCATGTTAGAACTTGGAGTCATAGAGGAGTCTAACAGTGAGTGGTCCAGTCCCATAGTGCTCATCCCGAAGCCCGACGGTAGCATACGCTTCTGTAATGACTTTCGTAAGTTAAATGAGGTGTCCAAGTTTGACGCATACCCCATGCCCCGTGTGGATGAGCTTGTAGAAAGGCTGGGAACAGCCAGGTTTCTCACCACATTGGACCTGACCAAAGGTTACTGGCAAATACCTTTATCTGATAGCGCCAAAGAAAAAACAGCCTTTTCGGTTCCGGAGGGGCTGTACCAGTATAAGATGTTACCCTTTGGGTTGCATGGGGCTCCAGCAACCTTTCAACGGGCGATGGATAAAATTTTGAGGCCCCATAGAAAATATGCAGCTGCCTATTTGGATGATGTGGTAATTCACAGTACAGACTGGGGGTCACATTTGGTTAAAGTACAAGCAGTACTGGACTCAATCAGAGAGGCAGGGTTAACTGCTAACCCAAAGAAGTGCTGCCTCGCAATGGAGGAGGTCAAATACTTGGGCTTCACCATAGGCAGAGGTCTGATTAGGCCCCAATTGAATAAAGTTGATGCTATTCAAAACTGGCCTCGTCCAGTGAATAAAAAACAGGTAAGGGCTTTTTTGGGAATTACTGGGTACTATAGACGGTTTATTCCTAATTTTGCGACCACAGCGGTGCCGTTGTCAGACCTTACCAAAGGGAAGCAGTCAAATGTGGTGAAATGGAACCCTGATGCAGTAAAGGCGTTCCAAGCGTTAAAAGTGGCTTTGTGTTCACAACCGGTGTTGATAACACCAGATTTTTCAAAAGAATTTGTGGTACAGACAGATGCCTCAGAGGTAGGGATAGGTGCTGTGCTGTCCCAAACCAGAGATGGGGACGAACACCCTATCATTTATTTGAGTAGGAAACTCAATGAGCATGAAAAAAGGTATGCCATTGTGGAAAAGGAGGCTTTGGCCATTAAGTGGGCACTAGATACCTTGAGATATTACCTCTTGGGTAGACAATTCAGACTAGTGACAGACCATGCCCCTTTAAAATGGATGTATGTAAATAGAGGCAAGAATGCTCGTGTAACTAGATGGTTTCTAGCGTTGCAGGACTTTAAGTTTACTGTCGAACATAGACCGGGAACACAATTGGCCAACGCAGATGCATTGTCTCGCATCTTCTGTTTGGGGGCTACAAGTGTTCCGGCCCCTAGGTCGAAACAGGGGAGGGGGATATGTGACAAGAACACTGGGATAGTGTTTGAGGGCAGGTATATTTGTCCCAGGTTCTTGTCTTACATGTTTTAGAAAATGATAACTTCTAGGAAAAATGCTTTTTGTTTTGTCTGAACCTTTTCAGTTTGCTGTAAAAGCTGGGTAAAGGCTCTGAGAGAGAGATAAGGCGAGTTCTAGACATTGGGCCCAGTTCGGGTCTTTTGCCTCACAGAGGGCTAATCAGGGTTTCAGCTGTGTAAGAGTGATATAGTGCTTCTAACCTGATTAGTATGGGCAGACTGCCTGGGAAGGCTGCAGGATCTGTGTGTGAGAGACACGCTTTCTGATGCAAGTAAGCTATACAGTATGTACTGAAGAACTCTGTGTTTTGTTTAGTGACAGTTAGGAACATCTTATGTTTAGTTAGTGCCGGACAGGCAAGGTATTTTTATTTTGGGGTTTGTTTTATTTTCTGTTTCAATAAAACTGGCCGGGGTCAGTTGTACCAGAAACTGGACTTGTGTTGTTCCTCAGCTGCTGCGTCCTGCCATATTCCCCAGGAAAAGGCACCTTGCACCCCTACAGTGTTACAGTACATACGCAAGAATATTCACTTGCGCAACCTGGTCCAGTCCTCCGCTAATCAGGTAGATAGCGTTAAGAGTCTTCTGACCGGCCTGGCAGCAACAGGCTTTTTATACACTACTTCCAAAAGCAATACAATGGATACTGTAATCCCTTTGTCCATTGGACACAGAGATGCATCTTTACATTACAGGAGAGGTCATAGGTTGATTTGAAAAGGTGGGCGATGTCTTTCTTAACTGCTCTTGTGGGTGGTCTCCTCTGGATTCCCGCCGCATACATAATATACAGTAAATACAGTTTATATCTATATTCTACTTCTGCACATAACTATACGCAGGAACATGCGATCTTCCTCTAACTAACACCGGAATGATATCCTTAAAATACCCTACAGCTGGATACTAGACATCACCTTATCATCCTTAGTCGGTCCCTTCCTATCATGCAAAGGCGAATCCCTTAGTCCTGGAATCATTTAAACTGTTGATAGTTGCTGATGTGGTGCAGGGGAGCTATGTGTACAATGTGCACTATTTGGATTAAATATGTAATGTTTTGATAACCCTCTATGCGCTCACAAACTCCGCCGTAAATACCCATACCACACGCAGGACCGCGGGAGCGATCATACGCAAATTGCGGATATGTGCATGCACGGCGGAACAAGTGCACACGCAGCGGGCATGTGTGTGTGGTTAGTACGAGGCATGTGTACTGCAATATTTTTTGACTTTGACAATACATACGCAGAGTGTGTATACTGTGCGACCTTGTGTACTTAAGGTTTGTAAATAATATAAAGGTGAAAGGTTAATTACTGCGGCCGCAGCGGCTCAATATTAAAGTGTATCAAGTGTGTTTAAGGTATATGCTTTTTAGTCCTGTTAGTAAACCAGCGTTTACAATTGGGGACATCGTCCGGTTTTCACATGCTCACAGCCTAACAGGTCATAGCAGACTTAATCTATCAGCAAAGGGCGGAAAGTCATCCTACGTAACCTTTTCATGGTCGATGGATGTGCTGAAAACCTTATTTGTGTGCTGTTAGATTGCGTCTGCTCTGTCTGGTCTGCAGAGATGCTGATAGAACCCGTAAAACAGGAAAAAAGATATTTAAAAAATCTGTGAATTTTTTTGGGCGCCAAAAGCATACACAAAGGGCACCGATACTTTGCATACCCTCTCACATTGTTGCCGCAGGGTATAGATTAATAGATTCATTTAGATCTGTGTGAAATCGGATACATTTGTTGCCATATAGTTAAAATTTAAATAACAGTATTTAAGGAAGTAAGTGTAAAGACACGAACACAGGTCTGCATAGAAGTTTTTACAGAACAAGTTGTGTCTAGTGGGCAATAGTAGGTAGTATTGCTCACATTTATAGAGTTGTGTGATTTGTTTTATTGCGGATGCATGGTTTTGTACACGTGTCTCGGACAAAGTACAGATCTGCGCACGCAGCGTAAAAGACACGCACGGACGCGTGTTTACGCAAAGTGCGTAAGAGTGCGGACGATAAGGACAAATTACACGATAGTTTTGTTCAGTTAAAAGGTGGGATAGTAGCCATGCTACAATAGCACATAACTATCCGGTTTCTAAAACAGATTAGTATAAAACTTTTGTTTAAACTGTATTGCCTCTGGGGGTAAAGCTGCCAATCAGAACGAGTGAAAATTTTCTGTACAGAAAAACAAAGCATATTTGAATGAGTGAAAGCAGGAGTGAGTTGAACACCGTGGAATTCGGGATCCCGTCGTTTGGTACACCAAGTAAGTGGAGGCTTGGCGGCGTGAGGTGGCTGACTCACGTTAGTATAGATTGAAATACGCAAACGTGAGGAGATTTGCAAAGGAGCATAGTAGGGAATTGTGCATTGTGTAGTATTGAAGTAAAAAGGTTTTTTGTTACGCTCTGGCTGAGGGTCGCAGTTTGTACTTCGACTCGTGGTCGTACGACAGATAGGTAACAAGTACCTATATGTCGTGCGATTGGACCGCGCGTTTGTGGGTGCAATATATAGCGCAACTTGATACTTTCTTTTTACAAGCTTTTGCGTAAAATCGTGGTATCATTAGCGCTGTGTAGAGCATACGCATGCGTGATTTGTGTATAAAAAGTGCATAGGGAGTTTTCGCTGGTCTCTCTCAGGAAAATCTCCAGCGGTGGAGATTTGCTGGAAAGGGTAAGTCACTCCTAACACTTCCAGTAAATATTAACCAATTAGGTCGACCTCACTGGGTACGCGGTGGTCACTATTGGAGGGAGTCGTAGTACTCGGCGGAGAAGGAGTGGGTGAAAGCGCTCTAAGAACTTTCACCGTCTATCCGTGTCGTGCAATTGGGGATTGTGTAAAAGGAAAAAGTACACGATGGGATCCAATTGCACAAGCGGTGGACGTATGGTAGCCAGGGTTCAGGCAGAAGAGTTGGGACCGAGAAGGTCAGAATTGCGGCCGAGAGGGTCAGCAAGGTTTATTATGTGTGGAAAATATGGTCCACACACTGAAGACTTTTTGTCTGAATGGGTACGTATGACTAACAAAGATAGGGTACCATTCCCTAGGGTGGGCAGCTTTGAACCAGAGGTACTGCAGAATGTAAGTAGTAAAATATGTCTGCTTAAATCCAGAAAACAAAGTATTAGACATAACGATTGTTTAAAATTATGACAACAAGAGGGGGAGATGCAAAGGGAACAAACTCGCAAAGCAGGTTCCAGACCTAGCAGGAATGAGGGCACGGACACACCATTATCGACACAGGTCGAAGGGGAAGAGATGGCTACAGTCAATGGTATATCTGTAAATGATAGTAGAATGCAAGAGAAACGTATTAACCCTAATTTTTGCAAGATGTATCCTGTTTTGAAGTCTTTTCAAGGTTATAGGTCACAAGAAGATGAAGGACCCAGCCCAATCGCAGCTCTCATTCAGGCAGTCACCTTGCCGGAAACTCAGGTGGGGCCTGTCCACCCAGTTAGAGCAGTAACAGTATTCCCACTGAAAGAACTGGTGAGGTCACAGCTACCGGTAAGTGTGAGACGGGTCATTGCACAGAGACAACAACACTTTACAGTAAACAGATTAGGAACGGAATGGTAGGATTACATCCTGTCTTGGAAACAGTAACTCCCAATGGGGGAACCGATAGTCAGGGAGTAATCCTCACCAGGAATAATGCAATGTATTGCCCGTGGTCCAGAGCTGAGCTGCGGTCAATCATTTCAGAATTCCCCAATCCCCAGAAGCATTTAGCCAGATGTCAGAAGTTTATCAGAGATCTGGGTAATGCTCTTGAACCAGCTAACAAAGATTGGCGGATACTTTTAAAAGCGTGCCTACCCCCTAATATTGACACCCAAAAATGTATCACTGATTGTAGATTAGAGTCGGATTGTCCTATGACTAACAAACACAATCAGGAGAATGTGGAACAAATTAACAGGCAACTAGAGTTGTATTTCCCCATTACTGCTAAGTGGAGAAGAATTTTCTCCATAAAACAAAGGGAAAATGAAATGGCATCTGAATATTTCCATCGGGCTCTGCAAATAATGGATAAATACGTTGGAGTATCAGGTATAGGGAACAATGCAAATTACAGGGAAGTGGCTGTCTCTGTGCTAATGGACGGGCTCAATAAGACAGTAAGGGACAGGGTACAAACATTTTTGCCTAATTGGAGAGGGGCCACAGTAGCTTGTCTTAGAGAGTGCGCAATGGAACATCACGAGAATGTTGCTAGGCGCAGGAAACAACAGGAGGATAAACTGATGACAATAAGTGTACAGGCTCTGACAGGAAAGTCCCATCAGACCAAACCCCAGACCCCTGCTGTTTGGAAAAGACAGAGAGTATGTTACATTTGTAAAAAGGAAGGGCATTTTGCCAGAGATTGTAGGTATAGTAGGACACATAGTCAATATAGACCCCTAGACAGAGAAAACAAGCCACATTATTAAACACATAGATGGGATCAAGGGACATATAGTAAGGAATCACGAGCCATATAGAAAACACAGATTCGGTTAATGGGAAGAATGGAATAAATGCAACTTTACCCTTTTGACAAAATTTGCTGGGGTTAAGAGGAGGCCTCTAAACTTTTGCTTCTTTCTCTAGCAGAAATGGCCCCTGATTAACTTAACAGGAGTTTTGTTAGAGATGGTATACATATTAGAGATGAGCGCCTGAAATTTTTCGGGTTTTGTGTTTTGGTTTTGGGTTCGGTTCCGCGGCCGTGTTTTGGGTTCGAACGCGTTTTGGCAAAACCTCACCGAATTATTTTTCTCGGATTCGGGTGTGTTTTGGATTCGGGTGTTTTTTTCCAAAAACACTAAAAAACAGCTTAAATCATAGAATTTGGGGGTCATTTTGATCCCAAAGTATTATTAACCTCAAAAACCATAATTTACACTCATTTTCAGTCTATTCTGAATACCTCACACCTCACAATATTATTTTTAGTCCTAAAATTTGCACCGAGGTCGCTGTGTGAGTAAGATAAGCGACCCTAGTGGCCGACACAAACACCGGGCCCATCTAGGAGTGGCACTGCAGTGTCACGCAGGATGTCCCTTCCAAAAAACCCTCCCCAAACAGCACATGACGCAAAGAAAAAAAGAGGCGCAATGAGGTAGCTGTGTGAGTAAGATTAGCGACCCTAGTGGCCGACACAAACACCGGGCCCATCTAGGAGTGGCACTGCAGTGTCACGCAGGATGGCCCTTCCAAAAAACCCTCCCCAAACAGCACATGACGCAAAGAAAAAAAGAGGCGCAATGAGGTAGCTGTGTGAGTAAGATTAGCGACCCTAGTGGCCGACACAAACACCGGGCCCATCTAGGAGTGGCACTGCAGTGTCACGCAGGATGTCCCTTCCAAAAAACCCTCCCCAAACAGCACATGACGCAAAGAAAAAAAGAGGCGCAATGAGGTAGCTGTGTGAGTAAGATTAGCGACCCTAGTGGCCGACACAAACACCGGGCACATCTAGGAGTGGCACTGCAGTGTCACGCAGGATGTCCCTTCCAAAAAACCCTCCCCAAACAGCACATGACGCAAAGAAAAAAAGAGGCGCAATGAGGTAGCTGTGTGAGTAAGATTAGCGACCCTAGTGGCCGACACAAACACCGGGCCCATCTAGGAGTGGCACTGCAGTGTCACGCAGGATGTCCCTTCCAAAAAACCCTCCCCAATCAGCACATGATGCAAAGAAAAAGAAAAGAAAAAAGAGGTGCAAGATGGAATTATCCTTGGGCCCTCCCACCCACCCTTATGTTGTATAAACAAAACAGGACATGCACACTTTAACCAACCCATCATTTCAGTGACAGGGTCTGCCACACGACTGTGACTGATATGACGGGTTGGTTTGGACCCCCCCCAAAAAAGAAGCAATTAATCTCTCCTTGCACAAACTGGCTCTACAGAGGCAAGATGTCCACCTCATCTTCACCCTCCGATATATCACCGTGTACATCCCCCTCCTCACAGATTATCAATTCGTCCCCACTGGAATCCACCATCTCAGCTCCCTGTGTACTTTGTGGAGGCAATTGCTGCTGGTCAATGTCTCCGCGGAGGAATTGATTATAATTCATTTTAATGAACATCATCTTCTCCACATTTTCTGGATGTAACCTCGTACGCCGATTGCTGACAAGGTGAGCGGCGGCACTAAACACTCTTTCGGAGTACACACTTGTGGGAGGGCAACTTAGGTAGAATAAAGCCAGTTTGTGCAAGGGCCTCCAAATTGCCTCTTTTTCCTGCCAGTATAAGTACGGACTGTGTGACGTGCCTACTTGGATGCGGTCACTCATATAATCCTCCACCATTCTATCAATGTTGAGAGAATCATATGCAGTGACAGTAGACGACATGTCCGTAATCGTTGTCAGGTCCTTCAGTCCGGACCAGATGTCAGCATCAGCAGTCGCTCCAGACTGCCCTGCATCACCGCCAGCGGGTGGGCTCGGAATTCTGAGCCTTTTCCTCGCACCCCCAGTTGCGGGAGAATGTGAAGGAGGAGATGTTGACAGGTCGCGTTCCGCTTGACTTGACAATTTTGTCACCAGCAGGTCTTTCAACCCCAGCAGACCTGTGTCTGCCGGAAAGAGAGATCCAAGGTAGGCTTTAAATCTAGGATCGAGCACGGTGGCCAAAATGTAGTGCTCTGATTTCAACAGATTGACCACCCGTGAATCCTTGTTAAGCGAATTAAGGGCTGCATCCACAAGTCCCACATGCCTAGCGGAATCGCTCCGTGTTAGCTCCTCCTTCAATGCCTCCAGCTTCTTCTGCAAAAGCCTGATGAGGGGAATGACCTGACTCAGGCTGGCAGTGTCTGAACTGACTTCACGTGTGGCAAGTTCAAAGGGCATCAGAACCTTGCACAACGTTGAAATCATTCTCCACTGCACTTGAGACAGGTGCATTCCACCTACTATATCGTGCTCAATTGTATAGGCTTGAATGGCCTTTTGCTGCTCCTCCAACCTCTGAAGCATATAGAGGGTTGAATTCCACCTCGTTACCACTTCTTGCTTCAGATGATGGCAGGGCAGGTTCAGTAGTTTTTGGTGGTGCTCCAGTTTTCTGTACGTGGTGCCTGTACGCCGAAAGTGTCCCGCAATTCTTCTGGCCACCGACAGCATCTCTTGCACGCCCCTGTCGTTTTTTAAAAAATTCTGCACCACCAAATTCAAGGTATGTGCAAAACATGGGACGTGCTGGAATTGGCCCAGATTTAATGCACACACAATATTGCTGGCGTTGTCCGATGCCACAAATCCACAGGAGAGTCCAATTGGGGTAAGCCATTCCGCGATGATCTTCCTCAGTTGCCGTAAGAGGTTTTCAGCTGTGTGCGTATTCTGGAAAGCGGTGATACAAAGCGTAGCCTGCCTAGGAAAGAGTTGGCGTTTGCGAGATGCTGCTACTGGTGCCGCCGCTGCTGTTCTTGCGGCGGGAGTCCATACATCTACCCAGTGGGCTGTCACAGTCATATAGTCCTGACCCTGCCCTGCTCCACTTGTCCACATGTCCGTGGTTAAGTGGACATTGGGTACAGCTGCATTTTTTAGGACACTGGTGACTCTTTTTCTGAGGTCTGTGTACATTTTTGGTATCGCCTGCCTAGAGAAATGGAACCTAGATGGTATTTGGTACCGGGGACACAGTACCTCCAACAAGTCTCTAGTTGGCTCTGCAGTAATGATGGATACCGGAACCACGTTTCTCACCACCCAGGATGCCAAGGCCTCAGTTATCCGCTTTGCAGTAGGATGACTGCTGTGATATTTCATCTTCCTCGCAAAGGACTGTTGAACAGTCAATTGCTTACTGGAAGTAGTACAAGTGGGCTTACGACTTCCCCTCTGGGATGACCATCGACTCCCAGCGGCAACAACAGCAGCGCCAGCAGCAGTAGGCGTTACACGCAAGGATGCATCGGAGGAATCCCAGGCAGGAGAGGACTCGTCAGACTTGCCAGTGACATGGCCTGCAGGACTATTGGCATTCCTGGGGAAGGAGGAAATTGACACTGAGGGAGTTGGTGGGGTGGTTTGCGTGAGCTTGGTTACAAGAGGAAGGGATTTACTGGTCAGTGGACTGCTTCCGCTGTCACCCAAAGTTTTTGAACTTGTCACTGACTTATTATGAATGCGCTGCAGGTGACGTATAAGGGAGGATGTTCCGAGGTGGTTAACGTCCTTACCCCTACTTATTACAGCTTGACAAAGGGAACACACGGCTTGACACCTGTTGTCCGCATTTCTGGTGAAATACCTCCACACCGAAGAGCTGTTTTTTTTGGTATTTTCACCTGGCATGTCAACGGCCATATTCCTCCCACGGACAACAGGTGTCTCCCCGGGTGCCTGACTTAAACAAACCACCTCACCATCAGAATCCTCCTGGTCAATTTCCTCCCCAGCGCCAGCAACACCCATATCCTCCTCATCCTGGTGTACTTCAACACTGACATCTTCAATCTGACTATCAGGAACTGGACTGCGGGTGCTCCTTCCAGCACTTGCAGGGGGCGTGCAAATGGTGGAAGGCGCATGCTCTTCACGTCCAGTGTTGGGAAGGTCAGGCATCGCAACCGACACAATTGGACTCTCCTTGTGGATTTGGGATTTCAAAGAACGCACAGTTCTTTGCGGTGCTTTTGCCAGCTTGAGTCTTTTCAGTTTTCTAGCGAGAGGCTGAGTGCTTCCATCCTCATGTGAAGCTGAACCACTAGCCATGAACATAGGCCAGGGCCTCAGCCGTTCCTTGCCACTCCGTGTGGTAAATGGCATATTGGCAAGTTTACGCTTCTCCTCCGACAATTTTATTTTAGGTTTTGGAGTCCTTTTTTTTCTGATATTTGGTGTTTTGGATTTGACATGCTCTGTACTATGACATTGGGCATCGGCCTTGGCAGACGACGTTGCTGGCATTTCATCGTCTCGGCCATGACTAGTGGCAGCAGCTTCAGCACGAGGTGGAAGTGGATCTTGATCTTTCCCTAATTTTGGAACCTCAACTTTTTTGTTCTCCATATTTTATAGGCAGAACTAAAAGGCACCTCAGGTAAACAATGGAGATGGATGGATTGGATACTAGTATACAATTATGGACGGACTGCCACGGTTAGGTGGTATAAAAAAACCACGGTTAGGTGGTATATAATACAATTATGGATGGACGGACTGCCTGCCGAGTGCCGACACAGAGGTAGCCACAGCCGTGAACTACCGCACTGTACACTGGTTGATAAAGAGATAGTAGTATACTCGTAACAACTAGTATGACGACGGTATAAAGAATGAAAAAAAAACCACGGTTAGGTGGTATATATTATAATACAATTATGGTTGGACGGACTGCCTGCCGAGTGCCGACACAGAGGTAGCCACAGCCGTGAACTACCGCACTGTACACTGGTTGATAAAGAGATAGTAGTATACTCGTAACAACTAGTATGACGACGGTATAAAGAATGAAAAAAAAACCACGGTTAGGTGGTATATATTATAATACAATTATGGATGGACGGACTGCCTGCCGAGTGCCGACACAGAGGTAGCCACAGCCGTGAACTACCGCACTGTACACTGGTTGATAAAGAGATAGTAGTATACTCGTAACAACTAGTATGACGACGGTATAAAGAATGAAAAAAAAACCACGGTTAGGTGGTATATATTATAATACAATTATGGTTGGACGGACTGCCTGCCGAGTGCCGACACAGAGGTAGCCACAGCCGTGAACTACCGCACTGTACACTGGTTGATAAAGAGATAGTAGTATACTCGTAACAACTAGTATGACGACGGTATAAAGAATGAAAAAAAAAACACGGTTAGGTGGTATATAATACAATTATGGTTGGACGGACTGCCTGCCGAGTGCCGACACAGAGGTAGCCACAGCCGTGAACTACCGCACTGTACACTGGTTGATAAAGAGATAGTAGTATACTCGTAACAACTAGTATGACGACGGTATAAAGAATGAAAAAAAAACCACGGTTAGGTGGTATATAATACAATTATGGTTGGACGGACTGCCTGCCGAGTGCCGACACAGAGGTAGCCACAGCCGTGAACTACCGCACTGTACACTGGTTGATAAAGAGATAGTAGTATACTCGTAACAACTAGTATGACGACGGTATAAAGAATGAAAAAAAAAACACGGTTAGGTGGTATATATTATAATACAATTATGGTTGGACGGACTGCCTGCCGAGTGCCGACACAGAGGTAGCCACAGCCGTGAACTACCGCACTGTACACTGGTTGATAAAGAGATAGTAGTATACTCGTAACAACTAGTATGACGACGGTATAAAGAATGAAAAAAAAAACACGGTTAGGTGGTATATATTATAATACAATTATGGATGGACGGACTGCCTGCCGAGTGCCGACACAGAGGTAGCCACAGCCGTGAACTACCGCACTGTACACTGGTTGATAAAGAGATAGTAGTATACTCGTAACAACTAGTATGACGACGGTATAAAGAATGAAAAAAAAACCACGGTTAGGTGGTATATAATACAATTATGGTTGGACGGACTGCCTGCCGAGTGCCGACACAGAGGTAGCCACAGCCGTGAACTACCGCACTGTACACTGGTTGATAAAGAGATAGTAGTATACTCGTAACAACTAGTATGACCACGGTATAAAGAATGAAAAAAAAACCACGGTTAGGTGGTATATATTATAATACAATTATGGATGGACGGACTGCCTGCCGAGTGCCGACACAGAGGTAGCCACAGCCGTGAACTACCGCACTGTACTGTGTCTGCTGCTAATATAGACTGGTTGATAAAGAGATAGTATACAATACTACTAATATACTGGTGGTCAGGCACTGGTCACCACTAGTCACACTGGCAGTGGCACTCCTGCAGCAAAAGTGTGCACTGTTTAATTTTAATATAATATTATTTATCATGTACTCCTGGCTCCTGCTATAACAACCTGCAGTGCTCCCCAGTCTCCCCCACAATTATAAGCTTTATATACAATACATTGATGTGCAGCACACTGGGCTGAGCAGTGCACACAGACTGAGTCACTGTGTGACTGTGTATCGTTTTTTTCAGGCAGAGAACGGATATATTAAATAAAACAAACAACTGCACTGTCTCTGGTGGTCACTGGTCACTGTGGTCGTCAGTCACTAAACTCTGTCTGCACTCTCTTCTAATCTACAGTATCACAGCAATCTCTCTCTCTCTCTCTCTTCTAAATCTAATCTAAATGGAGAGGACGCCAGCCACGTCCTCTCCCTATCAATCTCAATGCACGTGTGAAAATGGCGGCGACGCGCGGCTCCTTATATAGAATCCGAGCCTCGCGAGAATCCGACAGCGTCATGATGACGTTCGGGCGCGCTCGGGTTAACCGAGCAAGGCGGGAAGATCCGAGTCGCTCGGACCCGTGAAAAAAAAAGTGAAGTTCGTGCGGGTTCGGATTCAAAGAAACCGAACCCGCTCATCTCTAATACATATTGCGTGCTTCCGCCCAGGAAGCACAAAGTATGTTGGATACCCACGAAGACTAATGTTGGATTTCACGGTTCTAGATTCATGTCCATCACATGTAGAGGAAATTATCTCACAGATACCGGGTTCCCTACGAGCTTAGGATAGACAGAACACTGGATTGATGGCTGGGATAGTCCCAGTAGAGATACGACACACAGAATTTTTTTTTAGGGGTGTAGACAGTAGAGAATTACTTCCCCATAGTGCCCAATACAGTTGTCAAATTTTATAAAATCCTCTTTGCCTCTACAAACTTATCTGTTACTAACCTCTATGTGATTTTTCTTCAAAGTTTCCTCCTCATCTCTTACGTTCACCGACAGGAGGGTACAATACATGGACCCGATTACAGTTCAAACGCCACATGCCTACTCAGTCCTCCAGAGTTCAGCCCAAATCCAGTATATCTCACCAGCACAAGGACACCAGTATTTATGCAGTGTGCCTGGTTATGCACAAAGGGTGCAGAATGAGAATACTGGTGAAGGGAGACTGTGTACAGACACCGATATGCATGATGGTGTCACAGCCTGTTGGTGAATGCCAAACCTGACATTTTCTTTTTTTATTTACTATTTTTCCCCTTTTTTCTCTCATCCAGAGACGGTTTACTTCACACAACTGATAACACACAACAGTTAAACAAAATGCAAAATTTGTATTCCCTACAGGAAAGGGCAGTCTGGAGGGCAAAGGGATATGGCCAGGAGTCCTAAGGACTTTGGACAGGTGGACACAGTAAGCCAGTAGCCCCCAGAGCATATCTTCCAAGTCTAGCTGAGGTGGCACACGGTCTGACTCATCTAGGCAAAGAGGGTATGTGCGAGCTGGTGAGAGCCTACTGGTGTGCGCCAGGATTCTTTTCTCATGCAGGTAAGAGAGGCATGTTTTGCTTGCTTGAGGAAGAATATTGGTAAGACAATACCAACAGAGCCATCCCATATCCCTCCAATAAACGGACATTTTTCAGGTAATACAAATCGATTTCATACAGTTACCCCCCTGTAGAAATTTGAAATATGTGTTAGTTTGTATTGATGTATTTTCCAATTGGGTAGATGCGTTCCCTGCTGCCACAAATACTGCTACGTTCACTGCAAAGAAAATTGTGCAGGAATTTGTGTGTAGATATGGTATCCCTAGAGTAATTGAAAGTGATAGGGGTACCCACTTTAAAGGTGAAGTCTTTCAGGTCATGTGCAAACTGTTGGGAAGCTGAGCAAATTAATGGCTGAAACTGGATTGTTGTGGCCAGAAGCTTTGCCACGAGTGTTGTACAGCATCAGAACCACTCCCAGGTCTCCACTTAACTTATCACTCTTTGAAATTCGTTTTGGTCGACAACCTCATGTAATGATAGACCCCCAGGATGATTTGAAATGTAATAATGAAGTGACTGTGAAATATTTGGTTGGGTTGAGCCAGCAGCTGAGAAATCAACAAAGAAATTTAAAGCTGGTGATTCCTGACCTACCGAACAGTAATTGTCATGACATTGAGCCTGGGGATTATGTGATGATTCGAAATTTCTTACGCTCAGGTTGCCTCATAGACAGGTGGGAAAGACCATATCAAGTCCTGTTAACCAGCACAACAGCATTGAAGGTCGCCAAAAGAGAGACTTGGGTCCACTCGTCCCACTGCAAGAAGGTCGCTGACCCGGAGAGAACTCGTGACAAAGTAGTTTGGTAACTGTGTGTTCAAAGTGAACTGTGTGTTCAAAGAGCAAGGCAAAGAGACACTAGAGTGTTTGTTCTGGGAAAGTTGAGAGGCAGGACTGTTGAAAGGCACCTGAGCACAGAGAGCAACAAGATCTAGGACGGTTGTCGCACCATTTTCTTTTTTCACCTCCCCCTGCATTTTCCTTTCTTTTCTCCATCTTATTTTCCTTCTTTCCCCTAACGAAATGGATCGATCACAAGAGACTGCGTTTCGGGTTCTGTTAGTAATTCTGTTTTTGGTCAGGACAATTTGTTTTGGTGAGGGTTCCAGAGAGGTCGAGCAGGGATCTGGAATGGGTTCTGATGGCGAGTATGAATTTGTAGGATCTCAGGAGCAGCATGTCACTCGAGTAAAGGCTGGTATCAGTAAGCGCTCTGGTAGTCATGGCGCTCGGAGGCACTGTGAAGGGTTATTGTCTGATGAATATTGTATTTGTAGGAATTGTGAGAATATAGTCGAGGATGGGTGCATCCAGAGATGTCAGTTCAACCTTAATATCGACATGGACCGCCATCCGTTGAGTGATTACCACTCACTAGTGGGTAAGGTCTTAAACCAGACAGAATGCTGGGTGTGCTCACAGGTACCTCAAGGTCAAAGGAAGCAGTGACGTGCGGTGGGGTGAGGCAGGTGAGACAGAGCCTTTCCTGTCATACTAACGTTTGTGCCAGAGTTTTGACTGTATAAAGTATATGAAAAATACAAAGAATATGTTTGAAATATCTTCTATGCATTATTCTAATAATTTTTATAGCCAAAACTCAGGAGTAAAAAGTCTATGGCAGGGGAGGCAGTGCCTCACCTGTGTATCTTTTCCGCACATCTCTGATCAAAACTTGCCAAATCTCCAGGAGTTTATACTGCTGCACCAGTGTATAATGCCCAGATGTACACTTTGGCTCATATATTGCATGTAAATCTGGCTCTGGTGCTAGCTAGTGCCTCCTTAGCTATTTACCTCACCGCACGTCCCTGAAAGGAAGTCAGGATTAGTACCATACCCTTTAGCAATAGATGAGGTACTCGAATTACGGGGTGGGAGACCGGTGGACAAGAAATTCAATATCTCTAGGCCCCCTAGTTTGAAGCTCCACCAGTATCATGTAGACAGGTCCTTACTGTGCTTTAATATTTCCAATTACCGAAAACTAGGAAATTGGGAAGTGATGTGGAATAATCAGACAATGACCTTTTCACATAGAGCTGATAGGATACCCATAGACTCTGAACTTGTACACCAAATAGCCAACAGTGGGAAGTATTTTCGGTATAGGTATACCCGTGGAAGCAAGACCATGTGGGTTGGAAAAGTATCGTCAGGGTATTGTGCCCATATCATCCAGCCCGATACTTGTACTGAGCAAATGAGAGAACTAGGGATTGGTTTCTTTACTTGGAAAATGTGTAATATGGTGATGTTATATTTTGTCCCCTATGTTCTCCCAGATGATGCCTATTTCATAGGTGGGAGAAAAAAGTACAAGTGGCTTGCCCCGAGCTCAGAGGGATTGTGTTATATTGGGCGAGAACTACTGGAGGTCATGACCATAACCCATGATAAAATGAAAGACGTTCACCGCAGTGCTCAGGCTCCTTATACTCATACTCACTATGAACACATCATCAAGAGACATCTCATAGATAGGACAGAGCACGCAGCCTCTGATTTGATCCACGAATCCACCGGGATTCAGTTCATTCTCGCATTAGACATCACCCGTACTGCCAGAGGAACTATAAATTATAGGTATATCCATGCGCTAGCAAACTTGATAGATAATATCACTAAGATGTATGATGACACCTTCAGGTATACGGGAAGGGAGTTACAAGCCTACAAGAAGGAACTGATCCAGCACAGGATGGTCCTTAATTATGTCACAGCCGTGACAGGTGGGTACTGTGTTACTCTGGCAACTCAATATGGTGTGAAGTGCTGTACATATATTACAAACAGCACTAACGACCCAACGGAGATCATCGATCAGAAGATGGACGAGATCTTGCAGTTGAAGTGGAAGTTCAGGAGGAAGCACATCCTTACCTTAGCGACTGTGAGTAATGAACTGACCGGCTGGGTCTCATGGTTGAACCCACACAAATGGTTCTCAGGTTTAGGAGAGTGGGCTCAAAATGTCATTATGAGTGTGGGGAAGTTTCTCCTTTGTATCCTGGGAGTCATCATAATTATTGGTTTGATATTTAGGTGTGTTCAAATTCTAACGCGGCGCAAGCACGGCACAAATTTGATAAGTCTAAGGAGCGAGGGCGCTGTTACAGCAGCAGATTTAATTTATGATCCATCCATAGAGACAGCGTTATGATAATGATTGCAAATGAATTTCATGGCCTGTTTCTTTCACCCGTTTTTCTTTGTCTCCCCCTCTGCCCAGATACATCCAACCGGAAAGACGCCAGCCCTACCCAAAATGTTTATGTGAATGTATTTTTACATATGTGTCTTATCTTCATCTCTTCAACCTCCAGTTAATGGCACACATAGTCGACAGGTGATATCCACATATACTAGCACTCACATATGTTCCCCCTCCATGTATCATCAACTAAATGTGCACCCCATTTGTTGAAACAAGAAGCCAAAAAGAGCTCGGTAGTTTTTGTTGGCCCATTTATAGACCCTTAATACGGGATGAGAAGGATTTAATGTATACTTCGCAATACCTCAAAGCTTATTTAGAATATATACGGCACGATGATACATGCCCCTCAGACATTGATTCATACATACATGCTTTTTACTATCCCACTAGGTCATACATTTCCCACATACAACTCTCCCCCGACCATCCAAGCTTCTGTATATATTGTATAGATATTTTTCTGTTTATTGATTAGGTAGTGGCAGTTATTGGTGACTGCCAAAGGGTGGACTGTCGAAGTCAAAAAATATTGCAATACACACATCACGTACAAACTACACGCAGATGGCCACTGTGCGCGTACTTACTCTGCTGTGCGTGCGCATATTTGCGTATGGTCGCTCCCGCGGTCCTGCGCATTAGCGCGTGGTATGAGTATTTACGGTAGTGTTTGTAGTCGCATGGAAAAGCCATAAAAACACATTACATATTTAATCCAAATAGTGCACAATGTACACATAGTCTCCCTGCATCACACCAGCAAGTTACAACAGTTTAAATGGTATCAGAACAAAGGGATTCACCTTTACAGGATAGGAGGGGAAAGAACAAGGTTATAAGGTGGTGTTTGATATCCAGTTGTAGGGTATTTTAAGTGCAATATTCCGGTGTTGGTTTGCAGAAGATCGCACGCTCCTGCGAATAGTTATGCGCAGGAGCAGAATATAAATATAAACTGTATTTACTGTACATTTGTTATGCGGCGGGAACCCAGAGAAGACCACCTACAAGTGCATCTGGAACAGATATCGCCCACCTATTCAAACCAACCTATGACCTCTCCTGTTCTGTAAATGACCATCCCTGTGTCCAATGGACAAAGAGATTACAGTATCCATTGTGTTAGGTTTTGGAAGATTGTATAAAAGAGCCAGCTGCATGCCTGGTCACAGACAGACTCTTAAGGTCATCTACCCTGATGACTGAGGACCAGACTGGGAAGCGCAGGCGAAACTAAACAAGTATGTACCATTGACTGTAGCCATTATTCTATTGTATTGTATTGTTTAGATTGTTACCCCCTGAAAGTAAAGAACCGTCGGTGGGTTAGACCCCAACCTAGTTTTGAATAACAATTGGTGTCGTGTTCCATTTCCTTGCTAAGGTTTAAAGTGTATTTACAGCCACTCGGGCTGCTGCATTGTGCTAACAGCGTATAGGCCTGTGTACGGAAACTGTGTAGTCCCTACGCCCTTTCGGCGTACATACGCAGAGTGCGTACACTGTGCAACCTTGTGTACGTAATGTTTGTAAATAATATAAAGGTGAAAGGTTAATTACTGCGGCCGCAGCGGCTCAATATTAAAGTGTATCAAGTGTGTTTAAGGTATATGCTTTTTAGTCCTGTAAGTAAACCAGCGTTTACAGCTGCCTAATGGTAGAGCCGGCCCTGGTCACCGGGATGATCTCCACACTTGCATTCAAACAAAAAAACTTGCCCGCAATTCTTTGCCATGCTACAATACAGTAGGAATTCCCTGATTGTTATCTTCCCAGAATAACATGGTTGCCCCATGTATCATCTTATCACATTTTTTTAAATGTAATGATTATTTTCCTTATTAGTAGAATACAGATCTGCTAAATTAACGGATATCACTGATCAATTCATTATGCCTGCGAAGATTATAGCATTTCGTTTGCAGATACAGTCACAGTCGCATACAGAATATAGGCATGTCGCATATCACTTTATTCAGCAGAAGCTGCCTGTGCATCCTAGCCACATAATATTGCAAATAAGATGCATCTTCATCACAAAAAAGCGCCCAACGATAGCAGAGCTGCCAGCTGACTCACGCTAGACATTACCTGCTGCATGGCGTATTGAGGCAAGATGTATGAGGACATATCCGTATCCAAGCAGAGGCAGATGTCACAGTGTTAGCGGCCATGTGAGTGCTGTGTGCGGGTGGGTTGGATGTGCAGTAGTGTTTGGCATATGTGTAAGGGGCATTATGTGTGTCATGTGTATAAATGCATTAATAATGTGCAGCAAACAGTGCCGGACTGGGGCATGTAGGGCCCACAAGGGGAATGCAATGCTAGGGGCCCATGTTTAGGGGTGTGGCCAGTCTGCAGAGGGGGTGTGGACTGCCACCTCATTGGTTTGACTAACCATTAGAGAGTGCAACATCTGGGCCCCCTCATAAATATATACAGTAAATTAATCTGCTGCGTGCATGATAATGTATCAGATTAATAACAGATTAATAACAGCAATGCACTGTAGAAAATACACCATAGTACAGTACAAGGTAACCTATGTATGATGTATAATTCAAGTGCACAGTCTGGAACCTGATCCTTAGAGCAGGAGGTGGGCCACCAGGCAGTGGGGCCCACCGGTGGTTTCCCCTGTACCCCTGTGAGCCAGTCCAAACCTGGCGGCAAATGTGTAAGGGGGACTATGTGTCATGAGTATAAGTGCACTAATAATGTGCAGCATATGTGAAAGGGACATTATGTGTGTCATGTATATAAATGCATTAAAAATGTGCGGCAAATGTGTACGGGGCACTATGTGTATCGTGTGTATAAGTGCACTAATAATGTGCAGCATATGTGAAAGAGACATTATGTGTGTTATTATGTGTATAAGTATACTAATAATGTGTGGCATATGTGTAAGGGACACTAAGTGTGTCATTATGTGTATAAGGGCATTAATAATGTGCAGCATATGTGTAAGGGACATTATGTGTATAAGGGCATTAATAAAGGTTGGCATAATATGTAAGATACATTATGTTTATAAGGACATTAATAATGTGTGTCATATGTGTAAGGGGTATTACTGTGTGGTATTATGTGTATAAATGCATTACTAATGTGTGGCAATATGTGTATAAGATGTTTTACTGTGTGGTATAACGTATAGAAAAGGCACTACAGTGTGGTCTAATCTAAATAAAGAGTAATAGGGTGTGGTGTAATGTGAATAAGGAGCAATTCAGTGTGGTATAATGTGAATAAGGGGCACTACTGTGAGGCGTAACGTATATAAAGTAACATGGTACTAATGTGTGATGTAACATGAATTAGGGACACTATCGCCTGATAAAATGTGAATAAAGTTGCACTACTGTGTGGCATACAGTGTAATTTGAATTGGGGGCACTATTGTGTGGCCATGCCCCTTCCCAGAAAGAACACGTCCCTTTTTGGGCTGCACACTGAATGTGCGCACTGTTCCTATTTAAAATATAAGGGGTAGGAGCACCAAAATGAGGACTGCTATGGGTGAGGGGTGATGGTGTTGGGAAAGGGGCACAGGGTCAGAGGCGGAACTAGCAGTGGTGCTAGGAGGCACCAGCCAAAATCTTACCCAGGGCATCATATTGGTTAGGGCCGGCTCTGCCTCCTGTCCTGATAAATTGTATTTTGGACTTGGATCCTCATTAGTGCCTTACAGGTTTTGTTATTGGTGTCCTCTCCTGCTGGGCTAGGTATTCATAGCAGTGGGAGCTGTTGGACCGCGCACGTTAAAGATGAGACAATCCTTTCAAATTATTACATAGATTATTTCAGTGGTTAAACCTTTGTGATTATGGTCTATGTAAAGTGATGAACTATTAACTGTTGGGGACTAGTGAGATACATTACATTTATCATATGTTATGTGTTAGATATATATTTATTTATTGCAAAAATAAAATGCAGATAACCTACACCCAGTGCAAGCCATTCATTAACATGTTTACATTTCAAATCCCTTTCAAGAATGAAAGTGAAAACAAATTTATGACTTGTTACATTTTCCCTAAACAATGTTACTACAGTAACTAAGCATAACAGTGTCTGTTACAGGCTGGCAAATGGTGCGAGGTCAAGAGAAGAAGGGAAACGGTGACTCATTCATGTCTAGGGGCGGAATACAGCAAACTTTATAAAGAAAGATCAGAGCTGAGTGGGCTCTTTATGGTTGATTATAAGCTAGGCATCACTGTTGGGGCATTACATTGTTTTAAAGGGATCCAGTCTGAAGATCGACAGTGTCTAGGTCGACAATGTTTAGGTCGACCACTATAGGTCGACAGTCACTAGGTCGACATGTTTTCAAGGTCGACAGGGTTTCTAGGTCGACATGTTCTAGGTCGACAGGTCAAAAGGTCGACATGAGTTTTAAAAAATATATATTTTTAGAACTTTTTCATACTTAACGATCCACGTGGACTACGATTGGAATGGTAACCTGTGCCGAGCGCAGCTATAGCGGAGCGAGACACCTTGCCCGAAGCATTGCGAGCGCAGCGAGCCATGCGAAGGGACACGGTGCACTAATTGGGCTTCCCAGTCACTGTACGGAGAAAACGACAAAAAAAAACAACCCATGAAAAACTCATGTCGACCTTTTGGCCTGTCGACCTAGCACATGTCGACCTAGAAACCCTGTCGACCTTCAAACCCTATCGACCTAGTGACTGTCGACCTATAGTGGTTGACCTAAAGATTGTCGACCTTGACACTGTCGATCTAATGATCCACACCCGTTTTAAAACAATAAAATTTGTGTTTAGTAGAACATTTCTGTTTGAATAATATCTTGTCAAATACTTCAGGATATTGCACTATTATTATTATTATTATTACTGTAGATTAAGGGGCTCATAAAACAAACAACACACAATAATATAAAACAGACAATTAAGTGATTACAATATATGAGGTTAGGGGAACTATTGATAGATGAGGTAGTGGAATAGCAATTGACGCTGTTGGTGGGGAAAGTCTGCAGAAGCTTTGACAGCCAATAATACTAAAGCTGCCTTTGGCCAATGGCATTTTTGTAGAGATGCAAACAGTAGGGTA
The DNA here is from genome assembly GCF_028390025.1 of Pseudophryne corroboree. Taxonomy (NCBI): domain Eukaryota; kingdom Metazoa; phylum Chordata; class Amphibia; order Anura; family Myobatrachidae; genus Pseudophryne; species Pseudophryne corroboree. The sequence goes on along the minus strand of NC_086448.1, from coordinate 183,555,254 downwards.
CAGTATGATTGGAATGAGGAGACATTGGGGGTGAGGTGGGGACATGAAAGATGAACTAACTTTAAGACTGTCAGATGCTGATTGCCATAACTGACCTTCAACTTTTATCTTTCCTGAACCTTTTTCCTCTTCTTGTACTGGATAAGGTTTTTATTGTCAAGGTGCACAGGCACAATATAGGTATGGCCTCTTGGGGCACTGTTGCTTTGACATCAATGACTGCGTATCAAATAGTTCTCTATTCCAAATATATACCATATAATAGTGTAATTCTCATAATACATGTTCACGAAGACCTGTGTATACATTTGTGACATACAGTACAGTACAGGGATAATGTATCCCCCCCCAAGGAATTCATATAACATAATCAGGTTTCATATGTAAACTGGACAGCATAATGATTAGCGTTTCTAACTCACTCTTCTTAAGTCAACCTATCTGTGGGAAAATTCTTTATATTCCCTGTGTTTGTATAAGATTCCTCACTCTGCTTGACACACAGTTTAGAAACATATTGTGAATCGAGGTTCCAGAAGGGAGCTATGGTGTATATTTTCCTTACTCTTGTTATCCAGATGAGCACACCAGCACATCTCAGTAATGGGAGTTTAAGATAAGGAAAAAAATAAAAGTTTAAACGTATTGGAATATTAGAAATAATCAGCTTTTCAGAGTCTTTTTTTTACATTTCTGTTTTATTTAAATGAAACTGTTTTGTATTAATTTTATTTATTTATTAACAGTTTCTTATATAGTGCAGCATATTCTGTTGCTCTTTACAATTAGAACAACAGTAATAGAACAAAACTGGGCAAAAACAGACAGATATAGAGGAAGGAAGGCCCTGCTCGCAAGCATACAATCTATAGGGAAATAGCATTGATACACAAGGATAGATGCTACCTATTGCGTAATGGTCTGCCAGATTGCTAGGTTCTTAATGGGTTTTATTATATGATTTCCCAGCAATGTTGGAAGACAAAATATGTGATGTTATGTGGACTGTACAGAGAGGGTGTAATTAGATAGGGAAGCATTGAAGGTTATGTGGGTGGGTCTGGAATTTGATAGGCTAGTCTGAAGAGGTGAGTTTTCAGGGAACGTTTAAAGGTTTGGAGACTAGAGGTGAGTCTTATTGTGCATGGGAGGGCATTCCACAGAGGGGGTGAAGGCCGGATAAAGGGGCTAATTCAGGCATGATCGTAGCAGCAAATTTGTTAGCAGTTGGGCAAAACCATGTGCACTGCAGGGGGGGGGCAGATATAACATTTACAGAGAGATTTAGATTTGGGTTGGTTATTTTGTTTCTGTGAAGGGTAAATAATGGCTGCTTTATTTTTACACTGCAATTTAGATTTCAGTTTGAACACACCACACCCAAATCTAACTCTCTCTGCACATGTTATATCTGTCCCCTCTGCAGTGCACATGGGGGGTCATTCCGACCCGTTCGCACGCAGCGGTTTTTCGCTGCGGTGCGAACGGGTGCGGAATGCGCATGTGCGGCGGCCGCTGTGCACGTGCGCGACGTTGCCCGGTGACAGGGGTCGCTGGGTTACGTTGCGGCTACCGACGGAAGTGGTCGCAGCGGCGACCGCTAAGAAGATCTACAGGAAGGAGGCGTGGATGGGCGGATCCGGACTGTTGGAGACCGTTTTCAGGGAGTGGCGAGTAAAACTCAGGCGTGTCCAGGACAACAGAGGGCGGAGGTGTGACGTCAAAGCCGGGCCCATCATCGCTGGATCCATCGCACAGGGTAAGTATGTCCAGCCCTAGTCTACTTCTGCTTGAATTTTTTTTAGCTTAGCAGGGCTGCACAAGCGATCGCAGCCCTGCTAAGCTTAAATACACTCCCCCATAGGCGTGGACTATTGATCGCAGCAGCAGCAGCTAAAAGTTGCTGGCTGCAATCAACTCGGAATGACCACCATGGTTTTGCCCAACTGCTAACAAACTTGTGCTACGATCAGGTCTGAATTACCCCCAAAGTCCTGTAATTTTGAGTGGGAACAAGTAATACGTGTGGATGAGAGAGAGAGAGATCTCCTGCAGAGCGGAGATGTTTGGTAGGGAGATATCTTGAGATGAGTGAAGAGATGTATGATGGTGCAGTTTGGTTAATAGCCTTGTATGTAAGTAAAAGTATTTTATATTTAACACAGTAAAATACTGGTAACCAATGAAGGGACTGACAGAGCGGATCAGCAGACGATGAACGTCTAGCAAGGAAGATTAGCCTTGCAGCTGCATTTAAAATGGATTGTAGTGGTGAGAGCCCATGTTTGGGAAGACCAGTAAGGAAACTATTACAATAATCAATGCAGGAGATGATGAGTGCATGGATTAGAGTTCTTGTATAAGATAAGGACGTATTTTGAATATGTGTTTTTAGATGCATGTAACATGATTTAGAGACAGATTGAATGTGTGGAACAAAGGACAGTTCAGAGTCAAGGATGACACCTAGGCAGCGAGCTTGTGAGGTAGGGTTGATTCAGGGCCGGTTCGAGGGCCCTCGGCGCCCCGGGCAGGGAATGGGGGCGTGGTTTAATACAGGGGGCGTGGTCAGTTACGCCCCCTGTACAGCAGAAGCGCCGCTTAAATGCTGAGCGGTGCGTGATGACGTCATCGCGCACCGGACAGCAAAAGGTCCTCTCCGCGAAGGGAAACTAGACGCGTAGCGTCTAGTTCCATTCACGGGACCACAGCCGCAGGAGCCGGGGGGACACAGCGGGCAGCGGAGGGCACAGCAGTGGCGGATCTTGCCATGGTGCGGCGCCCTTCGGATGGCGCCAGCGCCCACCGGAAGGCGGCGCCCCGGGCAAAAGTCCTGCTTGCCCGTGGCAAGATCCGCTACTGGGTTGATTAATATGCAAATGTCAATTTCTTTATCATCATTATCCTATATAATAAAAGTCTAATGCTGCTCCTCACCTCTGTGGGGGTAATGTTATGTTGTTCAGTCAATTTGGTGGGCTGGTAACTACTTAGTTATTAAGCAAAGTGACTTTTTCTCGTATTAAATCACATATAAACATTGACAAATGATTGATAGACAGTCACAAATGCGCACACGTGGCTGCTTTTCTTAGTAGAGGGAATGAAGTTCCACCAACACTTCACAGATATAGACAAACAGAGATAGAAACCCTCCACATAGAATGGCGCACACATAAAATACTTATTAGTTTGATGAGTCTTTCAAGGGTCTTGTGTAACCTCAAAAAAACAACAGAAAATGCATATAGTGTTATATCTTTATGGCATTTCTAATAGGTCTTTATGAGGAAACTCGTACCCTTAAATTTGCCTATCAGATTAATGATAGACAAAAAAACGTCTGAAACTCCAGCTGATCACACAGGGGTCCCTCCTCTTAATGGATCCTCCTTCTAAGCCTTCCAACAGTAATTCCTCAGGATATCACATGTGAAAACAGAAATTCACCACCATAGTGTAAAACCATAGATTTATTTTCACAAACAACAATATTAAAAATTAGCCTCCCACCCTTATAGGTGGTCTACTAATCAACAAGTAGACAAAACAGTTTAAAAGTGGCCAAGTTGTAAAATCTGCAAATATTGGACTCCTACCAGATGGAATGGTCTATTCTGAAAAATAGACTTTTTCACAGGATTAATGAAGAAACCTCAGGCGTCCTCTCCACTAGGTCCATTGTAGATTTTGTAAGTGTCCACTAGGATAGAACACTTACAAAATCTACAATGGACCTAGTGGAGAGGATTTCTATCAATAGAAGTATAGAGATAGGGAAAGTGTAGGAGATCCATGTCTAGCTTTAGGGATATTTTTAGGTTTAGAGAACGGGTATAAAAACCCTGGGATGTTTGCCCTCCATACACCTTGATAAAGATACCCTTGTGTATTGAAACGCGTTGGTGAGGAGGGGCTCTGCAAACGGAGGACCACTACCCAGGACGAAGGACTGGTTCCAGGGACGCCTGAGGTTTCTTCATTAATCCTGTGAAAAAGTCTATTTTTCAGAATAGACCATTCCATCTGGTAGGAGTCCAATATTTGCAGATTTTACAACTTGGCCACTTTTAAACTGTTTTGTCTACTTGTTGATTAGTAGACCACCTATAAGGGTGGGAGGCTAATTTTTAATATTGTTGTTTGTGAAAATAAATCTATGGTTTTACACTATGGTGGTGAATTTCTGTTTTCACATGTGATATCCTGAGGAATTACTGTTGGAAGGCTTAGAAGGAGGATCCATTAAGAGGAGGGACCCCTGTGTGATCAGCTGGAGTTTCAGACGTTTTTTTGTCTATCATTAATCTGATAGGCAAATTTAAGGGTACGAGTTTCCTCATAAAGACCTATTAGAAATGCCATAAAGATATAACACTATATGCATTTTCTGTTGTTTTTTTGAGGTTACACAAGACCCTTGAAAGACTCATCAAACTAATAAGTATTTTATGTGTGCGCCATTCTATGTGGAGGGTTTCTATCTCTGTTTGTCACATATAAACATTGTATACTGTATCTATGTGTTCTTATGCTTATGCTATGCTTTCATTCTGCTACATTTATGTTTTTTACTAGGTATTTTTAATTTGACATTATCTCTCATTAAAGTAGGTTGTGATGGCAGTTTGGTATACAGTAAGTCAAACAGTAGCTAAAGACTTTCTAAGAGAATCACAACTTGAACTAAACAGGTTAATACTGCATATAAAAAGTCCTTAGCTTGGGAGAGGGGGGGGGGGTGGTTCAGGACAATGAGTAATGGGCCCTACACACTGGCAGATAATACTGAAAGATATGAACGATCTCGTTCATTAATGAACGAGATACCGTTCATATCTTTCAGTGTGGAGGCACCAGCGATGAACGATGCGTGGCCCCGCGCTCGTTCATCGCTAGTGCCCTGTTGGCTGTGCATGCAGGCAAATATGGACGAGATCGTCCATATTTGCCTGCACTGCTATGGAGCCGGGCGACGGGGGGAGTGAAGAAACTACACTCCCCCCGTCACAGCCCCGCCGCCGGGTCGCCCGTCGGCCGTATTCGCCGTCGGGCAGCTCGGCAGCGGATCTATCAGTGTGTAGGCCCATAAAACCTACGAAATACTGTAATATGTACAAAATTTTACAATAATAAATCAGTCATCTGAAAGACAGTCTGCATATTGTGTTTTACTTGATTTACGCATAAAATAAATAACCATAACATATAAAGTGCTTTGGTATGTTTAGTTGCGTATATAAATAGATCTAGTCCAGGCATGTCCAAATTGCGGCCCTCCAGCTGTTGAGATACTACACATTCCAGCATGCCCTGACACAGCTTTAGCATTCTCTGACATTAAAACTGTGTCAGGGCATGCTGGGATATGTAGTTTCACAACAGCTGGAGGGCCGCAGTTTGGACATGACTGATCTAGTCTTTCTACCCAGTTGGACCTGGGACTCAGACAAAAGAAAAAAGTGCTGAAGTGTAAAACTGCTGTTAAATCACTGTGATCCTAATCTATAGACATAATGGGGGAGATTCAAATCTTGGCTTTGTGCAGATATAGATGTTTAGCTACGCACATCACTGTATATTGCAGAAAATCAAACATTGCTAATTTTCATGTACTTCTATATGGGGTGCGAGAGCACACACAAAGTAATTGAAAGGCTTATAAGTTATCTCTAAATCAAGGCATAAAACAGGGCTGAAGTGCCACTGTAACACTGGAGTATAAAAGATGAGTTCTCTTGTGTCTCTAAGACATCCAAATTTAATCTGGGGAATAATATATCCATATACATGTTACACTAATTAAAGCACTCATATAGTTATAAAGAAATGATCACGTCACATTGATCATGTGCACATCTGCAAAACCAACTCAACTCTGATGAATGGGAAACAGAAATAGAATATACTTCATATTTCACACTGCGTAGTGTACAGTGCACAGCTTGCATAACACTATTCAATAGAGCTGCATTTTCCACTTGTGTTTTATTGACTTTGCTACTTTGCTACACTGTTGTCAGTAGCAACACCCAGCAGTAGACTAAAGGAAAATTACTTAGGTTACATCTTCCTCCAATAATATTTACTGTATGAAAATGGCAGTACGGATGGTGAATGATTAGCATTACTACCTCACAGTACTGAGGTCATGGGTTCGATTCCTACCATGGCCCTAACTGTGTGGAGTTGGTATATTCTCCCCGTACTTGCGTGGGTTTCCTCCTGGTTCTCCAGTTTCCTCCCACAATCCAAAAATATACTGGTAGGTTAATTGGCTCCCATCAAAATTAACCCTAGTGAATGTGTCTGTGTGTACATGTGATAGGGAATCTAGATTGTAAGCTCCACTGGGACAGGGACTGATGTGAATGGGCAAAATATTCTCTCTGTAAAGCGCTGCGGAATATGTGTGCGCTATATAAATAACTGGTAATAAATAAATAATTATAATTTAATTTTTAATGTTATTAATCAAAAATCAACATCACAATGAATGACAAAGTATTTAAAACAAACATTATGTTAACTTAGCTTCAATTAAGTTTTATAATAGTATGGATCTGTGGAAAATACTATTTCCAATTCTAGTCAAGATTGAAATATACATCACTTCCAATAAAGTCATCACAGTGAGGACTCTGGGTTATAATGTCTCTTCATCTACCAGCAAGTTTCCAATGAGCTCCCTTCCCTCTACTCTTTTTATGGCTGTCAAGTCTCATTGAACTTATTAAGATACAACACCAACTTTATAGGCCCTACACACTGGCCGATTTTTGGAAAGATATGAACGATCTCGTTCATAAATGAACGAGAACTCGTTCATATCTTTCAGTGTGGAGGCTCCAGCGATGAACGATGCGCGTCCCCGCACTCGTTCATCGCTGGTCTTCCGTCAGTTGTGCATGCAGGCCAATATGGACGATCTCGTCCATATTTGCCTGCACTTCAATGCAGCCGCGTGACGGGGGGAGTGAAGAAACTTCACTCCCCCCGTCACTGCCCCCCCCGCCGCCGGGTCGTTCGTCGGCCGTATCCGCCGTCGGGCAGCTCGGCGGCGGATCGGCTAGTGTATAGGGCCCCTTAGACATATAAGGGGAAATTCAAATGTTTGAAAAGTCGGTTGGGAGTCTGTTTTTTCCTATCTAATAGACAGGGAAAAACAGACACCCAACCGACTTTTCAAACATTTGAATCTCCCCCATTAAATACTAACTTTAGATGGTAACAACAATAGTACTCTAAGAGGTAAATTTACTAAGATGGGAGTTCTACTGTATTTAAGATGGGATGTTGCTCATAGCAACCAATTAGATTCCAGGTGTTATCTTCAAGAAGGTGCTAGTAAATTAGTAGAATCTGATGCTGAATCAGGTTGCTATGGGCAACATCCCATCTTAAATAGAACTCCCATCTTAGTAAATTTACCCATAAGTTTGAAATGTGAACTGTGTGTGCCATTACAAGCACATCTAAGGCTTACATAATAAATATATATGTATTACTGTATATATTCTAACAAAACAAAAGAATAGTATGATGTCTGTACCCATGGGTTATCTATGTCTAGTACCTATGTCTCGTACATATATTGATTTACCTGTTTAATGTCAGAGTTTCAAAATCTCAACAAAACATAAAGTCTGTATCTGTACAGACAGTGACAGTATGTGAATTCATACAAGGGCTGAGGCAGAATGGGGCATATGCCAGTTTGAGTAGCTTTATGCGCACTGATTCTAAGTAATATATAAAGACCACTGGTGCTAAATTGTGAGACAGATGAGGCAATGTGATACAATAATGAAATAAAAAACACTAATGCTTCTCTTAAGGTGTTTTGTTTTAATTAGACAATGTGTATACTGTATAGAAAAAGACAAAACACAGAATATAGTTCTATATATATTAGTGATGAGCGCCTGAAATTTTTCGGGTTTTGTGTTTTGGTTTTGGGTTCGGTTCCGCGGCCGTGTTTTGGGTTCGACCGCGTTTTGGCAAAACCTCACCAAATTTTTTTTGTCGGATTCGGGTGTGTTTTGGATTCGGGTGTTTTTTTCAAAAAACCCTAAAAAACAGCTTAAATCATAGAATTTGGGGGTCATTTTGATCCCATATTATTATTAACCTCAAAAACCATAATTTCCACTCATTTTCAGTCTATTCTGAATACCTCACACCTCACAATATTATTTTTAGTCCTAAAATTTGCACCGAGGTCGCTGGATGACTAAGCTAAGCGACCCTAGTGGCCGACACAAACACCTGGCCCATCTAGGAGTGCCACTGCAGTGTCACGCAGGATGTCCCTTCCAAAAAACCCTCCCCAAACAGCACATGACGCAAAGAAAAAAAGAGGCGCAATGAGGTAGCTGTGTGAGTAAGATTAGCGACCCTAGTGGCCGACACAAACACCGGGCCCATTTAGGAGTGGCACTGCAGTGTCACGCAGGATGTCCCTTCCAAAAAACCCTCCCCAAACAGCACATGACGCAAAGAAAAAAAGAGGCGCAATGAGGTAGCTGTGTGAGTAAGATTAGCGACCCTAGTGGCCGACACAAACACCGGGCCCATCTAGGAGTGGCACTGCAGTGTCACGCAGGATGGCCCTTCCAAAAAACACTCCCCAAACAGCACATGACGCAAAGAAAAAAAGAGGCGCAATGAGGTAGCTGACTGTGTGAGTAAGATAAGCGACCCTAGTGGCCGACACAAACACCGGGCCCATTTAGGAGTGGCACTGCAGTGTCACGCAGGATGTCCCTTCCAAAAAACCCTCCCCAAACAGCACATGACGCAAAGAAAAAAAGAGGCGCAATGAGGTAGCTGTGTGAGTAAGATTAGCGACCGTAGTGGCCGACACAAACACCGGGCCCATTTAGGAGTGGCACTGCAGTGTCACGCAGGATGTCCCTTCCAAAAAACCCTCCCCAAACAGCACATGACGCAAAGAAAAAAAGAGGCGCAATGAGGTAGCTGTGTGAGTAAGATTAGCGACCCTAGTGGCCGACACAAACACCGGGCCCATCTAGGAGTGGCACTGCAGTGTCACGCAGGATGGCCCTTCCAAAAAACACTCCCCAAACAGCACATGACGCAAAGAAAAAAAGAGGCGCAATGAGGTAGCTGACTGTGTGAGTAAGATAAGCGACCCTAGTGGCCGACACAAACACCGGGCCCATTTAGGAGTGGCACTGCAGTGTCACGCAGGATGTCCCTTCCAAAAAACCCTCCCCAAACAGCACATGACGCAAAGAAAAAAAGAGGCGCAATGAGGTAGCTGTGTGAGTAAGATTAGTGACCGTAGTGGCCGACACAAACACCGGGCCCATTTAGGAGTGGCACTGCAGTGTCACGCAGGATGTCCCTTCCAAAAAACCCTCCCCAAACAGCACATGACGCAAAGAAAAAAAGAGGCGCAATGAGGTAGCTGTGTGAGTAAGATTAGCGACCCTAGTGGCCGACACAAACACCGGGCCCATCTAGGAGTGGCACTGCAGTGTCACGCAGGATGGCCCTTCCAAAAAACCCTCCCCAAACAGCACATGACGCAAAGAAAAAAAGAGGCGCAATGAGGTAGCTGACTGTGTGAGTAAGATAAGCGACCCTAGTGGCCGACACAAACACCGGGCCCATTTAGGAGTGGCACTGCAGTGTCACGCAGGATGTCCCTTCCAAAAAACCCTCCCCAAACAGCACATGACGCAAAGAAAAAAAGAGGCGCAATGAGGTAGCTGACTGTGTGAGTAAGATAAGCGACCCTAGTGGCCGACACAAACACCGGGCCCATTTAGGAGTGGCACTGCAGTGTCACGCAGGATGTCCCTTCCAAAAAACCCTCCCCAAACAGCACATGACGCAAAGAAAAATAAAAGAAAAAAGAGGTGCAAGATGGAATTGTCCTTGGGCCCTCCCACCCACCCTTATGTTGTATAAACAAAACAGGACATGCACACTTTAACCAACCCATCATTTCAGTGACAGGGTCTGCCACACGACTGTGACTGATATGACGGGTTGGTTTGGACCCCCCCCAAAAAAGAAGCAATTAATCTCTCCTTGCACAAACTGGCTCTACAGAGGCAAGATGTCCACCTCATCATCATCCTCCGATATATCACCGTGTACATCCCCCTCCTCACAGATTATCAATTCGTCCCCACTGGAATCCACCATCTCAGCTCCCTGTGTACTTTGTGGAGGCAATTGCTGCTGGTCAATGTCTCCGCGGAGGAATTGATTATAATTCATTTTAATGAACATCATCTTCTCCACATTTTCTGGATGTAACCTCGTACGCCGATTGCTGACAAGGTGAGCGGCGGCACTAAACACTCTTTCGGAGTACACACTTGTGGGAGGGCAACTTAGGTAGAATAAAGCCAGTTTGTGCAATGGCCTCCAAATTGCCTCTTTTTCCTGCCAGTATAAGTATGGACTGTGTGACGTGCCTACTTGGATGCGGTCACTCATATAATCCTCCACCATTCTTTCAATGGTGAGAGAATCATATGCAGTGACAGTAGACGACATGTCCGTAATCGTTGTCAGGTCCTTCAGTCCGGATCAGATGTCAGCATCAGCAGTCGCTCCAGACTGCCCTGCATCACCGCCAGCGGGTGGGCTCGGAATTCTGAGCCTTTTCCTCGCACCCCCAGTTGCGGGAGAATGTGAAGGAGGAGATGTTGACAGGTCGCGTTCCGCTTGACTTGACAATTTTCTCACCAGCAGGTCTTTCAACCCCAGCAGACTTGTGTCTGCCGGAAAGAGAGATCCAAGGTAGGCTTTAAATCTAGGATCGAGCATGGTGGCCAAAATGTAGTGCTCTGATTTCAACAGATTGACCACCCGTGAATCCTTGTTAAGCGAATTAAGGGCTCCATCCACAAGTCCCACATGCCTAGCGGAATCGCTCCGTGTTAGCTCCTCCTTCAATGTCTCCAGCTTCTTCTGCAAAAGCCTGATGAGGGGAATGACCTGACTCAGGCTGGCAGTGTCTGAACTGACTTCACGTGTGGCAAGTTCAAAGGGCAGCAGAACCTTGCACAACGTTGAAATCATTCTCCACTGCGCTTGAGACAGGTGCATTCCACCTCCTATATCGTGCTCAATTGTATAGGCTTGAATGGCCTTTTGCTGCTCCTCCAACCTCTGAAGCATATAGAGGGTTGAATTCCACCTCGTTACCACTTATTGCTTCAGATGATGGCAGGGCAGGTTCAGTAGTTTTTGGTGGTGCTCCAGTCTTCTGTACGTGGTGCCTGTACACCGAAAGTGTCCCGCAATTCTTCTGGCCACCGACAGCATCTCTTGCACGCCCCTGTCGTTTTTTAAATAATTCTGCACCACCAAATTCAAGGTATGTGCAAAACATGGGACGTGCTGGAATTTGCCCATATTTAATGCACACACAATATTGCTGGCGTTGTCCGATGCCACAAATCCACAGGAGAGTCCAATTGGGGTAAGCCATTCCGCGATGATCTTCCTCAGTTGCCGTAAGAGGTTTTCAGCTGTGTGCGTATTCTGGAAGGCGGTGATACAAAGCGTAGCCTGCCTAGGAAAGAGTTGGCGTTTGCGAGATGCTGCTACTGGTGCCGCCGCTGCTGTTCTTGCGGCGGGAGTCCATACATCTACCCAGTGGGCTGTCACAGTCATATAGTCCTGACCCTGCCCTGCTCCACTTGTCCACATGTCCGTGGTTAAGTGGACATTGGGTACAGCTGCATTTTTTAGGACACTGGTGACTCTTTTTCTGAGGTCTGTGTAAATTTTCGGTATCGCCTGCCTAGAGAAATGGAACCTAGATGGTATTTGGTACCGGGGACACAGTACCTCCAACAAGTCTCTAGTTGGCTCTGCAGTAATGATGGATACCGGAACCACGTTTCTCACCACCCAGGATGCCAAGGCCTCAGTTATCCGCTTTGCAGTAGGATGACTGCTGTGATATTTCATCTTCCTCGCAAAGGACTGTTGGACAGTCAATTGCTTGGTGGAAGTAGTAAAAGTGGTCTTACGACTTCCCCTCTGGGATGACCATCGACTCCCAGCAGCAACAACAGCAGCGCCAGCAGCAGTAGGCGTTACACGCAAGGATGCATCGGAGGAATCCCAGGCAGGAGAGGACTCGTCAGAATTGCCAGTGACATGGCCTGCAGGACTATTGGCATTCCTGGGGAAGGAGGAAATTGACACTGAGGGAGTTGGTGGGGTGGTTTGCGTGAGCTTGGTTACAAGAGGAAGGGATTTACTGGTCAGTGGACTGCTTCCGCTGTCACCCAAAGTTTTTGAACTTGTCACTGACTTATTATGAATGCGCTGCAGGTGACGTATAAGGGAGGATGTTCCGAGGTGGTTAACGTCCTTACCCCTACTTATTACAGCTTGACAAAGGGAACACACGGCTTGACACCTGTTGTCCGCATTTCTGTTGAAATACCTCCACACCGAAGAGCTGATTTTTTTGGTATTTTCACCAGGCATGTCAACGGCCATATTCCTCCCATGGACAACAGGTGTCTCCCCGGGTGCCTGACTTAAACAAACCACCTCACCATCAGAATCCTCCTGGTCAATTTCCTCCCCAGCGCCAGCAACACCCATATCCTCCTCATCCTGGTGTACTTCAACACTGACATCTTCAATCTGACTATCAGGAACTGGACTGCGGGTGCTCCTTCCAGCACTTGCAGGGGGCGTGCAAATGGTGGAAGGCGCATGCTCTTCACGTCCAGTGTTGGGAAGGTCAGGCATCGCAACCGACACAATTGGACTCTCCTTGTGGATTTGGGATTTCGAAGAACGCACAGTTCTTTGCGGTGCTACTGCTTTTGCCAGCTTGAGTCTTTTCATTTTTCTAGCGAGAGGCTGAGTGCCTCCATCCTCATGTGAAGCTGAACCACTAGCCATGAACATAGGCCAGGGCCTCAGCCGTTCCTTGCCACTCCGTGTGGTAAATGGCATATTGGCAAGTTTACGCTTCTCCTCCGACAATTTTATTTTAGGTTTTGGAGTCCTTTTTTTACTGATATTTGGTGTTTTGGATTTGACATGCTCTGTACTATGACATTGGGCATCGGCCTTGGCAGACGACGTTGCTGGCATTTCATCGTCTCGGCCATGACTAGTGGCAGCAGCTTCAGCACGAGGTGGAAGTGGATCTTGATCTTTCCCTAATTTTGGAACCTCAACATTTTTGTTCTCCATATTTTAATAGGCACAACTAAAAGGCACCTCAGGTAAACAATGGAGATGGATGGATACTAGTATACAATTATGGACGGACTGCCGAGTGCCGACACAGAGGTAGCTACAGCCGTGAACTACCGTACTGTACTGTGTCTGCTGCTAATATAGACTGGTTGATAAAGAGATGTAGTAGTATGTATAAGTATAAAGAAGAAAGAAAAAAAAACCACGGGTAGGTGGTATACAATTATGGACGGACTGCCGAGTGCCGACACAGAGGTAGCTACAGCCGTGGACTACCGTACTGTACTGTGTCTGCTGCTAATATAGACTGGTTGATAAAGAGATGTAGTAGTATGTATAAGTATAAAGAAGAAAGAAAAAAAAACCACGGGTAGGTGGTATACAATTATGGACGGACTGCCGAGTGCCGACACAGAGGTAGCTACAGCCGTGGACTACCGTACTGTACTGTGTCTGCTGCTAATATAGACTGGTTGATAAAGAGATGTAGTAGTATGTATAAGTATAAAGAAGAAAGAAAAAAAAACCACGGGTAGGTGGTATACAATTATGGACGGACTGCCGAGTGCCGACACAGAGGTAGCTACAGCCGTGGACTACCGTACTGTACTGTGTCTGCTGCTAATATAGACTGGTTGATAAAGAGATGTAGTAGTATGTATAAGTATAAAGAAGAAAGAAAAAAAAACCACGGGTAGGTGGTATACAATTATGGACGGACTGCCGAGTGCCGACACAGAGGTAGCTACAGCCGTGGACTACCGTACTGTACTGTGTCTGCTGCTAATATAGACTGGTTGATAAAGAGATGTAGTAGTATGTATAAGTATAAAGAAGAAAGAAAAAAAAACCACGGGTAGGTGGTATACAATTATGGACGGACTGCCGAGTGCCGACACAGAGGTAGCTACAGCCGTGGACTACCGTACTGTACTGTGTCTGCTGCTAATATAGACTGGTTGATAAAGAGATGTAGTAGTATGTATAAGTATAAAGAAGAAAGAAAAAAAAACCACGGGTAGGTGGTATACAATTATGGACGGACTGCCGAGTGCCGACACAGAGGTAGCTACAGCCGTGGACTACCGTACTGTACTGTGTCTGCTGCTAATATAGACTGGTTGATAAAGAGATGTAGTAGTATGTATAAGTATAAAGAAGAAAGAAAAAAAAAACACGGGTAGGTGGTATACAATTATGGACGGACTGCCGAGTGCCGACACAGAGGTAGCTACAGCCGTGAACTACCGTACTGTACTGTGTCTGCTGCTAATATAGACTGGTTGATAAAGAGATGTAGTAGTATGTATGTATAAAGAAGAAAGAAAAAAAAACCTCGGGTAGGTGGTATACAATTATGGACGGACTGCCGAGTGCCGACACAGAGGTAGCTACAGCCGTGAACTACCGTACTGTACTGTGTCTGCTGCTAATATAGACTGGTTGATAAAGAGATGTAGTAGTATGTATGTATAAAGAAGAAAGAAAAAAAAACCTCGGGTAGGTGGTATACAATTATGGACGGACTGCCGAGTGCCGACACTGAGGTAGCTACAGCCGTGAACTACCGTACTGTACTGTGTCTGCTGCTAATATAGACTGGTTGATAAAGAGATGTAGTAGTATGTATGTATAAAGAAGAAAGAAAAAAAAACCTCGGGTAGGTGGTATACAATTATTTACGGACTGCCGAGTGCCGACACAGAGGTAGCTACAGCCGTGAACTACCGTACTGTACTGTGTCTGCTGCTAATATAGACTGGTTGATAAAGAGATGTAGTAGTATGTATGTATAAAGAAGAAAGAAAAAAAAACCACGGGTAGGTGGTATACAATTATGGACGGACTGCCGAGTGCCGACACAGAGGTAGCTACAGCCGTGGACTACCGTACTGTACTGTGTCTGCTGCTAATATAGACTGGTTGATAAAGAGATGTAGTAGTATGTATGTATAAAGAAGAAAGAAAAAAAAACCACGGGTAGGTGGTATACAATTATGGATGGACTGCCGAGTGCCGACACAGAGGTAGCTACAGCCGTGAACTACCGTACTGTGTCTGCTGCGACTGGATGATAAATAATGATATAAAAAATATATATATATCACTACTGCAGCCGGACAGGTATATATTATATAATGACTGACCTGCTGGACACTGTCTGTCAGCAGAATGAGTTTTTTATAGAATAAAAAAAAAAACACCACACAAGTGAAGTCACACGATGAGTGTTTAACTTTTTCAGGCAATCACAATATAGTATACTACTAACTATACTGGTGGTCAGTGTGGTCAGGTATAAAAGTGTGCACTGTTTAATTTTAATATAATATGTACTCCTGGCTCCTGCTATAACCTATAACTGGCACTGCAGTGCTCCCCAGTCTCCCCCACAATTATAAGCTGTGTGAGCTGAGCACAGTCAGATATATATACATAGATGATGCAGCACACTGGGCTGAGCAGTGCACACAGATATGGTATGTGACTGAGTCACTGTGTGTATCGTTTTTTTCAGGCAGAGAACGGATATATTAAATAAAACTGCACTGTCTGGTGGTCACTGTGGTCAGTCACTAGTAAACTCTGCACTCTCTACACTTCTACAGTACTCCTAAGCTCCAGTAAATCAGGTCAATCTCTCTCTCTCTTCTAATCTAAATGGAGAGGACGCCAGCCACGTCCTCTCCCTATCAATCTCAATGCACGTGTGAAAATGGCGGCGACGCGCGGCTCCTTATATAGAATCCGAGTCTTGCGAGAATCCGACAGCGTCATGATGACGTTCGGGCGCGCTCGGGTTAACCGAGCAAGGCGGGAGGATCCGAGTCTGCTCGGACCCGTGAAAAAAACCATGAAGTTCGGGCGGGTTCGGATTCAGAGAAACCGAACCCGCTCATCTCTAATATATATATATATATATATATATATATATATAGTCTTATCTTATATTCATTTGTTTAATTTATTTTTTTAAAGAGTAATTGAGACTAAAGGTGCATACACACGGAGAGATTTTAACTACGAGAGATTTTGACTGGCCGTTTTCCCTTGAACTGGCAGTAGGAGATTTTGATAAACTTTTCCAGCGATTTTGACTAACTTTACGAGCGATGGGCGATTTTGGCTATGGGCGATTTTGGCTAACTCATTTAAGCAAGGGGATGCTTTTTCTTTTCCAGCGACATAGCCAAAATTAACTGCCTGCACAGTCTATTTTTAGCAGCGATAGCGACCTGGCGGGGATGCGCATCGCTATCGCTGCCTGTGTACACACAGAGCGATATGCACTAACTTTCTGAGCGATTTTGACTATATAGTCAAAATCTCTCAGCTATATCGCTCCGTGTGTATGGACCTTTAGAGGTATATTTATTTTTCGGGGAAAAATACCCTGAGAGTGTGCCAGCTAACTCAACTCCTCTGTTAACGCTTTCTTCCTATCGGTGGATAGGTGATCTGGTGAGCTCCCCTGTGACCCGGTCAGCTGATCGCTGTGCTCCCTCATCTGATCTGTGTTGTAAACTGATATGTCAGCTAGGAATTTCACTGCATCTCAGTTGACAGCACAGATCAATGACAGAGGAGTTCACCAGATTACTGCTCTCCGATTCCCTAAATGGAGGTATTTTTTTTTTCTATTCATGCTATTTTTTTTTCACTGTGGATAGCCTTTAGTCTGTAGACATATGTGGCTGATCGCAGAAGCCTACTCCTAGCTCTGCTCTGCCTGCCAGCATGCAGGAAGAGCAGGAGTAGGGCAAATGGAGGGAGGGAGAGAGCTTGCTTAATGCCATTTTCAGATGGTGTTATTATCACAAGGCTCCCGCGGGTATTATTTCACAATTTATTTTAGTAACTCTGAAACAGGTCGCATTTCTCATTACAAGTATGGGAAATGCAATCTGCTTACTAGAATAATGCAAATTTAGGGGCTTGGAGGAGTTTACAAAAACTCCTCCAAAAGCACTTTGATACATTTATACTACATTAATGTTAAAAGGGTGTGTAAACACCCATTTTCACATTAAAGATGAATAAATATGCCCCTTAGTTTTTATTGTCCAAACACAGGCTCTTTCATGTACATGATACTTCTTTTAAAGTACTATTTTAAAGTACTATGTTGTGTATAAATTGGGTACAATAATTTTATCATTTACCACTAGCACTGTAAAGCCAGATCTCCTGGTATAAACCAGGCACATATACTACTGTTTTTCTAGCATCATCCTGGTGCATATACTCAGAGGCGTCACCGGGTGTGGTGACACCCGGTGTGCACCCTTTATATGCAAGTGCGGTAAAAGGGGTGTGGCCACAAAGAAAAGGGGTGTTGCCTCATGGATCGTCACTGCGGGGACGTCGGCGGCCCTCAGAGACTGTCTGCAGCGCTGTCGACTCCTCTGTCATGACAGGAGCCAGGTGCTGTAGCAGAATTTCACACTGCAGCACCTGGCTCCTGTCACTGCGGAGGAGCCCACAGATTGGTGTCACCCCTTCTAGGCATCACACCCAGGTGTGGGCCGCACCCCCCGCACCCGCCTTGTGACGCCACTGTATATACAACTGTTTTCTACTGGGAAAAAATGGGTGCATGCATCTGTTTTTTCCATCTGCATTTTAGACACAAGGGAGGGACTTCATCTGAGTTCTCACATATTTTTAAAGCGCCAGTTACACAGCAAAACAAGGTTGGTTTTGCTGTGTAACAGATTGCTGCTTTAAAAATACTTTACATGAGAACTCCATATCTCCAACATATGATCGGAATTTAATACACATAAGAACAAAACTGATACAATAGTTAGGAATTTGCTAGCACTTTTTTTTTTTTTGTTGTTACACTATCCTTACTATCTTAAACAAGCATTTATGTTATTTGTCTTTTTTTTTCTTTATAGTTGCTATGAACCATAACATTTTAATTGATATAATTATTTTATTACTTAGTGTGTGGGTTTAGATTTGTTTTCAGAAAAGTGTTACATAGTAAAATGTTCAAATGTGATTTCAAAATGTGCTTACATTGTTAAACCTCTTAATTAAGTGTACACAGAAGAAGACAGATGTGAATCAGCTGGGGAAAACACTTCCAACTGTTATTATTTAAACATCTCATTACTTTAATTATACAATAAATGCAAGCTTTGATTATACTAATAAAAAAAAATAACAACACAGCTCCATAAAACAAATATCATTAAATGAATATCAAAACATAAATGAATTTCAAAGCAACATGAACATATTAAAACTTGACAGGCTTTTGACTAGGTCATAAAGAGGGTGGATTGGCTTTAAAGCTGAAGCTTTTAGCTATAAAATTATTGACTAAAGTACTTTTTGTACTCTACCCTGCATTAGGGGTTGAAACTGAAGTTCATATGATACGGCAGCTGATTGCACAAATTATGTTTAAGCCATTTGTGGGAGTAATCACTTTAAAAGTGTAAGAAAAACACTATAATTTATTAACTGAGACCTAACACCTTAAGAGCAAAGCCAAGCAATGAGTTATGTGAGGTTTTAAAGTACTGTACATTTATTCTGATAAGTGCAGAAGATAACCGTTTAAGTAAAGCAATAACAAACGGTACTATATACAATTTTCTCCTGTTTTGTTGTTTCTAAGTGAAATATTTTTGAACACTCATGAATTTCTACTTTTTTGTAAATTTATCACTTAGCACCAACAGACTTTAGTAGTTTTTACTCTTTAGTAGTGTGTTGGTACTCTAATTCTACCATATTGCTTCTCTGCAGTAGTATACACTGCAACTGCATTATTAAATATAGATAACTAGTTTATTTTAGAGTAAGTTTTTCCTTATATCTTTAGTAAATTGCTGTTAATAAAGACTGATGTAGAGTTTATCACAAATAGGCATAAGTTCTGAAAGAAAATAAAAAAACATATACTGAAATAGCGTATCACACATGTGGTGAGCCACACCATTCTGGAGGTGTGTATGGCTTTGCATTGGCAGTATTTGTGCCCAATTTATACTAGGCACACATACCATACACTTATGCCCAGATTTGTATAAATTTGTATTGCTTCTGAAATACACATTTGCCATTCGGTGTCAATAAAAACAAACAAAAAACCTATATATATATCTATAATACAGCTGAAATCACTGTTCATCTCATGTATGTGATAACAAAAATGGGATACAGTCGTTACGTCGACACAACTTAGGTCTATAGTCTATAGGTCGACACGCATTAGGTCGACAGGGGCACTAGGTCAACATGGTCATTAGGTCAACATGTACTAGGTCAACATGTCAAAAGGTCGATATGAGTTTTTAAAAAATTTTGTACATTTTTGGACTGTTTCATACTTTACGATCCACGTGGATTACAATTGGGAATGGTAACCTGTGCCAAGCGCAGCGGTAGCAGAGCGAGGCACCTTGCCCGAAGAATAGCGAGTTAAGCGAGCCATGTGAGGGGACACAGTGCACTATTTGGGGTTCCCCATCACTTTACAAAGAAAACAACACCAAAAACAGTCCAAAAACTCATGTCGACCTTTTGACCTGTCAACCTAGCACATGTTGACCTAATGACCATGTCGACCTAGTGTCCCTGTCGACCTATAGTGGTAGACCTAATGACTGTCGACCCAACAACACATACCAAACAAAAATGGCTAATACACTCACGCATAATTATAACAAACTGTATGCCCTAGATAGTAATGACCTATTACCATCAATGATGCATTCATAGGGGCATATTCAATAAAAGTCGGGTCCATTCCAACATGCAGTTGTCGGAATGGACCCGACAAACCCTATTCAAAAGAGCAGCCAAATCCGACTGTCGGATTTGGCCGCTCCCGTGTCCTGCTGCTGCTGCTGTCAGCGCTGCGGGTGCGCTGACAGCAGTGGCAGAGGGCGATATCAGTGGCGCCTGGGGTAGAGGGGAGCGGTCAGCGGCGCCAGGGATGAGGGGGGAGCCGGCTCCGGCGCCGGAGCTGAGGGGGAAGCGGGATGCGGCGCCGGAGCTGAGGTGATGTCTGCGGCGCTGGGGGGGAGAGGAGGAGACGGGGGAGCAGCGGCTGCAGCAGTGGAGGCTCACGGCAGCGTCCACCCGACTCCAGCAAGCGGGAAGTCGCTTGCTGGAGCCGGGTGGACGCTGCCGCTGGGTCCCTGCTCTCTCCGCTGCTCCCCCGTCTCCTTTCGACTTTTTTTAAAGTTTGATTGAGATTGTCGGAAACGGGGCTAAAACCTGTCGGGTTTGGCCCAGTTTCCAACAATGCATGCTGATCGGCGGCTGAAGCCGCTGATCAGCATGCATTCCGACAGCATTCCAGCAAGTCGGGTTTCCCGACTTGTCGGAAAAAATAGGGCCGTAATGAATAGGTCGGAACCCCTTCCGACCTAAAACTGTCTTTCTGACAAGACGGCAGCTTCCGACAGTTATTGAATATACCCCATAGTCAGCCAATCACAAGCCTTTTGTCAGTTCAAGCAACCACCATGATTATTAATACATATGCAGTAGACCCTGTCTACCTGCAAATACTATACTGTAGCTTTCTTAGATGTATATGCGCCTGATTGCCAGTCTGTATTTGCAATTACATGAATAGGCCCTTACTGTATTCAGCCTACATTGCACATCTTTACCATTCCTGTCTTGCCTGTCCAAGCAATTCCAGAATCACACAGCTTACAAATGTGTGTGTGTTCTGGACAGATGCAAAGGAATTTCAATGTCAAGATGCATAAACTTGTGCTCAGTCAGCATGCATAAGACCCTAATTGCTCAGTGAATGGTTTGGTGATGAATACTATGGTGCAGGATTTCACTGAGTTGCTGATAATATATAAAACCACTATTATTCAAAATGGATTTTTTTCTTAGTGCAAATATGGCAATAAAATAGAACATATAATACTGGGTACAAATAACTGTAAAAGGATAAGAGACCGCTGATCTTTTTTTAAATCTGATTTTTTTAAAAAAATGTATTATTAACAAAGGAGCAGGGCGGGGTGTAGCGAGGGTGGCTTCGGTGGAGCACGAGCTCCAGGTGCCGAACAAGTTAGAGGGCGTGCTGCCGCCCCCCTTCCAGAGGGTCACTGTACTAGCAGCCGCAGAGCAGGAGAAGCAGAGGGGGCGCACACTGACTCGGAGACTAGTTAGGGAACAGGGCAGACCAGAGGCAACAGCAGGAGATACTGACAGCCGGCACATGCCGGAGCTCTGCCCTCCCTCTTTATATGTCTCGCTGTCTGCTTGTAGTTGTGCAGCAGGGTTACTCCTGTCCTGCAGCACCAGTCTCTGCCCCTTCTGCTGCAGCACCTCTCTTTTCTGGAAGCTGCATCACATGTCTCTATTTCAGATGCTGCAGCACCACTTTCTGCCCTAGCTTCTACAGAACCTCTCTCTGCCCTGGCTGCTCTAATACCTCTCTCTGCCCCGGCTGCTGCAGTACTTCTCTCTACATTGATGCAGCAGCACCTCTCTCTGCCCCAGCCACTGCTGCAGCACCTCTCTCTGCCCCTGCACCTCTCTCTGCAGTAGAAGTTGCAATTGTGGAACATTATTTTCATTGAACACAGTGGGATTATCAGGTCTGGACTGGCAGTATTAGGGTATTATTTTCATTAAGGCATTGGGGATTATCAAATCGGGGGACAGCGACAATGTTGGTGCATTATTTTCACTAAGAGTTTTGGGGGGCGTTTCAGGTCTGTGGGGGTGGGGGGTCACATTCGGCGCATTATTTTCATTGAGGCATTGGGAGATTATCAGATTAAGGGTGTCATCAGGTCTGTGGGGGGTCACATTTGGGGCTTTTTCATTGAGGAAACGGGTGTTGTGAGGTCAGGTCAGCTGGAGCATATATAGTGTTTTTAATTTATTGAATTAAACAAGTAGTAAATAGTTAAACACAGCTACTTTCATAGCGGCTCTACCATGATGTAATGTTTATAAGGGGCTCAATCATAGTGTTACATGTATAAGGGGCTCTAGTGTGTGACATAACGTGTATAAAGGGCTCTACTGTGTGGCATAATGTGTATAAGGAGTACTACTGTGTGGTACAATCTGAATTGGTACTATTCTGTGGCCACGCACCTTCCCAATGAAGCCATTGTTTATTTATTATTACCAGTTATTTATATAATGCACACATATGCTTGGGGAGAATATACAAACTCCACAAAGTTAGACCATGGTGGAAATCAAACCCATGACCTCAGTGCTGTGAGGCAGTAATGCTAACCATTACACCGTCCATACTGCCATGCCCCTATATTGTTGTCGCAAGCCTTTGGCATGCACTACCCTATTTTTAACATGGGGGGCCCCCGAAGGAAACTTTCGCTCTGATCTCCACGAGGTTTAGAACCAGCCCTGTCACCAATTTAGGATTTTTAAATATTGTTTCTTTTCAAATGTAATATGTCACCACATGTTAGCTACTCTCCCAATTCAGTACAGGGGAGGAGGGTGCCAAAACATACCCTTGTTCCGGGCACCATGGCGCCTAGCTACACCTCTGCAAAGGAGGAATAACCAGAAAATAGATTGTTTAATAATTATAAAACACAGCGCTTACTAAACCACCAAGCAAACCATAAAATTATCAATTAATGACCACTATTAGTTAATATCCGGTTTTTGCAGCTCCTAATGGTGGTACTGTTCCACCAAATGAAACAGACAATTATACAATAAACAAACAAGGAGCGCTGAAACCAGATATAAAAAATATATTTTGTACAGCTTTATTAAAATATAATCCACATATATGACCACATTTAAAATAAATATAAGAATTATTTAAATCCTGTGCCTCTGACTCAATATAAATGTTCATTTAAGATTTTTATATAAATCCATCCATATATGTACTGCGGTAAGTCTATATCAACTTCTCATGAGGATATATTTGGCATCCAAATTATATAGTCTCTGTGACCCAGTTTCTTATAACCACATATGCATGTGTGTCCACGGGGGAGAGCGCTGTGAAGTTTAGATGTCTCCAGCGGTATGCTACGACCCCGAATTAGCAGTGTGAGCTGATGGATACTCACGGCAGCCGCAGCTGTGATAGTTAGATGTCTCCAGCGGTATATTACGACCCCGGAATGATATAGCCGCAATGTGAGCTGATGGATACTCACGGCTGCCGCAGCTTATGATAAGCGGGGAGCGTGCCTCTTTAGCCAGGTCACGCTTCAGCAATAACCCCGATGAGCGGCTCGCCGGCCAATGGTGCAGCCACAGAGGGAAGTAAGGAGTCGTCAGACAACAGGATTCAAGTGATGAGTGCCCTCCTTACGCGTTTCTCCGCCAGTAGGGCAAGCGGTTTCGTCAGAGGTTTGTCATTGCAGTGTTGCTAGATCCTATTTAAACTGGAATCAACCAATCATCTTGTTGATTACCTTAATCATATGCAGTTGTTCAGACCTATATATGTGGCATGCTGCAAACAATACTCAGCACAAAATCACTAGTGTTACCCGCAGCTGTGTAAATACTATTTCAATATAACATATTTAAATGGTCCATATTGGTTTACTTGGTGGTTTATAGATTTAAATGGTTTAATACCATTAACTAGCCATTCTATAATTTAAACATTGATAAAATAAAATTAATAAGATTGACCAGGAGACTGAAATATAAATCATCTACAATAGGCTTAAATCATACCGAAAGATACATGGCTTCAGTAGCTCAGCGGATTTATTCAGTGCACACAACACCCAGAGTACCAGAGTTCAAATCCAATCATTTTGTTATTAGTAAAGCTATGGCACTGAAATATACATCGTCTGTAATAAAATCAGACTATACAGAATGAGATAGATAGCTTCAATAGCTCAATGGGTTTCTTCAGTGCACACAGCACACGGAGCACCAGGTTCAAATCCATACCCAATATTCATTTCAGTTTATCATCAATTTTAATGGTAATTCAATATACTTATATTTTCAACTGATAATATATTTATTTATTTCCAAGAAAAAGGGGAAAATGAGGTGAAAACAAGGGGACGTAGAGGAGAAACATCTATTTCGTTTACTTATTACTAGGTCAATAAAAGTATCCGTATAAATATAATATAGATATGATTGATGTTCTAACATTTTCATATATTTTTGTGTCATTAATAGATTTTTATATTAATATTTCATTTACTTTGTTCTAATAATCATTAATATTTGCTTCGTATATTGTGATAGAGCAAGAATTGTATACCTCAAATTAACAACTTCCAATATTGTTTAGTTCGATATTCTCGTTCAGACCACCTGGAACAAGTGTGCCCAACGAGAATATCCAGAAGGCTTCTCTGGTACATAAACGATTAAATCTGTCCCCTCCTCTCGGTGTGGGGGCTACATATTCAATCCCCTGGACCGTTAATACATCGATATTTCCTCCATGCTGATGGACTACATGTCTTGAGAGGCTATGTTTGAGGTTCTTCTTCATTACGTTCCTTCTATGTTCGAGAAACCTGGTGTTCAAAGACCTAGTGGTCCTACCCACATATTCCTTACCACATCTACAACTCACTAGATAGATAACATAGGTCTGTTGACAGTTGATAATAGTCTTTATATCGAAGGAAAGACCCAAGCTACACGATTTGAAGTGTGTACTCCTATTAATCATGAAGGGACATGTAAGACAATTTTTTCTTCCACACTTATAACAACCACTCAGGGTTGTTAACCAGTTCTTAGTTTTAAATTTAGATATATCTTCTTTCTGTGCCTGAAAGTAACTAGGGGATATAAAGTTCTTTATATTCTTAGCTTTACGAAAGACCACTTTCGCTGTATCTCCCAGAGAGGGTTTGAGGGTTGTGTCCAGTTTTAGAATATCAAAATTCTTGTTAAGTATACTTCTAATTTCGTTGGAGCAAACATTATATTTAGTGATAAATGGAAGGATTTCTCCTTCATTTTTATTCTTCAGTACCTCACTTCTCTCTTTTTTGTTAATAGTCAGGAGGGAACCTCTATCTCTACTCTCTACTTTATCCAATGCTTCATTTAATAATTCTAGAGGGTAACCTTGGTCCAAAAAGGCCTCTGTGAGTATGGCAGTGTGTTTATGGAATTCATTCAACTCTGTACAATTTCTCTTCATCCTCAAGTATTGTCCAACTGGAATGTTGTCTTTCCACTTTTGGTGGTGACAACTCCCGTAATTCAAATAACTATTACAGTCAACTTCCTTTCTGTAAGTACCCGTTACTATCTTATCCTCCCTGATGGAGAGAGCCACATCAAGATAATTGATGTGAGTAGGGTGACAGGTATGTGTAAACTTAAGTCCAAAAGTGTTAGAATTAATATAAGACATAAACGAAGAAACAGAAGAGACCCCATCCCAAATAATAAAAAGATCATCTATGTACCGACCATACAGCACCAGGTTCACCTCAAATGGACCCCCCCAGATGTATTTCTCTTCGAAGAGGCCCATATATAAATTCGCAAAACTTGGGGCGAACTGAAGCCATGTATCTTTCGGTATGATTTAAGCCTATTGTAGATGATTTATATTTCAGTCTCCTGGTCAATCTTATTAATTTTATTTTATCAATGTTTAAATTATAGAATGGCTAGTTAATGGTATTAAACCATTTAAATCTATAAACCACCAAGTAAACCAATATGGACCATTTAAATATGTTATATTGAAATAGTATTTACACAGCTGCGGGTAACACTAGTGATTTTGTGCTGAGTATTGTTTGCAGCATGCCACATATATAGGTCTGAACAACTGCATATGATTAAGGTAATCAACAAGATGATTGGTTGATTCCAGTTTAAATAGGATCTAGCAACACTGCAATGACAAACCTCTGACGAAACCGCTTGCCCTACTGGCGGAGAAACGCGTAAGGGGGGCACTCATCACTTGAATCCTGTTGTCTGACGACTCCTTACTTCCCTCTGTGGCTGCACCATTGGCCGGCGAGCCGCTCATCGGGGTTATTGCTGAAGCGTGACCTGGCTAAAGAGGCACGCTCCCCGCTTATCATAAGCTGCGGCAGCCGTGAGTATCCATCAGCTCACATTGCGGCTATATCATTCCGGGGTCGTAATATACCGCTGGAGACATCTAACTATCACAGCTGCGGCTGCCGTGAGTATCCATCAGCTCACACTGCTAATTCGGGGTCGTAGCATACCGCTGGAGACATCTAAACATCACAGCGCTCTCCCCCGTGGACACACATGCATATGTGGTTATAAGAAACTGGGTCACAGAGACTATATAATTTGGATGCCAAATATATCCTCATGAGAAGTTGATATAGACTTACCGCAGTACATATATGGATGGATTTATATAAAAATCTTAAATGGACATTTATATTGAGTCAGAGGCACAGGATTTAAATAATTCTTATATTTATTTTAAATGTGGTCATATATGTGGATTATATTTTAATAAAGCTGTACAAAATATATTTTTTATATCTGGTTTCAGCGCTCCTTGTTTGTTTATTGTATAATTGTCTGTTTCATTTGGTGGAACAGTACCACCATTAGGAGCTGCAAAAACCGGATATTAACTAATAGTGGTCATTAATTGATAATTTTATGGTTTGCTTGGTGGTTTAGTAAGCGCTGTGTTTTATAAGAATTACTGTTAGTGTGGGGTTATTTGCTGGTTGTTCATAGCTGCTTACATAGTTCCTCATATTAAAGACTTGTCTAATTATTATTAATCTATTGATTGATTTATATATTTTGGAGTTAAAATGGCTTCATTTAGAAGCATGTCGGATAGATTGACCAGGAGACAATTGTTGATGAATAACAATGTGGATGATGTTGATGTTACAGTAGGAGTTCCAGAATTAGGGAAACTATTTAATGAACTAGAATCTCTATTAAAGGCAGAAACCCGCCACTGGTGGGATCAGGAAACTCTCAGTAAATATTTGGATGGAAAAATAATTCCAAGAGGATTACGGGTGTTTAAGTCCTGCTCGTTTAAGGACGACCAGGACTTAACCAACCGATGGAATGAGATCTTGGATGGTTGCTCTTTCTCTCTGATAAAACTATTAATTACATACAGAAAGGAAAAAGTTCAGAAAATCTCGGGGGAGATAGAAAAAATACAGGAATTGTTAAAAACTCATGAGAACAGTAAAGAGTTTAAGGAGCGGGATGAAATACTTAACAATAAAATTAATGAGTTCGAACATTCACTTATCCAATTTAAAAAGAAAAAACTTGAAAGAGACAATAATGACTACAGAACGGATAGAGTAAGATCATACAATAAAAGAGCAAATAGTAACAACTACCGCTATCCTAATAGAAATAGATCAAGGAGTGCTCATACCAGGCACCGAAATTATCAAACTACGAGAAGAGAAAGGACACCACTCTCTAGAGATACTTTTATAGATAGAAGAGAAAGGTATGAGAGACAAGGGGAACATTCTAAGAATCATTCACATTATGAAAATGGTAACCAAAAAGCGGATATAGTTGATCGATATATAAAAAAACCCATAAACATGAGCTCAGGTAATCATTTTACTGATCACAAAGGGAGCAATATGGGTTCTACCTGGAGAGAGAGAAATAGCTATGAAGATAGAGGGGCTAGGCCTAAAGAGAGCTTTAAGAACGAGAGAGAAATCTTAGGTAAAAACAAAGAAGGGACATCTCAGGGTTTTTTAGGGCAAAGAGAGGGACAGAAGTGGGGGTCACACAACAGATTCGAACAGGGTCAGTTTACCTCCACTACCCCAAAAAGATCAAGAGAAGAAACAGAGGATGTAGAGGAGGACAGAGGGTTCAATGCCAAAAACGGAAGACTAGGATAAGAAATAGGGGTATCTATAATTTATCGACTAGGACCCTTAATGAACATGAAAAAGTGGTGATCGCTAAAGGTCTGAAGTTTGCACCTTCGACAAAACCTGATATTTTCGAATTATTCGTAGCACTTAATAAATTTACAAGGGATCTGTGTCGAAAAAGATATTTTATTAACAAAACACTTAAAAATAAAGATATCGAAGGAGTACCAATAGTATTGAATGAAGAAGATGACAATGGCTTATCTGTATTGAATTCTTTGCTATTGGAAAATGAGGATGGAGGTTGTCTTATAAGTGATCAACCAATTAAAATATTTGATACAGCACATAATGTAGGAATGAATATCGATAATAGTAAAAAATTTCGTAAAAAAATCAGAATTTTACCCTATGCAACATAGGAGTGCCTATATTGAGACATTCTATACGTCAACACTAAATGATTTTCGCCTCCTATGTGATAAACAGAAAAATAGTAATAATAAGAAATTCAAAAGGGATAATCTCAATAAGAATGAACGTCGGGCACTAATTTCTTTAAAGAAGGATAATAACATTATTATTAAAAGCGCCGATAAAGGCGGGGGAGTCATAATACAAGATAGGTCAGCCTATATAGAGGAAGCAGAGAGACAACTTTACAATAAAGATTATTATCACAAATTGGGTATGAATCCAACTGAGAGATTTCTACAGGAGTTTAGGAGTTTTCTAGATAAAGCCCTGATGGAGAGAGCTATCACCAAAGATGAATTCATGTATTTGTTTAACCCTTATCCTATTATCCCCACATACTATCACCTTCCCAAAATTCACAAATCACTTACAGCACCCCCTGGACGTCCCATAATTTCAGGTGTTGGGTCCCTCACATCTAATTTATCAGCTTTTGTTGATTTCTTTTTGCAGACTCACGTCGTGGGCCTTCGATCGTACATCAGAGACAACACCCATTTTTTAAATCTGGTGGGTGGGATTAAGTGGCGACAGGACTATGTTTTTTTTGACATGCGATGTCGAATCCCTTTATACCAACATCCCACACCATGAGGGTGTGGAAGCCTGTCGTCACTTTCTCAATACTGATGGACACTTGTGGCCCGAACGTCGTGAGTTTGTACTAGAGTCAATAAAATATATTTTGGCACATAATTATTTTTTATTTAATTCACAGTTTTTTCTTCAAATACATGGTACCGCCATGGGCACCAGGTTCGCCCCAAGTTTTGCGAATTTATATATGGGCCTCTTCGAAGAGAAATACATCTGGGGGGGTCCATTTGAGGTGAACCTGGTGCTGTATGGTCGGTACATAGATGATCTTTTTATTATTTGGGATGGGGTCTCTTCTGTTTCTTCGTTTATGTCTTATATTAATTCTAACACTTTTGGACTTAAGTTTACACATACCTGTCACCCTACTCACATCAATTATCTTGATGTGGCTCTCTCCATCAGGGAGGATAAGATAGTAACGGGTACTTACAGAAAGGAAGTTGACTGTAATAGTTATTTGAATTACGGGAGTTGTCACCACCAAAAGTGGAAAGACAACATTCCAGTTGGACAATACTTGAGGATGAAGAGAAATTGTACAGAGTTGAATGAATTCCATAAACACACTGCCATACTCACAGAGGCCTTTTTGGACCAAGGTTACCCTCTAGAATTATTAAATGAAGCATTGGATAAAGTAGAGAGTAGAGATAGAGGTTCCCTCCTGACTATTAACAAAAAAGAGAGAAGTGAGGTACTGAAGAATAAAAATGAAGGAGAAATCCTTCCATTTATCACTAAATATAATGTTTGCTCCAACGAAATTAGAAGTATACTTAACAAGAATTTTGATATTCTAAAACTGGACACAACCCTCAAACCCTCTCTGGGAGATACAGCGAAAGTGGTCTTTCGTAAAGCTAAGAATATAAAGAACTTTATATCCCCTAGTTACTTTCAGGCACAGAAAGAAGATATATCTAAATTTAAAACTAAGAACTGGTTAACAACCCTGAGTGGTTGTTATAAGTGTGGAAGAAAAAATTGTCTTACATGTCCCTTCATGATTAATAGGAGTACACACTTCAAATCGTGTAGCTTGGGTCTTTCCTTCGATATAAAGACTATTATCAACTGTCAACAGACCTATGTTATCTATCTAGTGAGTTGTAGATGTGGTAAGCAATATGTGGGTAGGACCACTAGGTCTTTGAACACCAGGTTTCTCGAACATAGAAGGAACGTAATGAAGAAGAACCTCAAACATAGCCTCTCAAGACATGTAGTCCATCAGCATGGAGGAAATATCGATGTATTAACGGTCCAGGGGATTGAATATGTAGCCCCCACACCGAGAGGAGGGGACAGATTTAATCGTCTATGTACCAGAGAAGCCTTCTGGATATTCTCGTTGGGCACACTTGTTCCAGGTGGTCTGAACGAGAATATCGAACTAAACAATATTGGAAGTTGTTAATTTGAGGTATACAATTCTTGCTCTATCACAATATACGAAGCAAATATTAATGATTATTAGAACAAAGTAAATGAAATATTAATATAAAAATCTATTAATGACACAAAAATATATGAAAATGTTAGAACATCAATCATATCTATATTATATTTATACGGATACTTTTATTGACCTAGTAATAAGTAAACGAAATAGATGTTTCTCCTCTACGTCCCCTTGTTTTCACCTCATTTTCCCCTTTTTCTTGGAAATAAATAAATATATTATCTGTTAAAAATATAAGTATATTGAATTACCATTAAAATTGATGATAAACTGAAATGAATATTGGGTATGGATTTGAACCTGGTGCTCCGTGTGCTGTGTGCACTGAAGAAACCCATTGAGCTATTGAAGCTATTTATCTCATTCTATATAGTCTGATTTTATTACAGACGATGTATATTTCAGTGCCATAGCTTTACTAATAACAAAATGATTGGATTTGAACCCTGGTACTCTGGGTGTTGTGTGCACTAAATAAATCCGCTGAGCTACTGAAGCCATGTATCTTTCGGTATGATTTAAGCCTATTGTAGATGATTTATATTTCAGTCTCCTGGTCAATCTTATTAATTTTATTTTATCAATGTTTAAATTATAGAATGGCTAGTTAATGGTATTAAACCATTTAAATCTATAAACCACCAAGTAAACCAATATGGACCATTTAAATATGTTATATTGAAATAGTATTTACACAGCTGCGGGTAACACTAGTGATTTTGTGCTGAGTATTGTTTGCAGCATGCCACATATATAGGTCTGAACAACTGCATATGATTAAGGTAATCAACAAGATGATTGGTTGATTCCAGTTTAAATAGAATCTAGCAACACTGCAATGACAAACCTCTGACGAAACCGCTTGCCCTACTGGCGGAGAAACGCGTAAGGAGGGCACTCATCACTTGAATCCTGTTGTCTGACGACTCCTTACTTCCCTCTGTGGCTGCACCATTGGCCGGCGAGCCGCTCATCGGGGTTATTGCTGAAGCGTGACCTGGCTAAAGAGGCACGCTCCCCGCTTATCATAAGCTGCGGCAGCCGTGAGTATCCATCAGCTCACATTGTGGCTATATCATTCCGGGGTCGTAATATACCGCTGGAGACATCTAACTATCACAGCTGCGGCTGCCGTGAGTATCCATCAGCTCACACTGCTAATCCGGGGTCGTAGCATACCGCTGGAGACATCTAAACATCACAGCGCTCTCCCCCGTGGACACACATGCATATGTGGTTATAAGAAACTGGGTCACAGAGACTATATAATTTGGATGCCAAATATATCCTCATGAGAAGTTGATATAGACTTACCGCAGTACATATATGGATGGATTTATATAAAAATCTTAAATGGACATTTATATTGAGTCAGAGGCACAGGATTTAAATAATTCTTATATTTATTTTAAATGTGGTCATATATGTGGATTATATTGTTTAATAATAACCTATGCACACTAAATAATGATACTTACTGTATCTAACATAGGACTAAGTGCAAAATGATTAAGAAAGGCAAATAAAGCAACTAGACTAGATGGTAACCACCCATGTCTGCTGAAGGAGCTAAGGGCCTAATTCAGCATGGATCATAGATGTGTGAAAAATCGCACATCTACAATCCATTTCACTGACATGGGGGGGAGATGCCCAGCACAGGGCAAGTCCGCCCTGCTGCCAGATCCAGCCCCACCCACATCACCCCCACCACCACCACAAACACACACACATGTGAAAGCATTGCACGGCAGCGATGCTTTCGCATATTTAGGGTAGCCCTCTGCCTACGCAGCCTTTTGTAGCTGCTAAGGCAGACGGCTACCCGCAATGTTTCGGGTCACAACGTCTGCCTATGACGTGACACAGCTACCGCGGCCAGCGCTGAAAACGGTCCGAACATGCCTGCGTG
Organism: Pseudophryne corroboree; assembly: GCF_028390025.1. Lineage (NCBI taxonomy): Eukaryota > Metazoa > Chordata > Amphibia > Anura > Myobatrachidae > Pseudophryne > Pseudophryne corroboree. Next base: position 183,522,757 of record NC_086448.1, on the reverse strand, counting down.
TTCAGACCACACACCCCAATGCTGCCTCGATGCCCCTTAAACACCGCCGCAATGATCCTTCCCACCACACGAACACCTCTGCCTGTCAATCAGCTTCTGCGCGTGTGCACACTTCACAGGGCATCAGCATATGAACGCTGCCGCAACAGGGTTCCATGCTGAATCAGGCCCTAAATTCAGTAATTGACAAACCACTATTTCTTACATTTATGGACTATATAGTACTAATTTTTAGAAATAGTATCCAGGAAATTATGGACACGTGCCTGACTTCTGTTGTAGACAAATTCTATGAATGAATTCTGGGAGATGTAGACAGAGAATACATATGAGAGGTCAATATTAATTTTAACAGCAGAATGCCGTCTGCACTATCTCAACATGGTAAAACTTCCTCACAAAGCATTTTACCGTATGGGTATTATAACTTTAAACATACCACCAGCATTCTGCTGTGATGTAGTCACAGTTGACAAAGCGAACATCTCCTTAAGTTTAAACCTAAGAAACAAATTTTCTTACTTTTGGAAAAGTACTGTACCTCAGAGGTGGCCTAACTTTATATAAAGAAGTTTTTGTCTACCATAATATTTTTATTCCAATTCATGAGGGTAAAGCTCTCACCCAGAATATACATTTATGAGGGGGTGGGTGTGTGCTTTGGGCTGGCATATAAGGACATGAGGGGGGCTCTGGGCTGGCATATAAGGACATGAGGGGTGCTCTGGGCTGGCATATAAGGACATGAGGGGGGCTCTGGGCTGCCATATAAGGACATGAGGGAGGGTCTGGGCTGCATATAAGGACATGAGGGAGGCTCTGGGCTGCATATAAGGACATGAAGGGGGCTCTGGGCTGCCATATAAGGACACGAGGGGAGCTCTGGGCTGCATATAAGGACATGTGGGGGGCACTGGGCTGACATATAAGGATATAAAGGGGGCTCTGGGCTGGCATATAAGGACGTGAAGACTGGGGCTCTGAGCTGTTCGAAAAAAGTTTTTGGAACTCCATTCAAAGTCATTTTTTAACATGGCGTTCCAAGATAAAAAGTAAAGTATGGATTCCCCTGGTATATACAGAATGTTCCTGCCATACTGTGTCATTCATTAACCAATAGATGGAGTAGTAGGAGCCATCCACTTACTTTCTATTAACACCTTTGCAAACATTAGCAAATTGGTTTTATATAGTTGAGTGCCACTAATTATTATGTTTAAAAAACGCAATCCGAACAAACCGGTAATAGGCAGGGTCAGTGAGAACAAGGTATCCATTTTCCTAATGCAAGCTCCAGGAGCGGATTGGCCATAGAGCGTACCAGAAAGATTTCTGGTAGAGGCCAGCGTGTCTGTGGAGCCTGTTGTATTTGTCATGTGACCCCACCCCCCTCATGACAGACAGCACTTAGTACACTGCATTTTCCCCATTCTTTCTGTTATTACATCTCTGCAGTACAGCAACTCTGCCTTCCAGTGATCAATGCAAGTGGTGGGCAGATGGGCGTAGGGTGGGAGCAGCTAGCCAAGGGAGTTGTGCGGAGATCTCAGCGCCTCCCTCAAATCCGGCGCCCGGATCGTGTCTCTCCTTAGCCCTCTCTTAGTTGTGACCCTGCTGAGTGGTATAGGGAGCTAGTGGAGTGAATGGCAGAGGGAGGCGGCAGAGATAGAGCCACAAGAGAAAAAAGTGAGGTACAGTAGGCAGCATATTTGAGGAGTGTTGGGGCAGAGGCTTAGAAAGCCTGAGAGGAGAAGATTACAGTAATCAAGGCAGGCAAATACTGAGGGAATGCAAAAGAGTTTTAGTAGTAGTCATTTATTGTAGAGCTAGGCATTTCTGTGCAGCTCTATGTGTCATAGTACTGACAGAACAAGGAGAGACAGCAGAAGGCAAAGACACACAACCTTGTATACTGTACATCAGTCTAGCTATTGTGTAAAGGTGGGTACCAGGGCCGGACTGGGACTAAAAATAGGCCCTGGCATTTTTGAAGCACACAGGCCCACCTCTGTGACTCCTCCCCTTACTATTCCTGACTCCTCCCACTTATTAGTCTATGCTCTTACAAATATAATTAATATTCTAACAACATACAAGCGTACATCATTTTCTATTAAAATACACACAACCAGTGGTTGAAGTGGAAATTTTCAAGTGGGGGTATGGAAATGTGAAGTTTGTAAAAAGCTCCGGAAAAAGGGGCGTGGTCACTCAAAAGGGGGCGTGACCTTCAGTGTAGTTTACCACACCATACACCCCTTATACGCATTATGCACCACAATAGTTGGACCCCTTATACTATCTAGTACTGGTGCCTCTTTCACATTATACCACACAGTATGAGCCAAAATTCACATTATAGCACCCGGTATGAGCCGAAATTTACATTATATGCCCCCAATAGTGCAGTGCCAGATCCACAATTGCCCCCACAGTGTCAGGTATACAAATGCCCCCACAGTGCCAGGTATACAAAAGCCCCCACAGTGCCAGGTAAACAATTGCCCCCACAGTGACAGGTATACAATTGCCCCCACAGTGCCAGGTATACAATTGCCCCCACAGTGCCAGGTATACAAATGCCCCCACAGTGCCAGGTAAACAATTGCCCCCACAGTGCCAGGTATACAAATGCCCCCACAGTGCCAGGTATACAAATGCCCCCACAGTGCCAGGTAAACAATTGCCCCTACAGTGCCAGGTATACAAATGCCCCACAGTGCCAGCCAATTGCCCCCACAGTGCCAGGTATACAATTGTCCCCACAGCAGCCAGTGCTGCAGCTGCTTACCGCTGCTGCACTGCTACTGCTGCTGCTGCTGCTCCTCCGGGCTGTGAGGGACGGGGGTGAGTCAGGAGAGCAGAGCGCCCGCCAGCGCGGCTGTGTCTGGTGCTGCGGCGGCTTCGTTCAAACCAGCCGCCGGTTCGTGAGCCAATCAGAGCTCGTGGACCGGCGGCTTCTGATTGGCTGCCGGTCCGCGAGCTCTGATTGGCTCACGAACCGGCGGCTGGTTTGAAGTCCGCTATACGCCGCCGCGCCAGACACAGCCGCGCTGGCGGGCGCTTTCCTCTCCTGAAAGCTGAGACATGCTGCCGCCGGACTGAGCGGCAGGGTGTCTCAGTGACCGCTGGACCGGCCCACGTGGCCATCGGCCCTTCTGGCATTTGCCAGAAGTGCCAGATGGCCAGTCCGGCCCTGGTGGGTACACACTGGAAAGATATATCTGCAGATCAATTGATCTGCAGATATATCTATGGACGGATCAGGCAGTGTGCTGTGCATACACACACTGCCCGATCCGTCGGGGACTGACGTCATGAACTGGGCGGGCGTGTACACACGCCCGCCCAGTTCAGCTGTCAATCACCACCGGCCGCCGCAGCATGTGTACCGGCGGTCGGCCGACCGCCGTACACACACAGCGACGTGCCAATATATTGGTAGATATATTGGCCGTCGGCTGTGCTGCGGGGTCGACGCGATACGTCTGTGAACGACGGAGTACACAGATGTATCGGCCGTACACACTAACCAACGGTCCCGTGATATATCGGCCGTTCAAGAAAACGGCCAATATATCGGCCAGTGTGTACGGGCCTTAAGTTTATGCATGTTTATGTTGAATTGTCAAACCTTCCAAATGTCCCAATGTTTGGTGACCGTTCTGATTTAAGGAGACTGTACAACAGTACCCCAGAGGAGTATGGGATATAGAGGTATTCCTCTGTGAACTCACTGGAGACAGATACCTTAAGTGTATGTCATAAAAAAAGATGTTTTTCATACAATAGTGGTGGCCATGTCCACTGTGACACGGTCATTTACCCAATGATTCACACTCATGTCACATTCTACTACCAAATGATGGGAGGTACAGTATAATGTATTTATGTTATATTGGGTACTGTACTTTATGCAGGTCAGTGTATATAATATACACAGTATAAGTTTATTTTAGTCTGTGTGTAAGTTTGTGTGTACAGTAGGTTTGCGTCTGATGTTCCATAGAATTTATTAACTAATTTTTATGCAGTTAGTGACAAGTGTAGCTATAAATCTGGGCTCTGTGCCAGGAATCTTTGAATGTTAAATGCTGTCTCCACTAAAACAAAATAGAGGTGACTTTCACGTCTCCAAACACAGATCATGCCTCTGGTAATGAGATGGTCCATGGCATAAGTTATTATTGTTTTATGCTCTTTCACAATTTAAATAGTTTCTCTTTAATATAAAAATATAACATTGGTTTTGACTGCTCCCAATTCATTCTATTTTAGACCAGCGTGTTTTCGTTTTGGCTCTAAATCACCTTCATCACAATTTGGTTTTGGCAATACCACGATCAAGTGTTTTGGTTTTAGTTTTGGATCTGTATTCTTTAAAACTGATAAAAACAGTTACAATCGTGTCATCTAGACATGTGTTTGTTCCTAAGGTATTTTTAACATCAATAACATTTATTTCCAGTCATTTCCAGTGTGACTAGCACATGCAATCCAAAGAACGCAAAATTTGGTTTTTAGTAGAGATGAGCGCCGGAAATTTTTCGGGTTTTGTGTTTTGGTTTTGGGTTCGGTTCCGCGGCCGTGTTTTGGGTTCGACCGCGTTTTGGCAAAACCTCACCGAATTTTTTTTGTCGGATTCGGGTGTGTTTTGGATTCGGGTGTTTTTTTAAAAAAACCCTAAAAAACAGCTTAAATCATAGAATTTGGGGGTAATTTTGATCCCAAAGTATTATTAACCTCAAAAAACATAATTTACACTCATTTTCAGCCTATTCTGAACACATCACACCTCACAATATTATTTTTAGTCCTAAAATTTGCACCGAGGTCGCTGTGTGAGTAAGATAAGCGACCCTAGTGGCCGACACAAACACCGGGCCCATCTAGGAGTGGCACTGCAGTGTCACGCAGGATGGCCCTTCCAAAAAACCCTCCCCAAACAGCACATGACGCAAAGAAAAAAAGAGGCGCAATGAGGTAGCTGACTGTGTGAGTAAGATTAGCGACCCTAGTGGCCGACACAAACACCGGGCCCATCTAGGAGTGGCACTGCAGTGGCACGCAGGATGTCCCTTCCAAAAAACCCTCCCCAAACAGCACATGACGCAAAGAAAAAAAGAGGCTTTTTACTGATATTTGGTGTTTTGGATTTGACATGCTCTGTACTATGACATTGGGCATCGGCCTTGGCAGACGACGTTGCTGGCATTTCATCGTCTCGGCCATGACTAGTGGCAGCAGCTTCAGCACGAGGTGGAAGTGGATCTTGATCTTTCCCTAATTTTGGAACCTCAACTTTTTTGTTCTCCATATTTTATAGGCAGAACTAAAAGGCACCTCAGGTAAACAATGGAGATGGATGGATTGGATACTAGTATACAATTATGGACGGACTGCCACGGTTAGGTGGTATAAAAAAACCACGGTTAGGTGGTATATATTATAATAATAATACAATTATGGATGGACGGACTGCCTGCCGAGTGCCGACACAGAGGTAGCCACAGCCGTGAACTACCGCACTGTACACTGGTTGATAAAGAGATAGTAGTATACTCGTAACAACTAGTATGACACTATGACGACGGTATAAAGAATGAAAAAAAAAACACGGTTAGGTGGTATATATTATAATAATAATACAATTATGGATGGACGGACTGCCTGCCGACTGCCGACACAGAGGTAGCCACAGCCGTGAACTACCGCACTGTACACTGGTTGATAAAGAGATAGTAGTATACTCGTAACAACTAGTATGACACTATGACGACGGTATAAAGAATGAAAAAAAAACCACGGTTAGGTGGTATATATTATAATAATAATACAATTATGGATGGACGGACTGCCTGCCGACTGCCGACACAGAGGTAGCCACAGCCGTGAACTACCGCACTGTACACTGGTTGATAAAGAGATAGTAGTATACTCGTAACAATTAGGATGACACTATGACGGTATAAAGAATGAAAAAAAAACCACGGTTAGGTGGTAGGTATATAATAATAAATAATACAATTCTGGTCGGACGGACTGCCTGCCGTGTGCCGACACAGAGGTAGCCACAGCCGTGAACTACCGCACTGTACACTGGTTGATAAAGAGATAGTAGTATACTCGTAACAATTAGGATGACACTATGACGGTATAAAGAATGAAAAAAAAACCACGGTTAGGTGGTAGGTATATAATAATAAATAATACAATTCTGGTCGGACGGACTGCCTGCCGTGTGCCGACACAGAGGTAGCCACAGCCGTGAACTACCGCACTGTACACTGGTTGATAAAGAGATAGTAGTATACTCGTAACAATTAGGATGACACTATGACGGTATAAAGAATGAAAAAAAAACCACGGTTAGGTGGTAGGTATATAATAATAAATAATACAATTCTGGTCGGACGGACTGCCTGCCGTGTGCCGACACAGAGGTAGCCACAGCCGTGAACTACCGCACTGTACACTGGTTGATAAAGAGATAGTAGTATACTCGTAACAATTAGGATGACACTATGACGGTATAAAGAATGAAAAAAAAACCACGGTTAGGTGGTAGGTATATAATAATAAATAATACAATTCTGGTCGGACGGACTGCCTGCCGTGTGCCGACACAGAGGTAGCCACAGCCGTGAACTACCGCACTGTACACTGGTTGATAAAGAGATAGTAGTATACTCGTAACAATTAGGATGACACTATGACGGTATAAAGAATGAAAAAAAAACCACGGTTAGGTGGTAGGTATATAATAATAAATAATACAATTCTGGTCGGACGGACTGCCTGCCGTGTGCCGACACAGAGGTAGCCACAGCCGTGAACTACCGCACTGTACACTGGTTGATAAAGAGATAGTAGTATACTCGTAACAATTAGGATGACACTATGACGGTATAAAGAATGAAAAAAAAACCACGGTTAGGTGGTATATATTATAATAATAATACAATTATGGATGGACGGACTGCCTGCCGACTGCCGACACAGAGGTAGCCACAGCCGTGAACTACCGCACTGTACACTGGTTGATAAAGAGATAGTAGTATACTCGTAACAACTAGTATGACACTATGACGGTATAAAGAATGAAAAAAAAACCACGGTTAGGTGGTATATATTATAATAATAATACAATTATGGATGGACGGACTGCCTGCCGACTGCCGACACAGAGGTAGCCACAGCCGTGAACTACCGCACTGTACACTGGTTGATAAAGAGATAGTAGTATACTCGTAACAACTAGTATGACACTATGACGGTATAAAGAATGAAAAAAAAACCACGGTTAGGTGGTATATATTATAATAATAATACAATTATGGATGGACGGACTGCCTGCCGACTGCCGACACAGAGGTAGCCACAGCCGTGAACTACCGCACTGTACACTGGTTGATAAAGAGATAGTAGTATACTCGTAACAATTAGGATGACACTATGACGGTATAAAGAATGAAAAAAAAACCACGGTTAGGTGGTAGGTATATAATAATAAATAATACAATTCTGGTCGGACGGACTGCCTGCCGTGTGCCGACACAGAGGTAGCCACAGCCGTGAACTACCGCACTGTACACTGGTTGATAAAGAGATAGTAGTATACTCGTAACAATTAGGATGACACTATGACGGTATAAAGAATGAAAAAAAAACCACGGTTAGGTGGTAGGTATATAATAATAAATAATACAATTCTGGTCGGACGGACTGCCTGCCGTGTGCCGACACAGAGGTAGCCACAGCCGTGAACTACCGCACTGTACACTGGTTGATAAAGAGATAGTAGTATACTCGTAACAATTAGGATGACACTATGACGGTATAAAGAATGAAAAAAAAACCACGGTTAGGTGGTAGGTATATAATAATAAATAATACAATTCTGGTCGGACGGACTGCCTGCCGTGTGCCGACACAGAGGTAGCCACAGCCGTGAACTACCGCACTGTACACTGGTTGATAAAGAGATAGTAGTATACTCGTAACAATTAGGATGACACTATGACGGTATAAAGAATGAAAAAAAAACCACGGTTAGGTGGTAGGTATATAATAATAAATAATACAATTCTGGTCGGACGGACTGCCTGCCGTGTGCCGACACAGAGGTAGCCACAGCCGTGAACTACCGCACTGTACACTGGTTGATAAAGAGATAGTAGTATACTCGTAACAATTAGGATGACACTATGACGGTATAAAGAATGAAAAAAAAACCACGGTTAGGTGGTAGGTATATAATAATAAATAATACAATTCTGGTCGGACGGACTGCCTGCCGTGTGCCGACACAGAGGTAGCCACAGCCGTGAACTACCGCACTGTACACTGGTTGATAAAGAGATAGTAGTATACTCGTAACAATTAGGATGACACTATGACGGTATAAAGAATGAAAAAAAAACCACGGTTAGGTGGTAGGTATATAATAATAAATAATACAATTCTGGTCGGACGGACTGCCTGCCGTGTGCCGACACAGAGGTAGCCACAGCCGTGAACTACCGCACTGTACACTGGTTGATAAAGAGATAGTAGTATACTCGTAACAATTAGGATGACACTATGACGGTATAAAGAATGAAAAAAAAACCACGGTTAGGTGGTAGGTATATAATAATAAATAATACAATTCTGGTCGGACGGACTGCCTGCCGTGTGCCGACACAGAGGTAGCCACAGCCGTGAACTACCGCACTGTACACTGGTTGATAAAGAGATAGTAGTATACTCGTAACAATTAGGATGACACTATGACGGTATAAAGAATGAAAAAAAAACCACGGTTAGGTGGTAGGTATATAATAATAAATAATACAATTCTGGTCGGACGGACTGCCTGCCGTGTGCCGACACAGAGGTAGCCACAGCCGTGAACTACCGCACTGTACTGTGTCTGCTGCTAATATAGACTGGTTGATATTTAAAGAGATATTAGTAGTATACAACAATACTATACTGGTGGTCAGGCACTGGTCACCACTCCTGCAGCAAAAGTGTGCACTGTTAATTAATATAATTGTACTCCTGGCTCCTGCTAACAACCTGCAGTGCTCCCCAGTCTCCCCCACAATTAATTATAAGCTTTTAATTTATACATTGATGACTGTGCAGCACACTGGGCTGAGCTGAGTGCACACAGACTGAGTCACACTGTGTGACTGACTGTGCTGTGTATCGTTTTTTTTTTCAGGCAGAGAACGGATATAGCAGAGAGAAGTGAACGGATATATTATATTAAATAAAAGTTAACTAGCAACTGCACTGGTCACTGACTGTGGTAAACTAACTCTGTCTGCGACTCTGCACAATCTCTCTCTATCTAATCTATCTATCTCTATTCTAATGGAGAGGACGCCAGACACGTCCTCTCCCTATCAATCTCAATGCACGAGTGAAAATGGCGGCGACGCGCGGCTCCTTATATAGAATCCGAGTCTCGCGATAGAATCCGAGCCTCGCGAGAATCCGACAGCGTCATGATGACGTTCGGGCGCGCTCGGGTTAACCGAGCAAGGCGGGAAGATCCGAGTCGCTCGGACCCGTGGAAAAAAAAGTGAAGTTCGTGCGGGTTCGGATTCAAAGAAACCGAACCCGCTCATCTCTAGTTTTTAGATCCCTGATCAGAACTTGGTTGGATGACCCGCGGCAGGACTCAGTGTGACTTGAAACCCCAAAGTTCGAACCATTCATCTTTAACCTGGGCATTCTGTTCTGCTTAATATTCAGGAAAGCCTTTGCCAGTTTTTATTCCTGCAGTATCTAGCAGCAGGTTCCACAGAGCTAATACAACAGTTTAGGCAGGAAGTAACTAGGAGCAATTTGAGCAGTGCCACCACACAGAGCGCAGAGCCCTGTAGGCGGCACCGTTGCTGTTCCGTGGCACCTGCACGTGGCTTGCAAGGTGTCTGGAACGGCACCTTGCAGCCTCTAGGGCTACTGCAGAGCAGCCTGCTGCATCTTTAGGATGCCACAGGCAATGCTTTACTTACCGGAGCCGTTTCCGTTGTTGGTAGTCCCGTCCCTAGTCATGACGTAATGACATCACATGTGTAGGGGACCAGTACTGGATGCAGTGCTGTCTTGTTATGCCACTAAGTTTCAGGAATGCAATTTCATCATCAGGTGTACATCAGTCCACTGGAACCTGGTAGTTGATGTTGCTGGACTAAAAATTGGCAAAGAATTGCCTGCATTTTGAGCTGAACAGAGTGCACAGACTATTCTTTCTATATTTGTGTGACTATGGAATCCAAGCTGAAAAGATTTATCCTGATGAAAATGTCTACACATTAAGGGGGTCATTCCGAATTGATCGCTCGCTAGCTAGTTTTAGCAGCCGTGCAAACGCTATGCCGCCGCCCACTGGGAGTCTATTTTAGCTTAGCAGAAGTGCGAATTTTGTTTAGTTTCAGAGTAGCTCAAAACCTACTCAGCGCTTGCGATCACCTCAGACTATTTAGTTCCGGATTTGACGTTACAAACCCGCCCAGCGTTCGCCAGCCACGCCTGCGTTTTTCCTGGCATGACTGCGTTTTCCCGCAGACTCCCTGAAAACGGTCAGTTGCCACCCAGAAACGTCCACTTCATGTCAATCACTCTGCGGCAAGCAGTGCTACTGAAATGCATCGCTAGACCCTGTGCAAAACTACATTGTTCGTTGTGCCCGTACGTCGCGTGTGCACATTGCGCCGCATCCGCATGCGCAGAACTCTGTTTTTTAGCCTGATCGCTGCGCTGAGAACAAATTCATCTAGCGATCAACTCGGAATGACCCCCTAAAAGCATTGTAATGCTGATCTTTAACGCTGCTTACAGAGTGTGTTCATTATGCTTGGAGTGCCCCCCAAGATGTTTTCTATAGCTATTACTATTAAAGTAACCAGCTAAATATCTCATTATACTGGGAGTTCTGGCTTATGTGTTGTTTTATAAATATATATATATATATATATATATATATATATATCATGCCTCCCAACATGACCCTTTCCAAGAGGGACAAAATGCTCTGTTCCTGGACTTCCTTCTTAATTTGATTGCCAGCATCTATGTTGAAACACCTTTCTTATCAACAGAGCTGGACCTAGCCAATATGATGCCCTAGGCAAAATTTTGGCTGGTGCCCCGTAGCACCGCTGCTAGTTCTGCATCTGACCTAGCAACACTCAGGCAGAGGGACCCACCAGGGGGTTACCCTGGGCCTCTGTGGGCCAGTTCAACCATGCATAATGCCCCACATTAGTAATGTCCATAATACACATAATGTCACCCAGTAATTAACCTTACACATATGCCCCACATTAGTAATGCTCATAATATACATAATTCCACACAGTAATGCACCTTACATATATGCCCCACATTAGTAATGCTCATTGGGGGTCATTCCGAGTTGTTCGCTCGTTATTTTTTTCTCGCAACGGAGCGATTAGTCGCTAATGCGCATGCGCAATGTCCGCACTGCGACTGCGCCAAGTAAATTTGCTATGCAGTTAGGAATTTTACTCACGGCATTACGAGGTTTTTTCTTCGTTCTGGTGATCGTAATGTGATTGACAGGAAGTGGGTGTTTCTGGGCGGAAACAGGCCGTTTTATGGGTGTGTGTGAAAAAACGCTGGCGTTTCTGGGAAAAACGCGGGAGTGGCTGGAGAAACGGAGGAGTGTCTGGGCGAATGCTGGGTGTGTTTGTGACGTCAAACCAGGAACGACAAGCACTGAACTGATCGCACTGGCAGAGTAAGTCTAGAGCTACTCAGAAACTGCACAGAGATGTATTTTCGCAATATTGCGAATCTTTCGTTCGCAATTTTGAGAAGCTAAGATTCACTCCCAGTAGGCGGCGTCTTAGCGTGTGCAAAGCTGCTAAAAGCAGCTTGCGAGCGAACAACTCGGAATGAGGGCCATAATACACAAAATACCACACAATAAATTAATGCACCTTACACATATGATCCACATTAGTAATGCCCATAATACACATAATGTCACACAGTAATGCACCTTACACATATATACCACATTAGTAATGCCCATAATACACATAATTCCACACAGTAATTCGCCTTACACATATGCCCCACATTAGTAATGCTAGTAGCTTTTTGATTGATGCAATTGATTGACTGGATCATGTGCGGGGTGTTGACCGTGTTCTTTCATTAAGAAAAAAAAAAGCTTTTGGATACATACAGTAGATTGGATACTATTGCCCCACGGGGCATGAACGAGAAATAACCCATTATCTGTTTTCTTAAATAAGTGTAATCGGTTATACTGTTTACGCTAACTATCTTGATCTGTTTAAGGTGTCCTTTTCTTTAATAATATTGATTAATACTATGTCTTCTGCTATTTCATCTCTGGTATAATCACTGTACCTTGACTATAGCACACTAATATATAATGTATATTCAATGTCTTTCCCTATGCTTGTCCTTTAGATCTTGGATAGCTATCCTTACAATATATTATGCATTCTTTATGCTAATATTACTATATGAACCATTGTTTGGTACATGATAATGTCATAGTTTTTCTCGTTATGTTCCTTGTATGTTTCCTGGCATATGCTTGCTCTTAGGTCCCTGTTATACCCCCTCACCACTAGGTGTCGCTAATGCCTGGTGTTTATATGGACTTATTGATTTATTATATTTTCCTGATATTTTTTAAAAAATATTATCACTCTAGTGACTCTATGCCCCTTATCACTTAGTTCGTTAATTAACATGTCTTATTTTGTTGCTCAAAGCTTGCTTTGCTCTGATCGGACCGGAAGTGACGTCAACACTTCCGTCGGTGGAACACAAACACTGGATGTATCGGGTAGCTGCGGTGCATTACAATTTGGCACCATGCCGCCGCCCGCTGCCCCTATGTGTACATCCTTTATACACCACAATATTGTATCCTAGTTGCACACATAGTTGTTCACTGATGTGGTCCGCCGGAGCACTTCCGGTATTACCGGAAGTGACATGTGTGCTCCAGTAGTGCATTCCAAGTTAGTGAGCACACCCACCCCCTTCTGTGGGGCGGGAATGGCACCTTTTCTAAGCTATAGTGGGTACTTAACAGGGGCCTGGGAGGCTCTGGCCCTTGCTCCAGTTCCCTGCTTGACATTTGTGACTGCTGTTGACACGTTAACTTTGTTGGGAATAACTTGAGAAAGGTCCTGGCGTGGACCGAAACGTTGGTGATCCTTTTGCATACCATATGGAACTGTGAGATATCCATTTCTTTAAATAAATGTTTTTGTGATATTTTCTACTTTTTAAGTCTGGAGATCATTCCCAGTATTGTGGGAATACTGTACTATATATATATATATATATATATATATATATACTTGTAGCAAATACCGGCACTCACTCCTAGGATAAGTATATGCCCGGGTGCCATCCAATGATTAACAAGACCCAAGATACATCCCAGCAACAGCGGCACTCACGGAACTGACTCAGTTTCGTGAGTGCCGCCGTTGCTAGGATGTATATATATATATTTATATATATATACACACACCGATCGGCCAGCACCCTCCTTCAATAATAGGAGCTACCGTGGTGTCCGTAAAGTAAAAGCTATACATTCAAATAACGGCTCTCGTCAGTCTTTACCTGTGCCTGGCTGTGCTTTATTTCTTGTGGATGAAAAGGATAGACAAGTGTGGTTATTTGGATGCATAGCTTGTACTTTACGGGCACCATGGCAGCTCCTATTATTGAAGGAAGCTGTCAGCCGATTGCAGTGTCTGTATATACTGTATAAATAATATATATAAAAATTAATAGGATTTTGATAACCTACCGGTAAATCCTTTTCTCCTAGTCTGTAGAGGATGCTGGGGACGACATCAAGACCATGGGGTATAGATGGGATCCGCAGGAGACATGGGTACTCTAAAGACTTTTCATTGGGTGTGAACTGGCTCCTCCCCCTATGCCCCTCCTCCAGACCTCAGTTGTAGGAACTGTGCCCAGGGAGACTGACATTTCGAGGAAAGGAATTACTTAACTAGTGGTCAGATATCTACCAACTCACACCCTCAACCATGCCGCACACATGGCATTCAACATAACACATGCCAACAGGCATGAACTAATTGCAGCAACATGCTGAAACCAAGATAACACAACTTGTGTAGCTGTAATAACTAAACTGCAGGTAAAGTACGCACTGGGACGGGCGCCCAGCATACTCTACGGACTAGGAGAAAAGGATTTACCAATAGGTTATCAAAATCCTATTTTCTCATACGTCCTAGAGGATGCTGGGGACGACATCAAGACCATGGGGTCTATACCAAAGCTCCAGTACGGGCGGGAGAGTGCGGATGACCCTGCAGCACCAATTGACCAAACTTGAGGTCCTCATCGGCCAAGGTGTCAAACTTGTAGAACTTAGCAAATGTGTTTGACCCTGACCAAGTAGTTGCTCGGCAAAGTTATAATGCCGAGAACCCCCGAGCAGCCGCCCAGGATGAGCCCACCTTCCTAGTGGAGTGGGCCTTTACCGACGTCGGTAACGGCAATCCAGCCGTAGTATGAGCTTGCTGAATCGTATTTCTAATCCAACGTGCAATAGTCTGCTTGGAAGCAGGACAGCCAATCTTGTTGTGATCATACAGGACAAACAGGGCCTCTGTTTTACGTATACGAACTGTTCTAGCAACATAGATTTTCAAAGCTCTAACCACATCTAGAGACTTTGAATCAGTGAATGTGTCAGTAACTACTGGCACCACAATAGGTTTGTTTATGTGAAAAGCAGAAACCACCTTAGGAAGAAAATGTCGTCGAGATCGCAACTCTGCCCTATCTTCATGGAAAATCAGGTAAGGGCTCTTGTGAGACAAGGCCCCCAATTCAGACACCTGCCTTGCGGATGCCAATGCCAAAAGCATCACCACTTTCCAAGTGAGAAACTTCAACTCTATCTTTTGTAGAGGCTCAAACCAATCCGATTGAAGGAACTGCAATACCACGTTAAGGTCCCATGGTGCCACTGGAGGCACAAATGGAGGCTGGATGTGCAGAACCCCTTTTACGAAGGTCTGAACCTCTGGAAGAGAGGCCAATTGTTTTTGGAAGAACACTGACAAGGCCGAAATCTGGACCTTGATTGATCCCAATCGTAGGCCCGCCTCCACACCATCCTGCAAAAAATTTAGAAAACGTCCTAAGTGAAACTCTTCCGAAGGAGCCTTCTTGGATTCACACCAAGACACATATTTTCTCCAAATACGGTGGTAATGTTTTGACGTTGCTCCCTTTCTGGCCTGAATAAGGATGGGGATGACCTCCTTAGGAATACCCTTCCTGGCTAGGATACGGCGCTCAACAGCCATGCCATCAAACGTAGCCGTGGTAAGTCTTGGTACACACACAGCCCCTGCTGCAGCAGGTCCTCCCGAGGAGGAAGAGGCCGAGGATCTCCTATGAGTAACTGCTGAAGATCTGGGTACCAAGCCCTTCTTGGCCAGTCTGGGGCAATGAAGATTGCTCGAACCCTTGTCTTTCTTATGATCCTGAGTACTTTTGGGCTCAGCGGAGGTGGAGGGAAAACATACACTGAGGGAAACACCCACTGGGTCACCAGTGTATCCAGTGCTATTGCTTGAGGGTCTCTTGACCTGGAACAGTATCTCTGAAGCTTCTTGTTGAGACGAGACGCCATCATGTCTATATGAGGATATCCCCAAAGACTTGTCACCTCTGCGAAGACTTCTTGGTGGAGGCCCCACTCTCCTGGATGGAGATAGTGTCTGCTGAGGAAGTCTGCTTCCCAGTTGTCTACTCCCGGAATGAATATTGCCGACAGAGCTTGTAGATGTTTTTCTACCCATCGGAGGATTTTTGTCGCCACTGCCATTGCCGCTCTGCTTTTTGTTCCGCCCTGCCTGTTTATGTATGTGACTGCTGTTACATTGACCGCCTGGATCTGCACGGGACGGTCTTTAAGAAGATGTACCGCTTGTTGAAGGCCGTTGTAAATGGCTGTTGGCTCCAGAATGTTTATGTGAAGGCAGGCTTCATGTTGTGACCAACGTCCCTGGAAGTTTTCTCCCTGAGAGACTGCTCCCCAGCCTCGGAGACTTGCATCCGTGGTTACTAAGACCCAGTCCTGAATCCCGAACCTGCGTCCCTCTAGAAGGAGAGAGCTGTGCAACCACCACAGCAGCGAAATCCTGTTTTTTGACGACAGGATTATCTTTCTGTGCATGTGTAGGTGTGACCCCGACCATTTGTCCAACAGGTCCCACTGGAATACTCTGGCATGGAACCTGCCAAACTGTATGGCCTCGTAGGCCGCCACCATCTTCCCCAACAACCGAATGCACTGATGGATCGACACACTTGATGGTTTCAATATCTGTTTTACCATTTTCTGGATTTCCAGAGCCTTTTCCAGCAGAAGGAATACTCTCTGAACTTCTGTGTCCAGTATCATCCCGAGAAAAGACAACCTTGTCGTCGGTTCCAACTGTGACTTTGGGTAATTTATGATCCACCCGTGTTGTTGGAGTATTGACAGGGAGAGAGATATGTTTTGTAATAACTGCTCCCTGGATCTCGTCTTTATCAGGAGGTCGTCCAGAGAAGGGATTATATTGACTCCTTTCTGATGAAGGAGGACCATCATCTCTGCCATCACCCTGGTGAATACCCTCGGCGCCGTGGAGAGACCGAAAGGTAACGTCTGAAATTGGTAATGGCAATCCTGAATCGCGAATCTCAGATAAGCCTGGTGAGGAGGATAAATGGGAACATGCAGGTATGCATCCTTTATGTACACCGACACCAAGTAGTCCCCCTCCTCCAGACTGGCAATCACCGCCCGAAGTGATTCCATCTTGAACTTGAACCTTTTCAGGAAGAAATTCAGATCTTTTAGATTTAAGATCGGTCTGACCGAGCCGTCCGGCTTCGGAACAACAAAGAGGCTTGAATAAAAACACCGCCCTTGTTGTGACAACGGTACCAGGACTATGACCTGGTCTTGACATAATTTTTGGATTGCTGCTGTTACTGCTTCTCTCTCTGGTTGAGAAGCTGGCAAGGGCGATTTGAAAAATCGGCATGGGGGAACATCTTGAAACTCTAGTTTGTATCCCTAGGATACTATTTGCAACACCCAGTGGTCCAGGCCAGATAGAATCCAATCCTGGCTGAATAGTTTGAGACGTGCCCCCACCCGAGCGGCCTCCCGCAAGGGAGTTCCAGCATCATGCTGGGGATTTGGCAGAATTAGGGGTAGACTTTTGCTCTTGGGAACCTGGAGCCGGTGTGGGCGTCTTTTCTCTTACCCTTCCCCTACCTGCAAAGAAGGCGGAACCTCTCGTCTTTTTGTATTTATTGGGACGAAAAAGAACTGCATTTGCGGGTAATAGGTCTTTTTTTGCCGGTGCAGGCGCAAAGGGCAAAAATGTTGACTTACCTGCGGTAGCCGCCGAGACTAACGCATCTAGGCCATCGCCAAATTAGGCCTCTCACCTTTATATGGGAGAGCCTTCATGTTTCTTTTGGAATCTGCATCCGCATTCCACTGGCAAATCCATAAGGCCCACCTAGCCGATACTGCTATGGTAGCGGCTTGTGAACTCAAGAGTCCAATATCCTTCATTTCTTCCAGCATGTAGGCGGCAGCATCCTTGATATTCCCTAACTTAAGGAGTATCTCATCTTTATCAATCGTGTCAATTTCTGATGACACGCTTACAGACCATTTTTAAATAGCGCGACTCACCCATGCGCAGGCAATAGTGGGCCTGAGCAGTGTACCATTGGTAACATAAATGGATTTCAATGTCGTTTCCATTTTGCGGTCTGCCGGCTCTTTAAGAGAAGCTGCGCCAGGAGCAGGGAGAATTACCTTCTTTGTCAACCTGGAAATTGCACTGTCTAACACAGAGGGTGACTCCCATTTTTTCCTGTCTTCAACCGGGAAAGGATAAGCTATGTGAATCCTTTTGGGAATACGATTTTTTTAAATCAGGATTCACCCACATCCCTTCAAACAGAGCATTTAAATCGTGTGAAGGAGGGAACGTGACTTTGGATTTCTTTTCCTTACATAAATAAGCTTTCTCCTGAGGTACAGGAGTGCTTTCTGTAACCTCCAACATGTCCCTTATAGCCACAATCATATATTGTATACTTTTTTCCAATTTATGATCTATCTCTCTGGATTCACTATTGTCAACACAAGAACCAGAATCCGTGTCGGTTTCAGTGTTTACAACATTTGCAAATGGTCTCTTATGTGACCCAGAGGGGCCGCCCGCATAAGGAATAACAGCATCCTGAAAAATCACATCTTCCACAGATTTTCTCCAGCATGCAGCCTTAGATTCAGACTTATCCAATCTATGGTTAATCAGATGCATACTGTCACGTAGCTCTTTCACCCATGCAGGCTCTTGGTGTGCCGGTAGCGCCACCACATTACAACTCTGTGTCCCTAAAATGGCTTCCTCCGGGGAGGAACTCCCTGCCTCAGACATGCCTCACACTTGTACAGCACTCACAGACACACTGGGACTTATTTGGGGACAGACCCACAGTAAAATCTGTCAGAGGGACACAGTATAGGAGCAGCCAGCTCACAACCCCAGCGCCTATATTTAATGTCTGTGAACACAGAATGCCCACTGACATGCAGCGCTCTTTACACAGTAAAACACATTTGTAAAGCACCCAAATCGCTTTGTGCCCCCCTAATTTACACCCTGAATACTTGTAGTCAGAAGTGGATGAGGACCAGCTATATCTCTGCAGCCTGAGGAGAGAGAGAGAGAAAATGGTGCTGAGCAGTGTGCTGGCTGCCTGAGGAAGAAGCTCTGCCCTTTTTACCTCAGAGACTGTTTGTAATATTTATACTGGCGGGGGTAGTGCTGTGCCTGGGCATCTTATGCCCCCTATTAGCCAGTTTATAGAGGTATTTTGCTGCCCAGGGCGCCCCCCCGCGCCTTGCACCCTGCAGTGCCTGTGTGTG
This sequence comes from Pseudophryne corroboree, assembly GCF_028390025.1. Classification (NCBI taxonomy): domain Eukaryota; kingdom Metazoa; phylum Chordata; class Amphibia; order Anura; family Myobatrachidae; genus Pseudophryne; species Pseudophryne corroboree. The sequence goes on along the minus strand of NC_086448.1, from coordinate 183,503,739 downwards.
TGGGCAGCAATGGCGCGCTGCGCTCCCGCCAGCCGCGTCGTACCTCAGTTGTCACTTACTTGATTGAAGTTCAATCTTCTCATACTCACCTGTCTTCTGACTTCTGGCTCTGTGAGGGGGGTGACGGCGTGCTGTGGGAGTGAGCATCTAGACACGGCTAGCGTTCAGTTCCCTTCAGGAGCTAATGGTGTCCTGTCAGCCAGAAGCAGAGCCATGAAACTCTGAGGAAGTTGGATCTGCTTCTGCCCCCTCATTCCCCCGAAGCAGGGAGTCTGATGCCAGCAGATCTCCCTGAAAATAAAAAAACCTAACATAAGTCTTTTCAGAGAAACTCAGTAGAGATCCTCAAAGTTCATTCAGTCGACCTGGGCACATTTCTAAAACTGAGGTCTGGAGGAGGGGCATAGGGGGAGGAGCCAGTTCACACCCAATGAAAAGTCTTTCGAGTTCCCATGTCTCCTGCGGATCCCGTCTATACCCCATGGTCTTGATGTCATCCCCAGCATCCTCTAGGATGTATGAGAAATATATATTATTATCTATCTATTGTAGAAGAAAAGGAAGGAACTCACCATTAGATCCAATTTAAAAGTCCAAAAATGTTTTATTATATAGCAAGTGTATTGCACAGATGTCACAGGTAAAACATAAAGACAGATGACATTCCAGTGCTGTAGCGCAGAACCTAGGTCAAGACTATCATCAGGTACATCTTTCCATAGTCAGCACATGAACAAAATGAGGAAGCCTGAGTGATGCCATATATAGCGCCACGATTAAACACGTTGGAACTGGACCTGGGCTGCTTGGTATCTTTTCTATATTGTTCACAGTGACTGATACAATAAGACTTTGGTTGATGTTGCCATTTAATGGAACAGCAAAATCAGATAAGCCGTATCTCTTATTCTGTATCCGGTCTATAGATCTACACTAAAAAGGTCTACAGTCAATAGTAGGACCACTAATGGTAGACATGCATTAAGTCAACAGGGTCAAAATGTCGACATGGTCAAAAGGTTGACATGTAAAAGGTAGACAGTTCAAATGCTCAGTAGGGTCAAAAGGTTGACATGGCAATGGTTGACACACATATGGTCGACAGTTTTTTTATTTATTTTTTTCAACTTTTTCATACTTTACCATTCAAGTGGACTATGATTGCGCAGCAGAGCGAGGCACCTTGCCCGCCATGCGGAGGAACGTGGTACACTAATGGCGCTTCTTTGTGGCAGAAAAGTGACTTTAAACTTAGTACATATTCCCTATCTTGTGTGATCAATCATTTATTTCTTGTGCCAAAGTTCTACCTCACATTTATTCATTTATTCCTCTTTTAAAAAAGCACAAAATTCAGACAGTATTTGCCTGTAAATTAAGAGTGCATTAGTAAAATAAAGTTAATGAAGTTATTCTAGATAAGGTTAATAATAAAGAACTGTACAACATTTACTGAAAACTACTGTACAGTAGGTTCAAGTAAGATATTTTTTCTCATGTATGCTACTGATGATGTAGGGGAGACTAGAGTAATTATCATGGTTAGATCAATATTTAGAAATCTACAAGAAGAAGTCAAGAGAAAGGTTTTACATTTATTAATTTAATGTGTAATCTTATTAAATAAATAAATTGCTGTGTTCTCAAAACATTACATAACATGGAATAAAAATATATATCTAGGCCATTATATATAGGGCCCAAAAGTATAATTACCGTTTGTTTTGATTACATTGTAAAACTCATAAACAAAAAGAACACATCATTTACTAACATCATTTAGTCAAATGTGGCAATTAGCTTTTCTTTTAATGTCTACTTATTGAAATAGTAGAAAACAGATGACATACAGATGTGTCCTCTTACATACTGTATTTTCTCCATGTGCTACAAGTTGTGTTATACATAACGTGTGAGTGCCGTGTGACTCGGTAGCGCCGAAAATGTGTGTATATAGGCCCTCATTCCGAGTTGTTCGCTCGCTAGCTACTTTTAGCAGAAATGCAAACGCAAAGCCACCGCCCTCTGGGAGTGTATCTTAGCATTGCAGAATTGCTAACGAAAGATTACAATTCTGCTATTAAGTATTTCCTTGCAGTTTCTGAGTAGCTCCAGACCTACTCCTAGATTGCAATCACCTCAGTCCGTTTAGTTCCTGGTTTGACGCCCAGTGTCCAGCCAGCCAATCCTCCGTTTCTCCAGCCACTCCTGCGTTTTTACCTAGCACGCCTTTTTTAGCACACTCCCTGAAAACGGCCAGTTTCCGCCCAGAAACACCCACTTCCTGTCAATCATACTACGATCAGCAGAGCGATTGAAAAGCTTTGTTCGCCCATGAGTAATATAGCATTGTTTTGTGTAAAATTGCTTAGCGCGTGCGCCCTGCTGTGCATACGCATGCGCAGAACTGCCGGATTTTAGCCTATTAGCAATTCTGCTAAAAATAGCAGCGAGCGAATAACTCGGAATGGCCACCATATATATATATATATATATATATATATACACTATATCTCCATTCAGTGTCGGACTGGGGCATGAGGGGCCCACCGGCGGAATGCAGTGATAGGGGCCCATACTTGGGGGTGTGGCCATCCTACAAAGGGGGTGTGGCCAGCCTCCACAGAGGCTTGAAATACACAGTTGTCTTGTGCAGTGTAATGCAACATATCTACCATGTATAATACAAGTGCACAGTCTGGAACCTGATCCCTAGAGGAAGGAGTGGCCCCTCAGACAGTGGGGCCCACCGGTGGTTTCCCTGGTACCCCTGTGGGCCAGTCCAACCCTGTCTCCATTTATAGTTTTATAACATAATATAAAGTTGTGAGGCCATGCCCAAATTCCCAGGAGCACACCTGGCAATATACTGCAGACACTATGGGCGGTATTCAAATGATATGTCACGCTCAATCTCCTTTCTAAAGTGATCCCCGTTATCGCACATACAGATGGAGCCTCCCTTATCTATGTCTGCCTGATAGCAGGCGTGCACTCCCGGCGTGACTAGGCAATGCCGAGAGTGCACAGAACCACTTCCTATTGTAAGTGTCTCTGTCTGGGCGCGCTCACAGCGTCCAGGCGGGCACGCCTAGTCACAGACAGAGCCACGACCAGCGTGGTTCCATCTGTATTTTGCCCATAGTAATCAGGTTTAGCTATGTAAAGGGATGGGTGCCCTCGCTACCCCAAGGGTAGCAAGCTGAAATGATTATACCACTCCTGTAAGCAGAAACAGAATGGGTGTGGAAGGGGGCGAAAAGAATTGAATACACCATATGTGTAATTGCCACTACTGGGGACATTATGTGTAACTGCCACTACTGGGGACATTATGTGAATCTGGCACTATTAGGGGCAGATGTATATCTGCACTATACTGGGGGTATTATGTGTACCTGGCACTACAGGGAGCATTATGTGTAACTGGCAATACTTGGGGCATTATGTGTATCTGGCACTATAGTGTTCCCCCCCAGGATTTTTTGGGGGCAGGGCACTAGTGTTGCGGGGGCACTCATGCGTGCAAGCCAAAGCCTTGCTCATGTATGTAAAGGGGCGTTTTCGGCTGGGGATGGGGTACAACTATTGGGGGTGGGCCGAACCCCTCATTGTCACTAGTTGAGGCGTGCGTGCTGGGCTTCTTCCAAGCACTCCCCTTCCTGTGAATAGATGCCATGTGCATGCGAACAGCATCTATTCACGTAGTGGCGGCAGGCAGTTTTAGTGTGAACACCATACTATACTGGAGGCATTTTGTGTTCCTGGCTCTACTGGGCACTGGCACTATACTGGGAGCATTATGTGTATCTGGCACTATACTAGTGCCATTATGTGTACCTGGCACTACTGGGAGCATTATGTGTATCTGGCACTATACTGGGTGCATTATGTGTACCTGGAACTACTGGGGGCATTATGTGTATCTGGCACTATAATGGGTGCATTATGTTTACCTGGCACTACTGGGGGCATTATGTGTATCTGGCACTATAGTGGGACATTATGTGTAATTGCCACTATACTAGGGCATTATGGGGGTCATTCAGACCTGAACTCATCTGTATGCAGCAGCTGCATTTGGGTGGTCTTCACATTCGCACTGGCTGCAGCGCGCGTGCACAACCTTACACATTGTGGCCACATCCCAGAAGTATGCGGCCACAGTGTGATTGACAGCGGCAGGCACTCACGGGGCAGCAACGTGGTGTTGGGGTGTGTGGTGGGCCGAACTAGGGTGAGCCAGTAGCATTTTCTCAGGGCGGCTGCATGATGTCACATGTAGCTGCTCTGATTAAATGTTGACTGCGCTGCCTGGGGTGGGGGGGTATGCAGAGATCCGCTTCTATCTCTAAATAAGGTCCTATGTGTACCTGGCACTATACTGGGGACATTATGTGTAACTGGCATTAAACTGGGGGAATTATGTTAATCTGGCACTATACTGAAAAAAATTGTGTAACTGGCACTTTACTGTGGGTATTATGTGTATCTGGCACTATACTGGGGATATTATGTGTAAATGGCACTATAATGGGACCATTATGTTTATCTGGCACTATACTGGGGACATTATGTGTAACTGTTACTATTGAGGAGATTAGGAGTAACTGCCACTACTGGGGACATTATGTGTAACTGCCACTATAATGGGGGCATTATGTATATCTGGCAATATAATGGCATTAATATGTGTATATGGCACTATACCGGGGACATTATGTATAACTGCCTCTATTGGGGATATTATCTTAACTGCCACTACTGGGGACATTATGTGTCACTGCCACTATTGGGGACATTATGAGTAACTGCTACTATTGGGGCATTATGTATAACTGACACTATACTCGGGCCATTATGTGTAACTGGCACTATAATGGGGGCATTACATGTATCTGGCACTATAATGGGAACATTATGTGTATCTACTGGGGACATTATGTGTAACTGCCACTGCTGAAGACATTATGTGCAACTGCCACTACTGGAGACACTATGTGTATCGAGCACTACTGTGGGCATTATGTGTAAGGGGCATTACTGGGGGCAGTATGTGTAAGCAGCTGTTTTTGTGGTCATTATGCGTAAGGAGCACTACTGTGGGCTTTATGTGTAAGGCTGCTAATTGTGTGTGTGTGTGTGTGTGTGTGTGTGTGTGTGTGTGTGTGTGTGTGTGTGTGTGTGTGTATAGTTAGATAACATAATATAACGTTGTGCAGTCACGCCTTCCTTTTCCAGTAGGGGGTTGCTTCAAAAATTCTCACTCAGGGTGCTAGTAGGCCTGGAGCCAGCCCCACATCATCAACAAATGCAGTAAAAGTAAAATTATGTGTTATTATATCATGAATATGATAGATTTCATTATTACCTGTAAATACCCGCAGCATGGATTGCAACATAAGCATTTGCTTTTTTTCCCCCTTTCATTTTATTTTTGCTATCATAGTGCGCAGTCACTGTAAGTGACTTATGAGAAGAACATTCTATTTTGTCACATATTAATGAGGGGGATTTCATTATGTTTATTCCTATGAGAAAAATAAAGACCCTGATGGAGCCTAATCACACTTTCTAAACATTTGAGAAGACGAGGCGCCAAGCTTGTTTAAATTGGACATTAAGCAATGACAACAAGATCCGATGTGGAAGTGTATGGTAGTCGTGTTGCAGTCATTCTCATGTGAGAAATGGATTTCCAGGGACACCTAGTGCCCTAAATGCATTTCTTCCATTCCAAGAGCGTATTGAAATAAATACGGAGATTCCATTCTAATAATAACCTTGCTGATTGCTATTCGTACTTTGAAAGCTCATATTTTGGAAGCAGTTCCTGGTCTATAAATAAAAGCAGCACTTATCCTTTCAGCTATTTCTTGATATTTCCCACATATTGATATTCCCCTTAGAAGGACTCAAGTTTAAAATATTAGTGTAACCAGATCAAAAGTCACCTTGTAATACTTACAAATAAAACATGTAAAAGTTCTATATCCCTACGAGATAGGCACACAGGCCCTATCTATGCCAATATATTATAGCCCAAGGACTTATATGCTTGCATGTATTGTATCAGTGTGACAATCTAGCTACAGTAATGACTATTGAAATGTTCTGTGAACTCTCAGTATAAGTAATAATGCCTATTCTGTGAATGTGTCATGTGCATATTTACTGAGGGGGCCCGGCCATGTGCAATCAAGCAGAGTCTAACTGCAGAACTAAATACACGGTGCACCAGGTGCCTGTGTACCACCACCCTAAACAGATGTTTGAAATTATATGTGCAGTATGTTTGTTATTATCCACTACTAAACATTAAGCACCAAAAGGATCCCTGCAGTGTCAATCAATAGGCACACTGACAGGAGGGCTGATGTGAATAGGCAAAAGCCTCAATCATGTATAGTAGAAATGTGTTCCTTAAGAGGTCTCTTCACTCATCATGATATGTACAGAGCTGCATTTTCACGCACGTACAGTACTTACTTCCCATTGGGGAGACCAGCTGCAAAAATAATTTTCAACCACTGTATAATAGTCTAAAGGTTATTTAAATTAACATCCTTCTGTGGGGATATTCAGTGTTCACCGTGTGTGAATGTGTGTGTGTGTGTGTGGGGGGGGGGGGGGGGGTTTGGGGGGGGAGGGGTTATGCCCAAAGCATGGTTGGGGCCACTGCAAGGTTTCTCGACACCGTAGGCAAAATATCTACCTACCTTCTCCCCTCAAAATGGAATGGAAAAATGGACCCTTCAAAATGAATATAAAAAGTAATCCCACCTTACGTGAAATTTTGTGAGGACCCCAGGCAGGCTGTAGTGTTTTTGGGAGGGGGGGGGGAGGCTGGGAACACAGCGTATACACGGTGTGTCCAACCAGAGTCAAAGTGTGCTGGGACTGTGCGAAAGTGGGACAGGCATAATTTCCATCTGAGAATAGCAAGTTACCTGCATGTCCCAGCACTGATCGGTAAGTGCTGGAAGAACACCCCCCTAATGCAGCTGACAGTGGGCTACTCAGCTGGAGCTCTCAGCGGTACACGAGTGGTCTGCAGCACAAGTGGCGGGACACAAGGGGCAAGTGCATGTCAGTGCTGACAGATATCCGGGCCCGGGGCAGACGCTGCGGTGAGAGAGGAGACCGGTGTCCACTGCCGGTGGTTGCACTCTGTCACAGCCACAGTGACTGACAGCGGTGGCTGCAGCTGGCTAGACCAGCACCAGGGCTGCTGCTAGACCACACAGCCATTGCACAATGTAACCTCATTTATTGACGTCGTGCAGCACCCTCCAGTGGTGCAGTACTGTGAGTTGTGACATAGGTCCTCATTCTGACCTGGTCGCACGCAGGAGGATTTTTGAACTGCTGCGACCAGGTAATCGCCGCCTACAGGGGAGGGGGTAAACACTGTGCAGAGGAGCGATCGCTTGTACAGAGAGCTGCGAAGGGTTTACTCAGCCGCTGCGACGATCCGGCCTGAATGTGACATCAGGATCCCTCCCTGGAAACGGCCGGGCACGCCTGCGTTCGGACGGAAACTCCATCAAAACGGTGAGTTGACACCCCCAGCCGGCCTTTTCCTGTCAATCATCTTGCGTTTGCCGCCGCAAACGCTGTCTTCGTTCTTTTCATCGCTGTGTATTGCGGCCCGCACGCATGCGCTGTTGTGAGCCGATCGCATGGCTGCAAAAAACTGCAGTGTGCGATTGGGTCGGAATGAACCCCATTGTGCAGAGTGGAACAGTGCCATTATTATGCAGTTCTCATAAATTATGTCATCACTTCTCCCACTCACTAATTTCATAAGGACATTGGTGGTATGTGGAAGGGTGTTCCACTCTTCTGAATGTTTCCAGGAGTGTAGTCAAGTAGGCTTTAGTGACAACACAGATCTGTGCAATGATTGTGGTATTCAGCTGCCCCTCCATATCTCCAAACATGGGTACTCCCTCATTTGGGATCAGAGTTGTACCCACATGCCTCCGAGCATATCTAGAGTTTTTTCAGAGCTAGCCTGCCACCAACTCAGAGCAGAGCAAGACTCTTAGGAAACAGTGCATGGGAGCCAGCCAGGGTTTGGCTTAGCGACCTGGTATTCTGGGCTGTGTTCACTGGGTACAATAGTGGCTGCGCTATGCTTGACAAATCTCCCGGGATGTCTGAGAAAATCCATAAATTGGGGCGGTTTAGCTGAACTCCCCTCATAGCTGGGTCATCTGTATCTCATATGCCACCCACTGCTGTAAAATGAAATCATGTCTTTGAACAGTCAGGGTGGAGTCACAATGACACGACTGTGGCACTACACCCCCCCACACCTTATTTATGGGTAGTGCGACTTGGATGTGTGCAGATACATGAATACTCACATAGACAGGTGGATACTGGCATTAGCATAACCTAGTAGGAAGTAGGCTACCACGGGCGGACACAAAAATGTCTGTGGATGTGAATACCTCAGAAACAAACCAATGGCGATAGAAAATGATAAAAATGCAATTTATGTACACAATTCACATTCCTAAAATGTAATAACATAAATAACAGATAAATGTTTTTCTTAAAAAAGTGCACTAAGGTGTAATATATCCTACATATTCTGTACAATATACAGTATAGAGACAATAATAAAGGTTCTGATGAGATTGTAGGATGGAGAAATAATGGCATCACTGTTCTGAGCACCTTTACCTCTCTAGGCTGCTATTGCTGCTGCCTCCTTCTTTGTCACTACAGAGCCGTTGGCCTATTCTCCACCATCTCCCAGCTGTATATAAAATAGTAAAAGCTTTCTGCCAGCAATTATAAATGATATTACTTTTATGCTGGCATGCATGTGTAAGACAAATATGTGTAAAGATTGTTATATGGAAATAGAATACATATGTATTCCCGGCGGACGGGATGACGGCAATAAGTATCCCTACAGTGGTATCCCTACAGCCAGAATGCCGGCAGCAGGACGAGCGCAAAGAGTCTTCTTACGGGCTCATTGTGCTCGCCACGCTCTGGGCTCAGAGGCTCGCTGCACTTGCCACAGTATCTATTCCCACTCTATGGGTGTCGTGGATACCCACAAGTGGGAATAACCCCTGTGAGCCGGTATTCTGGCTGTCGGCATTGTCAGCTGTGAGGATTCCGGTGTCGGGATCCTGACCGTCAAATTGATTGCCTCCTGAAATGGGGACAACCAGCAGCTCCTGATATTCTGCTACCGTATTCTTGTACATTGCATAAGCTGAGCATGGGTGAGCAGAATGCAGAGCCGGCCATAGGCATAGGCAAACTAGGCAATTGCCTAGGGCATTTGATATGCCTAGGGGCATCAGCAGCTTCTGCTGATTAAAATGATATGCGGCATGCCTATATTCACAGTCACACACAGTATATAGGCATGCTGCATATCAATTTAATCAGCAGAAGCTGCTTGTGCATCCTAGCCACATAGCAATGCAAATAAGATGCATTTTCATTGAAAAAAATGTGTCCAATTTTAGCACTGAGGCAAGATTTATAAGGACACATCTGTATCCAAGCAGAGGCAGAGGTCACAGTGTTAGTGGCAGTGTGAGTGCTGTGTGCATGTGAGTAGGTTGGTTGTGCAGTAGTGTTCGGAATATGTGTAAGGAGCATTATGTGTGTCATGTAAAAATGCATTAATAATGTGCAACATATGTGTAAGGGGCACTATGTGTGTCATTATGTGTATAAGGGCATTAATAATGTGCGGCATATGTGTAACAGGGTACTACTGTATGTGTGTCATTATGTGTATAGGGGCGCTAAAAATGTGCAGCAAATGTGTAGGGGGCACTATGTGTGTCATTATGTGTATAAGGGCATTAATAATGTGCAGCATATGTGTAAGGGACATTATGTGTAAAAGGGCATTAATAAAGGTTGTCATGTGTAAGGCACAGTATGTTTATAAGGACATTAATAATGTGTATCATATGTGTAAGGAGCATTACTGTGTGGCATTATGTGTATAAGGTGCTCTATGTGGCATTGCGTATAGAAAGGGCACTACTGTGTCATCTAACGTGAATAAAGAGCAATAGGGTGTGGTGTAATGTAAATAAGGAGAAATTCAGTGTGATGTAATGTGAATAAGGGGCTCTACTGTGAGGAGTAACGTTTATAAGGTAAAGTGATACTACTGTGGGATGTAATATGAATTATGGACACTATCGCATGATCAAATGTGAATAAAGTTGCAGTACTGTGTGGCGTAATTGGAATTGGGGTTACTATTGTGTGGCCATGCCCCTTGCCAGCAAAAACACACCCCTTTTTGGGCTATGCGCCAAATGTGCGAACTGTTCCTATTTAAAATATAGGGGGTGCTGGGAAAGAGGTGCAAGGTCAGAGGCGGAACCAGCGGTGGTGCTAGGGGGCACCAGCCAAAATCTTGCCTAGGGCATCATATTGGTTAGGGCCGGCTCTGGCAGAACGGATAAAGTGTTGAGGGTAGGGCTATATTAGGGTTTGTGGGGCCTCCCTGGCAGCTATCTCGTGGTGGCTGTGTACCCACCAATACCTATGTCATATCCTATCACCAAGATGTTTAATGTAAACAGTCCAGACTTAATCATTTGAAAATTAAATAGAATATACAAAAAGAGATTGAAAAAAATCAGCATAATCAACTGTTTAAATGTCCTTCAATCTGAAAGTGTCTCTATAACTTTACATGTACCTGTTTTTTATGGGGGGGGGGGAGTTGGTATGGGACTTGGCGGGTGTGTGCTTCTCCCTCAGGATGCACACATCTAGGCAGCTGGTTCCTCTAGAGCAGTGATTTTCAACCTTTTTTTACTCTCGGCACACCGAAAAATATTTTAAAATTGCCAAGGCACACCATCAGTTCCCCACAGAAAAAAAAAAAAAAAACACACATTGGCACTCATAGTAAAAAATATCCACACATACATTGGCTTACACAGGAAAAACAATCATATTGCTCCCTACATAAATCCTATTGCTCCCCACATGAATTATTCACATTGTTCCCTACATAAATCCTTAGTCTCCCCACATAAATCCTATTGTTCCCCACAGGAGAAATAAAATAACAAATATTAGCCCCTACCGGTCAGCTGTCCTCCTCCCTGTCCCTCAGTGGTGGGGGTTATTCATAGTGGAGTGCTGCGAATACTGAGCAGCGGGCGGTCGGGCAGGTGTGGATGTGGGTGGGCAAGGAAAGCTGTGTATGCAGGCAGGAACTGGAAGATGTGTATGCAGGCGGGTGAGCTGGCTGGGTGGTGAGACACGGCGGCTGTGACCTATGATATCACACCGCCGCGCCTTCAAGGCATAGCCGGAGCACGGAGCACGACTGATGCTCTAAAAAGAGCCTGGGCCAACAGTTCACTCTGAAGGTGCAGGAAGCTGCTCTGGCTCCACGGCACACCTTGCAACTGCTCGCGGCACACTAGTTGAAAAAGCCTGCTCTAGAGGCAGCATACTGCTGTCATACTGCCTTCTTTAGGTGTGTGCATGTATGCTTTGCAAAGATATTTTCATTCCACTCAGTATCAGACACCAGAAAGGTTACTGGTTCGTCTTTTAAGAGCTTCAGGTTAATTATGAATAGTTGGATTTTTTTTTTTTTAAATAAATCATTTGTAGCTGCAATCCTAAAGCCCAAAGTATACTTAGCATGATGAAGTATGTCCTCTTATAAATCACTCCAATGAACTGGTGTGTTTGAGGAGCTGACAATGCCTGATAAGTTTATAATGAAGATTAATTCATTTTAAATGTTTGGTACATTCCACTATCAAACACAGAAGTTAAAACCATCAATTATTTTGAAAATGAATCTACTTTTTTCAGTTTAAAACTGAAGTTATTTACGTAACTGTGCCCAATGAACTGGATGTTTCCGAAACATATGTAATAATATTATTGCTAAATATGCTACATAGCAGTAAAAAAAAAACCCAAATAAAAACATGATTTTCAGATTAACATCATGCCATCACTCATTATTGGTCAAATGTTATTTAGTCTTCATGACCGGGAGGGAAGCTCCAGTGCAAGGTCAGGTTAACCCGGAACAATGCATTTTATGGGTCATGGCTGAAATGTGGCAGTTTAAATTTTGGGGGTTTGTGGTTCTTTAGATATAGTTTCCACATTAAGAAATGTACTACACAAAATGTACTCTTTTCGCATAACAGTGTTTTGGCAGATATCCTGGTTAAAATTGTCTTTAATAACCTTTTCAGACAGAAATCCTGGCAGTTACCCGGCATTTTAGTGCCAGGTCATTTTGCCGGTCTCTGCCTGAGCCCCCCTTTCACACAGAGAAGCAAATTACCAGGTCAAGAATTTCTATCTGGTAATTTGCGGATCAAAACGGGTATTTCATCTGTGTGAAAGAGTCAACCCGGGTCAAAATTCCCAGGGTCTCAAACCCTGGTAAATTCCTGGGTCGAAGTCCCGGGAATTTCAACCTCAGGTTGACCGTTGCACACAGAAAAAGGACCTGTTTTTTTGGGCAAATTACCGGGTAGAACTGCTTCACCAGGTAATTTCACTTTCTGTGTGAAAGGGGTATTAGTTTCCTATTAGACTGTTCATATATTAAAATTCAACTGTTTTATGTTGCTTCAACTGACTTTAAATTCAGGGGTGTATCTACCCATTGGCCAGGATGGCACTCGCCAGGGGCGCCAGCCAAGCAGGGGGCGCCGCCAGACGGTGCCACCCTCGGCCAATGGGTGGAATCCCTTAAGCCGCAGTGTCTGGCAATACACTGCAAGGGTTGCTGGGAGTTGTAGTTTATTTCCAGTTTCTTCCCTGTAGTGCATTGTGGTGCCGGACACCGGCGCCAGCTCCTGCCTGCTAAGCGATCCGCCACCCTCCATCACAGGCAATGCACAGGCAGCTCGGCACAGCAGGTATTGCCAGACACTACGGCTATCTGCTGGGATGTTGTGGGGTGGGGACTAGGGCTATGTGCTGTGTGGGGAGGTTATGTATGTGCTGGGAGTGGGGAAGACTACTACTGTGTGCTAAGGGCGAACTACAGCCATGTGCTGGGATGGGGATGGGGACAATGGCTATGTCATTCTCCCAACTGTCCCGATTTTCGCGGGACAGTCCCATTTTTTGGGGACTGTCCCGCTGTCCCACCCGTGGGCCGCAGTGTCCCGCGGTGGGGGGGCAGTTGGGAGTCTCTGTCGCTGCCCTGCTTAGCAGAGCAGTGTTGAATAGACGCTGTGCGCATGCGCACAGCGTCTATTCAGGAGAGTCAGAGGGAGAGGGGGCATGCCAGCGGCTCACAGAGCGCTGGGCATACCCCCTCAGTGATGAAAACGGGGGCGTGGCTCGCGATCACGGGTCCTCCGCGAAGCCACGCCCCCTTTTCTTAGACCACGCCCCTTTTCCGGGAGCGCGCGCGGCTTCGCCACGCGTGTGTCCCTCTTTGGAAAAACACAAAGTTGGGAGGTATGCTATGTGCTTGGGGAGGTGAGGGGCTATGTGCAGGGACAGGGACTATGGCTATCTATGCTGGCAGGGAACTATTGTTAAGTGATGGGAGGGGGTGGGGACTACTGTATGACTGTGTTGGGAGAGGTGGAGACTACGGCTATTGCTTGGGGAGGTGGGGGCTATGGCTATTTACTAGGAGGGGACTATGGCTATGTGCTGGGAGAGGGATGGGGACTATGACTATATGACTGTGGGGACTTACCTGACACTGTGGGGGCATATGTGTATCTGGCACCATGGAGGCATATCTAGCACTGTGGGGGCATACCTGGCACTATGAGGGCATATCTGGCACCATGGGGGCATGTGTATCTGGCATTATGGGGGCATATCTGTCAATGTAAGGGCATATCTATCACTGTGGGGGCATATGTGTATCTGGCACTGTGGGGGCATATCTGTCACTGTGGGGGCATGTGTATATCTGGCACTGTGGGGGCATGTGTGTCTGGCACTGTGGGGGCATATTTGTATCTGGCACTATTGGGGGCATATGTGTATCTGGCACTGCACTATTGGGGTCTTATGTGTATCACGCCCCCATTTTCATTGGCCATGCCCCATGTGGCATGTGGCTACATAAAAAGGCACGCACACACATTACCACTAAGATTTTTTTTCTACTTGCACCACTGAGTAGTGTGCTGTACTGCACTTCTTTGCACTACTATTTGATTATATTACCTGGCCTTCGGTGGCAATGCCTCCTCAGCCAGGCCAGGCACTGCTGATGTCTCCTCGGTGTTATAAGAATTACTGTGTGGGCATAATGTGTAAAGGGAACTGCTACTGTGTGGGCATGATGTGTATAAGGGTTACTACTGTGTAGCATAATTTGAATTGGGGGAACTATTGTATGGTCATGCCCCTTTCCCACAAGATCATGTTCCTTTTTTGCACGTGCACATTCCCTATATCAAATATGGGTGGCGCCAGTCCCATACTTTGTCAGGGGCGCCCGGACCCCTAGATACACCCCTGTTTAAATTATACATATATACAGTGATGCAATATTGATGTATTCTTTGTTTTTTTATGATATTTTTATTAAATTTATACTGTACATTTAAGTATAAAGTGAATTTCATTGTGTTACAGATTTACTTCTACGTCATAGTCAAGGCAATCTACACATTTGGTCACAGCGCCTCACTTATAGCTCTCACAATTGGAAGCGCAATTCTTTGTTTATTTAGGTAAGTGCCCAAATATGCTACAGTATGTATATAAATAAATCACTGCATTTAATGTAATTGTACAGAATCTCATACCTACAGTATCTGTCTGTCTGTCTATCTATCTATCTATCTTGTGCTAAATTAAGATATGTTTGTATGGGTTCGCATGATACCAGCGAATTTCCAAAACTCCATTAATAGATCAACCTTGGCAATTTTGGTGAAAACCAGTAAGGGAATGTGACCTTGATTTTCACATTTTGTTCACAATACAACTTTAGTTAAAAATAAATAAATAAATAAATAAATGCATTCATTTGATTGATCAAAGTTATAGTTTACTAGTGAATTTAAAAACATTATATGTGAAAGTTGTTAAACGTAAGCGTCTGTTTGTGCATTGCTGTGTACAATCTTATATTAAATAATGATTCCTGTTGTGTGGGAAACATTAGTTTGCAACAAATTATCTTTCATGTCCTTCAAGGTTGAGAAGAGATAGACATGCCGAGAGGTAATAACCTCAGGCAAGTTGACAATTAAATATTTTACAGCAGCTGAACAACAACAATATGAGTGGAGAAGTTTACAAGAGCTTTTCATCTTGTTTATCAAATGAGCAACTCATATTTTAAAACATACAGGCCATATACAAGTAAGGAATTGCCCCATCTGAGTTTCTGAATTTTTGTTTTTCAGAATTTTCAGTGATTTTGGTCAGATGTGTCCCTGGGTTACATTATACTGAGGAGAGTTTGGCCTGCATAGTACAGTGCATAGCAAGTTACTGTCCCACTGATGAACTCTATTATGGTGATTAGCTGTTGGAATAATTTAGTTAACAATCAGCCCTTGTCAGTGCACATATGTGCCGGAGACACTGTGGGGTAAATGTAATAGGGCGTTCGGCAGATTGTTTGAGAATGCCTGTATAGTATTTTTAAAGCGGCAATCATTTACAAGGCAAAGATAAACTTGTTTTGCCTTATAAATGACTGGCGCTTTAAAAATACGGGCATTCACGCAGGAAGTCTTGCACCTCTGGCTTCAGCACTCTATTACATTTACCCCATAACCAAAAGGTATTACTAAAAGGGCAACAAAACTATTACCAAAGGTTTGACGCTCCATCAGCCCCCATTCAGAGCCATTTGGTACAAATGGTTGGGACAGAAGTCTCCCCAGTGGTTGTTCTGCTCTCATCAGAAATATACTAGCCAAAAATTGTTTATGGAAGAGTAACAAGAAGAAAATCGCTGCTCAGTGACAAAAAAAAAATCACAAAACCCCCCAAAAAACTTAGGGGGAGACTTATCACAAACTACAATGAGATAAAGTACAGAGAGATACAGTGGAGAGAGATAAACTACCAACCAATCAGTGACGATCTAACATTTTTCAAAGATAGACTGTAACGTGACACTTAGTAGCTGATTGGTTGGTACTTTATCTACACCTTATTACTTTCCGAGCTTTGATAAATCTACTGAAGTTTTCCAAAGAACTTAGTTAGTCCACAAGAATGCTGGCAGAAAAAAAATGTAGCTGGACAAAAGAGTAAAAATATATACAGGTGAAACTCAGAAACTCAGCCAGCATTCTTGTGGACTTAACTAAGTTCTTTGGAAAACTTCAGTAGATTTATCAAAGCTCGGAAAGTAATAAGGTGTAGATAAAGTACCAACCAATCAGCTACTAAGTGTCACATTACAGTCTATCTCTGTCAATATAAACTCTGTGTTTTGAAAAGCTGATAATACATTTTATTATAAGAATGTTATACTTGAATAAAGCATGGTGATGGTTGTGTCATGGTCAGTGTTATGTTTTGCTGTCTCTGAATGGGATGCAGTTAAAATACCGGCTGTTGGGATCCCGGCGATCAGGAGACCGACGCCGGAATCCCGACAACCAGTGAAATGCCGGCAGGACAGAATCCTGACCACCACAGATTATTCCCACTCATATGACCTGTGGTGAGCAAAGCGAGCCACCTGGCTCGTAGTGGGGCAAGCACAGTGTGTCCGCATGGGGACTCGCTGCTTCACGGCCGGATTTCCGACAGCTGGGATGCCGCTGTCGGTATACTGACAGCCGGCATCCCGTCTGCTGGTAAAACATATATATTCTCTCTGAATCTGCACAACTCTCAAACACTGATGAAAGCATGAATTCTGCTCTGTACCACAGGATTCTACGGAAAAATGTCAGGTCATCCAATCATGAGCTGAAGTGAAGCTGAGTACTGTATGCAGCAAGGCAATGATCTGATCCACACTAGTTTACATAGAATTGTCTTTAGAGCTGAAATATTAGAGTTTTGGAATGTCCTAGTCAGTGTCCAGACTTAAACCCTGCTGAGATGTTGCAGAATGACTTGAAACAAGTAATATCTGTTCTAAATCAAACAAATGTCACTGAGTTAAAGCTGTTCTGCAAGGTACAGTAATGTAGAGTGGACTACAATTTTAGATAATATTAAGTTTTGATAGAAGATCTGGTAAGATCTACAGTTCTACAGTATGAAAAACCTGATAATAATGAAAATTAGCCAGAAGAGTAAATCCTTTCTCTTACGTCCTAGAGGATGCTGGGGACTCCAAAAGGACCATGGGGTATAGGCGGGATCCGCAGGAGCTTGGGCACACTGAAAAGACTTAAACTGGGTGTGAACTGGCTCCTCCCTCTATGCCCCTCCTCCAGACCTCAGTTAGACTTTGTGCCCAGGACTGACTGGACACTCACTAGGGGAGCTCTCCTGAGTTTCTCTTGAAAAGACTTTTGTTAGGTTTTTTATTTTCAGGGAGACCTACTGGCTACAGGCTCCCTGCAGCGTGGGAGTGAGGGGAGAGAAGCAGGACCTACAGTACTTCTTCTTAGTTTAAAGGCTCTGCTTCTCGGCTACTGGACACCATTAGCTCTAGAGGGTATGATCACTTGGTGCGCCTAGCTGCTTGTTCCCGAAGCCACGCCGTCACCCCCCTCACTGAAGCCAGAAGAAAGAAGTCGGGTGAGTATGAGAAGAACAGAAGACTTCAGGACAGCAGAAGACTTCGGTGACCAGGTACCGCACAGCGGTAACGCTGCGCTCCATGCTCCCACACATTATCAGGAAAGGCACTCACAGGGTGCAGGGCGCTGGCGGGGGCGCCCTGGGCAGCATGTTACTGAAGTCCGGGGCCGGCAGAAGCCTTGTCGGTGCCTCGGCACCGTTTCTCAGACCCCCGCCGGCATTTTTACATTTTTAAATTTGGCGGGCTGAAGCTCGCCGGGAAGGGGCGGAGCTTCGTCGCGCGGCTCACAGCGCCATCTTCTCCTCCAACACGCGGCTGAAGGAGACGCTGCCCGGGACCTCCGCAACTCCTCTCACAGTAACGGGGAGCTAATAGGGAGGGGGGGGAGGGGCGCAGTTGTGGTGCATTTTATTGTGGTTTAAGCAGCGCTGGTCACATATATCCCTTGAGGGGATATATGGGCGCTGGGGTGTGAGCTGGCATACTCCCTCTGTGTCCTCTATCTGGGCTTCATTGTGGGCCTGTCCCCTAGCTGAGACATTCTGTGTGTGTCTGTGTGTCGTTACTACGTGTCGGCATGTCTGAGGCTGAATGTTATTCACCCTAGGAGGTTATTGGGGGAGCGGATGCGGGTCTAGATTTGGGCCTGTCGGCGCTGCCGACACCTGATTTACTCGCATTGCTCAGTACGATTAATACGAATGTGGCTTCTTTATCAAAGAGGTTGGATAAGTTGGAGTCACAGACACAGGTGTGGAAAAAGTCCATGGAGGAGGCTCTGTCTCAGGTGCAGACCCCATCGGGGTCGCAAAAGCGGCCGTTTAATCAAGTGGTAGATACATGATACTGACACGGACTCTGATTCCGACGTCGATTTCACTGAGGCTGCGATACATCCACGATTAGTTAAAAGTATTCAATACATCATTGTGGCTATAAAAGAGGTTTTACACATTTCTGATGAACCTGTGGTACAGGAAACAAGGATTTGCTTGTTCAAGGGAAAAAAACCTGAGGTGAAGTTTCCCCCCTCTCATGAAATGAATACTCTTTGTGAAAAAGCTTGGGAGTCGCCGGACAAGAGGTGGCAGATTCCCAAGAGGATTTATATGGCGTATCCTTTCCCCTCTGATGACAGGGGAAAAATGGGAGTCGTCTCCAAATGTTGACAAAGCTCTATCTCGTTTGTCTAAGAAAGTGGCACTTCCGTCTCCTGACACGGCAGCTCTCAAGGATCCGGCGGATCACAAGCTGGAGACGTCTCTGAAGTCCATTTTCACTAATACGGGTGCATTGCTCAGACCTGCTGTGGCGTCGGTATGGGTGAGTAGTGCTATTGCTAAATGGGCTGAGAATTTAGCTAATGATATGGATACACTTGATAAAGATAATGTTCTTTTGACTCTTGGTTATATCAAGGACGCTGCAGATTACCTGAAGGATGCGGCGAGGGATGTTTATCTCCATGTCAATATCGTCCAGGAGGGTGTTGTGGATACATCAATGGAATGCTGATGCCGACTCCAAGAGGGCTATGGAATCTTTAACCTTCAAAGGTACTGTCTTGTTTGGGGACGGCTTGGCTGACCTGGTCTCTACCGCGACTGCGGGTAAGTCCTCTTTTCTTCCCTTTGTTCCCACACAACAGAAAAAGGCACCACATCAGCAGATGCAGTCCTTTCGTCCCAATAAATACAGGCGTGGAAAAGGTTCGTCCTTCCTCGCTTCACAGGGTAGAGGAAGGGGAAGGAAGTCGCCTGCCGTGTCAGGCGCCCAGGACCAAAAGTCCTCCCCTGCCTCTACCAAGTCCACCGCATGACGCTGGGGCTTCCCTGGGGGAGTCCGGACCGGTGGGGGGCCGTCTGCGAATCTTCAGTCAGGTCTGGATTCAATCAGACCTGGATCCTTGGATCCTAGAGATTGTGTCTCAGGGATACAAGCTGGAGTTTCGGGAGGTGCCCCCTCACCGGTTTTTCATTTCGGCCTTACCAGTGTCTCTTCCGGAAAGGGAGGTGGTGCTGGCAGCGATACAAAAATTGTGTCAACAGAGGGTCATTGTTCCCGTTCCCCCATCCCAACGGGGGGAGGGGTTCTACTCGAGCCTCTTTGTTGTGCCGAAACCGGACGGTTCGGTCAGACCGATTCTGAATCTAAAATCCCTCAGTTTTCAAGTTCAAGATGGAATCTCTTCGAGCGGTGATTGCCAGCCTGGAAGGGGGGGATTTTATGGCGTCAGTCGACATAAAGGATGCCTACTTACACGTCCCGATATTTCCTTTGCATCAGGCCTTCCTCAGGTTTGCGATACAGGATTCTCATTACCAATTTCAGACGTTGCCGTTTGGGCTTTCCACGGCCCCAAGGATTTTCACCAAGGTCATGGCAGAAATGATGGTTCTCCTTCGCAAGCAAGGGGTTACAATTATCCCGTACTTGGACGATCTCCTTATAAAGGCGAGGTCCAGGGAACGGTTACTGAGAAGTGTAAATTTGTCGCTGTCGATTCTGCGACAGCACGGTTGGGTGCTCAATTTGCCAAAATCTCAGTTGATTCCGACCACTCGGCTGCCTTTTCTGGGCATGATTCTGGACACGGAATTACGGAGAGTATTTATTCCAGAAGAAAAAGCTCTGGAACTGCAGACGATGGTCAGGGAACTTCTGAGGCCAACAAGTGTGTCAATCCATCACTGTACTCGGGTTCTGGGGAAGATGGTTGCGGCGTACGAAGCAATTCCATTCGGCAGGTTTCATGCCCGGGTGTTTCAGTGGGACTTGCTGAGCAAATGGTCCGGGTCTCACCTGCACATGCACCGGAAGATAAGTCTATTTCCCAGAGCCACAATTTCTCTCCTGTGGTGGCTACAAAGTTCTCACCTCCTAGGGGGACGCCGGTTCGGTATCCAGGATTGGGTACTTCTGACAACAGATGCAAGTCTCCGGGGCTGGGGCGCAGTCACCCAAGGAAGAAACTTCCAGGGGAAATGGTCGCTCCAGGAAGCTTGTCTCCACATAAATGTTCTCGAGTTAAAAGCCATTTACAATGGCAACAAGCAAGAAGCCTTCTTCAGGGTCGACCTGTCCTGGTACAGTCAGACAACATCACAGCGGTGACACATATAAACCGTCAAGGCGGAACAAGGAGCAGAGCGGCAATGGCGGAGGCCACAAGAATCCTTCGCTGGGCGGAACAATACGTGAGCGCCCTGTCAGCGGTCTTCCTACCGGGAGTGGACAACTGGGAAGCAGATTTCCTCAGCAGACACGATCTCCATCCGGGAGAGTGGGGTCTTCACCAAGAGGTATTTGCAGAGGTGACAAAGCGTTGGGGAATTCCATTGATCGACATGATGGCGTCTCGTCTCAACAAGAAGCTCACGAGGTATTGTTCCAGGTCAAGGGACCCCCAAGCCAGTGCAGTGGACGCCCTGGTGTCTCCATGGGTGTTCCAGTCGGTGTATGTGTCCCTCCACTTCCTCTCATTCCAAAGGTACTGGGGATCATTCGACGAGCATGGGTTCAGGCGATTCTCGTCGTTCCAGATTGGCCAAGAAGGGCCTGGTACCCGGATCTTCAGGAATTACTGGTGGAAGATCCTTGGCCGCTTCCTCTAAGAGAGGACCTGTTGTTGCAGGGTCCATGCGTGTTTCCAGACTTACCTGCATTTGACGGCATGGAAGTTGAGCGCCAGATCTTAGCTCGTAAAGGTATTCCTGGGGAGGTAATTCCCACTCTCCTTAAGGCTAGGAAGGAGGTTACGGCAAAACATTATCACCGTATTTGGAAAAAGTATGTTTCCTGGTGTGAGTCTAAAATGGCTCCTGCGGAAGATTTTCACTTGGGTCGCTTTCTCCATTTTTTGCAGGCAGGTGTAGATGCTGGCCTGAAATTAGGCTCCATCAAAGTACAGATTTCGGCTTTGTCTATTTTCTTTCAAAAAGAATTAGCTGTCCTCCCAGAGGTGCAGACTTTTATGAAGGGAGTAATGCATATCAATCCTCCATTCGTGCCTCCGGTAGCTCCATGGGATCTTGATGTGGTCTTACAGTTTCTTATGTCTTCCTGGTTTGAACCTTTGTGTAAGGTTGAGTTGAAATTTCTCACTTGGAAGGTAGTCATGCTTTTTTTTTGGCCTGGCGTCTGCCAGGCGAGTGTCGGAGTTGGTGGCCTTATCTCATAAGAGCCCGCACTTGATTTTCCATTCGGATAGGGCGGAATTGTGGACTCGTCAACAATTTCTGCCGAAGGTGGTTTCTTCATTTCATATTAACCAGCCTATTGTGGTGCCGATGGCTACGGATGCTGTAGCGGTTCCAAAGTTTCTGGATGTTGTGAGAGCTTTGAAGATCTACATCACCAGAACGGCTGTTGCCAGGAAAACTGAGGCACTGTTTGTCCTGTATGCTCCCAACAAGATTGGTCATCCTGCTTCAAAACAGACTATTGCACGCTGGATTTGTAGTACGATTCAGCAGGCTCATTCTTCGGCCGGGCTACCAGTGCCGAAGTCAGTAAAAGCCCATTCTACCAGGAAATGGTAGTGTATTGTCTTTATTGGGGTATTTTTTTAGTAGTAGTACTACAGGTACCAGCGGGCCTGGTTTTCCGCCGCATGCTGGTACTTGTGGTTCTCCAAGTACCAGCTTGCGGGGGAGGCTTGCTGGGACTTGTAGTACTGCTACTAAAAACAATATTCATTACTTTGAACAAAGGCTATCAGCCCCCCATCCGCAGCCCATTGGATGGGGGGGACAGCCTCGGGCTTCACCCCTGGCCCTTGGGTGGCTGGGGGGGGACCCCTTGATTGAAGGGGTCCCCACTCCCCCAGGGTACCCCGGCCAGGGGTGACTAGTTGGATATTTGATGCCACGGCCGCAAGGCACTGTATAAAAGTGACCCCCGGCTGTGGCATTATCTGTCCAGCTAGTGGAGCCCGGTGCTGGTTTCAAAAATACGGGGGACCCCTACGCTTTGTCCCCCGTATTTTTGGAACCAGGACCAGGCGCAGAGCCCGGTGCTGGTTGCTTAAATATGGGGGAACCCCTGTCAATTTTTTCCCCATATTTTTGCAACCAGGGCCGGCTCAAAGAGCCCGAGGCTGGTTTGGTTAAGGAGGGGGGACCCCACGCAATTTTTTTTTTTTTAAATTATAACATTTCCCACCCCTTCCCACTGAAAAACATGCATGGATCTCATGGATCCGTGCATGCCTATACAAACACGGGACAAAAAAGCAGGTCTGTTTTTTTTTAGCACTTTTTCACGATTTGTATTTTAGCACGGCAGTGTTTGGCTATTGTCGGCAGTGTTTGTGTTTTGCACTTTTTAGTAAATTCCCGATTTCTACCAAATTGCAGGCGTATTTGACCGATGGTGTATTGATTCGTGATTTTTTCCTAGGACTTCCAAAATATTACGAATGCCCTCATCACTGCCGTGATTTTTGCTTAGTAAATTACCGAGATGACACTTTGAAGAAAAAACGGCATCTCGGTCAAAATCGGGACCTTAGTAAATATACCCCATAGATATGCCATTCCAGGGCAGATGCACCCACAGCCTACAGAACTGTACCATATATTTAATGATGAGGAACCTAGAACTTCTAGATTGTATTCAGTGTGTTTGATTTTTTTCTTCTTTCTTTTTCTAGAAAGCTTCATTGTACAAGGAATTACATCCATCTGAATTTGTTCCTCTCTTTCATTTTGAAAGCAATCTCAGTATTAGTGAAGGATGATTTTCTCTACTCAAGTACTTACCCCTGTCCAGACTCTCTGGTTAGTAGACTGTCTACATGTTATGACATTATGTGCTAGGATGCAAGATGGATGGTCACCAAAACCATTAGGGTTGTCATTGTAAAGTCACTGATTAATCCTGTTTCTCATTTGGCTAAAACTAAACCTTCACTACCAGTAGACACTATGGGGGTGATTCCGAGTTGTTCGCTATTTTTTTCGTTCGCGCAACATATTCGCAACTTTGCGAACACGTTGCACAATAGCGAATAACCGCCCCAACGTATTTTTGCTATTTCGTACGCAATATTACACAAAGTAGGCGTATGCCAAATGACATCGCACTGATGCGAACCCATCGCAATTTCACAAACGTCATCGTAAAAATCCTAACTTCTCGTAGATTTACACATTCCTCTTAAAATTGCACAAGCTTTTGCTGAAAAACGCACAGCAATGGGGTTTTTTTTCAAGTTATATTACACCTTTCAATTCAAACTCAACAAGCCTTCCTCAATTATGAATCTAATTAGTGTAATGAATGATTGTGGTCATGACCAATTAAGTCTTCAAAGAATACCTACAGAACACTTTGTAGGCATAATTGGCCATTACCATGTTTGTTTATAAATAAGTGAAATAGATGTGTAAACTGTGCTTGGTCTAATGTTAAATAGCATATTTTTGTGTGGAGGTGTAGTGTGTGAATATATGTGTTTACATGTTTTTCTAAACAATAAGCTACTAACTGACATAATTTGTTTGTTTGTAAATAATAAGATTAATATTCGTAAGTTTGATGTGTGTTTTTTGTAAGGTAACCAATTTCTGCTAGGCAATATGCTGTTCCTTTATTGCATTAAAAAACACAACAACCGCTTAACTGTAATAAACATTTTTTTATTTTTGTACATATTTTTTTTGTATTTTTTTAGAACCAATAACAAATATTTTCCAATTTAAAAATTAACAAATTAAAAAAATTTTTGCATCCGATCAACATCGGCCAGCATGGCCTGCAAATTAGCCTTTAGACTTGCAAGGATGCCAGGCAGGCTTGTGGGATCTCCAATTGCACCATCTGAAAAGAAGAGCAAAAATAAAAATAAAAAACTTACTCAAATTACCTATTACACAAGCAAGCCACAAAGCACACTTTAATGGCAAAGGGACTACATCATGGATGTTTGAATGTTAAAACAGTAACATACCAACACACAAGCATGCTCAGCAATGTTTGTTATTGTTAACTTTCCATTTTAAAAAGTGTACCACACCATGATGTACATTTACTAAGATGGGAGTTCTATTTAAGATGGGACGTTGCCCATAGCAACCAATCAGATTCCACATATCTTCTAGAAGGTGCTAAATAAATGAGAAGTTGAATCTGATTGGTTGCTATGGGCAACATCCCATCTTGAATAAAACTCCCATCTTAGTAAATGTAACCCCATGCTGGGATTCATTCACATCTGGAGTGAAGCAGACTTGTCTTTTTTGGTGTTTGCCCTGCATCATCACACTGCATATCAACATCTTCAGAAGGACAACATATCCTAGCATGGCCACACTCCCTGAAAGCCTGCCTTACTACATAAGGTGAAACATTTTTGTTTAAGTAAAATAATCTTTTTTTGACTGTAACTTTCACATCACAAATCATTGTGTCCTTAGCCTGGCTAACAAAGTGAAGCATGTGAGTTGAATGTGCAAATATTAGGAATACCCAGGCACAAGTGTAAAAGAACAACATACTAAACTCCACTCAGGTCTAACTGTTTCACTGACAACCTAGCACATATAAACCCTGTTGTCCTGGCAACCCTGTCGACCTAATGAGTGTCGACCTAGAGTGGACACCCTAAACATTGCAGACATAGACACTGTACATCTAATGATACTCACACAAATGTAAATGCAACATCCATACCATGATGAAGAACACAAACATTTTTCCTTGGGCCAAGATTGGCCACAGTACAACACTGCATTTGTTTGATTTTGAAGTTTAAGTAGGTAACAAATACATTTTAAATGTGTTAAAACTTACTCTCATCAGCCACATGCGCAGCACCCTCAACATCCTCAGGGGCTTCTGCTGCCCATTCACTGGGTGGGGAAGGAGGCTGGATGGGGGAAGGAGGGTGGATGGGGGAAGGAGGGTGGATGGGGGAACGAGGATGGATTGGGGAAGGAGGAGGGATTGGGGAAGGAGGATGGAATGGGGAGCTGTTTACAGAGGGTGGGTCTGATTGAGAGGGGGAGGGGGACGGAGAGGGTGTTTCGGCCACAGAGGGGGAGGGGGCCAGAGAGGGGGAATGGGAAAGAGAGGGGGAGGTGGGCGGAGTGGTGGTTTGGCCTACAGAGGGGGAGGGGGACAGAGAGGGGTATTGGTAAAGAGAGGGGGAGGGGGACAGAGAGGGGGATTGGTAAAGAGAGGGGGATGGGGGCTGAGAAGGGGATTGGGAAGGAGAGGGGGATTGGGCGACAGAAGGGGAGGGGGGCTGAGAAGGGGTTTGGGAAGGAGAGGGGGATTGGGTGACAGAAGGGGAGGGGGGCTGAGAAGGGGATTGGGAAGGAGAGGGGGATTGGGCGACAGAAGGGGAGGGGGGCTGAGAAGGGGATTGGGAAGGAGAGGGGGATTGGGCGACAGAAGGGGAAGGGGGCTGAGAAGGGGTTTGGGAAGGAGAGGGGGTTTGGGCGACAGAAGGGGAGGGGGGCTGAGAATGGGTTTGGGAAGGAGAGGGGGTTTGCGCGACAGAAGGGGAGGGGGGCTGAGAAGGGGATTGGGAAGGAGAGGGGGATTGGGCGACAGAAGGGGAGGGGGGCTGAGAAGGGGATTGGGAAGGAGAGGGGGATTGGGCGACAGAAGGGGAGGGGGGCTGAGAAGGGGATTGGTCCAGACTTCCTGCAGCAGCTTGCCGTTGTGCTCGCCCTAGAATGACATAGGTAATATTTAGGTTGTGGCTTTAAAAATTATAACAACAGTATTTTTCTATTACACTGTTCTGTCCCATGTTAAAGACACAGGGGTAAAATTGCTAAAAAAAAAATTTAAACTGGTGATGTTGCCCATAGCAACCAATCAGATTCTACGTAACATTTATTAGGCTGCTTCTAGAAGATAATAGATTTAATCTGATTGGTTGCTATAGGCAACATCACCAGTTCTAAAAAGCTCCCACCTTAGTAAATTTACCACACAGAGCAAGTTATTGGGTTCAGTTGACAGCCTGTGTAGCAACTCAGTACAACAACTTTCACTTTTTCAGAAGCACTTTGCTACACAGTCAGTACTGCTTGCCCTAACCACACACACTGTGTCATGTTTGTTCTACAATAGTTCATTGTCAGTGTGCCAATTTTCACACTATATAATTTAGTGAAAATATGCAAGTTTTGCATTACAAGTTTCTGCTAATAATCTCAGTGTTATTTAATGTAATATGAAACTTACTGTGCCTACGTCTAGTGCGGATTTGTTGGTGGACCTCCACCAACAGGTCCGGTGTGCGATGGCGGAGGTCGCTCCAGCACCTTTAAGTTGGATAATGGAGCGTGTGGTCCGGGTGCGGCTGCGAAGTATGCGGCGGACCTCCGCGTAGGCCTCGCGCTTTATCCTATTGGGGATAAAGGGGCCTGCGCGGCCTACGCGGCGGTCCATCACTGCAACCAACACGCGCAGCTCACGGTGGCTAAATGCAGCTGCGCGCATGGTGCCAATGGCATTTTCCATATATGGGCTTATATTTATAGTGTGTGGTGGCATGTGATTGGTTGTAAATTTATGGTGTCATCTAATAAACTTTATTGATGTGTGCATTGCTGTGAAGGACAGTGGGTACAGTTCGCAATAGCGGAAATTCGCAGCCGCGGAAGAACAAGAAACACAATACATACACTCACAATTACTCACACACTCACATACACACACACAAACACACTCAAAATCACACACTCACAATCACACTAACACACACTCACATACACACACACTTATAGAAAAGTAATTGTTACAATCTGTGTACTCACCACATTTGTCAATAACAATCAGCTGCACAAATTCACAAAGTTTTCGACATTTAGGATCATATGTTGTGTCATTTGTAATGTAAACAGATGCATGGCATATAGACATTTGTGGAACAAGGGTTACAATCAGAATATTTAGACAAACATTGCATATTAAAAATTTAAACAGGTATGCCTTGCACAACACTTAACTGGGCCTATAATTAAAAATTTAAAAATAGGACCTGGGGTTACTAGGGGCAACATTACCTAATATTAGATATGCACACATATTCCCAAAAAAATTAAAATACATTTTATTAAGTAACATTAAGTGTAGCCTGCATTATGTGGTTCATGTTATTTGGTATGTACAAAGGAATATGTCTATGTCGATAAGATTTAGCTGATGTAGTTTATAAGTTGGTTTATTCACACGTGATTGCATTTGCTACTATTAAATAATTACAACATGCATTTAACATCAATGTTTATTTTTGGGGGAAAAAAAGATTATTTGGGAGCATGTCAGATGTGTAGGTGCTAACAATAAAAATGTTATGTGTCCAGACAATTGCTGTTTGTAGTATTTTGGCTGAGCAGTGTTTGCTCAGTAATTGGACAACAGGTGAATTCATTGGCATAATAATTGCTAATTAGGGCAGACACACTAGTCACAGTACTTCGCAAGTGCAGAGTAACTGCAGACTTACTCCTCGGCTGCGACAGGATAGCGAACATTTGTTGTGTACATTTACCATCGTATACGCATTTCTGCTCAAAACACGCCTACTGCTGGTTGCATACTCCCACACTAGCCGCCCACTTTCACGCCCATTTCGTTAGATAGCGAAGCCGTGCCTTTGTCACGCCTCCGTCACTCCCCGTTTTCGGTGGTGTAGTACGAGCAGGTTTTCAGTTAGTAATTTTGCTCAAGCGTCGTATCGCTCCCTTTGAGCACGCGCAGTCTAGCTGTCGTGCATGCGCAGTTGGCGGTTTTTCACCATTTTGCGATGCGATGTACTGCTGCGATCAACTCGGAATGAGGGCCAATGGACAGACTGCTATTAAAAGCATAAAAACCCATAAGGGACATTATAATGTTTATTGAATGCTGCTAGGTGAATGGACAGTAGCCAGACTGGCAAAAAGGTCATCCCAGTATTGGATGTGGGCATCACATCACATGACTGTTTACATCTTATCCTGGGGCAACTACTGTGGTCAGTACCTCTTGCTGCCATCCAGTCTGCTGATTGCAATGTGAACAATGTGTTAAGGCAGATGTGTTATTACCCCTGTAATCTTGTTTTTACACCCACCCATGGTACTGTAAGTTTTTCTTTAGTGTGTTCAGCGATAGTTTATTAACACTGTTTGAACTTTGTAAAGATAGTGATTAATTACTCACTGTGTGCTATGGTTTTAGTGCTGATTTGTACCTCGCAATGTTATCAAATATCCATAAATGGCAGCACCCTCTCTGCTGATCACTAGTTATTACAAGTGTTCAAGGTACAGGTGCAATCCCCTGATGTGTTATTTATGAACCACAAAAGGCCTAAACTATGGCACAAACACTTTTCTGTGTATCATTCTCTTACTTTTGCTCAAATACATCCAGTTGAAATGTTTGATGGAACAAATTGAGCATATCAAGGGTTTTCCTTTAATGATTATGTATTAGACACTTGACTGGATTTATTATTCAGTTATTATTAGGATTATTTACATGATATAAAGGGATGAAGAAACTTACACGGGCAATTGTGCACCTTTCTTCTTCACTCAAAAGGTCCTAATTGTTCCTGAACTTTAGAGGTGAACGGGTCTTCTCTTATAGCTTTAATAGGGGTTCACTACGATATGCCGGCGGTCGGGCTCCCGGCGACCAGCATACCGGCGCCGGGAGCCCGACCGCTGGCTTACCGACAGTGTGGCGAGCGCAAATGAGCCCCTTGCGGGCTCGCTGCGCTCGCCACGCTACAGGCACGGTGGCGCACTACGCGCGCCACACTATTTTATTCTCCCTCCAGGGTCCACGAGGGAGAATAAGTGTCGGTATGCCGGCTGTCGGGCTCCCGGCGCCGGTATGCTGGTCGCCGGGAGCCTGACCGCCGGCATACTGAAGACCACCCCTTTAATAGAAGGTATTTTTCACCTTCCAGTTAGGCTTCTGGTAAAAAAAAAAAAAAAGGTGCATTTCAACCAAGCCACATTTTAACCATTAAATGCAATAAGTGAACATGTTAGTGCACTTGAGCACGTAAAGAGACATGGGTCCTAATTCAGATCTGATCGCAGGAGCAAATTTGTTAGCAGTTGGGCAAAATCATGAGTTAGATTTGGGTGGGGTGTGTTCAAACTGAAATCTAAATTGCAGTCTAAAAATAAAGCAGCCAGTATTTACCCTGCACAGAAACAAAATAACCCACCCAAAGCTAACTTTCTCTGCAAATGTTATATCTGCCACACCTGCCCGCTGCAGTTTCTCGCAGTGCAGCGATCAGGTTGGAACTGCGCATGAGCCGGCGCATGCCAGCCGGCGTTGCCTAGCGATCGCCTCTGAGTCAGAGGCGGTTGCTGGGCGGGAGGGGGCTGGACGGCGGCGTTAAGCCATCATCTAGGGGGCATGGCCCAACGCAGGCATGGCCGGACCATTGGGGGTGTGGACCACGGCGGCTGCGTGATGTCACACGCAGCCGCTGCAGGCCGGGGAATGACGAGTAGCTCCCGGCCAGCACGCTAAAGCTGCACTGGTCGGGAGCTACTCTTGAAGTGCAAAGGCATCACCGCTGTGCGATGCCTTTGCACTTCTGCGCGCGGGGGGGGGGGGGCGGCACTGACATGCGGGGCGCACTAGAACTGTGCTGGGCGTCCCCCCACGTGTCAGTGTGAATGATCGTAGCTGTGCTAAATTTAGCACAGCTATGATCAACTCGGAATGACCCCCATGGGGTCTAATTCAGAGTTGATCGCAGCAGCAAATTTGTTAGCAGTTGGGCAAAACCATGTGCACTGCAGGGGGAAGCAGATATAACATGTGCAGAGAGAGTTAGATTTGGGTGGGGTGTGTTCAAACCGAAATCTAAATTGCAGTGTAAAAATAAAGCAGCCAGTATTTACCCTGCACAAAAACAAAATAACCTACCTAAATCTAACTCTCTCTGCACATGCTACATCTGCCCCACCTGCAGTGCACATGGGCTCTAATTCAGATCTGTTCGCTCGCTAGCTATTATTTTGCAGCGCTGCAAACAGATAAACGCCGCCTATAGGGGAGTGTATTTTAGCTTTGCAAGTGTGCGAATGCATGTGCAGCCGCCCTGTACAAAAACAGCTTGTGCAGTTTCTGAGTAGCTCTGACCTTACTCAGCCGCTGCGATCACTTCAGCCTATTCGAGCCTGGAATTGACGTCAGACACCCGCCCTGCAAACGCCTTGACACGCCTGCGTTTTTCCAACCACTCCCAGAAAACCGTCAGTTGCCTCCCACAAACGCCCTCTTTCTGTTAATCACCTTGCGTTCGGCTGTGCGAATGGATTCTTCGCAAGAACCAGTGCACAGAAACGATCCGCTTTGTACAAATACGATGTGCCTGCGCATTGCGTTGCATACACATGCGTAGTAGTGACCTGATCGCTGCGCAGCGAAAAACACTAGCGAGCGAACAGATCTGAATTAGGCCCATGGTTTTGCTCAACTGCTAACAAATTTGCTGCTGCGATCAACTCTGAATTACCCCCATGGTTTTGCCCAACTGCTAACAAATTTGTTGCTGCGGTCAACTCTGAATTACCCCCTTTGGAAGAAGGGAGCACAGTCAATTTAAAAACAAGCAAGTTGTAATAGCAGCCTAGGACCTCTGTTCTCATCTGCATTCTCAATCCTTCCGCTCTTCATGATTTGATCAGAGTGCTGGGCTCCAAAGTGATGACCTCCTTCATCTACATCTGCTGACCTGTTTCAGCCCCACAGGTATTTGTTAGGGTGCCTTGGCAAAACCCATATAGATTGAAACACATTGGCTGGAATAGACAAAATGCACTAGAGTTCTTTTGTATATTTATCCTTTATGTAACATGCTTGGAGGAAAATGTAACATCCTCCATACATCAGAGAAAGAAAAAAATAGTTTGGTGAATAGATAATAATACAAAGAATGCATAGAAGATAGATAGATAGATAGATAGATAGATAGATAGATAGATAGATAGATAGATAGATAGATATTGATTAGTCATCAGTTTTTTCTGTTGCAGCAATCACATTTAAAACCGATATAATGTAATGTTACTAATAACTGAGATAGTAAAGCAATGTACTGTTTTGTTTTTTTTACAGGTAGGGTGTAAGATTATTTTAGTATTTTTTCATTACTGTGTAACAGCAAATTTCTACTGGTTATTGGTTGAAGGACTTTACCTGCACACGCTTCTTGTAGTCATATTTTCTCCGAACAGACATTTTACAATATATCTGCTGATTGGATGGGGTAAGTTATTCATAGTATTTTTTCCTCCATTGAGTCTTATTCAGTGTAAGACATATTGTAAATGCAAGTTTGGCTTTGTTCTGACTCAGCTTGTGCTTGTTTGTACTCCTTCTAGAGGCTGCGTTTATGATGGTGTAATTGTAAAAGTTGGTAGTGATCACTGTGAATATATTTATGATACGTATGTCTTATTGATTGCAACTGTAAAAATCACCCATTTATTCATGTGTAGTAAAACTGCAAGAGCAGTGTTTAAAAAGTAATTTTACATTGCAAACAAACCACTTTTTTCACATACAGTATAAAACTGATTGGACTGGACATATACATTTATATCTTTGGAATTGATTCGGCAAGCAATTCTCATAATCCCAAGCCCCTTGGGTACTTGTTATTGTCCGGGAATTCACTTTAATATATTTCTTCTGTATGTGTTTTTCTTTGCAATGTTTTATGTACTGACCATGAAGCTACACCTCCAGTCACAATCTGGTCTCATCTAAGCCGTGAACAACAAAGGGAGGGAGCTGCAACCTAGGGGTGGGAGTCACTGCAGTTTTGAAGATGCATCTGAATGTGAATAGTTTGCAGAGATTTTTGTAGAAAAAAATCACAAATTGCAATAAAGTTTAAGTTTAAGATTGACTCTAAATAAGGACCTACAGTATATCCATAGTTGTCCACTTAAGTACTGTACTTTGTCCTAACTTCCAACATCAGTAGATGACAATGCAGGACTCCCTTGTGCAGCAAAGGCATGCGTGACCGAAAGGAGGTGTGGTCTATAGAAAAGGGGAGGTGACTTTGTGGGAGTGTCACTATCATGAGCCACGCCCCCATTTTCCGTCACTGTGGGGGAATGCCCAGCAATCTATGAGCAGCTGGCATGCCACCAGTCTCCCGTGACAGCATCTATTCACCGTGAGTGACACGAGCCTCCCAACTGTCCCCCACCATGGGAGACTGTAGCCCGCAGGTGGGACATTACCAAAAAAAACGGTACTGTCCCACAAAAAGTGGGAAAGTTGGGAGGTATGCTTTGTGAACTTGCACAGTGCTTCCTGCTACAAACCACACCAGATCAGTAAAATTAGGTTGCAATTAATAGCCAATTTTGGCTTTGTTGTAATTTTGCACAGTAATTCTTTTATTTTGCATGTTAAAATGTGGGATGTTTTAAAAGGGTTGCTGGATAGCAATATTCACAAATTTATTCTCATGGGCAGTAAGCACAGGAGTACCAAACTACAAACCAATATGGCTTAACAAGAAGGTCAAGGCCAAAATCGATAAAAAGAGGCGTGCTTTCAAGGCATTTAAATCTAATGGAAAGGCGGATTCATTCCAGTACTACAAGGAATGCAATAAAAGATGCAAAAATGCAATAAAAGCAGCTAAAATTGATAACGAAAAGCTAATTGCTATAGAAAGTAAAATCAATCCTACATTTTTTTTTAAATACATAAACAGTAAAAGGTTAACAAAGGAGAACATAGGTCCATTAAAAGATGAATTTGGAGTATTGTTAAATGATGACGAAGCAAAAGCAGAAATACTGAACACATTTTTTTCATCAGTGTTCACCAGAGAAGAACTGATGGTGGGAGTAGTGCATAGCGATAGTGACAGTAATGTTTCGTGGTTAGATACTTGTTTAAGTGAAGAAGCAGTCAGGGAGAGATTACGCAAAATAAAGATTAATAAATCACCTGGCCCGGACGGTCTTCATCTGAGGGTTCTTATGGAGCTTAGGTCACAACTAGCAAGACCCCTGTACTTGATTTTCAATATTTCAATTAGATCTGGCATGGTACCGAAGGATTGGCGTATAGCAGAGGTAGTGCCATTATTTAAAAAGGGATCCAAAAATCATCCAGGTAACTACAGGCCGTTTAGTTTGACATCTATAGTGGGGAAAATATTGGAAGGAATTCTAAGGGATAGCATACAGGAGTATCTGCAGACCACTAAGATTATTAGCAAGAACCAGCGCGGGTTTGTGAGGAACAGATTATGTCATACTAACTTAGTTAACTTCTACGAGGTAGTAAGCGACAATCTTGACCAAGGAAAATCAATGGATGTGGTCTACTTAGATTTTGCAAAAGCCTTTGATACAGTGCCTCACAGGAGACTAATCATTAAATTAAAAGAGCTTGGCCTAGGAAAAACTGTTTGTACATGGATAAGTAACTGGCTGGAAAACAGGGTACAGCGAGTAGTGGTCAACGGGAAGTCCTCAATCTGGACACCGGTTTTCAGCGGAATACCACAGGGGTCCATACTCAGGCCACTACTGTTCAACATATTTATCAATGGCCTAGAAATAGGCCTGGAAAGCACAGTGTCAATCTTTGCAGATGATAAGATGATACTAAACTGTGTAGGGTAATTAATTCAGAAAAAGATGTGGAGTCTCTGCAGAATGACTTATCTAAACTTGAAATCTGGGCATCTAAATGGAGAATGAGGTTCAATATAGAAAAATGCAAGGTTATGCATTTTGGGACTAAAAACAAACTTGCATCCTACATATTAAATGGGGAAAGGCTAGGGGTAACAGTTTTGGAAAAGGATTTGGGGGTTCTCATTGATAATAAACTTAATAACCATATACAATGTCACAGCACAGTAAAGAAGGCAAGTAAGGTGTTAGTGTGCATAAAACGGGGATTTAAGACAAGGGACAAGGATGTAATTCTGCCATTGTACAAATCATTGGTACGTCCGCACCTGGAATATTGTGTTCAGTTTTGGCACCACTGTATAAAAAAGATATCAGTGAACTAGAGAGGGTTCAAATGCGAGCTACTAAATTGATTAAAGGGCTTGAGGGATTGGATTACGAGGAAAGGCTTGCTAGGTTGAACATGTATATACTGGAAAAGAGGCGTCTAAGAAGAGACATTATTAATGTCTTCAAATATGTAAAGGGGCACTACAAAGAGTTATCAGAGGAATTATTTATTAAAAGAACTCTGTTTAGGACACGCGGGCACTCGCTGAGGCTGGAGGAGATAAAATTTCGCACGCAACGGAGGAAAGGGTTCTTCACTGTTAGGGCAATAAGGATTTGGAATTCCTTGCCAGGGAAGGTTTTAATGGTGGACACTGTAAATGCTTTTAAAAGGGGATTGGATGAATTTCTGATTGAAAAGGATATCCAAGGCTACAACACTTAAAATATTGAATTTGTTAATCCGGGTGTAACGTGATTTGTAGTTGTTAACTAGTCAGAAAACATTCTTCAGCATCTACGGATGCACTAGTTAACCAGGATGGGAAATCTTTAGGAAAACAAACAAATAAAGGCACTGATAAACTAAAATGTATGCTTGCAAACGCAAGAAGTCTAGCAGGTAAAATGGGGGAATTGAAATTGTTAGCATCAAAGGCTGAGTATGACATTATAGGAATTACGGAAACATGGTGGGACGACTCTCACAACTGGGTTGCTAACTTGGAGGGGTATTCTCTTTTTAGGAGGGACAGGGCTAACAAAAGAGGAGGAGGTGTATGTCTTTATGTTAAACCATCACTTAAACCATACCTAAAGGAGGTTATCTATGAGGAGACTGGTGATAATGTGGAGTCACTATGGGTAGAAATCTCAAGTGGGGGTATTGATGCAAAAAACTAGTCATAGGCACGTGCTACAAACAGCCAGATATTAGCATACATGAGGAAGAACAACTATTGCAGCAAATCAAGACGGCTGCGGGATTGGGGGACATCCTTGCCATTGGGGATTTTAATTACCCGGATATAAACTGGAGTAACGATCCATGTGCTAATGCGAGGGGCATCAGGTTCTTAAATATGATTAGGGATCACTACTTGTCTCAATTAGTCGAGGACCCAACTAGGGGTAAAACTACCCTGGATCTAGTAATTACTAATAATGTGGACATTATATCAAACGCTAAAGTTGGAGAGACTTTGGGTAGCAGTGATCACTATATGATCACATTCGAAATCAGTTTCAGGAAACATAGCTACAGGGGTTCCACCAAAACTTTTAACTTTAGGAAGGCTACTTTCCGTATGCTTAGATGTGCACTTAACGACATAGAGTGGGAGGTTCTGTTTAATAACAAGAACACTTTGGAAATGTGGGATGTTTTAAAAGGGTTGCTGGATAGCAATATTCATAACTTTATTCCCATAGGCAGTAAACGCAGGAGTATTAAACTCAAACCGATGTGGCTTAACAAAAAGGATAAGGCAGAAATGGATAAAAAAAAGCGGGCTTTCAAAGCATTTAAATCTAATGGAAAGGAGAAGTCTTTCAAGTATTACAAGGAGTGTAATAAGAAATGCAAAATAGCAATAAGAGCAGCTAAAATGGAAAATGAAAAGCAAATCGCTATAGAGAGTAAAACCAATCCTAAAAAGTTTTTTAAATACATAAACGGTAAAAGGTTAAAAAAGGAGAATATAGGTCCATTAAAAGATGAATTAGGAGAATTGATAAATGATGACAAAATAAAAGCGGAAATACTGAACAAATTCTTTTCATCAGTATTTACCAGTGAAGAACTGATGGTAGGAGTAGAGCATAACAATTGTGACAGTAATGATTCATGGTTAGATACTTGTTTAAGCGAAGAAGTAGTCCGGGAGAGACTAAGCAAAATTAAGATTAATAAATCACCTGGTCCTGATGGACTTCACCCGAGGGTTCTTATGGAGCTTAGTTCACAACTAGCACGACCCCTATACTTGATTTTCAATAGTTCAATTAGATCAGGCATGGTACCGAAGGATTGGCGTATAGCTGAGGTAGTGACATTATTTAAAAAGGGATCCAAAAATGTTCTGGGAAACTACAGACCAGTTAGTTTAACATCTATAGTGGGGAAAATATTGGAAGGAATTCTAAGGGACGTCGTACAGGAGTATCTAAAGTCCGCTAGGATTATTAGCAAGAACCAGCATGGGTGTGTGAGGGACAGGTCATGTCAGACTAACTTAATTAGCTTCTACGAGGAAGTGAGCAATAATCTTGATCAAGGAAAAGCAATGGATGTGGTCTTCCTAGATTTTGCAAAAGCCTTCGATACAGTTCCTCACAGGAGACTGATGATCAAATTAAAAGATATTGGCCTAGGAAAAACTATTTGCACATGGATAAGCAGCTGGTTGGATAGCAGGGTACAGCGAGTAGTGGTCAACGGGAAGTCCTCAACCTGGTCCCCAGTAGTCAGCGAAATACCACAAGGGTCCGTACTCGGACCACTACTGTTCAACATATTTATCAATGACCTACAAATAGGCCTGGAAAGCACAGTGTCAATCTTTGCAGATGATACTAAACTGTGTAAGGTAATTAGTTCAGAATTGGATGTGGAGTCCTTGCAGAATGATCTATCTAAACTTGAACTCTGGGCGTCTAAATGGAAAATGAGGTTCAATACAGACAAATGCAAGGTTATGCATTTTGGGACTAAAAACAAACTTGCATCCTACATATTAAATGGGGAACGCCTAGGGGAAACAGAGTTGAAAATAAATGTAGGGGTATTCATTGATAATAGGCTTAATAACCGTACACAATGTCAAAACACAGTAAAGAGGACAAGTAAGGTGCTAGCATGCATAAAAAGGGGAATTGAGACAAGGGCTGTATAAGGCATTAGTACGTCCGCACCTGGAATATTGTGTTCAGTTTTGGGCACCATTGTATAAAAAAGACATCAGTGAACTAAAAGTGTTCAAAGGCGAGCTACTAAATTGATTAAAGGCCTAGAAGGACTGGACTATAAGGAAAGACTTACTAGGCTGAATATGTATACACTAGAAAAGAGGCGCCTTAGAGGAGATATTATTAATATCTTCAAATATGCAAAGGGACATCGCAAAGAGTTATCAGAGGAATTATTTATTAAAAGAACTCTGTTTAGGACACACGGGCACTCGCTGCGACTGGAGGAAAGTTCCGAACGCAACAGAGGAAAGGGTTCTTCACTGTTAGGGCAATCAGGATGTGGAATTCCCTGCCAGGGAAGGTGGTAATGGCGGACTCTGTAATTGGATTTAAAAAAGGAATGGATAAATTTCTGAATGAAAAAGCTATCCAAGGTTATAATACTTAAATTTCAACATGGTTAATCCGGGGGTAACATGAGTTATAGTAGCTAACTAGTCATAAAACATTATTTAGCAAGTATGTAGAATCATCACAACTTAAAACAGGTTGAACACGATGGGCAATTTGCCTCTATTCAACCTCAAACACTATGTTACTATGTTACATTAAAATCAACTCAACTTAATACAATAAACAGGTTGAACGCGATAGGCATTTTGCCTCTTTTCAACCTCAAATATTATGTTACTATGATTCAGTCTATGGGAGAAATTCAATTAGACATGAGTTTGTTCCTGCAAGAAAAATTCACAGAAAATTCTCATTGCTAAATTTAGCTGTTTTTCTTCTAACCACACTGAGCAGATTAAAATGTAGGGACAATCTTTATTCTATGGTCCAAATTTCAGTACTTGCTTCAGAACCACTTGGACCACTCCCTCCCCCCTTCCCCCAATAACTAAATAGGCATCTGGAAGTTTTCAATTAGCTTAATTGGGCCAATGTCATTATTGGGGTTGAAAAAAATAATAGCCTCAAATTACCCCAAATTCATAAGTTTATGCACCCCAAATATAGTGAAAGTGTTTATTTCAATGGAAAATCATGGATTTTTTATCATTTAAATTTTTTTTTTTTTTTAAATATGCACAAATCAGCCATTTGACACCTTTCAAAAGCGTCCATTAGTTTCCTTATGCCCAATAACAGCCTTCTATATGGTCCTGGTAATGAAGTTGTTTTTTCCAAGTTTGCTTTTTGGACAAAATTTGCAGTAGTGTAAATTGGCATTTCTAATTGAACTGTGCGAATCTCAGGTACAGTATGTGCATGAGTTTAACTAGAAGAATTTGCAAATTCACACCTAATTTAATTCACACCTTTATCTGTAACTAGTTATAAACTATTACAATAATATTAATTTTCCACATACAGATATAATTAAAATAATATAAAATATATGAAGCATAGCACTACATATATAATGCAGGGTTAGTAAATCTTGCCAAATAAGTTTTTTGTATGATAAAACTTGACAAGCTCTCACCATAAACAGCTGTAGCACAAGTGACACCTGCAAGCTGTTTAATGTAAACATACTACGGGGGGAATGTAATAAACCTTCTAAACAGTTTAGAAGTTGCCCATGACACCCAATCAGCTACTACTTCTGTACAATTATAGGTAGAAACTGATTGGTTGAATATATTTTCTTAATGCTAGATAGAAGCTCATTGGTTGCTATGGGAACCTTCTCCACCTGTCCATTTCTCCATTTTTTAGAAAGTTTGATACATTATCCCCTCAATATAAAGACACATGCCAACGAGTTTTGGTACGCTATATCGTGGACTTACACAGTTCTATTTTTATGAAACTCTCATTGAATCATGGAATATAATGGGGGTATTTCAGGTGGTAACCAAGTACTGCAAGGATGGCCCAAACTCCTGACTTAGGCTGGGTACACACTTGTTGATGCACATCAGATGTGACATCATGCAAGATTACCCCCTCCCCCCGCTACAAACAATATTGTTCATACACACATACCGATACCATTTGCTATACAGAACCGGCCACATCGAGACTTGTACAATATCTTTAGATTTCAAGGTGAAAACTAAAGATATTGTACATCAATAACAACCCGCAGGAGTGCGCATAGTTAATGATATAGTGAAAACACACTGAACGATGTGAACGATATATTGTCTGATCCACCGGATCAAATGATATTTTTGGTTGCGCATCGCCAAGTGTGTACCCAGACTAAAGGCCCGTACACACTGGTCGATATATCGGCCGTTCTCCTGAACGGCCGATATATCGCGGGACCGTCGGCCAGTGTGTACGGCCGATACGTCTGTGAACTCCGTCGTTCACAGACGTATCGCTTCGGCCGCGCAGCACAGCCGACGGCCAATATATCTACCGATATATTGGCGCTTCGCTGTGTGTGTACGGGGCGGTCGGCCGACCGCCCGTACACATGCTGCGGCGCCCGGCGGTGATTGACAGGTGAACTGGGCGGGCGTGTGTACACACCTGCCCAGTTCATGACGTCAGTCCCCGATGGATCGGGCAGTGTGTATGCTGAACACACCGCTCGATCCGTCCATAGATATATCTGCAGATCAATTAATCTGCAGATATATCTGTTAGTGTGTACCCACCTTAAGACTAATGATCTTTTATGAAATTCCAGAAGTGCAGACCCATACTACATACGCTCTTTTGTGCAAAAACTCCCACATTTTAAAGACACATTAAGTACTTTGATTTCAGCACCAATATGGCAGCATCTGTGGGTGTTCACAGTGTCCTCTCACTATAATGTTTTATTTTACATGTAAATGAATAGAAATCTTGCAGTGTTGAAGAAAAAAAATATGTCATAAATAAGGGTTTTTGTCATACAGTGATAGTAGACTGAGGTTAGAAATTACTTTTTATACTTCTACCATGTGTACTTTCAGGTGGATTCAAGAGTCAATTCTAAGGATAATTATTTGGTGTATAATAGTTGTGTAACTATTGAGCAGTCCATCACAAAAACATTTGTGGGAGTGTGTATATAGGCCCTCATTCCGAGTTGTTCGCTCGCAAGTGAATTTTAGCAGATTTGCTCATGCTAAGCCGCCGCCTACTGGGAGTGAATCTTAGCATCTTAAAATTGCGAACTATGTATTCGCAATATTGCGATTACACACCTCGTAGCAGTTTCTGAGTAGCTCCAGACTTACTCGGCATCTGCGATCAGTTCAGTGCTTGTCGTTCCTGGTTTGACGTCACAAACACACCCAGCGTTCGCCCAGACACTCCCCCGTTTCTCCGGCCACTCCTGCGTTTTTTCCGGAAACGGTAGCGTTTTTCCCCACACGCCCATAAAACGGCCTGTTTCCGCCCAGTAACACCCATTTCCTGTCAATCACATTACGATCGCCAGAACGATGAAAAAGCCGTGAGTAAAAATCCTAACTACATAGCAAATTTACTTGGCGCAGTCGCAGTGCGGACATTGCGCATGCGCATTAAGCGGAAAATCGCTGCGATGCGAAGATTTTTACCGAGCGAACAACTCGGAATGAGGGCCATAGTGTCTGTTTATAGAATGCATATGTTCATACCTTCCTATTCCAGGAAAATTGAAAAAGCAGTATCTATAGTGTTATAGTGTTAAAGTGGACATGTACTGGTCCGCACAAGCACTGTTGCATTGTTGCTCAGTAAAATCTACTTGTTGGCAAAAAGACACTGATACTTTTCCGGGCTTGTTCATGCATTGCATCCTACTCACATGTGGTTCCATACAAATGGCCACAAGAAATATTATTTGAAAATGCATGTAGCCATAGGGATCATTGTGCTTTATAATTAAAGCAGGGAAATGGCAGTGATGATGCAATATGAATTTATATGTCTCCAAGTACACAACAGCTACATAATGCAGGTAAGGTGCAATCATGGAGATTGCTAGACTCTTCAGGGAGTCTCCCAGACATTCAGGAAGAGTTGGCAAGTATAGATACATCTCTGCGCCTCAGAGTCCCCCTCTCTGATCTTCTGAGCATGCATGGGAACTAATGCATGTGAAGTCCTATTTAATTTGGGTTTTTAGTTTCAGAATTTTTACTATGGGTCTGCAGTGGCGTAACTAGAAATTTTTCTCCCCCAAGCCAAAAAATTCTTCGGCGCCCTCCCCCCATACCCACCATAATTGGCACTAGTAAAGGGAGAAATATGCGCGCGCCGCCAAAAAGGGGTGTGGCTTCATTGGGATGGGCGTGGCTTCGCGTAAAGGGGCGTGGCATTGCAGGAAAAGACTACCTTATACCCCAGTTTTGCAACCTGCATGCCCAGACGTTAGCCACCACAGGAAAGAAAAATAATCCTGATTCATGCCCCTTACATTATTTGTCATTTTTCCTCCTTATAGTAATGCCCAGTATACATTATTCCACATACTGCAATGGCCTTAGCCATTATGCCACACACAACAATGCACATAACACAATATGCACACACCGTAATGCCCCCGACACATTATGACAGGAATCGCAATGCCCGTTATACATTATGCTACACACCGTATCTGTGACACAGTATGACACATACCGCAATGCCCGTTATACATTATGCCACACCGCAATGACCCCGAGACATTATACCACAATGCCCGTGATATAGTATACAACACACCGTAATGCCTGACACATTATGACACACACCGCAATGTCCATGATACATTATGCCACACACCGTAATGCCCATTACACATTAAGTTCTACAGTAAGGCTTCTAATTACTTTTAAATTACCTGCTCGTTGCCAGGGGTTTCATGCTCTTTGTTCCATGCACGGTGCCAGGGGTTTTCATGCTCAGGGTGTCATGCTCGTTGCCAGGGGTTTCATGCACTGGGTGTCATGCTCGTTGCCAGGGGTTTCATGCACTGGGTGTCATGCTCGTTGCTAGGGGGTAGTGCTTGTTGCTAGGGCTGTGCTCCCAGTGCCACATATGCCCCCAGTGCCAGATATTCCCCCACAGTGCCAGGTATATGCCCCCAGTGCCAGATATTCCCCCACAGTGCCAGGTATATGCCCCCAGTGCCAGATATTCCCCCACAGTGCCAGGTATATGCCCCCAGTGCCAGATAGTCCCCCCCAGTGCCAGGTATATGCCCCCAGTGCCAGATAGTCCCCCACAGTGCCTGCTCCCCTCCCCCTCCTTTGTGTTGGAGGGACACGGAGCGCACAGCGCGCGCACCCCTGTGTCCCTCCTGGCTTTCCGGCTGTCTAATAAAGGAAGTGCCGGTTCGTGAGCCAATCAGAGCTCACGAACAGCACTTCCTGTATTAGACAGCCGGAGAGCCAGGGAGGGACACAGGGGGGCGCGCGCTGTGCGCTCTGTGTCCCTCCTTACAGCGGCGGAGGGAAGGAGACCTGCAGATTGACATGCGGACGCTCGTCCGCATGTCAATCTGTTCTAAGTCAGTGGCGCCCCCGCAGCCCCTCGCCCCCAAGCCACCGCGAGGGCTGCGGGGGCAGTAGTTACGCCACTGGGTCTGGAGATAAATTGTCATACCCCTGATGTGTAACTTTAAATACATTACTTTGGACAAGCAGCTGCACTTGTAAAGATGTTCAGAACGTTTGAGTTTATAAATGAGCCTCAGTGCTGCCAATGTGACCTTGACAAGGGGATAAAGGGGAGCAAAACAACAAGTATCTGTGCACCGTTGCACCGCAGGTGGAAAGATATAAAATGTAATTGTAAATTGCAGTATAACAATAAATCTGTCCAGCAGTTGTGGGCTACATATTTATGGGGTAAATACTGGCTGCTGTGCATGTAGGCTACATGCACAGCAGCCAGTATTTACCCCATAAATATATTTGCATGCCTTGCATTACAATATGGTTTGTCCAGGTGCTCTTTTGCTCCAACCTCAGAATTAGCCCTAAAGTGAGCAGTTTAGCTGAATATCTATAAAAAAAAGGGTAAATGTTGCCCAAAACAACCAATCAGATTCTAGCTATCATTGTATGGAGTGTACTAAATAAATGTTAGCTAGAATATGATTGAATGCTATGAGCAACACCTCTACTTGTCATTTTATAAGGTTTGATCAATCTTGTCCTGTATTCCAGTGATCTTGGTGAGATGTTTATTACAATAGGCTTCACGTATGA
This sequence comes from Pseudophryne corroboree, assembly GCF_028390025.1. Lineage (NCBI taxonomy): Eukaryota > Metazoa > Chordata > Amphibia > Anura > Myobatrachidae > Pseudophryne > Pseudophryne corroboree. The sequence continues at coordinate 183,460,009 of NC_086448.1, read as the reverse complement.
AAGTCACATTATTTATAGTAGAAGTCACTCTGAGATAATTTGAAAAAAAATCTCTAGGCGGTTTTATACCATTCCCCACAATTACGTTTATGCATGTGTTTATGTATTATAACTACAGATGTGCACCGAACCCCGTGTTTTGATTTTGGTTCTATAGTAATTCATCATCCTGTTTAAAAATTAATTTTAAAAAATTTGATAAAAATAGATAGAAATGGAAAAAAAACAGCTGAAATCATGTCATGTTTGCAATCCGAAAAACTAAATTCAGATTTAAAATCTAAATTCTGAACCACAAGAAGATCCAAACTGACACCCAGAGAGGGTTTTGGTTCAGATCCACAAAATTTGGGTAGATATGGATTTCCAGAGAACTGATCCACACATCTCTAATTATATCTTATTTGTTTAAATGTAAAAATTATTTTAGCCAAGCATTTCAGCAGTTAATTGTATTTATTTTTTGTTCACTAGGTATTCCTACTATATGCATTGTTGTATGGCTAGTGACAAGAACTTATTTAGAGGATACTGGGTAAGTAGAGTACTGTTTTATAAAACAGCTTAATTGTACATTTATGTAACCAGTGCATTTAACATATGTTTTATTTTGTAGATGCTGGGATACAAATGAACACAGGGTTCCTTGGTGGATTATAAGAATACCGATTATTATTTCCATTATTGTGAGTAGAATTGAACAATCCTTCCAATAACCTGCATATTTATCTATGTATTCATATTTACTGAGGTATTGAAAATATATATCATCATGATAATATTACAGAGTGGTTCTTTTCAATATTTAACATAATTATTAATAAAGTGATACTGTGTGAGACGTGCATGACACAAACTCTGCAGCTCTGGCCAAATCTGTCCTACCTGGAGCTGGGTTATCTCACTTCTGTGTCATGATTCCTGGTACTAGCAATACTGATAACTGATAACAGAAGATGCACCCATTGAGATCAATGACCTCTATGGACAGATCTGTTGAAGCTACGGGGTCTGATTCAGAAATGGATGCAATGCTGATATTTTCGCAGTTGGCTAATGTTTTTGTACAATGTATGCATCTGAGTTGCACTGTGCATGTGCCATGATGATGGTCATAGTGTGGTGCCCCACTGCCGTGAAGATGATAATTGTGCACCACGGTAGTAAATATAGTGGTATTGTTGTCACCCACTGGGCAGTGAATTTATTGTATCTAAATTTATTGTATTTATTGTATTGAATTTATTGTATCTAAAAATCTGTGCTGCATGAACAATAGTCTGGGGGGACCCGCACGTGGGGGATATGGAGAGAGACTGGCCCTGCACGAGAATAAAACTGTTGGGTCCCGGCGGAAGGATACGGGGACTCGGGGAAAGGAGGTTAAGGGGAGCGAGGACTGGTCGGTTGGCAGTTGAGCAACGGACGAGAGAGGGACTGAGCTAACGAAGCGGGGGAAGCGCTGTAAGGCTACGGAGCTTGAGGACAGGGATTGGTCTCCCTTCGCGATCAGCGACTCTCACCCGGTGTTTGGCACCCAGCAGCAGTAGCGATGTGAGCTCTCCCTCCGTCGGCAGCAGTGAGCGTAAAATCCACGCCGGCGGGACCCGGGACGCAAGCCTCCAGCGGCGGTGGTGAGGAGCTGAGCTGAGGCGGCTGGCAGTGACGCAGAGATCCGGAGGGAGGAGAGGAGCGGCCTGTTGGTGAGTTACGGCCAGGGAGGCGGAGCCATCTATAATAAAAAGAAACAAAGAGTCAGCCACAGCTGAGAGTATAGGAAAGGTACCTTAACTTTATTAATCCTACAACTCCACGCAGGCACACCACACAGAGAGTCAAGCTACCTGCAAATAGCAATAAGTGCACTTATTAAACAGACTGAAAAGTAGTAAAAGACACACTGCAGTGTAATTCAGCATTGATTCAACACGTTCATATAGTAGTCCGGAGGCAGCAATCGACACAACTAGTAAGCGTTGATAGGAGAGAAGATTGTATCGCAGTTAAGAGCTATCACATTTCCGTCAGGAATCAAGCCTCTGCTACCCTACTATGCTAACAACAAAGAGAGGGAGTCAGTGTAATGCGTCCTAAAGTCAGGAGAATGAACTGAATCCGTCAAGTTACATAGATGTGCATGTCCACCCAGTGAGAGAGGAATACCAGTGACTTGGTAATGGAGTGACTAATAAATACCTTCATTAAGGCACTCACAGTCATTTAGAGTAACAGGGCGTTTTACAGATCTCAACAGTAAATTCTGAACGAGAGACTATAGCTTGGACGGGAATTAATTGTGATAGATCCACTGAGGGACGTCACCCATATTAAAGTGGTAACTGTATTCGTCCATCGTTAAGGACAAGTTCAATTAACATGATAAAAGTAGTACCCAATTGAACTGCATTGTGAAGTCAGACTTGGGGAGTACCGGGGACGTGATTCATGTACTAATCTTACAAAGTTGTAGTACGTACGTTTAACCAGCAATACTGGTCTGTTAGAGTGTTACCAAATGTTTTATGCTTGTATTTACTTATAACCGGCATGTTATTAGAGAAAGTTGGGTATCCATTTGTTTACAGGCGGAATTGACAGCACGGAGTAGTGTAATAAACACGGTTACTAACTGTAAGGTTAATTATTCTGTTGACAATGAAACCGTATTGTGATGGTTTATCGAATTAATACTTATTTAACTTTAATTATTCTGTTGACAATGAAACCGTATTGTGATGGTTTATCGAATTAATACTTATTTAACTTACCAGGAATTTCTTAAGCACCATTGCTATATCAATAAATTGAAATTAATTCTAGCAACTAAAGGCAACGGTTATTTCTTAGGAGTTGTCCGACACACCTCTCAGCAAAGTTCCATACTGCTAAAGGTCCAGGTGGCAGGAATAAAAAGGTAACTCCACCAATCATCATATCCGTCCAAATCCGATACTTGCCTGGTTTGTCACAATAGGATTTGGACACAGAGTGATTGACAGGTAGTGAGTGTTTAAGGGAAGTAATGTGGGGTGTTGAGTAAAAATCAGGGGTGTCATAAACATTTTGAGTTGGTGTCACAACCAGTGACTACTTCTTTGTACACAATGGAACTTTTCCTGTTGTCTTCATTCTGAAGAACATTCTGAGCAACCATAGAATTGCTCAAAACTTTGATGGTGTGACCGATGGTGCAGATCTTAGTATGCAATCGGTGGATTTAAGGTACCAGTGGTGGGCGCTTCTGTACAAAAGACAGCAGCTATGGCATCTTCTGAATTCCGCTGCATGCAAAGATGTAGCAGTGATGGGCTTACATCCACCTTTGAGTCAGACCTACTGCCACAGTGTGGTGACTGCTGAGTAGCAACCCTGCACAGGATTGGATGGGATCATCAATTACATTTCTATAGGATGCAGTGTGCCACGGACCGGGTAACTGGATGCCGTTTCCTGCATGTTAGGTGTCTCCTGAGGTTGGCTCAGCGAGCCAGGGCCAGGCTATAGCATTAGCTATGTTTTGGCTTATATCTCTTGCTTATGGCCTGCAGCGCTGGTTCAGCGGCCTCCTCAGTGTACTCACTTCGGGTGGTGTGACGCTCTCAGCCCCGCCCGTCACTGCCGCGCCTGTGGTTCCCCGCTGGATGTGCGTCCTCTGTGTGCCGCGGCCGCTGCCATCATCCCTGTGGCCGCTGTGCGCGCGTAGAGTTTCTGCTGTTGCGGCCCTTGCCGCCATTACCGTTTGACACATGGTCTCTGTGTGCTGTTCCCCTTCAATCTCCGTCAATGGGCGTAGCCATTTTGGATCTAATCACATGATACACTTTTCACCTATCCACAGTGCTGCTGGAGTCTGCACCTAACTGTAAGTCAATCCCTGCTATTGAGCAGGTATAAATATCCTGTCTCAGCACCCAGAGGGTTGTCAGTGCTTCCATTGTGTCTCCAGCATTCCAGTATGCAGCTTCATTAAAGACTTTCCTGTGAACTCTCCCTGCAGTATAGCCTGACTCCCTGGTGGTTACCCTCTGCGGTGCAGCTCCAGTTCTCCGGTGCTGAGGCTCTGTGGTGCAACCTGACTCTCTAGTTCCTGCATCCAGCGCTAGCGGAGTGTATGTCTCCGATTTCCTGCAGCCACTCTCTAGTAGTCCTCTGTCTCCATTACTCACTCTAATAGTGGAGTATTTACCTGCGATCCCTAGCATCACTCAAGCTTTACCAGCGATCCCTAGCATCACTCAAGCTTTACCTGTGATCCCTAGCATCACTCAAGCTTTACCTGCAATCCCTAGCATCGCTCACGCTTTGTGTACAATCCCCAGCATCACTCTTTATTCCACCTGCATTTCCAAGTGTTATTAAGCATTCCTAGTTATACTCCGGATTACTGGTCAATACCAGTTGTGATTCAGAGACTCACTTGTGACTGTTATTGTTTGGTTACACATTCTTATGATTTAATAAAAACCCTCAAAGGCACCTCCTGTTGTCGTGGTCACGCCTTCGGGCAATTGGTACTACAAACTCAGCACATGTCTAGGAGTCCCCTCCTGCCTCCTAAATTCACATACCCGATAACCCCTACAAGTGAGGCCTCTAGCTACTGACACCAGCCCTCAGTTGTGACACAGTGGTCGCACTATATTTTTTCATTGGAGTAAAAATACTCCTGTGATGGAATGCAGCTCCTTCCTTCCTCCACACTCTTTCCAGCTGTTCTTGCATTCTGGTGGTCTCACTGATGGTCTGTGATGTAAATGCCGGTCCCTCCTTCCGCCATTCTAATACCAGCCATTCCTGCAGTTTGGTAGTCTCACTGGTGGGCTGTGATGTAAATTCTGCTTCTTCCTTCTTCCATTCTCATACCTGCCATTCCTGCATACTGGTGGGCTCATTGATAGGCTGTGATGTCCATTCTGCTCCTTCCTTCTTCTATTCTCATACCAGCCATTCCTGCGGACTGGTGGTCTCATTGATAGACTGTGATTTAATGCCGCTACCTCCTTCCTTCACTCTCATACCAGTCGTTCCTGCAGTCTGGTGGTCTCATTGATAGGCTCTGATGTAAATGCTGCTCCATCCTTACTCCTTTCTGCTAGCTGCCTGCCAGTCCCTCACTCTCACCACTATAACCAGGATGTTCTCTTCTAATATTACTACAAATACGACTTCCACTTCTTAATAAAGCCGCCCTACTGTGTGGAGAAACGCGTTGAAGTTACAGAGGTGCTTATCCTTGTCAGCTGTTCTTGTATTCTGTGGACCCTGCTAATGCTTTCACATGCTCACTTGCCCACTGTACTGAGATCTCCGAGTTGGCACTGTCTACAGCCATACTGAGCCACACTGCAGGGGATTCCTGCTCCTATGCTCTGCTTGTGAACCTACGCTATACCTACCCTTGTTGCACTGCTGGTCCCAGCAGGCTGATGACGGGCTGATTACAGCATACATTGTAGTACAGCACATGGGACTCATACCTTCTATATTGCCGTGGAGAGAAACATTACATCTTTATATGCCTTGGTGGTGAGTTATCTATCCATCCACTGCTGGAATGATCCTGCTCACTGTGACTGAGTGGAAACTGACTGGATCATAGTGAGAGTCTCTGCAGCTGGCTGTGTAATACCGCATTCAGATCGCAAATGCCGGATCCCACCCGGTAAAAGAAACGTGTCCTTACCGGGTGAGATCCGGCATTTGCGCTCCTTTGCTGTCTTTCCGATCCGGCAATATACCGGCTCGGTTGCCATAGCAGCGGGGGGGGCGCAGCAGCAGCAGGGGCGGGGGTGGAGGCGGCGCTGGGAGATGATCTCATCTCCTGCGCCGCCTTCCCTATGCTGTGAATGGGAACCGTGTCGCATCGACGCGGCTCCCATTCACACTGCACCTGACCCGGTATTCAGCCCGGGTATAATCCTTTTTTATACCGGGTTGAATTACCGGGTCAGACGACCCGCTAATTCTTGGAAAGTGCTTTCACATGCCGTGTCGATACCGGGTTATTTGTGCGAATTGAAAGGGGTGTAAGTGGACATTTCACCATTGTGCACATTCTCAAAGTATCTAACACCACCCTAATTATTGGAATTTATTGAACCCACTATGAAAATGAAGTGCATATTTATTACTCTGCTATACCAGTGCCATTTTTTACATACCATTACTTTCCCAATATATACAAATATATATGAACTATTGGGAGAATGACGGATTACATTAAATACTGTATTACTGACATGCGTGTGTGAATTCTGAGATGTAGTTGTGTGACTGGTGGTCACAATACTGACACCAGGATCCAGCCCCCTAACAATCCCGACAGTCGGCATGCCTACTAACAGGGACTATTCCCACTTGTGGGTGTCCACGATACCCATAGAGTGGGAATAGAACCTGTGGTGAGCACAGCAAGCCACCGAGCCCGCAGCATGGCGAGCACAGATAGCCCACAAGGGGCTTCGTTGCGCTCGCCCCCCATCGAGCATCTCGAAGCTTGGTCACACATACCTAACCCATATGTATATATGTATATACAGGTGCAAAAGTTCCTTTATTTCAGTAATTCAACTTAAAAGGTAAAACTAATATATTATATAGACTCATTACGTGCAAAGTGAGGCATTTCAAACCTTTATTTGTTATAATTTTGATGATTGTGGCTTACAGCTTAAGAAAACCCCAAATCCAAAATCCCAGAAAATTTGAATATTACATAAAATCAATAATAAAAGGATTTTAAATACAGAAATGTCGGCCCTCTGAAATGTATAATCATGCATATGTACTCAGTACTTGGTTTGGGCCTGTTTTGCATGAATTACTGTCTTAATGTGGTGTGGCATGGATTCTATCAGCCTGTGGCACTGCTGAGGTGTTATGGAAGATTATGATGCTTCAATAGCGGCCATCAGCTCTTCTGCATTGTTCGGTCTCATGTCTCTCATCTTTCTCTTGGCAATGCCCCACAGATTCTCTATGGAGTTTAGGTCAGGCAAGTGTGGGGGAGCTTCACAAGGAGTGGACTGAGGCTGGAGATAGTGCATTAAGAGCCACCACACACCGACGGCAGAGACGTGCAATGCCTCCCCTGTCATTAATGATTAAAATAGTATAAAAAAGATATTTATGACATATTCTGTGTCATAAGTAGAGATGTGCGGCTGGCACTTTTCGTGTTTTGTGTTTTGGTTCTAATTCCACTTTTGTGTTTTGGTTTTGGCTTTGTTTTGCCAAAACCACCCTTTCGTATTTTGGTTTTGGTTTTGGTTTTGGATCTGGATGATTTTTGAAAAAAACATAAAAAAAGTTAAAATCACAGAATTTGGGAGTAACTTTGCTCCTTCGGTATTATTAACCTCAATAACATTAATTTCCACTCATTTCCAGTCTATTCTGAACACCTCACAATGTTGTTTTTAGGCCTAAATGTTGCACCGAGGTGGCTGTATGACCAAGCTAAGCGACACAAGTGTGCGGCACAAACACCTGGCCCATCTAGGAGTGGCACTGCAGTTGCAGACAGGATGGCACTTTTCAAAAACTAGGCCCCAAACAGTGCCTCATGCAAAGATGTCGAAGAGATGCAATGAGGTAGCTGTATGACTAAGCCAAGCAACACAAACAATTCACACTGGAATTATACGTCCAAATCACTGGAATTAAATGGCAAAATCACTGGAATTATACGTCCAAATCACTGGAATTATACGGCCAAATCACTGGAATTATACGTGCAAATCACTGGAATTATACGTCCAAATCACTGGAATTATACTGCAAAATCACTGGAATAATACTGCAAAATCACTGGAATTAAATGGCAGTACCACTGGACATATACGGAAGTGTCAGACAGGATGGCACTTTAAAAAAAATAGTCCCAAACAGCACATGATGCAAAGAAGAAAAAAAGGTGCACCGAGGTTGCTGTATGACTAAGCTAAGCGACACAACCACCTGGCCCATCTAGTAGTGTCACGCAGTGGCTGAATGTCGAGAGTGGGCCGCAATTGTTCAGTCCACTGACAGCATCTCCAGCACGCCCCTGTCATATGTAAAAAATTCTGCAATTGGTTGACTTATACGGCAGTACCCAAGGACTAATACAGCAGTACCCCTGGACTCATATGTCAGTGTCAGACAGGATGGCACTTTTCAAAAACTAGGCCCCAAACAGCAAAGATGTCGAAGAGGTGCAATGAGGTAGCTGTATGACTAAGCCAAGCGACACAAACAATTCCAACTGGAATGATACATCCAAATCACTGGAATTATACGTCCAAATCACTTAAATTAATTGCCAAAATCACTGTAATTAATAATTATACGTCCAAATCACTGGAATTATACTGCAAAATCACTGTAATTATATGTCCAAATCACTGGAATTAATTGGCAAAATCACTGTAATTAATAATTATACGTCCAAATCACTTGAATTATACTGCAAAATCACTGTAATTATACATCAAAATGACTGGAATTAATTGGAAAAATCACTGTAATTAATAATTATACTGTACGTCCAAATCACTGGAATTATACTGCAAAATCACTGGAATTATATGTCCAAATCACTGGAATTAATTGGCAAAATCACTGTAATTAATAATTATATGTCCAAATCACTGGAATTAATTGGCAAAATCACTGTAATTATACGTCTTAATCACTGGAATTAATTGAGAAAATCACTGTAATTAATAATTATACATCCAAATCACTGGAATTAAATGGCAAAATCTTGGTATCGCCTGCCTAGTGAAGTGGAATCTAGATGGTATTTGGTACCAGGGACACAATACCTCCATCAATTGTCTAAATCCCACTGCACTAATGGCGGATACTGGACGCACGTCTAACACCAACATAAGTGTCAAGGCCTCAGTTATGAGGGCTTCCATCGTCATGTGAAGCTGAACCACTAGTCATGAACATAGGCCAAGGCCTCAGCCGTTCCTTGGGACTCCGTGTCGTAAATGGCATATTGACAAGTTTACATTTCTCCTCAGACCATTTACATTTCTTTTTTTGGGTCTTTTTACTGAACTTTGGCTTTTTGGATTTTACATGCCCACTACTATCACAATGGGCATCGGCCTTGTCAGACGAAGTTGATGGCATTTCATCATCTATGTCATGGCTAGTGGCAGCAGCTTCAGCACTAGGAGGAAGTGGTTCTTGATCTTTCCCTATTTTATCCTCCAAATATTTATTCTCCATTATTTTTCTGGAATTATATAACACAATATGCGGCACAAGAGAGCGTACCCCTACACCTCACAGGGCAAACCTTGTAAAAATTATTTGGATTAAATATTAATAACCCCTTTATTTGGAGTCAATAATATACAGCACAGGACAGCACCACTGGACTGACTTTATATGGAATTATATGGATTTATATGGAATTATGCGGAAGGATAACTGGAATTATACGGCAGTATCACAGGAATTATACGGCAATATCACAGGAATTATACACCAGTATCACGGGAATTATACGCCAGTATTCCGAGAATTATATGGCAATATCACAGGAATTATACTACAATGTCACAGGAAATATATACGCCAGTATCACGGGACTTACATGGCAGTATCACAGGAATTATACGCCAGTATTGCTAGAATTAAAATGCAATATCACAGGAATTATATTGAAATATCACAGGAATTCTACACCAGTATCACGGGAATTATACGCCAGTATTCCAAGAATTATATGGCAATATCACGGGAATTATACACCAGTATCATGGGAATTATACACCAGTATCACGGGAATTATACGCCAGTATTCAGAGAATTATATGGCAATATCACAGGAATTATACACCAGTATCACAGGAATTATACGCCAGTATTCCGAGAATTATATGGCAATGTCACAGGAATTATACGGCAATGTCACAGGAATTATACGCCAGTATCACAGGAATTATATGGCAGTATCACAGGAATTATACGCCAGTATTCCGAGAATTATACGGCAATGTCACAGGAATTATATGCCAGTATTCCGAGAATTATACGGCAATATCACAGCAATTATACGCCAGTATTCCGAGAATTATACGGCAATGTCACAGGAATTATATGCCATTATTCAGAGAATTATACGGCAATATCACAGGAATTATACAGCAATATCATAGGAAATCTACGCCAGTAGTCCGAGAATAAAACGACAATATCACAGGAATTATACGCCAGTATCACGGGAATTATACTTGCATATCACTGGAATTATACGCCAGTATCACGGGAATTATACGGCAGTAACACTGGATATATGGCAGCAGAGGACACCACCACTGTGACTGGTCACTGGACTAATGCTGCACAAGACACTTCCCCTGGTCTATTGCAGGACAACACAGCACCACCGAAAGGGACTTATGCAGCTACACTGGATATATGGCAGCAGAGGACACCACCACTGTGACTGGTCACTGGACTGATGCTGCACAAGAGAGACACTACCCCTGGTCTGATGCAAAACAACACAGCAAAAATGCAAGGGACATATACAGCAGCCAGCAGCACTGGGGACATATAGCAGCAGAGGACACCAACACTGTGACTGGCTGGACTGATGCAGCATAAGACACTGACTACACTGGACTGGACTGAGCAGCACAAGACAGCACTAGACTCGCCACCCCACTTTCCCGCCCCCACACAGACACTGAGGACGGAGACACGTCCTCTCACTACACTCTGTGAGACTGGAGTGAAAATGGTCGCGACGCGCGACTCCTTATATGGAATCCAAATCCCACGAGAATCCGACAGCGGGATGATGATGTTTTGCCTCTTTCGGGTTTCCGAGTCAGGTGGGAAAACCCGACCCTGACTCGGAACTGGGCTCAGAGCGTGAAGTCCGGTAGGGTTCGGTTCTCAGAGAACCGAACCCGCTCATCCCTAGTCATAAGTATCTTCTATATATGAAGCTAATCATTTTAATACATTAAAGTAGTTTGGGAGGCACCGATAGCAGTGCCTATATTAGACAATAGGAACTGGGGATAAAGCAGGGGGCGGAGCCAAGCATTGGGCTGTAAAAGCCCATTGAAAAAGCTGGAGAAAGCGGCACTTGTATAAGTGCCTCGTTGACAGGGACACCAAGCCCTTGTCAGCAAGGCAGATGTGATTGGACAGCAGATCCAGTGCTGGATCCACTGACCAATCACCCATATGCGGCGGCGGGACAATTTAACAGAAGCATGAGCAGCCCTCCATTACCCCGCTGGCAACACCGGGGAGGTGGTAGAGGCTCGAGCCAAGTGTAGTAGCTAATTTCCACAGTGGCAGCGGAAAGTACAGAGAGCTGGGAGTGCATTGTGCGGTGGCCTGCGCTCACTACCTCCACTGCTCTCTCCCAGGCGGCTGCATTGATGCCTCTGCAGCAGGCACATATACAATGGACCCAGGTGAGGGGGAGGGGGGGTGAGTAATTAAAAGTAGTGTGGGAAGGGGGGCAGCTCACACTCACATTAGAGACTCTCCAGGGTGACAGGGCTGCAGAGAGCAGCTGTGGCGGGTTAAGTGGGGGGGGGGGGGGGCGCAGGGCCGGCGCTTCCAATAGGCAGCTACCTATGGGAGCCAGGACCTGAGGGGACGGCCCGCTGAGGCTGTCAGGGGCCCTGGTCATTTTATCTGTTAGGCCCCCGCCCTGTGGCCCCCATGTGACTGCTATAATATAGCAGCAGGGAACCCGGCGGCATGGACACACTAGTTGCAGCGCTGCTAAACTGACTCACAACAGCTGAAGCTTTTTAGCCATTACAGGCCACTGTACACCAGCTAGTGTCGTGCCGGCTCCGGAGACTGCTGCTTGATGGAGAGGGGTTTTTTTTTATAAAAAGGGGCATGGTCACATATACGTGACTAAGCCACGTCCCCGACATTGCCAAGTCTCTGGCGATCTGTCTGCTGCTTTGTCTAGTCTGTCTGACACTGGCTCCTGCAGTCTGAGCTGGAGCCTCCAGACTGAAGGTAACTACTGTGGTAATGTTTGTCAGTGTATGTGTGTGTGCCTCAGTGTGAGTGTTTGTGTGCGTGTGTCTCATGAGTGCGAGTGTTGGTGTGTATGTCTCAGTATGAGTGTGTGCCTCAGTGTGTTTGTTTGTCTCAGTATGAGTGCGAGTGCCTCAGTGTGAGTGTCAGTGTGTGTGTGTGTCTCAGTATGAGTGTGTGTCTGTGTCTCAGTATGGGTGTGTGTGCCTCAGAGTAAGTGTCAGTGTGTGTGTGTGTGTGTGTGTGTGTGTGTGTGTGTGTGTCCCAGTATGAATGTGTGTGCCTCAGAGTGTCAGTGTGTTTGTCTCAGTATGAGTGTGTGTGTGTCTCAGTATGAGTGTGTGTGTCTCAGTATGTATGTGTGTGTCTCAGTATGAGTGTGTGTGTGTGCGCCTCAGTACAGTGTGAGTGCCTGTCAGTGTGAGTGGGTGTGTGACAAAGGGCTCATTGGGAAACAACCAGTACCTGTATAGGTATACCTCACACTCTGTTAGTTACAGAAGTTCCCTACACACATACATACTGTATCACTAGAGGCCTGCAGTTGGTGAGAGCATAGGCAGATTCAGTGGCAGCACTTAGCACCACATCACCCCCCCCCCCCCTCCTCCCCTGCCGCTTAGAAGGATAATAATAATTTTTTTGTAATTTTTAATACAGCAACAGGCGGCCTGGACTGGGGAGCAGGGTGTCCTATACCCCGCATGCCGCTCTGTCTCTAAGGGTGTGTACACACGGTGAGATCCTTGCTATGCCCGATTTTCACTTGCGATTTCCCTTGAACTCCCCAGAGCCCAGATAGCACAGATTTTGACTAACTTTTCTTGAGATATGGACTATGGCCCTCATTCCGAGTCGTTCGCTCTGTATTTTTCATCGCATCACAGTGAAATTCCGCTTAGTACGCATGCGCAATATTCGCACTGCGACTGCGCCAAGTAATTTTACAATGGAGATAGTATTTTTACTCACGGCTTTTTCATCGCTCCGGCGATCGTAGTGTGATTGACAGGAAATGGGTGTTACTGGGCGGAAACAGGCAGTTTTATGGGCGTGCGGGAAAAAACGCTACCGTTTCCGGAAAAAACGCAGGAGTGGCCGGGGAAACGGGGGAGTGTCTGGGCGAACGCTGGGTGTGTTTGTGACGTCAAACCAGGAACGACAAGCACTGAACTGATCGCAGATGCCGAGTAAGTGTGGAGCTACTCTGAAACTGCTAAGTAGTTTGTAATCGCAACATTGCGAATACATCGTTCGCAATTTTAAGATGCTAAGATACACTCCCAGTAGGCGGCGGCTTAGCGTGAGCAACTCTGCTAAAATCGCCTTGCGAGCGATCAACTCGGAATGAGGGCCAATGTGTGCTTACGATTTTGGCTTATGTGAGATTTTGGCTTATGTGAGATGTCATTGACATGTGAGATGAACTAGATAGTAGAGATGAGCGCCTGAAATTTTTCGGGTTTTGTGTTTTGGTTTTGGGTTCGGTTCCGCGGCCGTGTTTTGGGTTCGAACGCGTTTTGGCAAAACCTCACCGAATTTTTTTTGTCGGATTCGGGTGTGTTTTGGATTCGGGTGTTTTTTTCAAAAAACACTAAAAAACAGCTTAAATCATAGAATTTGGGGGTCATTTTGATCCCAAAGTATTATTAACCTCAAAAACCATAATTTACACTCATTTTCAGTCTATTCTGAATACCTCACACCTCACAATATTATTTTTAGTCCTAAAATTTGCACCGAGGTCGCTGTGTAAGTAAGATAAGCGACCCTAGTGGCCGACACAAACACCGGGCCCATCTAGGAGTGGCACTGCAGTGTCACGCAGGATGGCCCTTCCAAAAAACCCTCCCCAAACAGCACATGACGCAAAGAAAAAAAGAGGCGCAATGAGGTAGCTGACTGTGTGAGTAAGATTAGCGACCCTAGTGGCCGACACAAACACCGGGCCCATTTAGGAGTGGCACTGCAGTGTCACGCAGGATGTCCCTTCCAAAAAACCCTCCCCAATCAGCACATGATGCAAAGAAAAAGAAAAGAAAAAAGAGGTGCAAGATGGAATTGTCCTTGGGCCCTCCCACCCACCCTTATGTTGTATAAACAAAACAGGACATGCACACTTTAACCAACCCATCATTTCAGTGACAGGGTCTGCCACACGACTGTGACTGATATGACGGGTTGGTTTGGACCCCCCCCAAAAAAGAAGCAATTAATCTCTCCTTGCACAAACTGGCTCTACAGAGGCAAGATGTCCACCTCATCATCACCCTCCGATATATCACCGTGTACATCCCCCTCCTCACAGATTATCAATTCGTCCCCACTGGAATCCACCATCTCAGCTCCCTGTGTACTTTGTGGAGGCAATTGCTGCTGGTCAATGTCTCCGCGGAGGAATTGATTATAATTCATTTTAATGAACATCATCTTCTCCACATTTTCTGGATGTAACCTCGTACTCTGATTGCTGACAAGGTGAGCGGCGGCACTAAACACTCTTTCGGAGTACACACTTGTGGGAGGGCAACTTAGGTAGAATAAAGCCAGTTTGTGCAAGGGCCTCCAAATTGCCTCTTTTTCCTGCCAGTATAAGTACGGACTGTGTGACGTGCCTACTTGGATGCGGTCACTCATATAATCCTCCACCATTCTATCAATGTTGAGAGAATCATATGCAGTGACAGTAGACGACATGTCCGTAATCGTTGTCAGGTCCTTCAGTCCGGACCAGATGTCAGCATCAGCAGTCGCTCCAGACTGCCCTGCATCACCGCCAGCGGGTGGGCTCGGAATTCTGAGCCTTTTCCTCGCACCCCCAGTTGCGGGAGAATGTGAAGGAGGAGATGTTGACAGGTCGCGTTCCGCTTGACTTGACAATTTTGTCACCAGCAGGTCTTTCAACCGGAAAGAGAGATCCAAGGTAGGCTTTAAATCTAGGATCGAGCACGGTGGCCAAAATGTAGTGCTCTGATTTCAACAGATTGACCACCCGTGAATCCTTGTTAAGCGAATTAAGGGCTCCATCCACAAGTCCCACATGCCTAGCGGAATCGCTCCGTGTTAGCTCCTCCTTCAATGTCTCCAGCTTCTTCTGCAAAAGCCTGATGAGGGGAATGACCTGACTCAGGCTGGCAGTGTCTGAACTGACTTCACGTGTGGCAAGTTCAAAGGGCATCAGAACCTTGCACAACGTTGAAATCATTCTCCACTGCGCTTGAGACAGGTGCATTCCACCTACTATATCGTGCTCAATTGTATAGGCTTGAATGGCCTTTTGCTGCTCCTCCAACCTCTGAAGCATATAGAGGGTTGAATTCCACCTCGTTACCACTTCTTGCTTCAGATGATGGCAGGGCAGGCTCAGTAGTTTTTGGTGGTGCTCCAGTCTTCTGTACGTGGTGCCTGTACGCCGAAAGTGTCCCGCAATTCTTCTGGCCACCGACAGCATCTCTTGCACGCCCCTGTCGTTTTTTAAAAAATTCTGCACCACCAAATTCAAGGTATGTGCAAAACATGGGACGTGCTGGAATTTGCCCATATTTAATGCACACACAATATTGCTGGCGTTGTCCGATGCCACAAATCCACAGGAGAGTCCAATTGGGGTAAGCCATTCCGCGATGATCTTCCTCAGTTGCCGTAAGAGGTTTTCAGCTGTGTGCGTATTCTGGAAAGCGGTGATACAAAGCGTAGCCTGCCTAGGAAAGAGTTGGCGTTTGCGAGATGCTGCTACTGGTGCCGCCGCTGCTGTTCTTGCGGCGGGAGTCCATACATCTACCCACTGGGCTGTCACAGTCATATAGTCCTGACCCTGCCCTGCTCCACTTGTCCACATGTCCGTGGTTAAGTGGACATTGGGTACAACTGCATTTTTTAGGACACTGGTGAGTCTTTTTCTGACGTCCGTGTACATTCTCGGTATCGCCTGCCTAGAGAAGTGGAACCTAGATGGTATTTGGTAACGGGGGCACACTGCCTCAATAAATTGTCTAGTTCCCTGTGAACTAACGGCGGATACCGGACGCACGTCTAACACCAACATAGTTGTCAAGGCCTCAGTTATCCGCTTTGCAGCAGGATGACTGCTGTGATATTTCATCTTCCTCGCAAAGGACTGTTGAACAGTCAATTGCTTACTGGAAGTAGTACAAGTGGGCTTACGACTTCCCCTCTGGGATGACCATCGACTCCCAGCAGCAACAACAGCAGCGCCAGCAGCAGTAGGCGTTACACGCAAGGATGCATCGGAGGAATCCCAGGCAGGAGAGGAATCGTCAGAATTGCCAGTGACATGGCCTGCAGGACTATTGGCATTCCTGGGGAAGGAGGAAATTGACACTGAGGGAGTTGGTGGGGTGGTTTGCGTGAGCTTGGTTACAAGAGGAAGGGATTTACTGGTCAGTGGACTGCTTCCGCTGTCACCCAAAGTTTTTGTACTTGTCACTGACTTATTATGAATGCGCTGCAGGTGACGTATAAGGGAGGATGTTCCGAGGTGGTTAACGTCCTTACCCCTACTTATTACAGCTTGACAAAGGGAACACACGGCTTGACACCTGTTGTCCGCATTTCTGGTGAAATACCTCCACACCGAAGAGCTGATTTTTTTGGTATTTTCACCTGGCATGTCAACGGCCATATTCCTCCCACGGACAACAGGTGTCTCCCCGGGTGCCTGACTTAAACAAACCACCTCACCATCAGAATCCTCCTGGTCAATTTCCTCCCCAGCGCCAGCAACACCCATATCCTCCTCATCCTGGTGTACTTCAACACTGACATCTTCAATCTGACTATCAGGAACTGGACTGCGGGTGCTCCTTCCAGCACTTGCAGGGGGCGTGCAAATGGTGGAAGGCGCATGCTCTTCACGTCCAGTGTTGGGAAGGTCAGGCATCGCAACCGACACAATTGGACTCTCCTTGTGGATTTGGGATTTCGAAGAATGCACAGTTCTTTGCTGTGCTGCTTTTGCCAGCTTGAGTCTTTTCATTTTTCTAGCGAGAGGCTGAGTGCTTCCATCCTCATGTGAAGCTGAACCACTAGCCATGAACATAGGCCAGGGCCTCAGCCGTTCCTTGCCACTCCGTGTGGTAAATGGCATATTGGCAAGTTTACGCTTCTCCTCCGACAATTTTATTTTAGGTTTTGGAGTCCTTTTTTTTCTGATATTTGGTGTTTTGGATTTGACATGCTCTGTACTATGACATTGGGCATCGGCCTTGGCAGACGACGTTGCTGGCATTTCATCGTCTCGGCCATGACTAGTGGCAGCAGCTTCAGCACGAGGTGGAAGTGGATCTTGATCTTTCCCTAATTTTGGAACCTCAACATTTTTGTTCTCCATATTTTAATAGGCACAACTAAAAGGCACCTCAGGTAAACAATGGAGATGGATACTAGTATACAATTATGGACTGCCTGCCGAGTGCAGACACAGAGGTAGCCACAGCCGTGAACTACCGTACTGTACTGTGTCTGCTGCTAATATAGACTGGTTGATAAAGAGATGTCTATGTAACTATGTATGTATAAAGAAGAAAGAAAAAAAAACCACGGTTAGGTGGTATACAATTATGGACGGACTGCCTGCCGAGTGCAGACACAGAGGTAGCCACAGCCGTGAACTACCGTACTGTACTGTGTCTGCTGCTAATAATATAGACTGGTTGATAAAGAGATGTCGTAGTAGTATGTATGTATAAAGAAGAAAGAAAAAAAAACCACGGTTAGGTGGTATACAATTATGGACGGACTGCCTGCCGAGTGCAGACAAAGAGGTAGCCACAGCCGTGAACTACCGTACTGTACTGTGTCTGCTGCTAATATAGACTGGTTGATAAAGAGATGTCTATGTAACTATGTATGTATAAAGAAGAAAGAAAAAAAAACCACGGTTAGGTGGTATACAATTATGGACGGACTGCCTGCCGAGTGCAGACACAGAGGTAGCCACAGCCGTGAACTACCGTACTGTACTGTGTCTGCTGCTAATATAGACTGGTTGATAAAGAGATGTCTATGTAACTATGTATGTATAAAGAAGAAAGAAAAAAAAACCACGGTTAGGTGGTATACAATTATGGACGGACTGCCTGCCGAGTGCAGACACAGAGGTAGCCACAGCCGTGAACTACCGTACTGTACTGTGTCTGCTGCTAATATAGACTGGTTGATAAAGAGATGTCTATGTAACTATGTATGTATAAAGAAGAAAGAAAAAAAAACCACGGTTAGGTGGTATACAATTATGGACGGACTGCCTGCCGAGTGCAGACACAGAGGTAGCCACAGCCGTGAACTACCGTACTGTACTGTGTCTGCTGCTAATATAGACTGGTTGATAAAGAGATGTCTATGTAACTATGTATGTATAAAGAAGAAAGAAAAAAAAACCACGGTTAGGTGGTATACAATTATGGACGGACTGCCTGCCGAGTGCAGACACAGAGGTAGCCACAGCCGTGAACTACCGTACTGTACTGTGTCTGCTGCTAATAATATAGACTGGTTGATAAAGAGATGTCGTAGTAGTATGTATGTATAAAGAAGAAAGAAAAAAAACCACGGTTAGGTGGTATACAATTATGGACGGACTGCCTGCCGAGTGCAGACACAGAGGTAGCCACAGCCGTGAACTACCGTACTGTACTGTGTCTGCTGCTAATATAGACTGGTTGATAAAGAGATGTCTATGTAACTATGTATGTATAAAGAAGAAAGAAAAAAAAAACACGGTTAGGTGGTATACAATTATGGACGGACTGCCTGCCGAGTGCAGACACAGAGGTAGCCACAGCCGTGAACTACCGTACTGTACTGTGTCTGCTGCTAATATAGACTGGTTGATAAAGAGATGTCTATGTAACTATGTATGTATAAAGAAGAAAGAAAAAAAAACCACGGTTAGGTGGTATACAATTATGGACGGACTGCCTGCCGAGTGCAGACACAGAGGTAGCCACAGCCGTGAACTACCGTACTGTACTGTGTCTGCTGCTAATATAGACTGGTTGATAAAGAGATGTCTATGTAACTATGTATGTATAAAGAAGAAAGAAAAAAAAACCACGGTTAGGTGGTATACAATTATGGACGGACTGCCTGCCGAGTGCAGACACAGAGGTAGCCACAGCCGTGAACTACCGTACTGTACTGTGTCTGCTGCTAATAATATAGACTGGTTGATAAAGAGATGTCTATGTAACTATGTATGTATAAAGAAGAAAGAAAAAAAAACCACGGTTAGGTGGTATACAATTATGGACGGACTGCCTGCCGAGTGCAGACACAGAGGTAGCCACAGCCGTGAATTACCGTACTGTACTGTGTCTGCTGCTAATATAGACTGGTTGATAAAGAGATGTCGTAGTAGTATGTATGTATAAAGAAGAAAAAAAAACCACGGTTAGGTGGTATACAATTATGGACGGACTGCCTGCCGAGTGCAGACACAGAGGTAGCCACAGCCGTGAACTACCGTACTGTGTCTGCTGCGACTGGATGATAAATGATATAAAAAATATATATATATCACTACTGCAGCCGGACAGGTATATATTATATATTATATAATGACAGACCTGCTGGACACTGTCTGTCAGCAGAATGAGTTTTATTTTTATAGAATAAAAAAAACAACAACACACAAGTGAAGTCACACGACGAGTGTTTAACTTTTTCAGGCAATCACAATATAAGTATACTACTAACTATACTGGTGGTCAGTGTGGTCAGGTCACTGGTCAGTCACACTGGCAGTGGCACTCCTGCAGCAAAAGTGTGCACTGTTTAATTTTAATATAATATTATGTACTCCTGGCTCCTGCTATAACCTATAACTGGCACTGCAGTGCTCCCCAGTCTCCCCCACAATTATAAGCTGTGTGAGCTGAGCAGTCAGACAGATATATAATATATATAGATGATGCAGCACACTGGGCTGAGCCTGAGCAGTGCACACAGATATGGTATGTGACTGAGTCACTGTGTGTATCGCTTTTTTCAGGCAGAGAACGGATATATTAAATAAACTGCACTGTCTGGTGGTCACTCACTATATAATATTATGTACTCCTGGCTCCTGCTATAACCTATAACTGGCACTGCAGTGCTCCCCAGTCTCCCCCACAATTATAAGCTGTGTGAGCTGAGCAGTCAGACAGATATATAATATATATAGATGATGCAGCACACTGGGCTGAGCCTGAGCAGTGCACACAGATATGGTATGTGACTGAGTCACTGTGTGTATCGCTTTTTTCAGGCAGAGAACGGATATATTAAATAAACTGCACTGTCTGGTGGTCACTCACTAGTAAACTCTCTGCACTCTCTACACTTCTACAGTACTCCTCCTAGTCCTAAGCTCCAGTAAATCTCTCTCTCTTATAATCTAAATGGAGAGGACGCCAGCCACGTCCTCTCCCTATCAATCTCAATGCACGTGTGAAAATGGCGGCGACGCGCGGCTCCTTATATAGAATCCGAGTCTCGCGATAGAATCCGAGCCTCGCGAGAATCCGACAGCGTCATGATGACGTTCGGGCGCGCTCGGGTTAACCGAGCAAGGCGGGAAGATCCGAGTCGCTCGGATCCGTGTAAAAAAAGCTGAAGTTCGGGCGGGTTCGGATTCCGAGGAACCGAACCCGCTCATCTCTACTAGATAGTACACCGATCTAGCAAGGATTGACTTGCCTGCACAGTCTATCTTTTCTTGCAATGCCGACCTGGCGGGACCGCGCATCGGGATCGAAACGGGGATCTGCACTAACTTTTCTTGCGATTTTGACTATATAGTCAAAATCGAAAGAAAATATCTCACCGTGTGTACACACCCTAACACTCTAGCACCAGTGGGAGCGATAGGCTGCAGTAGGGTAGGTTTAGGTTGTGGGGGGAGGAGGCGTTAGGGTTAGACTGTGGGAAGGGAGGGTTAGGCTGCAGGGAGGGGAGGGGTGAGGGTTAGCATACTTTCCCACGAGATCCAGTCTGTGTCATCCCCCCACAGTCTCCCTCTCCTCTCTCCGTGTCCTCTGACTCAAATTAAAGCTTTGGGAAAAGTAAAAATGGAAGGGGAGAATGATACAGCAGAATCGGCAGTGGCGATGGAGAGGGATCGCTGAGGGGGCCAGAGAAAGGCTGTTGGCTGCAGCATGTGTGAGAGTGTCAGTACCATACAGTCCAGGAAACATTTTATTACCTGTTACTTTTCTGCTGTGACTGCTACTCAGGTAATGCAATAGCCCCTCCTCCCCAGATCCGCCCAGGGGGCCCCCTTTACCCTAACACCATCAAAAAAACTGACAACCCCCCCAACCCTACCAATAAAATTGACAGCCCCCCTGCCCCACAAAACCTCTAACAAAATTGACAACCCCACCTACTGTATATAATTTAGTATCCCCCTACCTGAACGCCCACTGCCCGCCACTAATATGCCTTCAGTGCACTGAAATAGCGTATAACATCATTTATGGGATGCTGCTCAGAACCGTCCAGATCAGGGCAATATTTGCTGCGGTGTGGGGTACTCCAATGTGTGCACCTGGGAGCCTACTTCATCCACCCCCATCCTATAATCTGGCCCTGAGGACAGGGCTTCACTTGGTATATGTGGGGTTTTTTTTTCCTTTTATCCCCCTTTTCATATATGTAGAGATAGTTATGTGACCGGCGGTAAGGAGACCAATGATCACAATACCGACCTGCATCCCTCACACTCAAAATCCCGACAGTCGGCATGCCGACTAGCAGGAACTATTGCCACTCGTGGGTGTCCAAGAAACCCAATAGAATGGCAATATAACCTGTGCAAGCCACTGAGCCCGCAGCGTTGTGAGTATAGCGAGCCCACAAGGGGCTTGTTGCACTGGCCACTTCCTCGCCGACATACTGCTGCCGGGATCCCGCGATTGGTATACTGACCGCCGGGATCCCCAGCACCAGTAAGGTGTAATCACAGTATATACACAATGGCTGCAGTATCAGCCCACTCCCCCATGCACTCTATTGTATCTGCTGTTCCTAAAAAGTGAGCTGACGTTTGTGTTCTTGTGCTGATGGGGATGTAGTGGAGGAGCCAATGCCTCTCCAGCCACTGACCTCACCTCACCGCACGTCACTGACAGACGGAAGCTGGACATGGGTTTCAAATGTTGTATTCCTCTTGTCAAGCTGCTCCTGAACAACAAACAATGTCTTACCTTGGCTAAAGAAAAAAAGAACTGGTCTGTTGCTCAGTGGTCCAAAGTCCTCTTTTCTGATGAGAGCAAATTTTGCATCTCATTTGGAAACCAAGGTCCCAGAGTATGGAGGAAGAATGGAGAGGCACACAATCCAAGGTGCTTGAAGTCCAGTGTGAAGTTTCCACAGTCTGTGTTGATTTGGGGAGCCATGTCATCTGCTGGTGTTGGTCCACTGTGCTTTATTAAGTCCAGAGCCGTCTACTAAGACATTTTAGAGCACTTCAGGCTTCCTTCAGCACACAAGCTTTATGGAGATGCTGACTTAATTTTCCACAGGACATGGCACCTGCCCACACTGGCAAAAGTACCACAACCTGGTTCAATGACCGTGGGATTACTGTGCTGGATTGGCCAGCAAACTCGCCTGACATGAACCCCATAGAGAATCTATGGGGCATTGCCAAGAGAAAGATGAGAGACATGAGACCGAACAATGCAGAAGAGTTGAAGGCCCCATGCCACACCGCACTGAGGCAGTAATTCATGCAAATGGGGCCCAAACCAAGTACTGAGTACATATGCATGATTATACTATTCAGAGGACCGATATTTCTGTATTTAAAATCCTTTTTTTAATGATTTCATGTAATATTCTAATTTTCTGAGATTTTGAATTTGGGGTTTTCTTAAGCTGTAAACCACAATCAATAAAATTATAACAAATAAAAGCTTTAAATATCTCACTTTGCATGTAATGAATAATACAATATATTAGTTTCACCTTTTAAGTTGAATTACTGAAATAACAGAACTTTTGAGCGATATTCTAATTTTATGAGTTTCACCTGTAAGTGATGTTTAACTGTTTATTTTTTGATGTCTGATTTATGCTGACTTGATACTTTTACTATCTCACTCCTGGGAGTTATTATTAGTTTTTTATATACCTTTTGTATTGTAATAATTTATTTTTGTATATTGATTGTATTGTATTATGTACAAGTGCAGGGTTGGACTGGCCCACAGGGGTACAGGAGAAAACCCCCGGTAGGCCCCACTGCCCCCTCCTCTAGGGATCAGGTTCCAGACTGTGCAATAAAATTATCCATTATACATCTTACCTTATACTGAACAGGACTATGATGTATTTTCTACAGTGCATTGCTGTTATTAATCTTGCATGCAGTATCAGTATTTGATATATATATATATATATATATATATATATGAGATGAGCGGGTTCGGTTCCTCGGGATCCGAACCCCCCAGAACTTCACCCATTTTACACGGTTCCGAGGCAGCCTCGGATCTTCCCGCCTTGCTCGGTTAACCCGAGCGCGCCCAAACGTCATCATCCCGCTGTCGGATTCTCGCGAGATTCGTATTCTATATAAGGAGCCGCGCGTCGCCGCCATTTTCACTCGTGCTTTGGAGATGATAGCGAGAGGACGTGGCTGCGTTCTCTCAGTTTCTGTGCTCAGTGTGCTGCAAATATCTGTACTCAGTGTGCTGCAAATGTCTGTGCTCAGTGTGCTTGCAAATATCTGTGCTCAGTGTGCTGAAAATATCTACGTTCTCTGCCTGAAAAACGCTCCATATCTGTGCTGCATTGTAGTATATAGTAGGAGGACAGTGCAGAATTTTGCTGACCACTAGTATATATATATAGCAGTACGGTACAGTAGTCCATTGCTCTACCTCTGTATCCATCCATACCTGTGCTGCATTTTAGTTGTGCGCAGTATATAGTAGGAGGACAGTGCAGAATTTTGCTGACCACCAGTATATATATAGCAGTACGGTACAGTAGTCCATTGCTCTACTTCTGTGTCGTCAAGTATACTATCCATCCATACCTGTGCTGCATTTTAGTTGTGCGTAGTATATAGTAGGAGGACAGTGCAGCATTTTGCTGACCACCAGTATATATATAGCAGTACGGTACAGTAGTCCATTGCTGTACCTCTGTGTCGTCAAGTATACAATCCATATGTGTGCTGCATTGCAGTTGTGCGCAGTATATAGTAGGAGGACAGTGCAGAATTTTGCTGACCACCAGTATATATATTGCAGTACGGTACAGTAGTCCATTGCTCTACCTCTGTGTCGTCAGGTATACTATCCATCCATACCTGTGCTGCATTTTAGCTATGCGCAGTATATAGTAGGAGGACAGTGCAGAATTTTGCTGACCACCAGTATATATATAGCAATACGGTACAGTAGTCTATTGCTCTACTTCTGTGTCGTCAAGTATACTATCCATATGTGTGCTGCATGTGCTGTTTGGGGACTATTTTTTTAATCTGCCATCCTGTCTGACACTGCAGTGCCACTCCTAGATGAGCCAGGTGTTTGTGTCAGCCACTTGGGTCGCTTAGCTTAGCCATCCAGTGACCTTGGTGCACCTCTTTATTTCTTTGCATCATGTGCTGTTTGGGGACTATTTTTTTAATCTGCCATCCTGTCTGACACTGCAGTGCCACTCCTAGATGGGCCAGGTGTTTGTGTCGGCCACTTGGGTCGCTTAGCTTAGCCATCCAGCGACCTTGTTGCACCTCTTTTTTTCTTTGCATCATGTGCTGTTTGGGGACTATTTTTTTAATCTGCCATCCTGTCTGACGCTGCAGTGCCACTCCTAGATGGGCCAGGTGTTTGTGTCGGCCACTTGTGTCACTTAGCTTAGCCATCCAGCGACCTCGGTGCAAATTTTAGGACTAAAAATAATATTGTGAGGTGTGAGGTGTTCAGAATAGACTGGAAATGAGTGGAAATTATGGTTATTGAGGTTAACAATACTATGGGATCAAAATGACCCCCAAATTCTATGATTTAAGCTGTTTTTGAGGGTTTTTTGTAAAAAAACACCCGAATCCAAAACACACCCGAATCCGACAAAAAATTTTCAGGGAGGTTTTGCCAAAACGCGTCCGAATCCAAAACACGGCCGCGGTACCGAATCCAAAACCAAAACACAAAACCCAAAAAATTTCCGGTGCACATCACTAATATATATATATATATATATATATATACAGGTTGAGTATCCCTTATCCAAAATTCAAAATCCCACATTTTTGGTTACCCTACTGAGATAATGACACATATATGTGTATATTATATTATATATCTATATAATATATCTATATATACACATAATATATAATATATATGTCATTATCTCAGTAGGGGACCCAAAAATGTGGGATTTTGAATTTTGGATAAGGGATACTCAACCTGTATATATCAAGGGGTCTAGACCATGCTCTCGCTAATGGTTAGCTTCTAAGCATTGGACCCTACTACTGTGTGCCCTTCATTCCGCAGTACGACACTGTACAAGTGTGTAATTAGCACTACCTAGATCTTTGTTTCTTCCTACTACAAATATGAGGCAACTCCTAGCTGCCCCCAATTATATAGGGGTGTAACTGAGGATTGTAATGTCACAGTATAACAATTACCTGCTCCAGCCACACTCACGTTACATCACTAATGGCTGGCTAGATTAGGGATCAGGTTATAACTGGTGTATAGAAAATTGCTTTAACCAGTGACCTCATAACCTAATATCAATTTCTACATTAGGTACAGCAGGGACAACTGTAGCCAATGTCATACATATCTAGTTTCTAATATATATGTATTATTTATGTGTCACCTGGACACAGTGCTCATCCGTGTCATGATGATGCCAGGTCTGCATGGCGTCACTACAAACATTACATATCATAAGGGAATATGGGGTACATGTACTAATAAGGCACATAGTTCAGAGCTTATCCACTCCTGCCTCATTAATTATCAATGCACAGCAGGAAATATTCCTGGCAACTGGTGTCCTCATAAACTGACCAGATGAAGTATTTTGCAACCAGGTGGTTAGTCAGTACAGTGTCAACACTCTGCACAGTGTTTTCTGAAATACTTGCAGGGCTGAGTAATAATACATTTTGTTCTCCTTTACAGGTAAACTTCTGCCTATTTATCAATATCATTCGGATCCTGATTCAAAAGTTAAGATCTCCTGACGTAGGGGGCAATGACCAATCACAGTGCATGTATGTATTATTGCACTCTACAATCAAAATAAATTTTTGTTACGAATGCAATTATATTTTTATTTCAGTGATCTACCCTTATTTAGGGGTTTATTTTCTAAGTGTATGGTTATAAAACCCAGCGCTTCCAATCGTGTTTATGCTCTTTTAAATTTTGGGTATAAATATAAAGCGATCAGAAGCTCCAGGTTTTAGAACCTGACAGTTAGTAAATGAACCCCTTGCTGAATTTATTTTCCTATGTGTTACTCTATCATAATTAAAATTCCCACAAATTTAGTCAATACATTTTTACATGCATACAATTTGACAGCTCAGACTATAAAAATGTAAATAATTGCAGAGCAATAAAAACATAACTGCACATTAGTGCCATCACGATGTATCAAATATGGAAATTAAAATAATTCTATTGAGAATGTTCACGTAATGAAGTTACTGGGGCCCGAGTGTATTAAGCCTTAAATAGTGATACAGTCGAGATGGATAAAGAGTGATAAATGACCAGCCAATCAGCTTCCAGATTGCCATGTAACAGGCCAGCTGATTGGCTGGTCATTTATCACTCTTTGGGCGGAATTCAAATGTCCATCCTCCCTGCCATCCACGATCGCGCCTGCCGGCAGCTATTCCGATGTTGCTGCCAACGGGCGCGACATCAGCATTTCAGCTCGCAACCCTTGGGGTGGCAAGCTGAAATGCACGAAAAGGGACCCGTTTGGGCGGCCAAACGGGACTTTTTGCATTGCACCCAATAGTTTAGTCAGATTTATTTTATTATTTATTAGCAGTTTCTTATATAGCGCAGCATATTCCGTTGCGCTTTACAATTAGAACAACAGTTATAGAACAAAACTGGGCAAAGACAGACAGACATAGAGATAGGAAGGCCCTGCTCGCAAGCTTACAATCTATAGGGATATAGGCATTGATACATGAGGATAGATGCTACCAGTTACATAATGGTTCCCCAGATTTCTAGGTTCTTAGTGGGTTGTATGATATGATCACCCAGCAATGTTGGAAGACAAAATGTGAGGTTATGTGGACTGTACAGAGGGGATGTAACTGGATAGGGAAGCATTGAAGGTTATGTGTGTGGGTCAGGAATGTGGTAGGCTTGTCTGAAGAGATGAGTTTTCAGGGAACGTTTAAAGGTTTGGAGACTAGAGGAGAGTCCTATTGTGCGTGGAAGGGCATTCCACAGAGTGGGTGAAGCCCGGGTAAAGTCCTGTAATTTTGAGTGGGAACAGCTAATACATGTGGATGAGAGACGCAGATCTTGTGCAGAGCGGAGGGGTCTGGTAGGGAGATATTTTGAGATGAGTGAGGAGATGTATGATGGTGCAGTTTGGTTAAGAGCCTTGTAAGTAAGTAAAAGTATTTTATATTTGACACGGTAGAATACCGGTAACCAATGGAGGGACTGACAGAGTGGATCAGCAGATGAAGAACGTCTGGCGAGGAAGATTAGCCTCACAGCTGCATTTAAAATGGATTGAAGTGGTGAGAGCCCATGTTTGGGAAGACCAGTAAGGAGACTATTACAATAATCAATGCGGGAGATGATGAGTGCATGGATTAGAGTTTTTGCAGTGTCTTGTGTAAGATAAGGGCGTATTTTGGATATGTTTTTAAGGTGCATGTAACATGATTTAGAGACAGATTGAATGTGTGGAACAAACGACAGTTCAGAGTCAAGGATGACACCTAGGCAGCGAGCTTTACATGACTAAACCCGACTGCTATGGGCGCAATCAGTGCAAAAACGGGGGACATTTGTATATCGATCCCTGTGATCTCCCGTCACTTTAGGCATTAGATAGGGGGCGATAACATTTGAATCTTGCCCTTTATCCGTCTCCACTTTATCACTTTTTAAGGCTTAATACACTTGGACCATAGTGTATTACAAATCCATAAACTTGTGTGAATGTCCAGTAATATAGAAAACCTTTGAATTCTAAGCGTCATTGGGCTGAGCCCACAGCAAAGAAGTATTTTTTAATAATCAGTATAAACCACACTTTTTCATAGTTACAGATGTTACTAAGGGATTTCAGTTACTGAGAACGCAATATTCAAATGGCAGCAACAGTGAGTTTATGAGCTTTCAGTAGTCCATTTCAGGTAGATTCCTATCTGAAGTACCAGGAGTTACTGTAGTAATTTGCTGTATTATAAGTATCTTAGTTAGGCAATATTATTTTGAGTAGAGGTACTGTACCTTAAAAGAAAATCCTCTTAATAGCAGATACCACATAATTATAGCTGTAGCTCACCAGTTGTCATTGATGCAATACAACTGTTATTTTAAACCAGCATATAAATAGGTGAATTAGCTTCTGTATGCACAGCACGATGATACTATATTTCTTGCTATCAGGGCAGCCATCAGAAATTGTGGGGTCCAGGGCTGACAAATACCTCTTTGACACCGCACAAATAACCCGGTATCGACCCAGTATATTCCGCGATGGCAACCCGACCCGGCATATTGCCGGGTCGGGAAACCAGTGTATAAGGGTTCAATGCCGGGTTCCACTCGGGAAGGTCCTGTTTCCAACTCCCGGATGATTCCCATGGGAGGGAAACGAGAGCAAGATTGAGAGAAATAAAGACAGAATAGAATGAAAAAGAGAGAGAATCAAAGGAAATAGATGGGAGAGAAAGAGGAGGAATAGGAAAGTGAAGGAATATGGGGAAATGGGAGAGAGAGAGGAGTAATAGAGGGAGAGAGAAATCACCCTCACCCACCCTGACTAGAATACAGTAGAACCATACCGACATTGAAGGAAATGAGAGGGTGGTCCTATTTGCTGGGCAAATTGATCGCAACTGCACTGTTTTCTGTTCACCTCGATTGTCCTCACGGGCAAAATGCCACCTCCCAGAGGTCAGCAGGCCTACTTTATACAACCGGGGCTGTCGGGACTTGTAGTTTCCTAAGTAGTTGCTTGCTGCACATCATCACAGCACAGCATAACTAGATTAAGGGGGGTATGCAGGGCATACTGTACCCCGGACCCCCTTTGTCAGGGAGCCACCCTGCCAGAGCAAGTTGACATCACTAGCTTTCCCTCTTAAGCAGCAGCAGAACCAGCAGCAAGAATACGATCAGTACAGTATGCAGTGCAGGCTGAGACACAGGACTATTATGTTTCATGAGCTACTGATGGAGCTTTCTGACGAGAGGAGAGATAGGAGGGTGGAGAGAGCTGTAAGTGACATAGGGATCACAGCTTCTCCTCCTCCCCGCATGGGTGTCTGAATCCTGTGTAAACTGTTATGCAACTAAACTATTTGGGGCTAGTGAGAGAGACACACACAGAGAGTCCTACTGAGTCCTGTCCCAGTGTGTAAGTAGTACAGAGGCTGATGCTATTCTTGCATATGTTCAATTATGTTATTTTTCTATGTGTATTTTAAAGTTAAGTTGTTTTTGTTATACTACAAGAAATGTTTATAAAATAGTTGTCTTTCAATTAGATGGAGCTATAAACATTACCCAGGCATTAATAAACTATTAGTAAAAACTAATATACACCATTGGTTTAAATTTATTATACACAATCTATACCTCCCACCATGATCCAGGAGGGACAAAATGCTCTCTACCTGGACTTCATTCTTATTTTATGATTACAATCACCTGTGTTGAAGTACCTTTCTTATAAATTAAATAGTTCAACACAGGTGACGCCAATCATATATTAAGTGGGAAGTCCAGGTAGAGAGCATTTTGTCCCTCCTGGAATGGGACATGTTGAGAGGTATGCACAATTGAATATACATCCCCCACCTTCCATCACGGCCCCCCTGTCCGGACACCTCCCACCACTGCCACCACACACATCCCACCGGTGACAGCCCGGCCCGCTATATTGCATCTCAGCTCCAATCTGATCCTCCCAAAATACCGCTGAGGTTGTGAAGATTCAAAGCCAAAATATATTTTCTGTCCTAAATGGTATGGATGATATGCCACAGAATTAAATTGCTTACTGCTCTAATGCTGGCCATACACTAGGTCGATATCGTGTATGAATACACGATTTTGATGCCTCATATAATGCATCGTGTGCACATCATGCATGTATCGGATATGATTATGATGTGACGCGCGATCCTGCAGGTCGAATGTCACATCCTCTGATCATACGTGCAGCCCATATTATCCGTTGTAATTGTATGCACATTGGTGGTTATTCCGAGTTGATCGCTCGCTAGCAGTTTTTAGCAGCCGTGCAAACGCTATGCTGCCGCCCACTGGGAGTGTATTTTAGCTTAGCAGAAGTGCGAACAAAAGGATCGCAGAGCAGCTACAAAATAATTTTGTGCAGTTTAAGAGTAGCTTCAGACCTACTTAGTACTTGCGACCACTGCAGACCATTCAGTTCCTGTTTTGACGTCACAAACACGCCCTGCGTTCGCCCAGCCACGCCTTTCGTTTTTCTTGGCACGCCTGCGTTTTTTCAAACACTCCCTGAAAACGATCAGTTGACACCCAGAAACGCCCACTTCCTGTCAATCACTCTGCGGTAAGCAGTGCGACTGAAAAGCTTTGCTAGACCTTGTGTGAAACTACAAAGTTAGTTGTAATAGTACGACGCGTGTGCGCATTGCGCCGCATACGCATGCGCAGAAGTGCCGATTTTATGCCTGATCGTTGCGCAGCGACTGAAATCTGCTAGCGATCAACTCGGAATGACCCCCATTGTACCATGTTTTAGGCACATACAATGCATTGCACAATTTTGAGTGGCATTTTCCTGGACTTTTTTTTTGTGAGGCACACAATCGATCGTTTAATGATGGGTCGTTAGCACATCTCGTGTCACTCGTAAGGCCGGGACCGACAGAGAGTTGAAGGTAAATCGTGAGACAACTCGCATCTGATGCCCTTCGTCCCAATGTATGGCCAGCATACTGGTTTATAGGTGCAAATGTGTTATCTGTCCTAACAGAGCGATGCAGCAATTTGCTGTGTGCTCAGTTATGCTTAATCAGGATGCTCTACCTTATGTTTAATATTTTATCTATGCTTTCTAACAGGAGGCTCACAAAATCTACTCTGTTGCTTATACCGCTGTTTGGCGTTCACTACATGGTGTTCGCCGTATTCCAGATGCCCAGTTTTAGTGAATGTCAGATATGGTTTGAACTTTGTGTTGGATCATTTCAGGTAAATCAAAATTATTGAAGAGCTATTTGTGAATTCTATGACTTCTCTCACTATATTTAACATTGTAAAATGATTATATATATTTTTTTTTTTTTTACAGGGACTGGTGGTTGTGATTCTGTACTGCTTTTTAAATACAGAAGTAAGTAATTTGTTTATATTTGACACTGAAAAGAAAATCATTTTCGCATATAAAGATGTACAGACAGAGCAGGTTTTTTTGCAACATATGGCACAGTTATGTGATTATGTTTATGGGGGTAATTCAGAGTTGATCGCAGCAGCATATTTGTTAGCAGTTGGTCAAACCCATGTGCACTGCAGGGGGGGTGGCAGATATAACCAGAGCCGGCCCTAGTTATAGGCAAACTAGGCAATTGCCTAGGGCATCTGGTATGCCTAAGGGCACAAGCAGCTTCTGCTGATTAAAATGATATGCGGCATGCCTATATTCTGTGTGTAGCATTTTGTATGCAGATACAGCCACAGTCGCACACAGTATATATGCCGCATATCACTTTAATCAGCAGAAGCTGCTTGTGCATCCTAGCCACATAGCAATGCAAATAAGATGCATTTTCACAAAAAATAGGCACCCGACGTTAGCAGAGCTGCCAGTTGACTCACACCAGTTACTATATGTGTCATTATGTGTAAAAGGACATTAATAATGTGTAACATATGTGTAAGGGACATTATGTGTGTCATTATGTGTGTAAGGGCACTAATAATGTGTAACATATGTGTAAGGGACATTATGTGTGTCATTATGTGTATAAGGGCATTAACAATGAGGCATATATGTAAGGGACATTATGTGTATAAGGACATTAATAAGAGTTGGCATAATGTGTAAGGCACATTATGTTTATAAAGACATTAATAATGTGTGTCATGTGTAAGGGGCATTACTGTGTGGTATTATGTGTATAAATGCATTACTAATGTGTGGCATTATGTGTATAAGGTGCTCTACTGTGTGGCGTAACGTATAGAAAGGGCACTACTGTGTGGTCTAATGTGAATAAAGAGCAATTTGGTGTGGTGTAATGAGAATAAATAGCAATATGGTGTGGTGTAATGTGACTAAGGGGCAATTCAGTATGATGTTATGTGAATGAGGGGCACTACTGTGAGGAGTAACGTATATAAGGTAGTGTGATATTACTGTGTGATGTAATATGAATAAGGGACACTATCGTATGATAAATTGTGAATAAAGTTGCACTACTGTGAAGCATAATTTGAATTGGGGGTACTATTGTGTGGCTATGCCCCTTGCTAGCAAAAACACATACCTTTTTGGGCTGTGCACCGAATGTGCACACTGTTCTTATTTAAATTACAGGGGGTAGGAAAACAAAAAAAAAAGGACTGCTATGGGTGGGGGGTGATGGTGCTGGGAAAGGGGTGCAGGGCCAGAGGCGGAACTAGTGGTGGTGGTGCTAGGGTGCACCAGCCAAAATCTTGCCTAGGGCATCATATTGGTTAGGGCCGGCTCTGGATATAACATTTGTAGAGAGAGTTAGATTTGGGTGGGTTATTTGTTTCTGTGCAGGGTAAATACTGGCTGATTTATTTTTACACTGCAATTTAGATTTCAGTTTGAACACACCCCACCCAAATCTACCTCTCTCTGCACATGTTATATCTGCCCCCCTGCAGTGCACATGATTTTGCCCAACTGATAACAAATTTGCTGCTGCGATCAACTCTGAATTAGGCCCATAGGGGGTCATTCCAACCCATTTGCACGCATCGTTTTTTTCGCTGCAGTGCGAACTGGTGCAGAATGCGCATGCACGGCGGCCGCTGTGCGCGTGGGCGATGTTGCCCGGCGACAGGGGTCACCGGGTTACGTCGCGGCTACCGACGGAAGCGGTCGCAGTGGCGACCGCTAAGAAGATTGACAGGAAGCAGGCGTGGATGGGCGTATCCGGACCGTTGGAGACCGTTTTCGGGAGTGGTGAGTAAAACGCAGGCGTGTCCAGGACAACGGAGGGCGGAGGAGTGAGGTCAAAGCCGGGCCCATCATCGCTGGATCCATCGCACAGGGTAAGTATGTCCAGCTCTAGTCTACTTCTGCTTGAATTTATTTTAATGGGTAGAGGTGAGGGCTGTGCTTAATCACCAGCTATATTTAGGCAGCAGCTGTGCAAGCAAATGGAGGGGATCCACACTCCCTTCCGATATAGACAATGAAAATGTGGGTGTGTTACACTGCGCTTACCATATAGCTTTACAAGTGGCAAATTTTAGTGAAAAACTGTATTCCAACATATACAAAATCAAGAGGAAGCATGTAAATCTAAAAAAAATGTTTAATAAGATAAAAGATTATAATATCCTAATACCGGTATACTATACAGGTAGGACAAAACATATAGACAAACACAAAAACACAAAACATAAAAAAGGATGGTATTTTGTGGGGTAGATAGATACACAGAATTGCGTTTTACTCGTCCCCCATAATAAAAGTCCAAATGGATTAACTGGAGAATGAGGCACGAGTATAAGTGCCTGAATGTTTCTATAAAACACCCTTTGCTGGGATGTAAATCCGTTTCTTATGTCCAGAAATCAAAGTCAATGTTGTATACGAGAGCAGTTTTACTCACAGTAATAACAGGTGTCCGTAGTGAGCAAAGATTGTCCCTGGTATGCAAAAAAGTTCTCCGTCACTGGTGCTGAAAAGGGAAGAAATCCAAGATTCTGCCGGCAGACTGAATCACTTGTGCTGAGATCGACCGGTTTCGCCTGAACCCAGGCTTCATCCTGATCGTATACAACATTGACTTTGATTTCTGGACATAAGAAACGGATTTACATCCCAGCAAAGGGTGTTTTATAGAAACATTCAGGCACTTATACTCATGCCTCATTCTCCAGTTAATTCATTTGGACTTTTATTATGGGGGACGAGTAAAACGCAATTCTGTGTATCTACCCCACAAAATACCATCCTTTTTTATGTTTTGTGTTTTTGTGTTTGTCTATATGTTTTGTCTTACCTGTATAGTACACCAGTATTAGGTTATTATAATCTTTTATCTTATTATTAATAAACATTTTTTTATATTTACATGCTTCCTCTTGATTTTGTATATATTGGAATACAGTTTTTCACTAAAATTTGCCATTTCTAAAGCTATATGGTAAGCGCAGTGTAATACACCCACATTTTCATTGAATTTATTTTAGCTTAGCAGGGCTGCACAAGCGATCGCAGCCCTGCTAAGCTAAAATACACTCCCCCATAGGCGTGGACTATTGATCGCAGCAGCAGCTAAAAGTTGCTGGCTGTGATCAACTCAGAATGACCCCCATTGTCCACATTAATGCTATCCCTCTGTTTGGGGATATGTATAGCAACATTATCCCACGACCTTGCTAGTTGGTACTGCAACTTTCAATATTATCCATAGGTTTTAATTGTAGTGTCCCATTAGGTCAGTTTATTATGTCAAAGGGTAGAATATTTGCATGGCTTTAATAAAATAAAAAATACCTTCAAAATGAATGGGGTTAATTCCACACACACAAACATAGACACCTAAGGCTCATATTAGTGTGTAATAGTGTTGAAATAATGTACATGCCAGAACATTCCAAGCAGTTTACATTCAGGGGGGTATATTTACTAAGGTCCCGATTTTGACCGAGATGCAGTTTTTTCATCAAAGTGTCATCTCGGTAATTTACTAAGCAAAAATCACAGCAGTGATGAGGGCATTCGTAATATTTTGGAAGTCCAAGGAAAAAATCACGAATCAATACACGAATCAATCGGTCAAATACGCCTGCAATTTGGTAGAAATCGGGAATTTACTAAAAAGTGCAAAACACAAACACTGCCGACAATAGCCAAACACTGTCGTGATAAAATACAAATCGTGAAAAAGTGCTAAAAAAAAACAGACCTGCTATTTTATCCCGTGTTTGTATAGGCATGCACGGATCCATGAGATCCGTGCATGTTTTTCAGTGGGAAGGGGGGGGAAATGTTCTAAATTGTCAGAAAAAAAATTGCGTGGGGTCCCCCCTCCTAAGGCAAACCAGCCTCGGGCTCTTTGAGCCGATCCTGGTTGCAGAAATATGGGGGAAAAATGGACAGGGGTTCCCCCATATTTAAGCAACCAGCATCGGGCTCTGCGCCTGGTCCTGGTTCCAAAAATACGGGGGACAAAAAGAGTAGGGGTCCCCCGTATTTTTGAAACCAGCACCGGGCTCCACTAGCTGGACAGATAATGCCACAGCCGGGGGTCACTTTTATACAGTGCCTTGCGGCCGTGGCATCAAATATCCAACTAGTCACCCCTGGCCGGGGTACCCTGGGGGAGTGGGGACCCCTTCAATCAAGGGGTCCCCCCCCCAGCCACCCAAGGGCCAGGGGTGAAGCCCGAGGCTGTCCCCCCCATCCAATGGGCTGCGGATGGGGGGCTGATAGCCTTTGTGATAAGTGTTTGATATTGTTTTTAGTAGCAGTACTACAAGGCCCAGCAAGCCTCCCCCGCAAGCTGGTACTTGGAGAACCACAAGTACCAGCATGCGGCGGAAAAATGGTCCCGCTGGTACCTGTAGTACTACTACTAAAAAAATACCCCAATAAAGACATTACACACACACCTTGAAAGTATAACTTTAACACATCCATCCACACCTCCATATACACATACTTACCTTATGTTCACACGAGGGTCGGTCCTCCAGTAGAATCCATGGTGTACCTGTAGAAAAAATTATACTCACATAATCCATGGTTGAAGGCTCCTCGGTAACTCCTTTTGTAATCCACGTACTTGAAAAAATAAATAAACGGATACCCGACCACGAACTGAAAGGGGACCCATGTTTTCACATGGGCCCCCTTTCCCCGAATGCCAGAAACCCACTCTGACTGATGTCTAAGTGGGTTTCTTCAGCCAATCAGCGAGCGCCACGTTGTGGCACCCTCCTGATCGGCTATGTGCTCCTGTACTGTCTGACAGGCGGCACACGGCAGTGTTACAATGTAGCGCCTATGCGCTCCATTGTAACCAATGGTGGGAACTTTCAGGTCAGCGGTGTGTGTGTAATGTCTTTATTGGGGTATTTTTTTAGTAGTAGTACTACAGGTACCAGCGGGCCCATTTTTCCGCCGCATGCTGGTACTTGTGGTTCTCCAAGTACCAGCTTGTGGGGGAGGCTTGCTGGGCCTTGTAGTACTGCTACTAAAAACAATATCAAACACTTATCACAAAGGCTATCAGCCCCCCATCCGCAGCCCATTGGATGGGGGGGACAGCCTCGGGCTTCACCCCTGGCCCTTGGGTGGCTGGGGGGGGGACCCCTTGATTGAAGGGGTCCCCACTCCCCCAGGGTACCCCGGCCAGGGGTGACTAGTTGGATATTTGATGCCACGGCCGCAAGGCACTGTATAAAAGTGACCCCCGGCTGTGGCATTATCTGTCCAGCTAGTGGAGCCCGGTGCTGGTTTCAAAAATACGGGGGACCCCTACTCTTTTTGTCCCCCGTATTTTTGGAACCAGGACCAGGCGCAGAGCCCGATGCTGGTTGCTTAAATATGGGGGAACCCCTGTCCATTTTTTTCCCCTATTTCTGCAACCAGGATCGGCTCAAAGAGCCCGAGGCTGGTTTGCCTTAGGAGGGGGGACCCCACGCAATTTTTTTTTTACATTTAAACTTTTTTTTTTTTTTTAACAAAGTGCACAATGAAGCCCAGCATGGATCTCTCAGATCCGGCCGAGATTCATTGTATTAAAGTCGGCAGTGTTTTACAAGTCACTCACGTAAAACACTGCCAAAAAAAACTAATGACATCGACATCGGAAAACCCGAAAATGCAGAATACGGCAGCTTAGTAAATTAGTCGTAATCAATTCAAAAAGTTGCATATTTACACTTTCGATGTCATTCGTGATTGAACTTTGACCTCAAACGGGAAAACACGAATCTTAGTAAATTTACCCCAGTATGTCCAAAACAATGCATCTGACTGTAAGTGTAATTCAGAGATGTACGCAAACTGGGATCCGTGCCGGATACTGGCATTCGGGATCCCGGCAATTGAAATACCGTCAATGACGGCATCCCAACATCGATCGAAATGCCGGAGTCCCAATCTCAGTAATAATTGTGTGTGTGGGGTGGGAGTTTAGGTTGCGGGGGAGGGTTAGGATTAGGCTGCGGGAAAAAGAGGGTTAGGCTGCAGGGAGGGGGGTTAGGGTTAGGCACCACCAGGGAGGGTTAAGGCTAGGCTGCGGGAAGGGGGGGTTAGGGTTAGACACTCCCGGGGAGGTTTAAGGAACGGGGAAGGAAGCATAGGCGTTTCTATAATGGGTGCAGTGTGTGCGGCGCACATGGGCCCTTGGATCCAGGGGGGCCCACACTGCATACACTGTACACATATATTATAATTACCCCTCTGGAGTCCAGCGACATTATGCCAGAGTCTACTGCTGCCGGAGAGGAAGGGGCCCATGACGGAGACTGCACGCGGGTCCCCTCCCAGTGTTGGACTAGGGTATGAAGGGCCCACCGGGGGAATGCAGTGATAGGGGCCCATACTTAGGCGTGTGGCCAGCCTACAAAGGGTGTGTGGCCAGCCTCCACAGAGGCTTGAAATGCACAATAGTCTTGTGCCGTGTAA
This sequence comes from Pseudophryne corroboree, assembly GCF_028390025.1. Classification (NCBI taxonomy): domain Eukaryota; kingdom Metazoa; phylum Chordata; class Amphibia; order Anura; family Myobatrachidae; genus Pseudophryne; species Pseudophryne corroboree. The sequence continues at coordinate 183,421,897 of NC_086448.1, read as the reverse complement.
TGCAACATATCTACCATGTATAATAGAAGTGCACAGTCTGGAATCTGATCCCTAGAGGAAAGCAGTGGGCCCTCAGGCAGTGGGGCCCACCGGTGGTTTCCCCTGTACCACTGTGGGCCAGTCCGACCCTGTCCCCTCCTCTTTTAAAATGCCTCTGGAAGGAAAGGTTAGAGTTAGGCTGTGGGGAGGGGGTTTTTAGGTTTAGGCACCACCTAAGAGGGTTAGGGTAAGGCTGCGGGAGGGGATGGCAGCAGGACCTTGTAGAGTCCATGGCGCACATTTCCTTTACGCCCCCCTCCATTCAGAACAGGGGCAGTGCGCGCCAAAGACACAATTCAAAAATATAGGGACATGGCTTCATGGGGAAGGGGCATTGCCACAGAATAGTATCCATTCATATGTAGATGGGATGAAGTATAGTAGGCCTATAAGGAAGGGGTTATGAGGTCAGGGCCATTTTTAGGGTGATTGTTGGCAGCCATCTTACAGAATTTTCTGTCAGTTGATAAGGATCAGGGAAGTATTGTGTACTCCTTTACTGCATTTATTCTGTGTATGTTTCTTTCTTGTTAATTTTCACTTATTCTGTTTCTCTACAGCATTCCTTTCTGTCTTTCTCTCTGTGTTTTTCTGGCTTTTTAACCTTTATTTTCCAATGGCCCTGTCCCCTTTTCTCTATGTGCCTGCTAAAATCTCACCCCAGTGCCGCACTATGGCCCCCACACGCTACCTCAACTACCTCAATGCCAGGATGGTCACTCCTTGCTCCTCATTCTCCAAGGCCTGCTGGGGTGGCCTCAGCACTGGGTGGCCTGATCGCGGGTGCCTGGCGCTGGTCTGCAGGAAGCCACGGTTCTCCTGCTGCCAGTGGCCGCGACTGGAGCATGTTGCTTGGGTGCAGTGGCGGAACTAGCGAGTGGTGGGCCCAGGTGCGACAAAATGCTTTGCCCCCACATCCCCCGCGCCCCATCCCATCCAAGTCCACCCCCTCACCCCTGGAGAGGATCTGGTGACGGGGACCTGCTCACTGCCAGAGAAATGGATACCTAGCAACAGTGCCGTAACTAGACATTTTAGCACTGTGTGCAAGAAACGGCATTGGAGCCCCACCCCTGCATGCAAAACAGGGTCAGTGCGTGCCGTAGGCGTGCGCAAAAATACATAGTGACGTGGCTTCGTGGGGAAGGGATGTGGCCACAAAATAATACAAATTCATAAAACGGTGCACAGTAGTCTCCAAAGTTCAAATTACGCCACACAGTAGCACCACTACACCAGGTAGAGACCCTTTTACACCTTACGGCGGGCAGATTCCTCTTTTTACACATTACAGCAGACAGCGTCCCCTTTTTACGAATTACGCAGACAGCGTCCCCCTTTTTACACATAACGGCAGACAGCGTGTCCTTTTTACACATAGTAGCAGACAGCGTGCACTTGTTACACATAACGGCAGACAGCGTACACTTTTTACACATAACGGCAGACAGCGTGCCCTTGTTACACATAATGGCAGACAGCGTACACTTTTTACACATAACGGCAGACAGCGTGCCCTTTTTACACATAACGGCAGACAGCGTCCCCTTTTTACACATAATGGCAGACAGCGTCCCCTTTTTACACATTACGGCAGACAGCGTGCCCTTGTTACACATTACGGCAGACAGCGTCCCCATTTTTACACATTACGGCAGGCAGATTCCCCCTTTTTACACATTGCGGCAGACAGCGTCCCCTTTTTACACATCACGGCATACAGATTCCCCCGTTTTACACATTACGTCAGGCAGATTCCCCCTTTTTACACATTGCGGCAGGCAGATTCCCCCTTTTTACACATTGCAGCAAAGATTCCCCCTTTTTACACATTACGGCAGGCAGATTCCCCCTTTTTACACATTGCGGCAGGCAGATTCCCCCTTTTTACACATTACGGCAGGCAGATTCCCCCTTTTTACACTTTACGGCAGGCAGATTCCCCCTTTTTACACATTACGGCAGGCAGATTCCCCCTTTTTACACATTGCGGCAGGCAGATTCCCCCTTTTTACACATTGCGGCAGACAGTCCCCCTTTTTGCACATGGAAAGAAAGACAGAAAGAAAGAAAGACAGACAGGCAGACAGGCAGACAGGCAGACAGACAGACAGACAGACAGAAAGAACATAGAAAGAAAGAAAGAAAGAAAGAAAGAAAGAAAGAAAGAAAGAAAGAAAGAAAGAAAGAAAGAAAGAAAGAAAGAAAGAAAGAATTATACTTACCCTCTCATCTGGCAGAGATCCCTGGCAGAAGAGAAGGAGGGAGGTGGAGGAGGGAGGCGCAGCAGAGCTGTGTTATTGGTGGAGGCGCTGCTGCTGCTGTCTCTCTGCTTCACTATAGGCTGTTCTCGGAAGACAGCCTATAGTGAAGCAGAGGGACAGCAGCAGCAGCGCCTCAACCAGTAGCATTGGGCTGTGGAAAGAAAGTGTTACGAGGGGGTAGGGTAAACATACTTGCCCGACCCCTGTCATGATTCTCTGCATTGGGATACCGATGTCCAGGGCAGTAGGTAGCGTGGCTGGGCCCAGGTACTTTTCAGGGGGTTTGGCCTTATCACAGGAGGCGTGGCCATACAACCTTTGAAAAATACTGAAAAAAGTTTATTTTAATCACCTCCCTGGCCACACTGCAGCCCAACATACAACAGCATATGCTGGGCTGAGGCGAAGAGCTGCAACTGCTGCCTGGTATGGGGGAGGGGGCCCGGGGCCCCCACTGGGCCCCTCCATCAGACTTGGGCCCGGGTAATTAGCACCTTCTGCCCCCTCTCTCTCGGCACCACTGCCGATGTTGGTCATATGACCGCCTGCATCCTATCTGCCGGCATGTCATATGTATTCACACATACTCAATGCAAAGATGCCTCACTGCACATGTGCAGATCTTGGCGTGGAGGTGGCGGAAACAGGACCCATTTCCCAAAATCCCTTTGATTTGTTGGGAGTGCCGAGGCCAGTGTCTTCGTCTTATGGTGCAGAATTACTGGCCTCGGTAGTGGAGATGAAGCGGCCATTCTGAGTAACCTTAGATAGTGAACCAATGATGCATCTCCGGACGCAGCACTCGGATCTTCCAGACTGGAGGGGAGCGTCTTTTGCCTACAGACTCCTCCTGCAGCATTAGCATGTTTTCGTCCTGCAGCTGCATGGTGCTTTTTGTACAACTGTGAATCAGACCCTCTGCACAAAATGAGTTTTACAGGACATGATATATCCATTTGAACATTAGGGTGTAGATTTTGGATGTATATGGAGGCACATCCGATTTAATGGTCACAGAAGGTCTGGTATTACAACACCTTGAAGGAGGTGGTTATAGAATCTCACTCAACTATTTTCAACACATTTTGCTGCATATCCATTAGTCACTTTTTATAAGGAAAGCACAAGAATATATGTTACCCAATGTACTGTGACAACTGAAATACTCGTAAAAGTAACCAAAATGATCTGTCTGTTTTGAGCTGTGTAAAAAATAAATCAGCAAAAGTGAACACTGCAAATGAGCTGATTCTACTGTAATAATATGGGCTTTGATATGTGTATTTTTAGTGTCAGTCTGACATTTATACAATGTAACTTAAAGGATCTGCACAGGTGGACAATAGAATCTAGAACAAAGGAGTGATGAAACTATCACAAACCATGTTTGTTCTTCAAATAAATAATAATTCACTATAGTATATTCCTGTTATTAATGAAATTCTGTGCTTTCTGATCACCTATCAGGTCCAGGGAGAGTTAAAAAGAAAATGGGGGAGCCTGTATCTGAACCGATACCTGAGCCACGACTACCGACTCCACAGTCTATCTATTTCACGGAACGGATCAGAGAGTGCACCTCAGTTTCACCGAAACTCAAGGGCACCGTCTATTATGCAAACTGAAACTTCCATCATTTAACTCTTGCATGCATAAACAGGAAGATCAAAATGGCATCCTTAAGGACTATTAAAAAATTGTGCGCAGCTAAAAATGACATCCAATAACTCAGTACAGTGACTGGTTTATTGCAGCTCTGATGACCAATGGACTTTTTTTTATGAACTTTTTGACTTCATGTTTGCACTTACTGCTCTATAGGCTTTTTCTACCGTCCATTTCTTTTCATCTAATTTATTATAATAGTGTGTCTTCTTTATGTTTTGTGGAACATATTCGGTTATTTGAGTATTATAGTATGTTTGTTTGTATTGAATCTAGGAGAGCTGGTGGATAATTGAGTGTTATGTACAGTATATAGGGTAAAATTTAGCAAATCTAATGTATCGAAAATATGTATATCTAACAATTAAACTGATTTTATTATTATTATTATTGGGGTTTTTATTTGGGTTGTGCAATATTAATTTACGCTTGTCATGTCAAAAGTATAGTTTTGTAAACCAGCAATTTTGTTTACACTAAAAGGGCGAGTTTCACCTTTTTTTGTTAAAATACAAGGGTGTACTGTACCTTCAAGGCTTGCATGCATTTATTTACTGAGTTCTGAAGCTTTAGACATTTTGTATCTAATAACTGTATGCATATCCTGACAAAAGCTTTATATTTCCAACTAGCTAAAAGATAGTTGTTACATGTGTGTACAGGCTGCATATACATGTATCATACTGGAGGATAATTCAGTTCAATAGTGCACTACAGGTTGAGTCTCCCATATCCGAATTGTTTGGCACCAGAAGTATTTTGGATTTTTCCATGTTTTGGAATATTTGCATACCATAATGAGATATCTTGAGGATCGGACCCATGTCTAAACACAAAATGCATGCTTCATATACTGTATACCTTATACACATGAAGCATACTCTCCTGGAATGGCCGGGAGGCTCCAGAAAATCGGGTGGCGCTCCTGGCCTCTTGTAAGAGTGGGCTAGTCTCGCGGCACGCCACCACCTGCCTCAAACCCCCGCTGTCGCTCACAACCTTCCACAGCAGAGGGGGGACGATGACGTGATATGCTGTGAATCACGTCATCGTGGCCCTGCCCCCTGCCTCACAATACCTGTAATCTCGGCATTGTGTGGCAGGGGCAAGTCCACGATGATGCAATTTTGCGGACGTGCCCCCAAGCATCACCCCCATGGCCACACCCCCATTATGCTGAAGCCTTGCCGGGCTGGCTGCCTCCTTCCGGAGGGGGCAGACAAAATATCAGTAAGTATGACATGAAGGTCATTTAATACAATGTGTGTAATAATTTTGTGCATGAAATAAGGTCTGTGTACATTGAACCATCAAAAAGCAGAGGGGTCACTTTCTCAATTGTGCTCAAATTTTTGGGGATTTTTGCAATATTTTGGATATCGGTTTTTCGCATATGGGAGACTGAACCTGTACCAGTTATCTAATCTGTACTGTTCACTTTGTGCAGGCCATCATGATTCTGCATGACTTTCCATTCATTTGGTAGACAGTATTTATCTGTTCTCACATGTAAGAGCAAAAATGTACACTTACATTTAAATAAAAAATATTAAAACCATGACATGTATTTTACAATTACAGAACAAAAAGAACTGACAAATAAAGTCAAATATAATAATTAGTAATATTTCTTTATTTATATACTGCCAATCGCCAACAGAACTGAAACCACCTTACATTATTGCAGGTGGTGAGGCTGCTATTTTGGGTGCACTTATTTGCTATTCCACAAACTTATTCACATCAGTTCATGCCACATTGGAGTCTATGGGGTAAATTTACTAACAATCATGTTTAGTCCGAGTTTAAACACAATCTGCATTGCTGGAATACGTGAGAGTTTTTCCAGATCAAACACTCAAGTTTACGAAGAACCATAGTTGAGAGAATTGTGTTTGCCGATGGTGCATTGCGTTTGTTTTTAATAGTGTGTGTTCAGCTGTGTTTGTGCCCAAATTGAATAGTCCTGCATGTGAGCAGCGTGTTCTGCAGAAACCTGCGCCAGAGCCATAACTAGACTTTTTGGTGCCCTGTGCCAGAGAGAGAATTGGCGCCCCCCTCATTTTTCCAACAGGGACACAAGGCACATGCATTGTGAGAAAGGAGCATGATACATTATTTATATATATATATATATATATATATATATATACAGTATATATATATATACACTGCTCAAAAAAATTAAGGGAACACTTAAACAACACAATGTAACTCCAAGTCAATCACAATTCTGTGAAATCAAACTGTCCACTTAGGAAGCAACACTGATTGACAATCAATTTTTACATGCTGTTGTGCAAATGGAATAGACAACAGGTGGAAATTATAGGCAATTAGCAAGACATCCCCAATAAAGGAGTTGTTCTGCAGGTGGTGACCACAGACCACTTCTCAGCTCCTTTGCTTTCTGGCTGATGTTTTGGTCACTTTTGAAAGCTGGTGGTGCTTTCACTCTAGTGGTAGCATGAGACGGAGTCTACAACCCACACAAGTGGCTTAGGTAGTGCAGCTCATCCAGGATGGCACATCAATGCGAGCTGTGGCAAGAAGGTTTGCTGTGTCTGTCAGCGTAGTGTCCAGGGCATGGAGGCGTTACCAGGAGACAGGCCAGTACATCAGGAGACGTGGAGGAGGCTGTAGGAGGGCAACAACCCAGCAGCAGGACCGCTACCTCTGCCTCTGTGCAAGGAGGAACAGGTGGAGCACTGCCAGAGCCCTGCAAAATGACCTCCAGCAAACCACAAATGTGCATGTGTCTACTCAAACGATCAGAATCAGACTCCATGAGGGTGGTATGAGGGCCCGACGTCCACAGGTGGGGGTTGTGCTTACAGCCCAACACCGTGCAGGACGTTTGGCATTTGCCAGAGAACACCAAGATTGGCAAATTCGCCACTGGCGCCCTGTGCTCTTCACAGATGAAAGCAGGTTCTCACTGAGCACATGTGACAGACGTGACAGAGTCTGGAGATGCCAAGGAGAATGTTCTGCTGCCTGCAACATCCTCCAGCATGACCAGTTTGGCAGTGGGTCAGTAATGGTGTATGGTGGCATTTCTTTGGGGGGCCGCACAGCCCTCCGTGTGCTCGCCAGAGGTAGCCTGACGGCCATTAGGTACCGAGATAAGATCCTCAGACCCCTTGTGAGACCATATGCTGGTGCGGTTGGCCCTGGGTTCCTCCTAATGCAAGACAATGCTAGACCTCATGTGGCTGGAGTGTGTCAGCAGTTCCTGCATTGATGCTATGGACAGGCCCGCCCGTTCCCCAGACCTGAATCCAATTGAGCACATCTGGGACATCATGTCTCGCTCCATCCACCAACGCCATGTTGCACCACAGACTGTCCAGGAGTTGGCGGATGCTTTAGTCCAGGTCTGGGAGGAGATCCCTCAGGATATCATCAGGAGCATGCCCAGGCGTTGTAGGGAGGTCATACAGGCACGTGGCGGCCACATACACTACTGAGCCTCATTTTGACTTGTTTTATGGACATTACATCAAAGTTGGATCAGCCTGTAGTGAGTTTTTTCACTTTAATTTTGAGTGTGACTCCAAATCCAGACCTCCATGGGTTAATAAATTTGATTTCCATTGATAATATTTGTGTGATTTTGTTGTCAGCACATTCAACTATGTAAAGAACAAAGTATTTAATAAGAATATTTCATTCATTCAGATTTAGGATGTGTTATTTTAGTGTTCCCTTTATTTTTTTGAGCAGTATATATATATATATATATATATATATATATATATATATTATACACACACACACATTTATAGACCACTTTATACCACATTCATGCACTTAACTTGAGAGCTCGTTGTTATTCAGTTACAATACCCTTTATTAAATAACTGTTATGATTCCAGCACTCTGGTCAGAGGAGATCTTATGGCAAGGACCGGAGCACTGGAACGGAATGCTGGGGAAGGGAGCAGGACAGGAAAATAGCCCCTTGCGCCCTAATTCTGTTGTCTCACCCGTGTTGTCAGAAATCCCCTGCGAGACTATGGTTTCTTGAGCCCTTGGCAGCCGCGTTTGAAGGGCGGATTATGTCTGCCCAACTTCGATGCCCCCCGGTCTTAATGAGAGACAAAGGGAAACCCGAGACAGGGTGATAACAAGAGGCCCTCTAACTAAACAACCAGGCCAGGGGCTAAGCAAACTCAAAACTATAATATGTGCGGAGAAACCGCCAGGGAAAAGGACAACCAAAATATCCACTTGTCCAATTCTCCTACCCGGCACCGCCGAGTACCAGAGAGGACTTGTGGAAGCGGAACCCTCCGCAAATGCTCCAAACACAAAATATAAAAGGTAAAGCGGCTGAGCCGCAACACATGGCAGAGCCGCAACTCACGAACACCACTGGATATAAAACGGTGATCAGTCAGGACTCCAGGGAACCAAACGACCTCTTGGGATGAGATGACAACTCCCGGATACCGGACTTCTGAGGACTGGAATGACCGGATACAGCAGGACTGGAAACAGACTCTCAGCAAACAAAGGCAGCATGCAGGAAGCTATTACTGGCGTCTGTGAGAAGCCCTGGGAGTGTATTTAACAAGGAGTCCTCCAATCAGCTGCTAAAGGCTGATTAGAATAAATGCCGTGCAGCTGCCTTGCTGCACGGCCAGAGAGCAGGTGAATGTCTTAATTTCCTAAAGCCTAGCAACGGGGAACGCGGTCCGCCAGTGGCGTCCCCGTTGCTAGGGTCCATGCGGCTCAGCGCGCCCGGCGGCTAGCGTTGCTAGGGAGCCGGCAGCTGTACGCGCACGGCGTCTCTAGTTGCTAGGCGCCGGGCCGCGCAGACAAGCGGACCCCGGCGCCTAACAGTACCCCCCCTTGAGGAGGGGTCAAGGAACCCCTAAAGCCAGGTTTCTGAGGAAATTCCCGAAAAAATGCCCTCTTGAGCCTCGGGGCATGAAGATCCTTATCCAGGACCCAAGACCTTTCCTCCGGACCATAGCCTTTCCAGTGAACTAGAAAATACAGCCGACCCCGGGACAATTTGGAATCTAGAACCTTCTCTACCAAGAACTCCTGTTGTCCCTGTACATCCACTGGAGATCTACCCTGAGAGATCTTCCGAGGAAATCTACTGGAAGAAACGTATTGTTTCAACAGGGAACAATGAAACGTATTTCCAATCCTGAGAGATCTTGGTAAACGTAACCGAAAGGCAACTGGGTTGACTCTTTTAATAATAAGAAATGGCCCAATAAATTTGGGTCCCAGTCTAGCCGAGGATTGTCGAAGCCTGATGTTGCGAGTCGACAACCACACCCTATCTCCCACCTTAAAAGTGCAAGGACGTCGGAGCCTGTCAGAAAATTTCTTCTCTCGAAAGGCCGCTTTTCTGAGAGCAAGGTGCACCTTTTTCCAAATGGCTCTGAGATGGGAGGTTAAGGTTAGCGAGGAGACTGAGGAATGATGAAAAAAAGAATTAGCTCTGGGGTGAAAACCAAAAACTGAAAAGAATGGAGACTCTTTAGTGGAGGAATGACAAGAATTATTGTAAGCAAATTCAGCCAACGGAAGAAATTCGGACCAATCATTCTGGAGTTTGGCTGAATACAAGCGCAAATATTGTTTCAATGATTGGTTAACTCGTTCGGTTTGCCCGTTGGATTGTGGGTGGTAACCGGATGTTAACGACAATTTCATCTTCAATGAGGCACAAAAACATTTCCAGAATTGTGCGATGAATTGTGGACCCCGATCAGAAACAATATCAGTAGGCAACCCATGAAGCCTGAATACATGGCGGATAAACAAAACTGCCAACCCTTGGGCAGAAGGCAATCGGGGAAGAGCAATAAAATGAGCCATTTTACTAAAACGGTCCACTACCACCCATATGACTCGGAATCCGGCTGAAAGGGGAAGGTCAACCACAAAATCCATGGAAATATGAGACCACGGCCTGAGAGGAACATTTAAGGGCATAAGTTGCCCGATGGGCAAGGAACGGGGAACCTTATGCTGTGCACAAACCTGACATGAATAAACAAATTCCTTGACGTCTTTAGAAAGACCAGGCCACCATACTGAGCGAGAGACTAACTCCAATGTCTTAGAGACTCCTGGATGCCCTGAAACTTTGTTATCATGGAATTCCGTTAAAACAGTAGCTCTCAAAAACTCAGGGACGTAAAGACGACCACCAGGAGTAATTCTAGGAGCTTGGTGTTGAAGCTGTTTTAACTGGGTAAATAAATCTTGTGTGAGGCCCGCCCAGATGACCGAAGATGGAAGTATGGGGGTAACAGGATTGTTATTGTGAACCGGAAGAAAGCTACGTGACAGGGCATCAGCCTTAGTATTCTTGGAACCAGGCCTGAAAGTGATTATAAATTTGAAACGCGTAAAAAATAATGCCCAACGTGCCTGCCGGGCATTAAGCCGCTTAGCCGATTCAGTGTATTGCAGGTTCTTATGGTCAGTCAATACCAAAATAGTATGTTTTGCTCCCTCCAGCCAATGCCTCCACTCCTCGAAAGCCCACTTTACCGCCAGTAACTCCCGATTACCAACGTCATAGTTGGATTCAGTGGAGGAGAATTTCCTGGACATAAAGGCACAAGGATGTAACTCCAGAGACTCCGGATCCTTTTGAGAAAGGATAGCCCCCACTCCAACCTCCGAGGCATCAACCTCCACCACAAAGGGCAATTCCGGATTAGGATGTCTGAGGACTGGAGCCGAGACAAAGGCTTGTTTCAAGGCCCGGAAGGACAACTCAGCTTCACGCGACCAGTTGGTAGGATCCGCTCCTTTCTTTGTCAGAGCTACAATGGGAGCAACCAGGTCAGAAAAAGAGTGAATGAACCTCCTATAATAATTCGCAAACCCTAAAAAGCGCTGAATTGCTTTTAAATTGGTGGGTTGCGCCCAACTAAGGATGGCCTGGAGTTTCTTTGGTTCCATGGAAAATCCCTGAGGGGAAATTATGTACCCTAAAAAAGATACTTCCGTGACATGAAACTCACACTTCTCCAGCTTGGCATATAAATGATTCTCGCGTAACTTTTGAAGAACCAGACGCACCTGGGTAACATGTTGTTCCATTGATTCAGAAAAAATCAGGATGTCGTCTAAGTAAACGACCACGAATTTCCCTAGGAAGTCACGGAGCACATCGTTAATGAGGTCTTGAAAAACTGCCGGAGCATTGGACAGGCCGAACGGCATCACCAGGTATTCGTAGTGACCCGACTGAGTACTAAAGGCCGTTTTCCACTCATCTCCAGATTTAATTCGGATGAGGTTGTACGCTCCTCTAAGGTCAATTTTAGAAAAAAAATCACAGCAGAACGTAACTGATCAAAGAGTACAGAAATCAACGGCAAAGGATAGGTGTTTTTAACTGATATCTTATTCAGGGCTCTAAAATCAATTCAAGGTCTAAGCGAGCCATCCTTTTTCTCCACAAAGAAGAAGCCTGCACTTAAAGGAGATTTTGATGGTCTAATAAATCCTTTCTCAAGGCTCTCCTTTACATAATCATTCATAGCCGCAGTTTCTGGCCCGGATAATGCATATAATCTTCCCTTTGGCAATGCGGCACCAGGAATTAACTCAATAGCACAATCATAAGGCCGATGGGAAGGCAGAATGTCCGCATTGCCTTTGGAGAAAACATCAGCAAACTCCTGGTATTCCACCGGAATGAGTTCTGGAATGATAGCTGCTACTCTGACTGGAAACGTGATACATTCCTTATCACAAAAAGTACCCCATTGTGAAATCTCCCCCGACCGCCAATCAATGGTGGGATTATGAAAGGCCAGCCAAGGGTGACCCAGAACAACTGGAACTGCTGGGCAATGTGTAAGAAAGAACTCGATTTTCTCGGAATGTAGAGCTCCTACTGTAAGTAGTACAGGGGGTGTATGGAGAGAAATAATCCCATTAGACAGCGGACTCCCATCTAAGCCATGCATGGTGACACACCTACCCAAAGGTAACTGTCACGATCCGGGTATCTGGACGCCATTACCTGCCGTTTAGATGTCTTCTGAGACTGGCCCAGCGTTCCAAATCCGGATCTCATCTGTGTCAACACTCTGCACATCCCTCCTGTCATTCTGAGACACTACCACAGCGGCGCCATGTTTGAATCCAACATGGCGTCTCCCGTCCTCCCCGACCTCCGCCACCGTTACTGTGTTATTGCTGCAGGTTCTCAGAATCATGTATCATGCCTGCCGCGGCCTCTGCTGCCCTCCAAGTGTCTCAGCATATAACTGTCATCTGGCGTTTCCTGTCCTCCGCGGCCGGCGCCGCCATTATCATTATGTTTGCACATTTCATTTCAAACCAGTTTTCCCTCCAGGTTCCAGCATGGGCGCAGCCATGTTGGATTTGATCACATGCTCCAATTCCTCCAATCCACCGTCTCTGGAATCTGCATAATTGCCCAGCCAATGCCTGCATAGCAGCAGGTATAAGTATCCTGTGTCTGGGCCAGATAGATGTCAGTGCTTTGAATGTCATACCTTGTTCCAGTCTCTCTCTCCTGTGGCTTGTTTCTCCAGGTTCCAGCTCCTGTCTCCAGCATCCACAAAGAGACCCGCACCTGCTTTCCATCCTGCGGTGCAGCCTGACTTTGCAATCATCTGTGACTGATCCAGCTTTCAGCTATTACTTCGTTTGCTTCCAGCTTCCAAGCTTTCAGCTATTAACCCATCTGTTTCCAGCAACCTGCTTCCAACAGAATTCAGCCTCCTTAAAGAGCCGGTGTTCTCCAAGCGGATGTCTACTTACCAGCAGTATCCACTACCACCGGTAACCACTCTTCATTTCATCTGTTTCCACGCACCCTAGCATCTTTCAGTTTTAACTCCGTGTCTCCACCATCTGGCTGGTTCCGTCCAGTGACTCCTACAGTGCATTCCAGTTACCAGCATCATCTCATACACCTACTGGCGTGTTCCTCGGTTGTCTCCACTACTACAGCCTGGCCTGGTAAGGTTATTCTACCCAAGGACTATAACATCCGTTCTGCAACCTACCAGTGCCCTGTTAAACCTTTTTATGGTTTAGTGATCCAGGAACTGTATTATCTGCCACTGCTAATACTGACTGTGAACGCTGTTGTGATTATACGGAGTCTGTTTAATAAACTTTCATTTGACTTTTAACCTGCTTGTCATGGTCACACCTTCGGGTTTCCTTCCACACTTACATGTCCAGGGGTCTGATTAAACCATCTAAGTTTAACTTCATTCCAGCCCCTACAACTGAGGCTTCCTCCCGTCAGCCTAAACCCTCAGTTGTGACAGTAAGCACTGACCATATGAATCCAGCCAGAGACCAGGATCAAGCGGCTAGACCTATGCAAGAACTGGCAGCCAGACTCGAACATCAGGAGGCTGCACAAGGTCACATCATCCGCTGTCTCCAGGATCTCTCTACTCGGCTGGATGGGATTCAGACGACCCTCCGTGGACCTGGCACGTCTGGTGCGTCCACCACAGTGACTCCAGCTGTAACCCCACCCACCTTGCCCATTTCCATACCACGTCTTCATCTTCCAACGCCAGCAAAATTTGACGGATCTCCAAGGTTCTGCAGGGGATTTCTTAACCAATGCGAAATCCATTTTGAGCTTCAATCTGGCAACTTCCCCAGTGACCGTACCAAAGTTGCTTATATTATTTCTCTCCTCAGTGGCTCAGCCCTTGATTGGGCATCACCGTTATGGGAGAAGTCTGATCCCCTGCTGTCCTCCTATACTGACTTTGTAGCATCATTCAGGCGCATCTTCGACGTGCCGGGCCGGGTTTCCTCTGCTTCATCTGAGATTCTCCGTCTACGCCAGGGAACACGTACTGTGGGACAGTATCTTATACAGTTCAAAATCCTGGCATCTGAACTGGCCTGGAACGACGAGGCCCTGTATGCTGCATTCTGGCATGGCTTGTCAGAACGCATTAAAGATGAGTTAGCTACCAGAGACTTGCCTTCTAAGTTGGATGAGCTAATTTCACTATGCACGAAGGTTGATCTACGGTTCAGAGAGAGAGCAACCGAGCGAGGAAGATCATCCGTTCCTAAATCTTCTGCTTCTCCTCCTCGTCAACCATCTCCATCCAAGGATGAGCCTATGCAAATTGGTCGTTCCCGTCTATCTCCCGCTGAGCGCCGAAGACGCCTCTCCGAGTCTCTATGTCTCTACTGTGCAGCTCCGTCGCACACTATCAACGCCTGTCCCAAACGTTCGGGAAACTCCAGATCCTAGCTCGCCAAGGAGAGGGCCGGCTAGGAGTAATGATCTCCTCTCCATCTCCTCATGATTGTAACCTCCTAGTGTTGCTCCAAATTGCTCAACGTTACAGGAACGTCATTGCCCTCCTTGATTCCGGAGCAGCTGGGAATTTCATAACCGAAGCTTATGTTAAACGGTGGTCCCTACCCACCGAGAGACTGTCCTCGTCCATCTCTTTGACTGCCGTGGATGGCAGCAAGATTTTTGACGCAGTCATTTCCTTAAGGACTCTTCCAGTTCGTCTGAGAGTGGGAGTTCTTCATTCTGAGTATATTTCTTTTTTAGTGATTCCAAGAGCCACACATCCAGTGGTTTTAGGCCTTCCATGGCTCCGTCTCCACAACCCATCAATTGACTGGACGACTACGCAAATACTGGCATGGGGTCCCTCCTGTGCTGAGACTTGTTTAGCCAAAGTTCTTCCTGTTTGTTCTTCCTTCCCCAGGTCATCTGATGTTCCGCCTCCTCCATATCAAGGCTTCACGGACGTGTTCAGTAAAGCCTCTGCTGATATCCTTCCTCCTCATAGAGAATGGGACTGCCCAATCGACCTCATTTCAGGGAAGGTTCCACCGCGAGGCCGAACTTATCCGTTGTCTCTGCCTGAGACACACTCCATGGAAGAGTACATCAAAGAGAACCTGGCGAAGGGTTTCATCCGACCATCTTCTTCTCCAGCCGGCGCAGGCTTCTTCTTCGTTAAGAAGAAAGACGGTGGTCTGCGTCCGTGCATCGACTACAGAGGTCTGAACGACATTACCGACAAGAACCGATACCCTTTACCCCTGATTATCGAGCTCTTTGATAGAGTTAGTGGTGCAACCATTTTCACAAAGCTGGACTTGAGGGGTGCCTACAATCTCATCCGAATCCGTGAGGGTGACGAGTGGAAGACCGCCTTTAACACCCGTGATGGACCTTATGAGTACCTCGTCATGCCCTTCGGATTGAGCAATGCTCCAGCAGTCTTCCAGCACTTCGTGAATGAGATCTTCAGGGACATCTTGTACCGCCATGTCGTGGTTTATCTAGATGACATCCTCATCTTTGCTAATAATCTCTAAGATCATCGTTTCTAGGCAAAAGAGGTTCTTTCCCGTCTCCGTGTCAATCACCTCTATTGTAAATTGGAGAAGTGTGTGTTTGAAGTTAAAACCATTCCGTTTCTAGGTTACATTGTGTCCGGTTCCGGACTAGAGATGGATCCTGAGAAACTCCAAGCAATCCAGAATTGGCCTATACCCTTAACCCTCAAAGGGGTCCAGAGGTTCTTAGGGTTCGCCAATTATTATAGAAAATTTATACGAGACTTTTCCACCATTGTGGCGCCTATCACTGCATTAACCAAGAAAGGTGCTAATCCGTCCAGGTGGTCCGAGGAAGCTACGCAGGCCTTTCACCTTCTGAAGCAACGGTTCATCTCTGCACCAGTTCTGAAACAGCCCGACACCGACTCTCCTTTTATCTTAGAGGTAGATGCCTCCTCCGTTGGAGTAGGAGCAGTGTTGTCCCAGAGGGCCAAAGATGGACATCTACATCCTTGCAGTTTCTTCTCCCGGAAGTTCTCCCCAGCTGAGCGCAACTATGCCATTGGTGATCAGGAGTTGCTGGCCATCAAGCTCGCTCTGGAGGAGTGGAGATACCTGTTGGAGGGAGCTTCCCACTCAATCACCATACTTACCGACCACAAAAATCTTTTATATCTCAAAGGCGCACAATGTCTGAATCCTCGTCAGGCCAGATGGGCACTTTTCTTCTCTAGGTTTGACTTTAAACTCCAGTTCTGTCCGGGTTCTCAGAATCGTAAGGCCGATGCCCTTTCCCGCTCATGGGAGCAAGAAAATGAGTCCGAGTCTGCAGACAAGCATCCTATTATTAATCCGTTGGCATTCTCCACGGTAGGGATGGACTCTATGCCTCCACCAGGGAAAAGTTTTGTTAAGCCAGTTCTGAGGAAGAAGCTCATGCATTGGGCCCATGCTTCCCGTTTTGCTGGACATACAGGCATTCAGAAAACCCTTGAATTTATTTCTAGGTCCCACTGGTGGCCAACTCTGAAGAAGGACGTTATGGAATTTATTGCCTCCTGCCCAAAGTGTGCCCAACACAAAGTCTCCCGCCAGTCGCCTGCGGGGCAACTGGTTCCATTATCTGTTCCCCGTCGACCATGGACCCATTTGTCGATGGACTTTGTTTCCGATCTACCTATCTGCAACAAGTTTAATACCATCTGGGTGGTAGTTGACCGGTTCACCAAGATGGCACATTTCATCCCTCTCACCGGTCTTCCGTCAGCTTCCAAGTTGGCTCAAGTATTTATACAAGAGATCTTCCGACTTCACGGTCTTCCTGAAGAGATCATCTCGGATCGTGGAGTACAATTTGTAGCCAAATTTTGGCGAAGTTTGTGTCAAGCCCTCCAAGTCAAGTTAAAGTTTTCCACGGCTTACCATCCTCAGACCAATGGTCAAACCGAGAGGGTGAATCAGGACTTGGAGGCCTTCCTCCGTATATATGTGTCTTCCTCTCAAGATGACTGGGTTCAACTCCTTCCTTGGGCCGAGTTCAGCCACAACAATCAATACCATTCCTCATCTTCTTCTACACCATTCTTCATTAATTATGGATTCCACCCTAAAGTCCCTGAATTCCAACCGCTTCCCGCAACTTCTGTTCCAGCAGTGGATGTCACCTTGCGTCAGTTTTCAAATAACTGGAGGAACGTCCGCGCAGCCCTGCTTAAAGCCTCATCCAGGTGTAAGAAGTTTGCCGATAGGAAGCGTAGAGCGGTTCCTGCTCTCAAGGTGGGTGATCGTGTGTGGTTGTCCACGAAGAATTTGAGGTTGAGAGTTCCCAGCATGAAATTTGCACCTCGCTACATCGGTCCCTTCAAGATTGAACAAGTCATCAATCCTGTTGCCTACAGATTACAGTTACCACCCTTCTTGAAAATACCCAGGACATTTCATGTTTCCTTGTTGAAACCGCTGATCCTAAATAGGTTTCATTCCGCACTTCCTCCAGCTCCCAAAGTTCAGACTCAACGGGGAGTCGAGTACGAGGTGGCCAAGATTTTGGACTCACGTTTCCGTTACGGTCAGCTACAGTATCTCATTGACTGGAAGGGCTATGGTCCTGAAGAACGCTCTTGGACCAATGCCTCAGACGTTCATGCTCCTGCCTTGGTCCGAAATTTCCACTCAAAGTTTCCTTTAAAGCCTAAGAAGTGTCCTGGGGCCACTCCTAAAGGGGGGGGTGCTGTCACGATCCGGGTATCTGGACGCCATTACCTGCCGTTTAGGTGTCTTCTGAGACTGGCCCAGCGTTCCAAATCCGGATCTCATCTGTGTCAACACTCTGCACATCCCTCCTGTCATTCTGAGACACTACCACAGCGGCGCCATGTTTGAATCCAACATGGCGTCTCCCGTCCTCCCCGGCCTCCGCCGCCGTTACTGTGTTATTGCTGCAGGTTCTCTGAATCATGTATCATGCCTGCCGTGGCCTCTGCTGCCCTCCAAGTGTCTCAGCATATAACTGTCATCTGGCGTCTCCTGTCCTCCGCGGCCGGCGCCGCCATTATCATTATGTTTGCACATTTAATTTCAAACCAGTTTTCCCCCCAGGTTCCAGCATGGGCGCAGCCATGTTGGATTTGATCACATGCTCCAATTCCTCCAATCCACCGTCTCTGGAATCTGCATAATTGCCCAGCCAATGCCTGCATAGCAGCAGGTATAAGTATCCTGTGTCTGGGCCAGATAGATGTCAGTGCTTTGAATGTCATACCTTGTTCCAGTCTCTCTCTCCTGTGGCTTGTTTCTCCAGGTTCCAGCTCCTGTCTACAGCATCCACAAAGAGACCCGCACCTGCTTTCCATCCTGCGGTGCAGCCTGACTTTGCAATCCTCTGTGACTGATCCAGCTTTCAGCTATTACTTCGTTTGTTTCCAGCTTCCAAGCTTTCAGCTATTAACCCATCTGTTTCCAGCAACCTGCTTCCAACAGAATTCAGCCTCCTTAAAGAGCCGGTGTTCTCCCAGCGGATTTCTACTTACCAGCAGTATCCACTACCACCGGTAACCACTCTTCATTTCATCTGTTTCCACGCACCCTAGCATCTTTCAGTTTTAACTCCGTGTCTCCACCATCTGGCTGGTTCCGTCCAGTGATTCCTACAGTGCATTCCAGTTACCAGCATCATCTCATACACCTACTGGCGTGTTCCTCGGTTGTCTCCACTACTACAGCCTGGCCTGGTAAGGTTATTCTACCCAAGGACTATAACATCCGTTCTGCAACCTACCAGTGCCCTGTTAAACCTTTTTATGGTTTAGTGATCCAGGAACTGTATTATCTGCCACTGCTAATACTGACTGTGAACGCTGTTGTGATTATACGGAGTCTGTTTAATAAACTTTCATTTGACTTTTAACCTGCTTGTCATGGTCACACCTTCGGGTTTCCTTCCACACTTACATGTCCAGGGGTCTGATTAAACCATCTAAGTTTAACTTCATTCCAGCCCCTACAACTGAGGCTTCCTCCCGTCAGCCTAAACCCTCAGTTGTGACAGTAACTGAGGAATGCCTAAGGCCTTAGCCCAAGTTAAATCCATAAAGTTTCCTGCAGCTCCACTGTCAACAAAAGCCGACACCGAAGAACTGAGGCTGCCAAAGGAAACTTTAACTGGGACTAAAAGGGAGTTATTCGAGGAGATAAGCTGCAGACCTAGGAGAACCCCCTCACAATTCACCTGGTCAAAGCGTTTCCCGACTTGTTCGGACAATTACGAGCAAAATGTCCCTTACCCCCACAGTACAGACAAAGACCAGAATTTTGCCTTCTGGCTCTTTCTTCAGGAGACAGCCGGGAGAGACCCATCTGCATGGGCTCCTCTACGTCTTCAGGAATGGAATATACACACGGACTTGACCTTACAGGTGCTCCTTTTTCAGCCCTCCGCTCTCTGAGACGACGATCAATCTTAATAGAAAGCTCCATGAGTTTATCGAGAGTCTCAGGAGCGGGGTACTGAAGGAGACTGTCTTTTATAGACTCTGATAAGCCGAGGCGAAACTGACTGCGCAGGGCTGGGTCATTCCAGCCACAGTCGTTCGACCAACGGCGAAACTCCGTACAATAAACCTCCGCAGGATTTCTACCCTGTCTGAGAGCACGCAACTGACTTTCAGCGGACGCCTCTCTATCAGGGTCATCATACAAGAACCCTAAAGACTCAAAAAAAGAGTCAACTGACAACAATGCCGGATCCTCTGCTCTTAAACCAAATGCCCAGGTCTGAGGATCCCCCAGGAGCAAAGAAATAATAATCCCGACCCGCTGAGATTCAGTAACCGAGGAAGTCGGTCTTAAACGAAAATAAAGCTTACAGGATTCTTTAAAATTAAAAAACTCTTTTCTATCACCAGAAAAACGGTCAGGCAAATGCATCTTTGGTTCAGGGACTACCCTTGGGGAAGCTCGCAAAAGATCTTCCTGCGACTTCATCCGAAGAGAAAGATCCTGAACTATCTGAGTAAGTTCTTGAATCTGGCTGACTAAGAGCTGACCAGGATTTGTCCCTAAACCTGTTGGATTCATGAGGCCGATAAACTCTCACAAAACTGAATGAGAAAAAATTAAACCCCGTTTAATTTTAAGTTTTGGTATGGCCGGTAATAATGTTATGATTCCAGCACTCTGGTCAGAGGAGATCTTATGGCAAGGACCGGAGCACTGGAACGGAATGCTGGGGAAGGGAGCAGGACAGGAAAATAGCCCCTGGCGCCCTAACTCTGTTGTCTCACCCGTGTTGTCAGAAATCCCCTGCGAGACTATGGTTTCTTGAGCCCTTGGCAGCCGCGTTTAAAGGGCGAATTATGTCTGCCCAACTTCGATGCCCCCCGGTCTTAATGAGAGACCAAGGGAAACCCGAGACAGGGTGATAACACACGGCAGAGCAGCAACTCACGAACACCACTGGATATAAAACGGTGATCAGTCAGGACTCCAGGGAACGAAACGACCTCTTGGGATGAGATGACAACTCCCGGATACCGGACTTCTGAGGACTGGAATGACCGGATACAGCAGGACTGGAAACAGACTCTCAGCAAACAAAGGCAGCATGCAGGAATCTATTACCGGCGTCTGTGAGAAGCCCTGGGAGTGTATTTAACAAGGAGTCCTCCAATCAGCTGCTAAAGGCTGATTAGAATAAATGCCGTGCAGCTGCCTTGCTGCACGGCCAGAGAGCAGGTGAATGTCTTAATTTCCTAAAGCCTAGCAACGGGGAACGCGGTCCGCCAGTGGCGTCCCCGTTGCTAGGGTCCGTGCGGCTCAGCCCGCCCGGCGTCTAGCGTTGCTAGGGAGCCGGCGGCTGTACGCGCACGGCGTCTCTAGTTGCTAGGCGCCGGGCCGCGCAGACAAGCGGACCCCGGCGCCTAACAATAACACATTTCAATTTACTGCCAATCCTATAACTTGTTGAATTCTAATCAAACGCCATACTCATTGAGCTATTTGATCCTGCATAAAAACTATGAACACCTTATGAAGCTGCTGGTACTTTGTAAAAAAAAATAATTAGCATTGCAATTGAGCAGAGCTACAGTATGTAGCGCGCAACCACATATTAAATCCCTTGCAGCCACACACTACATAGATCCACTCAGCCGCAATGCTGATCGTTTTGTCAAAGTACAAGGTAAGCTTCAAATAGTTCGAATTCTCTTGCTTTCTATGTAAGGGTAGATAGCTCAATGAATAGATTGTCTGACTGCAATGCTACAGGCAATGGGTACAAATCCTGGGTATGTTAGCATCTTGAGAAATAATAAAGGACAGTGTGACAACAAAGAAATCTCAAGTTGAGTTTATGAATGTTTATAAGTATTAGCGACATAATGGCTCAGGGTAGGCGAAGAGGCGGTCAGAAGATTATGGTCTTTAAAAAGGGGGAAAGCTGCAAGTGAAAGTAATTAAAACAGACAATTGTCAAGTGCCACCAACAGCGCCCCCTACCCTGCAGTGCTATGTGCGGTGACCCCAACACACACACCTAGTTGCGGCCTTGGCCTGTGCAGATCAGTATGTAAAAGTAAATAAAAAAGAATTATAAAACAGAAAAAAATGTGAGCAGTCCCCCCCCCCCCCCTCCCCTTCACAAGCAAAACCAGCCCTAGGCTCTTTGAGCCAACCCTGTTTCAAAAAATACAGTCTCCCATAATCAATGAATATGGAAGACACTTCTACTCAAGCCATCACCCTTTCTCAGCATAAATAGTGGTTCATTGAACTGGTAGTGTAGAGTATATTGATTTCCATTCAACCAGATGAAAGGCAGTTGCTTTTTTTAGGCAGACATTTGGTGAGGTAAAACATCCTCTACTTCCAGGGCAGAAAGATGGATATGTAGCCCGGGTTGTAGTCCGAGTTCGACAGCCGTGCGGTATGCTGACTGAACTCAGACTTTTTTTTAAAGATTCAGTCATGTACAAGGCTTGGTTTAGCTTTGTAACAAAAAAAAGGGGAAAAAGAAAGACTGTGTTGGGGCACTCTTAAGCTGCTTTCACATCACAAATGCCGGATCCTACCCGGTAAGAGAAACGTGTACTTACCGGGTGGGATCCGGCATTTGCGCTCCGTTGCTGGCTTTCCGACCCAGCAATATACCGGGTCGGTTGCCATAGCAGCGGAGGGCGCAGCAGCAGCAGGGGCGGGGGTGGAGGCAGCGCCGGGAGATGAGCTCATCTCCTGCGCCGCCTCTGCCTATACTGTGAATGGGAGCCGTGTCACATAGGAATGGCTCCCATTCACACTGCGCCTGACCCGGTAATCAACCCGGTAATAACCCTTCTTTTTTACCGGGTTGAATTACCGGGTCAGACGACCCGCTAATTCACCAAAGGACCTTTCACATCGCACACGGACCCGTTTCGACGCGGCAATATGCCGTGTCGATACCGGGTTTTTAGTGCGATGTGAAAGGGGTATAAGTGCCCCAACACAGAGTCTCTCTTTTTTCCTTTTTTTTGTTTCGAATATTTATACTGACTCTGGGTGCACCACCGACATCTAATTAACACTTGCAGTGGAAATTATAAATATGGTCGGTTACGGACTAATACCCATTAGAGGCTACAGTCTGACACAATAACCTGTCGCGGAACCACCAACTTTGAATCTACTTGGTTTAGCTTTGTACATGATTGCCCCTTTAAAAAAAGTAAGAGTTAGGCCAGCACCCCCGAATTTGGACTACATTACATCCCGTCAGTAACTTTTTAGCCCCAAGAAAATTGTTTCTGATTACTCTGTCTGCTGTTGCTCCAACCCGGATGGTTTATTGATTACTCTCTCTTGCTGATATCCCTGAACCTTAATTGTTTTTACTGTTTTTGTTCCTTAGCCATCTACACTGACCAGTTGCTTATTTTGGCTGTGGATCAATAGAACTACACTAAAAAGATCTACAGTCAATAGGTTGACCACTAATGGTCAACATGCATTAGGTCAACAAGGTCAACATGGAATAAATAGTAGAAAAGGTTGCCATGGTCAAAAGGTCGACAGGGTCAAAATGTCAATATGGAAATGGTCAAAACAAAAAAAGGTAGACACTTTTTTTGTTTATTTTTGGGGTGTTTTGTCACTTTTCTGCCACTAACTAGCCCCACTAGAGTACTGTGTCTACTCACATGCCTGACTACTCTCACTATGCTTCGGACAAGGTGCTTCTCTTTCGCTACTGCTGTGCACGGCACAGGTCCACGTGGATGATAAAGTATGAAAAAGTTGAAAAAACAAATTTGACCATTGTTATGTTGAGCTTTTGATCCTGTCGATCCATTACATTTAGAATTTTCGATCCTATCGACTTTTTCAACCTAATACATGTCGGCCATTAGTGGTCGACCTATTGACTGTAGACCTTTTTAGTGTAGATCTATAGACTGTATACCACTTATTTTATGTTGTTCTTAACAGCCTGTCTGTTAATATCTCTGAGCTGTTTCTGTACGTTGAGATGTTATACTGGGTGAGATGTAGAAGTGTCACTCAGCTTGGCCATGAAGAGTACGTGGCTTTGCAGGAGAGGGAGTGGCTAAATGGTGACCCGTGGAGGAGGCATGGTGTATCTGCGTTGCCTGCTCCTACACAGTGACAGGAGCCGGGTTGCTGCACGGAATGTTACAGTGCAGCACCCGGCTCCCGTCACTGAGCAGGAGCCGGCACTTTGGTGTCACCCCTCTGCGGATGACACCCGGGTGCAGGCCGCACCCCCTGCGCCCCCCTTTTGACGCCACTGGGGAGATGTATCATGCTTTGGAGAGATATAAAGTACCAAACAGTTTCTAACTGTCATGATAAAGGCTGTGTTAGAAAAATGACAGTTACAAGTAGAGATGTGCACTGGACATTTTTCGGGTTTTGTGTTTTGGTTTTGGATTCGGTTCCGCGGCCGTGTTTTGGATTCGGACGCGTTTTGGCAAAACCTCCCTGAAAATTTTTTGTCGGATTCGGGTGTGTTTTGGATTTGGGTGTTTTTTTACAAAAACCCCTCAAAAACAGCTTAAATCAAACAATTTGGGGGTAATTTTGATCCCATAGTATTATTAACCTCAATAACCATAATTTCCACTCATTTCCAGTCTATTCTGAACACCTCACAATATTATTTTTAGTCCTAAAATTTGCACCGAGGTCGCTGGATGACTAAGCTAAGCGACCCAAGTGGCCGGCGCAAACACCTGGCCCTTCTAGGAGTGGCACTGCAGTGTCAGACAGGATGGCATTTAAAAAAAATTGGCCCCAAACATCACATGATGCAAAGATAAATTAAAGAAAAAAGAGGTGCAAGATGGAATTGTCCTTGGGCCCTCCCACCCACCCATATGTTGTATAAACAGGACATGCACACTTTAACAAACCCATCATTTCAGCGACAGGGTCTGCCACATGACCGTGACTGGAATGACTGGTTGGTTTGGGCCACAACCAAAAAAGAAGCAATCAATCTCTTCTTGCACAAACTGGCTCTACAGAGGCAAGATGTCCACCTCCTCCTCATCGTCCGATTCCTCACCCCTTTCACTGTGTACATCCCCCTCCTCACAGATTATTAATTCGTCCCCACTGGAATCCACCATCTCAGGTCCCTGTGTACTTTCTGGAGGCAATTTCTGGTGAATGTCTCCATGGAGGAATTGATTATACCTGTAATTCATTTTGATGAACATCATCTTCTCCACATTTTCTGGAAGTAACCTCGTACGCCGATTGCTGACAAGGTGAGCGGCTGCACTAAACACTCTTTCGGAGTACACACTGGAGGGGGGGGGGGCAACTTAGGTAAAATAAAGCCAGTTTGTGCAAGGGCCTCCAAATTGCCTCTTTTTCCTGCCAGTATACGTACGGACTGTCTGACGTGCCTACTTGGATGCGGTCACTCATATAATCCTCCACCATTCTTTCAATGGTGAGAGAATCATATGCAGTGACAGTAGACGACATGTCAGTAATCGTTGGCAGGTCCTTCAGTCCGGACCAGATGTCAGCACTCGCTCCAGACTGCCCTGCATCACCACCAGCGGGTGGGCTCGGAATTCTTAGCCTTTTCCTCGCAGCCCCAGTTGCGGGAGAATGTGAAGGAGGAGCTGTTGACGGGTCACGTTCCGCTTGACTTGACTAGTGTCTCACCAGCAGGTCTTTGCACCTCTGCAGACTTGTGTCTGCTGGAAAGAGAGATACAGCGTAGGTTTTAAACCTAGGATCGAGCACGGTGGCCAAAATGTAGTGCTCTGATTTCAACAAATTGACCATCCGTAAGCGAATTAAAGGCTCCATCCACAAGTCCCACATGCCTAGCGGAATCACTCCGTTTTAGCTCCTCCTTCAATCTCTCCAGCTTCTTCTGCAAAAGCCTGATGAGGGGAATGACCTGACTCAGGCTGGCAGTGTCTGAACTGACTTCACGTGTGGCAAGTTCAAAGGGTTGCAGGACCTTGCACAACGTTGAAATCATTCTCCACTGCGCTTGAGTCAGGTGCATTCCCCCTCCTTTGCCTATATTGTAGGCAGATGTATAGGCTTGAATGGCCTTTTGCTGCTCCTCCATCCTCTGAAGCATATAGAGGGTTGAATTCCACCTCGTTACCACCTCTTGCTTCAGATGATGGCGGGGCAGGTTCAGGAGTGTTTGCTGGTGCTCCAGTCTTCGGCACGCGGTGGCTGAATGCCGAAAGTGGCCCGCAATTCTTCGGGCCACCGACAGCATCTCTTGCACGCCCCTGTCGTTTTTTAAAAAATTCTGCAAACCAAATTCAATGTATGTGCAAAACATGGGACGTGCTGGAATTTGCCCACATGTAGTGCACACACAATATTGGTGGCGTTGTCCGATGTCACAAATCCCCAGGCGAGTCCAGTTGGGGTAAGTCATTCTGCGATGATGTTCCTCAGTTTCCGTAAGAGGTTGTCAGCTGTGTGCCTCTTATGGAAAGCGGTGATACAAAGCGTAGCCTGCGTAGGAACGAGTTGGCGTTTGCGAGATGCTGCTACTGGTGCCGCCGCTGCTGTACTTGCTGCGGCGGGCAATACATCTACCCAGTGGGCTGTCACAGTCATATAGTCCTGAGTCTGCCCTGGTCCACTTGTCCACATGTCCGTGGTTAAGTGGACATTGGGTACAACTGCATTTTTTAGGACACAGGTGACTCTTTTTCTGACGTCTGTGTACATTCTCGGTATCGCCTGCCTAGAGAAATGGAACCTAGATGGTATTTGGTACCGGGGACACAGTACCTCAATCAATTATCTAACTCCCTGTGAATTAACGGTGGATACCAGACACACGTTTAACACCACCGCAGCTGCCAAGACCTGAGTTATCCGCTTTGCAGCAGGATGACTGCTGTGATATTTCATCTTCCTCGCAAAGGACTGTTGGACAGTCAATTGCTTACTGGAAGTAGTACAAGTGGTCTTCCGACTTCCCCTTTGGGATGACGATCGACTCCCAGCAGCAACAATAGCAGCGCCAGCAGCAGTAGGCGTTACACTCAAGCATGCATCTGAGGAATCCCAGGCAGGAGAGGACTCGTCAGATTTGCCAGTGACATGGCCTGCAGGACTATTGGCTTTCCTGTCTAAGGAGGAAATTGACACTGAGGGAGTTGGTGGTGTGGTTTGCAGGAGCTTGGTTACAAGAGGAAGGGATTTAGTTGTCAGTGGACTGCTTCCGCTGTCACCCAAAGTTTTTGAACTTGTCAATGACTTCTGATGAATGCGCTCCAGGTGACGTATAAGGGAGAATGTTCCTAGGTGGTTAAATGTCCTTACCCCTACTTATTACAGCTTGACAAAGGCAACACACGGCTTGACACCTGTTGTCCGCATTTCTGTTAAAATAATTCCACACCAAAGAGGTGATTTTTTTTGTAATTTGACCAGGCAAGTCAATGGCCATATTCGTCGCACGGACAGCAGGTGTCTCCCCGGGTCCCTGACTTAAACAAACCACCTCACTATCAGAATCCTCCTTGTCAATTTCCTCCTCAGCGCCAGCAACACCAATATCCTCATCCTGGTGTACTTCAACAGTGACATCTTCAATTTGACTATCAGGAACTGGACTGCGGGTGCTCCTTCCATCACTTGCAGGGTGCGTGCAAATGGTGGAAGGCGCCACCTCTTCCCGTCCAGTGTTGGGAAGGTCAGGCATCGCAACCGACACAATTGGACTCTCCTTGGGGATTTGTGATTTAGAAGAACGTACATTTCTTTGCTGTGCTTTTGCCAGCTTAAGTCTTTTCATTTTTCTAGCGGGAGGATGAGTGCTTCCATCCTCATGTGAAGCTGAACTACTAGCCATGAACATAGGCCAGGGCCTCAGCCGTTCCTTGCCACTCCGTGTCGTATATGGCATATTGGCAAGTTTACGCTTCTCATCAGACGCTTTTCATTTTTATTTTTGGGTCATTTTACTGAACTTTTGTTTTATAGAATTTACATGCTCTCTACTATGACATTGGGCATCGGCCTTGGCAGACGACATTGATGGCATTTCATCGTCTCGGCCATGACTAGTGGCAGCAGCTTCAGCATGAGGTGGAAGTGGATCTTGATCTTTCCCTATTTTACCCTCCACATTTTTGTTCTCCATTTTTTAATGTGTGGAATTATATGCCAGTAATAGATCAAAAGCAATGGCCTACTGTACCATACTACTATATATATATATATATATATATATATACTGGTGGTCAGCAAAATTCTGCACTGTCCTCCTACTATATACTTCGCACAACTACAATGCAGCACAGATATGGATAGTATACTTGACGACACAGAGGTAGAGCAATGGACTACTGTACCGTACTGCTATATATATACTGGTGGTCAGCAAAATTCTGCACTGTCCTCCTACTATATACTGCACACAACTACAATGCAGCACAGATATGGATAGTATACTTGATGACACAGAGGTACAGCAATGGACTACTGTACCGTACTGCTAAATATATACTGGTGGTCAGCAAAATTCTGCACTGTCCTCCAACTATATACTGTGCACAACTACAATGCAGCACAGATATGGATAGTATACTTGACAACACAGAGGTAGAGCAATGGACTACTGTACCGTGCTGCTATATATATACTGGTGGTCAGCAAAATTCTGCACTGTCCTCCTACTATATACTGCACACAACTAAAATGCAGCACTGATATGGATAGTATACTTGACCACACAGAGGTAGAGCAATGGACTACTGTACCGTACTGCTATATATATACTGGTGGTCAGCAAAATTCTGCACTGTCCTCCTACTATATACTGCACACAACTACAATGCAGCACTGATATGGATAGTATACTTGACGACACAGAGGTAGAGCAATGGACTACTGTACTGTACTGCTATATATATACTGGTGGTCAGCAAAATTCTGCACTGTCCTCCTACTATATACTGCACACAACTACAATGCAGCACAGATATGGATAGTATACTTGACTACACAGAGGTAGAGCAATGGACTACTGTACCGTACTGCTATATATATATACTGGTGGTCAGCAAAATTCTGCACTGTCCTCCTACTATATACTGCGCACAACTACAATGCAGCACAGATATGGATAGTATACTTGATGACACAGAGGTAGAGCAATGGACTACTGTACCGTACTGCTATATATATATACTGGTGGTCAGCAAAATTCTGCACTGTCCTCCTACTATATACTGCGCACAACTACAATGCAGCACAGATATGGATAGTATACTTGATGACACCAGAGGTAGAGCAATGGACTACTGTACCGTACAGCTATATATATACTGGTGGTCAGCAAAATTCTGCACTGTCCTCCTACTATATACTGCACACAACTACAATGCAGCACAGATATGGAGCGTTTTTAGGCAGAGAACGTAGATATTTGCAGCACACTGAGCACAGATATTTGCAGCACACTTAGCACAGATATTTGCAGCACACTGAATACAGAAAATAAGATAACGCAGCCACGTCCTCTCGCTATCATCTCCAATGCACGAGTGAAAATGGCGGCGACACGCGGCTCTTTATATGCAATACGAATCTCGCGAGAATACGACAGCGGGATGATGACGTTCGGGTGCGTTCGTGTTAACCGAGCAAGGCGGTAAGATCCGAGGCTGCCTCGGAACCGTGTAAAATGGGTGAAGTTCGGGGGGGTTCGGATCTCGAGGAACCGAACCCGCTCATCTCTAGTTACAAGCTGACTTGTTGGTACTTCATCTCTCTCCACTTTATCTCTTTCAAAAGCTTGACACATCTCCCCCTTTTTATCACTGTCTACACAAACCCACACAATCCCTCCATCTCTAGGATGGTGGACAGCACCAGTCAAAAAGATACATTTGTTTGCAACAATATTAGATCTGTGCTACTCACCAGAAGGAAACAGAAATGAGTTTGTAATTTAAAACATCATATTACACCCAGCATTAGCTGTCCCTGACTCAGCTACCCACACTAGGTAGTTAGAAATCAGGCACATTGTCAGGATTTGGTGTTGATATTCCACTTTCACAGCCTCTAGGTCATGTTAATATACTTTCATTTTAAATCACTTGGTTTCATAACAATCTGAATGCAGAACTATAGAGTAAGTGGCACTAAACAAACTGATGTCATGGGCACAGTTCATCCTTTCTAAACACATTAACCTCTGTATATCTCGACCTAAGGGTATGAATACAGATGTAGATAATATTTCTATGATTATACAAAGGTTGACAATATTTGCAGTGAACATCCTGTCTAAAGATGTTGTTGACTTTTTTAATGATGGCTCACAAAGTCATTCCAGGGAACGCAGACGTGTCCTATAGAGTGAGCACTGCCCTTCTTAGTTCCAGGCCCCCATCCCATAGACACACAATACAGGCCCAAAATAAGGAAACTTTAAGGGGAAAATTTGTAGCAGTTATTATTCTGAAACTGCTACTTGTGAGAACAGTTGTGGTATATTTTATTGACATTCCAAAGTCGTCTCTCAGAATGTTGGCAGTATAATGTCAACACGGCCTGAATATAGACATTTAGAATGTTGACATTATGGGCGGGATTCAAATCTTTTATTGCCCCCGATCTCCCGTCTAAAGTGACGGGAGATGGCGGGGCAATATTCTATGGCCCCCTGTTATCGCGATAATCGCGCCCATAAGAGACAGGTTTAGCCACGTAAATCGGCTAAACAGGTCCAAACGGGTCACTATTCATGCATTTCATTGCGCCCATCGGCAGCAACATTTGAATACTGCCGGCGGGCGCGATGGGGGTGGGAGGGGAGCTGCAAGATTTGAATCCCGCCCTATGAATGTCAGCAGTTAGAAAGTCAACAATAGGATTTTCAATGTAAACCTAACACTAACCCTAATTGCAGCCTAGCACTAAAATTATTCTGGCTGTCAACATTCAAAATGTTGACAAACTAAAAATGTTGACATCATGACAGGAACAACATTATGAATGGCAACAATATGACTGCATACCATATTGTTATTTTTCTCAAAGAAAAATTATTTCACTGCTCAGTTACATTTATGAAGGAAAATGTTCTATCCTTACATGACAGAAGCCAGGATCATATTGCAGGTGGAAAAGTTGAAAAAAAAAATTGGCAATGGATCAGCAGGGCCGGTGCAAGGTTTCTTGGCACCCTAAGTAAAACTTCAGCCTACTTTCATAACTTTGTGATAGCCAGACTTGGGGTAACCCCCCAGATCCTCGAACCATGGGGGTCATTCCGAGTTGATCGTAGCTGTGCTAACTTTAGCACAGCTACGATCATCTTCCCTGACATGCGGGGGGGGGGGGGGGTGCCCAGCACAGGGCTAGTCCACCCGCATGTCAGTCCCCCCCCCCCACACACGCACACACGTACAAAAGCATCGCACAGCGGCGATGCTTTTGTACTTGTGGAGTAACTCCCGGCCAGCGCAGCTCCTGCGGTTAGCCGGGAGTTGATTGTCGCTGCCCGTGGTCGCAGAGGCTGCGTGTGATGTCATGCAGCTGCTGCGGCCTGCCCCTGCATGGTCCGACCATGCCTGCGTTGGCCGGACCACTGTCAAAGTCGGAATAATATCATGCTGCACGTTGCCATATATCCACCCCATGCGCTTGCCCGCTGCACGTGCACGTTCTCTCCCGTGCGTGCGCATATTCGCAGCTGTGTGACGGCGCCACCACGGCCGTGCGCATTGGCGCGTGGTATGCGCGCTTACGGTAGAGTTTGTGTGCGTCTAGCGGGCGACTCAATCGTTACATAGTAAATCCAAATAGTATGTTTTATAGATGTTCCCTTTAATAATAACTGTAAGTTTGTTTATTGTGACTGGTCCCTGGACAGAGGTATTCCTCTTTGCATGATATGAAGGGTCAGATAGGATTTGAGCAGTGGTGTTTGGTACCTAACTAAAGAACATTTTATTAGAAACAATCCGGTGCTGGTTAGGTAAAGATTAATCGCTCCTGCATATAGTTATGTCTATTAGTAGTTTCTGGACATTTATTCATTGTCCATGTGTTTGAAATCCTGAGTTTCCCTCCCACCTGAGCAGTCTGGGGTAGTCACAGCCCACCTGTTCAAACAAACCTATGACCTTTTGTTGTAATATGAAGACAGATTCCTGTGTCCAATGAACAATGAGATTATAGGTCCCTTTGTAGTGTACTGTATGCAGTGTATATAAGGACAGCCAGCCTGGCCAGCTCACTCTCTCTCTCTCCACACAACGGTTTTCATCTTGACTAACTTGGAGCTGGTACCAGAAGCTGCGCAGCGATCATTCCCCAGTGTGTGTAAGTTATTCTCTGTAACCAACTTGTTCCCTGTTTGTATTTGCCATATTCTCTCTCTCTCTCTCTGTTATTGTATAAGATTGTGACGCTATTGTATATTTATGTGTAGTCATTCTGCTTAGATACTGATGTTAGACTGTAGAGTATAAGCTGTAATTGTGTTTCCCCTTTTGATATATCTAAAAGCTCGTTAGTAAAGGTTTTGGAGCCTCAGCAGGGTGTCTGTGTGTTTCTAGCTAGTACAAAGGGTTTCTGTGTATTTCAAATCACTCAAACAGCTTTCTTATATATCCAGGTTAACCAGTTGTATATCATTACAGTGTTACAATTCTAAGGTTTACAGTGTAAGCATATTCTGTGTTTAAAGTTTATAAAAGTACTGTCTGTGTGTGCGCTCGCAGTGTGTATTCCATACACCCAGCGCAGTGTGTGTACGTTACTTGCGTACCACGTGTGAGGCCTTCATACGCAAATAGCGTATGAAGTGCATAGCATGTGCACGAGGTTTAGCGGCCACTACGGCTACACGGTATTAGTATATAGCTAATGTTAAAAGGTACATATTTGACTCTATCAATTGGGGGCAAGTCCGGTCCATCTCATATCCTCAGTCAGGCAAAAATGCGCAGACTTTATCGATCAGCAAAGGGAGCAAAGGTAGTATCTTGTAGTGCTGATCAGATGAGAGTCTGCGTCTGATTCTTTTGGCTTGTAGGGATGCTGGTGGAATCCGAGGAAGGTAGGAACATTAAGCTATTGTCTTTGTAAATCTGGTTTTTATTTCTATTTGGTGCCAACTGCACACGCAGATTGGATGGCTTGTCTGTTTAAATAGGTTTAAAAGTATTTTTAATCGCTCTGCATAGCGTGATAGTTTTTACCCAGGCTTAAAAATAACTTCAGGGGCTGGCATGATGATTTTCTCTGTGACAAAAGGAGCCGCATGGTCTGTCCCCCATTTTGTGTAACCCTCATGGAGGTGGAAGGGGGAGGAGCAGCGGCCATTTTGGGAAGGTCAAATTTTTTTGTCTCCCTAAGCGGCTGATTTTCAGTTGACTCAGGAAATAATCAGCCATCCATTGTCAAAAAGAAATCATCATTTAATGAGTTTTTTTAATGCATTTGTTTAGTCCATGTCATGGTCAATCATGAGTGGTTCAGATAGAGTTTGATAAAAGTTAATAATAAAATAAATATTTGATTTAGGAAATACACAAATAAAACAAAGTAGTGTTTGTTTGTTTTTTTTGTCACTGTCTCCATTCAAGAGCCTGTTTAACTCTGCTACTTGTAAGATGGGCAATTGAAATGCAAATTAACCTGTATAATTGGGTTTTGGGGTTTTTTTTCTCTCTCTCCCAGCAGTGAAAGAAATCGCCTTCAGAGAGTTAAAAAGCACATTCATATGCAAATTAGAAGCACTGAATAGGGTCTCATATATGTAATAGTGATTAGTACATATATGTAATATCTATATGTGCGTGCTTACATCAATGTATGTTATTAGATAAATTTAGAATTGCATTTTCATTTGTGTATTTTCACATTTTCATTCTCCTGGTTACCATTTCATAATTGATAACGTGCTGAGAAAGATTTGTTGCTATTGGTAGTTAAAAGTAAAAATAATACGTTAAGGAGTAATTTGTAAAACACGCACACAGCTTTGCCTAAAGATACAAGGAAAGACCTGTGTGGTGCTCGGTAGATGATTACAGTTAAAGATCATTTACATTGATATAAATGTGTTAATTGTATTTCTGTGGACATATCTGGCCGGCGTACGCGTGTCTCTAACAAAAGGGTGAGACTAGCGTACACGACGCAAGGGCCGACGCACGGAGCGTATATTACGCAACGGACCGTCTGGGTACGCCCACATGATACAAATCACACGATAGTATTGTTTTAAGTAAGCGATAAGGAGGCAACGCGATAATAGCACAAATTGATTTCAGTTTCCAAAATTTAGTTTAAATACCTTACTTTACTGTAATGCCTCTGGGGAGAGCTATCAGATTACGGGAAATGATTTTTCTGATCAGAAAACTATAGAATGATAGTGGGTTGAAAACGGTATGAGTGTATTGAACTCCTCTTGGTGAAGTCTTGGTGAAATCTTGGTGAAATCTTGGTGAAGTAAATCTTGGTGAAGTAAGTCTTGGTGAATCACGGTCTAGGTGAATACGTGATGAGCACGGTCTAGGTGAAAACGTGCGACGGAGTGTGATAAAGTTTTCGTGGTATTACGCTCTGGCTGTTTTGGAGCACGGTAGGGAGACTCCAACGATCCTACCATTTATAGGCAACAAGTGTCTATAAGTGGTACGATTGGACCACACGGTTGTATGTGTGACCAATAACGCAACGTGATATGAGGTCGTATATTTAAATTGTCCTCATGCGTGTTGTAGGGAGCACATGCAAGCGTGATTTGTGAAAAAAAAAATATAAAGGTAAGGAATTTTCGCTGGTAGGGCCTGCAACGATTACGTGGGTCTGCTAAAAGGGGCGGATTCGTTGTACTCGGAGCAGAAGAAGCTGGTGGAAGAGCTTGGAAAACTTCCAGCGTAGACTTCTGTGTTTGGTGCATTTTAGGAAGTTTTTCTGTGTTAAAAAGGTCCACAATGGAAGCCAAGTGCACAACACAGGGACGTTTAGCAGTCAGGGTTCAGACTGAAGAGGCTTGCAGACCCCGAGGGTCTGCTCGGTTAGTAATGTGGGGGAAGTATGGTCCCCACACTGAGACCTTTTGTGACGAATGGACACGAATGACTGTGGGGGATAAAGCACCATTTCCTGGGATAGGTAGTTTTGACTCAGAGGTATTACATAATTTAAGGCGAAGGATCTGTCTCATAAAATCCGGGAAGCAACTAATTAGACATTATGATTGTTTACAGATATGGCAACAGGAAGGTGAAATACAAGGAGGATTAGCTTACACAGCTGACTCTCACTGTGGTAAGAAAAATATGGCAACAAGAGAGAAGGTGGTTACAGAGAGTGGCACACTGGTGTTTGATAAACATGCACTTAGCAACTGTATTATTGATGATAAGAATAATTGTAATAAATGTAACAATGATAAAAGTAAAACTGTTAAATGTACCACTGATAACCCGTGCAAGTTGCACCCCATGTTAAACTTCCCTCAGGATCACAAACAAGAAAGTGAGCCCAGCACGATGTCGGCACCTTCCCAGCAGCCATCATACAAGACGTCCAGGTGGACGCGACCAAATCGGTAAAGGCAGTAATCAAACCCCCTAACGGAGGGTCAGGTGAGGTCGTGTCCACAGGTACGTATGGTGTTATATATCACGCACAAACAAATGTACCTCATATTGTAGAACCAACTCAGAATGACGTTATTGGACTTAATCCTGTCAGGGTAATTGCAGTACCAAATGGGAAAACTGACACTTCAGGAGTCACTCCTGTCAGAAACATTGCCATGCACTGCCTCTTTTCCCGAACGGAATTAAGATCAATGGTGTCTGAATTCCCTGATCCTAGGAAAGATCTAGTTGCAAGCCAGAAGTACATTAGAGAGCTAGGAAATACTGTGGAGCCCAATAACAAAGATTGGCGGGTATTGCTGAGGGCATGTTTACCCCCCAATGTCGACTCAGTGAAATTTATCGCTGACTGTAAACTAGATGAAGAGGTACCCCTTACGGATGAGTACAACCAAGATAATGTAAAAAGAATCAATCTGCAGTTGGGAGTGTATTTTCCTGCTGTTGTCAAATGGAACAAAATTTTCTCCATCAAACAAAAAGAGGGAGAAACAGCTGCTGATTATTTCCATCGGGCATTGCAGGACATGGCTAGGTATACAGGGATAGAAGACATTAAAACAAATATGAATCATAGAGAAGTAGCTGTGTCCGTATTAATGGACGGCTTAAAAGACACACTAAGAATCAGGGTACAAACCTCTCTACCTCACTGGAGAGGTATCTCGGTGGCTGCATTAAGAGAGTCCGCTATCGAGCATGACCGTAATATCCAAAGAACCAGGGAAGCACAGGGAGAGCGGTTGATGGTGATGAGCATCCAAGCACTAGAGGAGGCATCAAATCGACCGAAACCCCAGGCCACTGGCACATGGAGGAAGCCAAGGGTTTGTTATCTTTGTAAAAGAGAAGGGCATTATGCCAGCAACTGTAACAGCCCACATAAAGTCAGACCCCCTAGACAAGAACACGAGCAGAGTTATGACACACGAAATTGTAATCAGGGATCATATAGGAAGAAGTTTGGGCCGCACCTGTAATATGTAGTCGGGAAAGGTGATCATTAGGACTGATAGTAAGCCTGAGGTTACAGTTAATGAAATTGGGAGGTCTGTTCCTTGTAGACACAGGAACGGCCGGGTAAACGTTGTAATTGATTTGTAAATGTTTTTTCCCCATCTCTGACGTTCATCGGCAGAACTCAAACATCACATAGCTACTTGGTCTTTGCAGAAGTCTACCTAACCCCAGTGTGACCTACCGACATCGGTGTGTCCTGGCCAGGCACAAAAAGGGTGGAGTGTGGAAATACTGGTGGGGGAGACTGCGCAAAGATACCAATGGATGTGTTGGTGTGACAGCCTGATGGTGAATGGAAGATCTGACAATGTTTTTTTGTTTGTTGTTTTATGTAACATATATATGAATTGTTCTCTCTCTTGTTTGTTTTTTTCCTCTTTTCTCTCGTGTTCTCATGCTTTAAAGATGGTATGTCACACATCAGTTAGACAAATGGTAATGCAAGATTTTTGCTCCTTACAGAAAGATCGCAGATTTGGAAGGAATATTGTATCACCAGAATGATTCGTTTGGAAGACTGAGAGACAGCACCTTTGAGATGACAGCAGAGCAAGAAGAACAACACGACTAGAGGACAAAAGCATCATAACATTTTTTCTTTCCCCTCAAAGTATTTTTTTTGTGCCCCCATTACAAATTTCTCTTTCTCCTCCTGTAAGATGGACTCGCCCCAAGAGACTGCAGTCCGTGTTTTCCTGTTGACCATGATGTTGACCAGAGCAGTCTGTTTCGGTGAGAGTACCAGTGAGGTCGAGAAAGGATCCGGAATGGGTTTCTGATGACTGAGACGGAGGCGTAAATTTCCAATAGCAACACAATCACCAAGCAAAGGAAAACGAAAACGAAACGAAAACGATCTAGCAGCCATGTTATTTGTAGACATTGTGAAGGATTGTTAGCAGAAGAGAACTGCATCTGTAGACACTGTGACAGTATAGTTGAGGATGGGTGCATCAAGAAATGTCAATCCAGTTTTAATATCCATATGGACCGGCATCCATTGAGTTACTATCACTCCTTAGTGGGTAAAGTGTTAAATCAGACAGACTGTTGGGTATGCTCTCAAGTACCTCAAGGCCATAGCAAATCAGGACTAGTACCATTCCCTTTAACTGTAGGAGAGGTACTTGAGCTAAGTGGTGGGAGGCCGGTGGACAGGAGGTTTAATATCTCTAGTCCTCCTAGTTTGAAGCTCCACCAATATCATGTGGATAGATCCTTAGTGTGCTTTAACATTTCCAATCCCCGAAAGCCGGGAAATTGGGAAGTGTCATGGAGTAACCAAACCATGACATTTTCACACAGAGCCGACAGAATGCCCATAGACACAGAACTTATACGCCAGATAGCCGACCATAGAAAATTTTTCCGGTATAGGTACACTTTAGGAAGTAGGACCATGCGAGTTGGAGAAGTATCACCAGGATACTGTGCACATATCGTACAAACAGATACGTGTACTAAACAGATGGGAGAATTAGGGTTAGGAGATTTCACATGGAAAATTTGTAACATGGTAATGTCATACTCCGTCCCATATGTTCTCCCCGATGATGCATATTTCATATGCGGGAGGAAGGCGTATAAGTGTCTTGCCCCAAACTCAGAGGGATTATGTTATATTGGAAAAGTACTGCCTGAGGTAATGACTGTATCCCATAACAAAATGAAAGATATTCACCGCAGTGCCCAAGCTCCTTATACTCACACTCATAACGAGCACATCGTTAAACGGCACCTGGTAGAGAGGACAGAGCATTCAGCCTCTGATCTGATCCATGAATCCACTGGGATTCAATTCCTACTCGCATTAGATACCACGCCAGAGGAGTGATAAATTATAAATATATATCTGCGCTTGCAAATTTATTAGACAATATCACCGAAATGTATGACGACACATTCAGGTATACAGGGAGGGAGTTACAAGCCTACAAAACAGAACTGGTTCAGCATAGGATGATTCTCAAGTACCTCACAGCTGTGACAGGCGGGTATTGTGTTACCCTAGCAAATCAGTATGGAATAAAGTGCTGCACGTATATCACAAACAGCACTGAGGACCCAGTCGAGGTCATAGACCAAAAGATGGATGACATTTTGCAATTAAAATGGGAGTTCCGAGGGAAACATAATCTCACTCTCGCTGCTGTGGGTAATGAGCTGACCGGTTGGGTGTCATGGTTGAACTCACGAAATTGGTTCTTGGGCTTAGGAGAATGGGCCCAAGGTATTATCATGGATGTAGGGAAGTTTCTCTTGTGTATATTGGGAGTCGTCATATTTGTTGGCCTGATATTTAGATGCATTCGGATTTTAACGAAGTGTAAAGGTAGTACCAGAGTGATGAGTTTAAGGAGCGAAGACACTATAATAACAACAACAAATTTGATGTATGACCCAACGATAGAGACAATGTTGTGATGAAAATGTGATTCCACGGTCCGTTTCTTTCACCCGTTTCTCCTTTGTTTTCCTCCAAGGTACAAAGACATCCGCTTGGAAGAAGAATTTGACAACCTCTTTTATACAGACCATCAATGGACTATACCACAGACCCCCAATATCCCTAGTGACTTTAAATTTTTACGATAGCCCAAATATTTTAGTGACTGTAACTTTCTGGACAATGGAAAAGCTTTTGTAGCCATTTATAGCAAAAGCATCGAGAGACATCAGACAACATGTACATCAAGACAAGACATCAGACAAGACCTCAATCGGCGAATGCATATTAAACTCACATAGTTTATGACTGCATTTGTACTAATTACTTCTTATCTTTACCTCTACAACCTTCAGGTAATGACACACATAGTCGATAGGGAATATAGACACAGATATCAGCACTCACATACCCCCCCATTCATGTATCATCAACTAAAATGTGCTCCCCCATTTTGTTGCAACCAAAAGCCGAAAAGAGCTCGGTAAAGTTTGACAGCCCATCCACAGACCCTTAATACGGGATAAGAAGGAATTCAAATGTATACTTCTCAATACCTCGAAGCTTGACTTAAAACACGTACGGCACGATGATACATGACCCCTCAAACATGGATTCATACACACATGCTTCTACTATCTCACTAGGTCATACCTTTTTCCCACCTTCTCCTCTCCTCCCTTTCCTCAATCACAAAATGGTACTAACATGATGATATATATATATATTTTTCTTTTTGAATTGTTTTAGGAAGTGGCAGTTATTGATGACTGCCAAAGGGTGGACTGTCAAAGTCGGAATAATATCATGCTACACGTTGCCATATATCCACCCCATGCGCTTGCCCGCTGCACGTGCACGTTCTCTCCCGTGCGTGCGCATATTTGCAGCTGCGTGACGGCGCCACCACGGCCGTGCACATTGGCGCGTGGTATGCGCACTTACGGTAGAGTTTGTGTGCGTCTAGCGGGCGACTCAATCGTTACATAGTAAATCCAAATAGTATGTTTTATAGATAATGTTCCCCTTAATAATAACTGTAAGTTTGTTTATTGTGACTGGTCCCTGGACAGAGGTATTCCTCTTTGCATGATATGAAGGTTTTGGAGCCTCAGCAGGGTGTCTGTGTGTTTCTAGCTAGTACAAAGGGTTTCTGTGTATTTCAAATCACTCAAACAGCTTGCTTATATATCCAGGTTAACCAGTTGTATATCATTACAGTGTTACAATTCTAAGGTTTACAGTGTAAGCATATTCTGAGTTTAAAGTTTATAAAAGTACTGTCTGTGTGTGCGCTCGCAGTGTGTATTCCATACACCCAGCGCAGTGTGTGTACGTTACTTGCGTACCACGTGTGAGGCCTTCATACGCAAATAGCGTATGAAGTGCGTAGCACGTGCACGAGGTTTAGCGGCCACTACGGCTACACGGTATTAGTATATAGCTAATGTTAAAAGGTAGATATTTGACTCTATCACCACGCTTCCATAACAGTGGGCAAACGCTGCCGTGCCACCCCCTCCCTCAACTACCTCCTCTGCCTGTCAATCAGGTAGAGGCGATGGCTAGGGAACGGCGGCTTTCGGCCATCCGGCATATACACATGCGCAGTTCCGACCAGATCGCTGCGCTGCGATAAACTGCAGCGAGCGATCAGGTTGGAATGACCCCCTATATGCAGCTACCTAAAGCTGCCTAATGACGTCGGCCCTGGTCTCTGTGCATACATCTCTATGACTATGGTGTCAGGAGTCTGTATTCTCCCTGTGCATACATCCTTATGACTATGGTGCAAGAGGATGCGGCCAGGATCCCGGTGTTCAGAAACCTGGGTTCGGAATACCAATGCCAGAATACCTAAATTTCTCGGAATACTGACGCCAGGATCCTGACATGGATTACAAAGATGGCGCAGCTATCCCGAATGCTGGGGTCCCGAACGAGGAACTGCCACCATTCAGGAGAGGTAAGCAGCGGTTTAGGCAGTTAGGTTTAGGCTGCGGGGGGAAGATGGGTTAGGGTTAGGCTGCAGGGGACGGTGGGTTAGGCTGCAGGGAGGGAGGGTTAGGGATAGGTACCAATAGGGGAATTTAGGGTTAGGTAGCGGACAGGGAGGGTTAGAGGGTAGTGGAGGGTGGTTAGGGAACCCTGCGCATCCTCGTTGGCATTCAAGCGATTGGGATGCCGGTGTCGAGATACCGACGCCGGCATCCCGACCGCCGCCTTTTCATACTGAACTCCATAGGAATATGCACAGATTATTGAGAAGTATTAGAACACGGGGACATGCACGAAGACTGGAGGGAGGTAGGTGTCAAAGTTGAAAAATATTGCAGTATACATATCACGTACAAACTATACGCACAGATGGCCTCCGTGCGCATACTTGCTCTGCTGTGCATGCGCATATTCGCAATTTGCGTATGGTCACTCCCGCAGTCCCGCGTATTAGCGCGTGGTATGAGTATTTACAGTAAAGTTTGTGAACGCATGGAAGGCTATCAAAACACATTACATATTTAATCCAAATAGTGCACAATGTACACATAGTCTCCCTGCACCACATCAGAAAGTAACAGCAGTTTAAATGGTAACAGAACAAAGGGATTCACCTTTACAGGATAGGAGGGGACAGAACAAGGTTATAAGGTGGTGTTTGGTATCCAGCTGAAGGGTATTTTAGGGGTAACATTCCGGTGTTGGTTTGAGAAAGATTGCATGTTCCTGCGGATAGTTATGTGCAGGAGCAGAATATAGATATAAACTGTATTTACTGTACATTATGTATGCGGCGGGAATCCAGAGGAGACCACCCACAAGAGCAGTTGGAACAGACATCGCCCACCTATTCAAACCGACCTATGACCTCTCCTGTACTGTAAATGACCATCCCTGTGTCCAATGGACAAAGAGGTTACAGTATCCATTGTGTTATGTTTTGGATGAATTGTATAAAGAGAGCCTGCAGCAGGCCTGGTCAGACACAAGACTCACAAAGTTATCTATTAAGGTGACTGAGGACCGGACCGGGTAGCGCGGCGAATCCAATCACGTATGTACCATTGAATGTAGCCATTATTCTGTATTCTATTGTATTGTTTATATTGTAACCCCCTTTCAGCAATAATACGATGTGGTGTCGGAACTTAGTGGTTTAACTACAGAATGGTGTTGTGTCTTTCTTTCCCTGCTAAGGTTTAAAGTGTAATAGCATCGCACTGCATTGCTGCATAAGGTTTAAAGTGTATTCATTGGGTGTGTACGCGCTGTGTGTACTTTGTACCATCAGCACGGCGTTTGTACGCAAAGTCCGTACACGGTACGGGACTCTGTACGCTAACAGCATAAAAGGTGCGTAGAGTGTGTATTAAGTTTAGCGGCCGCAGCGGCTCCATGGTAAAGTGTATTTAAAGTGTGTATAAGGTATAGCTTTTCATTCCTGTATATAAATCAGCATTCTCAATTGGGGGCTCCGTCCAGTTTTCCACATACTCACAGCCTAACAGGTCACAGCAGACTTAATCTATCAGCAAAAGGGTGGACAGAAAGTATCCTACGTATCCTTTTCCTGGTCGATGGATACACTGAAAACCCTGCTTATTTGCTGATTAGATGGCGTCTGCTCTGTATGGTTTGTAGAGATGCTGGTAGAACCCGTAAGGTAAACAGAAAAAAAGCTATTTAAAAATCTGTGAATTTGTTTTGGCGCCAAAGGCGTACACAGCACCCATACTCTTTGTATACCCTCACATTGTTGCCATAACATTCAGATTGCTAGATTCATTTAGACCTGTGTGAAACCGGAGATATTTGTTGCTATAGAGTTAAAACTAAAATAAATATTTAAGGAAGTAAGCGTAAAGCACAAACACAGTCTGGCCTAGTTGTAACGGTTTATACAGAAAGAAACTGTGTTGTGTTTAGTGGCCAATAGTAGTTTTATTGCTCACATTTATAGAGTTATATGATTTGTGCTATTGCGGACGTACGGTTTTGTACACATGTCTCGGACAAAGTATGGAACTGCACACGCGGCGTAAGAGACACGCACGGTTGCGTGTTTATGCAAATTGCGTAAGAGTACGGGCGCTAAGTACAAATTACACAATAGTTCGTTTAGTTTAAAGGTGGGACAGTAGCCACGCTACAATAGCACAAAACTACCCGGTTTCTAAAAAAAAATTTGTATAAAAACCAAATTTAGTATAAATAATTTTTATTTAAATTGCCTCGGGGGGTAACGCTGCCAACCTGAATGAGTCCAAATTTTCTGTACAGAAAAACAAAGTATATTTGAGTGAGCGAATGTAAGAGTGAACGTATTGAACTCCGGAAGTCGGGTCCCGTGGTACACCGAGTAAGTAGAGGCTTGGTGGCATGAAGTGGCTGACTCACGTTAATATAAATTGAAATACGCAAATCGTGAGGTGATTTGTAGAGGAGCGTGATAGTGCATTGTATTGCGAAGTATTGAAGTAAAAAGGTTTTTGTTTTACGCTCCGGGCTGAGGGTCGCAGTTTGTACAACGACCTGTGGTTGTACGGCAGATAGGTAACAAGTACCTATACGCTGTGCGATTGGACTGCACATTTGTGGGTGCGATATATATAGCGCAACTGGATACCCCTTTACGAGCTTTTGCGTAAAATCGCAGTATCATTAGTGCTGTATAGAGAATACGCAGGTGATATTTGTGTATAAGGTTATAGGGAGTTTTCGCTGGTCTCTCTCAGGAAAATCTCCAGCGGTGTATATTTACTGGAATAGGTAAGTCACTCCTAAACACTTCCAGTAAATAGAAACCAATAGGTCCTCGCTGGGTACGCGGTGTTCACTATTGGAGTGAGTCGTGGTACTCAGTGGAGAAGGAGCGAGTGAAAGCGCTAGGTGTCTTTCACCGTCTATCTGCGGTGTGCATTGGGGATTGCGTTTATTGGCAAAAAGTCTACGATGGGATCCAATTGCACAAGCAGTGGGCGTTCAGCAGCCAGGGTTCAGGCTGAAGAAGTGCGACCGAGAGGGTCAGCAAGGTTTATTATGTGTGAAAAGTATGGTTCACACACAGAGGCTTTTTGCAATGAATGGATATGTATGACTAACAAAGATAGGGAACCATTCCCTAGGGTGGGCAGCTTTGAACCAGAGGTATTACAGAACTTAAGGATAAGGATATGTCTGATAAAATCCAGAAAACAAAGGATTAGACATAATCATTGTTTAATTTTATGGCAGCAAGAGGGGGATATGCAAAGGGAACAAATTTGCAAAACAGGTTCAAAACCTAGCGGGAATGAGAACACAAACACACCATTGTCAACACAGGTCGAAGGGGAAGAGATGGCTACAGTCAATGGTATATCCGTAAATGATAGTAGTATGAAAAAACAATGTATTAACCCTGATTTTTGCAAGCTGTATCCTGTTTTGAAGTCTTTTCAATGTTATAGGTCACAAGAAGATGAAGGATCCAGCCAAATCGCAGCTCTCCTCCAAGCAGTCACTTTGCAAGAAACTCAGGTGGGGCCTGTCCAACCAGGTAGTGCAGTAACAATATTCCACA
Source organism: Pseudophryne corroboree (assembly GCF_028390025.1). Lineage (NCBI taxonomy): Eukaryota > Metazoa > Chordata > Amphibia > Anura > Myobatrachidae > Pseudophryne > Pseudophryne corroboree. The sequence continues at coordinate 183,377,953 of NC_086448.1, read as the reverse complement.
ATGAAAGAACTAGTGAGGTCACAGCTACCGGTAAGTATGAGACAGTTCATTGCACAGTGACAACAACACCCCACAGTAAATGGATTAGGAAAGGAATGGTAGAATTACACCCTATCTTAGAGATAGTAACTCCCAATGGGGGAACCGATAGTCAGGGGGTAGTCCTCATCAGGAATAATGCAATGTATTGCCCGTGGCCCAGAGATGAGCTGCGATCAATCATTTCAGAATTCCCCGACCCTCGGAAACATTTAGCCAGATGTCAAAAGTTTATCAGAGATCTGGGTAATGCGTATGAACCGACAAACAAACACTGGCGGATATTTTTGAAAGCGTGCCTACCCCCTAATATTGACTCCACAAAATGTATCACTGATTGTAGATTAGAGTCGGATAGTCCTATGACTGACAGAAACAATCAAGAAAATGTAGAACGAATTAATAGGCAACTAGAGTTGTGTTTCCCCATTAAGTGGAGAAGAATTTTCTCCATAAAACAGAGGGAAAATGAAACGACATCTGAATATTTCCATCGGGCCCTGCAAATAATGGATAGATACATTGGGGTATCAGATACAGGGAACGATGCGAATTACAGGGAAGTGGCTGTCTCTGTGCTTATGGACGGACTCAAAAAGGCAGTTAGGGACAGGGTACAAGCATCTTTGCCTAATTGGAGAGGGGCCACAGTAGCTTGTGTTAGAGCGTGTGCAATTGAAACTCATAAGAATATTGTTAGGAGTAGAAAACAACAGGAGGAGAAGCTGAGGATTGAAAGTATACAGGCTCTTACACCAAAGCTTCATCAACCTAAACCCCAAAACCCAGATAGTAAGAAAAGACCTAGGATATGTTACACTTGTAGGAAGGAAGGGCATTTTGCCAAAGATTGTAGCTATAGTAGAACATATAGTCAATATAGACCCCTAGACAGAGAAAACAAGCCACGTTATTAAACACATAGACGGGATCAAGGGACATATAGTAAGGAATCACAAGCCATATAGAAGACACAGATTCGGTTAATGGGAAGAACAGAATAAATGCAACTATACCCTTTTGACAGAACTTACTGGGGTTAGGAAGAGGTCTCTAAACTTTTGCTTCGTTCTCTAGCAGAAGTGATCTCTAATTAACTTATCAGAAGGTTTGTTAGAGATGGTATACATATAGAGTGCTCCCGCCCAGGAAGCACAAAGTATGTTGGATACCCACGAAGACTAATGTTGCATTTCACTGTTCTAGATGCATGTCCATCACAGGTAGAGGAAATTATCACAAAGATACCGGGTTCCCTATGAACTTAGAATGGACAGGACACTGAATTGATGGCTGGGATAGTCCCAGTAAAGATATAACACACATAGAATTTTTTTTAAGGGAACAGACCGAGTAGAGAATCATTCCCCGTAGTGCCCAATCCAGATGTCAAATTTTGTAAAATATTCTTTGCCTCTATAAATTTACCCGTTACTAATTTCTATGTGATCTTTCTTCAAAGTTTCCTCTTCATCTCTTACGTTCACCGACGGGATTACAGTTCAAAGGCCACATGCCTACTCGGTCCTTCAGAGTTCTGCCCAAATCCAGTATATCTCACCAGCATAGGGACACCAGTATTAATGCAGTGTGCTTGGTCATGCACAAAGGGTGGAGAATGAGAATACTGGTGAAGGGAGACTGTGCATAGACACCGATATGCATGATGGTGTGACAGCCTGATGGTGAACGCAAATCTGACAAATTTTCTTTTTATTATTTCCCCTCTTTTCGCTTTCCACAGACGGTTTACTTCACACAACTGATAATACACAACAGTTCAACAAAATGAAAAAGATATGTGTTCTTTACAGGAAAGGGCAGTCTGGAGGTCAAAGGGATATGGCCAGGAATCCTCAGGACTGTGGACAGGTGGACAAGGTAAGCCAGTAGCCCCCAGAGCATATCTTCCAAGCTTAGCAGAGGCGGCACACGGTCTGACTCATCTGGGTAAAGAGGGTATGTGTAAGCTGGTGAGAGCCTACTGGTGTGCGTCAGGATTCTCTTCTCATTCAGGTAAGAGAGCAATGACATGTTTTACTTGCTTGAGGAAGAATATTGGAAAGTCAATACCAACAGAGCCATCCCATATCCCTCCAACAGACGGACCTTTTCAGGTAATACAAATCGATTTCATACAGTTACCACCCTGTAGGAATTTAAAATATGTGTTAGTTTGTATTGATGTATTTTCCAACTGGGTAGAAGCGTTCCCTGCTGCCACAAATACTGCTACGTTCGCTGCAAAGAAAATTGTGCAGGAATTTGTGTTTAGATATGGTATCCCTAGAATAATTGAAAGTGATAGGGGTACCCATTTTACTGGTGAAGTCTTTCAGGTCATGTGCAAGCTGCTGAAAATTAATAGCAAGCTGCATACTCCGTACCGTCCACAGGCGAGTGCAAAGGTGGAGAGAGTGAATAGCACTATTAAGAACAAGCTGAGCAAATTAATGGCTGAAACTGGATTGTCGTGGCCAGAAGCTTTGCCACTAGTGTTGTACAGCATCAGAACCACTCCCAGGTCTCCCCTTAACCTATCACCCTCTGAAATTCTTTTTGGTCGACAACCTCATGTAATGATAGACCCCCAGGATGATTTGAAATGTAATAATGAAGTGACTGTGAAATATTTGGTTGGGATGAGCCAGCAGCTGAGAAATCAACAAAGAAATTTAAAGCTGGTGATTCCTGACCTACCGTACAGTAATTGTCATGACATTGAACCTGGGGATTATGTGATGATTCGAAATTTCTTACGCTCAGGTTGCCTCATAGACAGGTGGGAAGGACCGCATCAAGTCTTGTTAACCAGCACAACAGCATTGAAGGTCGCCGAAAGAGAGGCTTGGATCCACTCGTCCCACTGCAAGAAGGTCGCTAACCCAGAGAGAACTCGTGACAAAGAGCAGAGTGTAGAGAATCTCGTATCACTGGAGTGTCTGTTCCAGGAAAGTTGAGAGGCAGGACTGTTGAAAGGCATCTGAGCACAGAGAGTAGCAAGAGCTAGAACGGTTGTCGTACCACTTTCTTTTTTCACCTCCCCCTGCATTTTTCCTTTCTTTTCTCCTTCTTATTTTCCTCCTTTCCCCTAACGAAATGGATCGATCACAAGAGACTGCGTTTCGGGTTCTGTTAGTAATTCTGGTTTTGATAAGGACAGTTTGTTTTGGTGAGGGTCCCAGAGAGGTCGAGCAGGGATCTGGAATGGGTTCTGATGGCAAGTATGAATTTGTAGGATCTCAGGATCAGCGCATCACTTTAGTAAAGGCTGGCATCAGTAAGCGCTCTGGTAGTCAGGGAGCTCGGAGGCACTGTGAGGGGTTATTATCTGATGAATATTGTATTTGTAGGAATTGTGCGAATATAGTTGAGGATGGGTGTATCCAGAGATGTGAGTCCAACCTTAATATCGACATGGACCGTCATCCGTTGAGTGATTACAACTCACTAGTGGGTAAGGTCTTAAACCAGACAGAATGCTGGGTGTGCTCACAGGTACCTCAAGGTCAGAGCAAGTCAGGATTAGTACCGTACCCTTTAGCAATAGATGAGGTACTCGAATTACGGGGTGGGAGACTGGTGGACAAGAAATTCAATATCTCTAGGCCCCCTAGTTTGAAGCTCCACCAGTATCATGTAGACAGGTCCTTATTGTGTTTTAATATTTCCAGTTACCGAAAACCGGGAAATTGAGAAGTGACGTGGAATAACCAGACAATGACCTTTTCACACAGAGCTGATAGGATACCCATAGACTCTGAACTTGTACGCCAAATAGCCAACAGTGGGAGGTGTTTTCGGTATAGGTGTACTCGTGGAAGCAAGACCATGTTTGTTGGAAAAGTATCGCCAGGGTATTGTGCTCATATCATCCAGCCCGATACTTGTACTGAGCAGATGGGAGAACTAGGGATTTGTTTCTTCACTTGGAAAGTTTGTAATATGGTGATGTTATATTTTGTCCCCTATGTTCTCCCAGATGATGCCTATTTCATATGTGGGAGGAAGGCGTACAAGTGGCTTGCCCCGAGCTCAGAGGGATTGTGTTATATTGGGAGAGTACTACCAGAGGTCATGACCATAACCCATGATAAGATGAAAGACGTTCACCGCAGTGCTCAGGCTCCTTATACTCATACTCACTATGAACACATCCTCAAGAGACACCTCGTAGATAGGACAGTGTCACAACTGAGGGCCTGAGCTGACGGGAGGCAGCCTCAGTTGTAGGGGCTGAGATGTAGCGGAACCTGGGAGGTTGTATCAGACCCCTGGACATGTAAGTAACATGAATAATAACTGCCCGAAGGCGTGACCACGACAACTTGGATAAAAGTCAATGATGTTTATTATGACAACTCCGCAACACAGCAGCAGTAAAAGAAAACGTAAAAGTCAGCAAAGAATAAATACAGTTCCTGGGTACTACAGGATGGCAGGAGCCACAGGGCACTGGTAGTGTGAGATAGTTCTTATGATCTTCTAGATGGAAAGTCCTTACCAGGCCCGACTGTAGCAATGGAGATAACCCAGGATTGTGCCAGCTGGTGTTCCAGGAAAAGCTGGGTTGCTGAGGATAAAACAGCTGCTGTGGATACTGGCTGGAACCAGACTGTTGTTAGCACGGAGTGGATACTGGCTGGAACCAGTTAAATAATAAATGAACTTGGGAGCGATGAAATATGAACTGAAATGTAGAACTTGAGAGCGGAGAAATAATAATACCGGTGGAGAGTGGTAAAGTGTAGAAAGGACACCGGCCCTTTAAGGGAAGCTGTACTCTGCTGGAAGCTGAGCTGGAAGCAGGTAATGTTGTAGCTGGAAACAGATGAATCCACAATGGATTGGAGAGTCAGGCTACACCGCAGGTGGAATGCTGGTGCGGGTCTCTATGGTGGAAGTCTTGAGACAGGAGCTGGAACCTGGAAGACAATCACAGGAGAGAGACAAACAGGAACTAGGTTTGACAACCAAAGCACTGACGCCTTCCTTGCTCAGGCACAGTGTATTTATACCTGCAGCAAGGAAGGGATTGGCTAGGCAATTATGCAGATTATCAATACTGAGAACAGATTGGTGGAAATGATCAGCTGACAGAATCCAAGATGGCTGCGCCCATGCAGACACTTGGAGGGAAGTTTGGTTTGTAATCCATGTGGTAATGAAAACAGTAATGGCGGCGCCGGTCACCGGAGACAGGAGGCGCCAGGCTGACAGATGCACATCCAACCACGCGGACACAGCGGAGGCCGCGGCTGACGTAATCGCCACTCAGACACTCTGCATGCAGAAGTTCAGGGACGGCGGCGGAGGCCGTGGGAGACGCCATGCCTGGTGTAATATGACGTTTACTGTGACAGCGTCCCAGAGTGACAGGAGAGGATACAGGAATGTACACATCAGGATAACAGATGGGATCCGGTCCTGGAGCGCTGAGCCAGCCTTAGGAGGCATCTGATGGGTAAGAAATGGCGTCCAGATACCCGGATCGTGACAGCACCCCCCCCTTTAGGAGTGGCCCCAGGACACTTCTTTGGCTTTTGAGGAAACTTGGAATGGAATGTCCGGACCAAGGCAGGAGCATGGACATCAGAAGCATTGGTCCATGAACGTTCCTCAGGACCATAACCCTTCCAGTCAATAAGATATTGTAGTTGACCGTAACGGTGACGTGAGTCCAGGATCTTGGCCACTTCATACTCAACGCCTCGTTGAGTTTGGACTTTCGGAGTTGGAGGAAGTGAGGAATGAAACCGATTCAAGATCAGCGGTTTCAACAGGGAAACATGGAATGTCCTGGGTATTTTTAAGAAGGGAGGCAACTGGAGTCTGTAAGCAACAGGATTGATGACTTGTTCAATCTTGAAAGGACCGATATAGCGAGGTGCAAACTTCATACTGGGAACTCTTAACCTCAAATTCTTCGTGGATAACCATACCCGATCACCCACCTTGAGAGCAGGAACTGCTCGACGCTTCTTATCCGCAAACTTCTTGTACCTGAACGATGCCTTGAGCAGAGCTGATCGTACGCTCTTCCAGATATTGGCAAACTGATGCAAGGTGATATCCACTGCGGGAACAGAAGTTGCTGGAAGCGGTTGGAACTCAGGGACTTTAGGGTGGAATCCAAAGTTAGTGAAGAATGGTGTTGAAGCAGATGAAGAATGATACTGGTTGTTATGACAGAACTCGGCCCAGGGAAGTAATTGAACCCAGTCATCTTGAGAGGAGGACACATAGATGCGGAGGAAGGCCTCCAAGTCCTGATTCACCCTCTCGGTTTGACCATTGGTCTGAGGATGGTAAGCCGTGGAAAACTTTAGCTTGACTTGGAGGACTTGACATAAACTTCGCCAGAATTTGGCTGTGAATTGAACTCCTCGATCTGAGATAATTTCTTCAGGAAGACCGTGGAGTCGGAAGATCTCTTGTATGAATACTTGAGCCAACTTGGAAGCTGACGGAAGACCGGTGAGAGGAATGAAGTGTGCCATCTTGGTGAACCGGTCAACTACCACCCAGATGGTATTGAACTTGTTGCACATGGGTAAGTCTGTAATGAAATCCATCGACAAGTGGGTCCATGGTCGACGGGGAACGGATAGTGGAACCAGTTGCCCCGCAGGCGACTGGCGGGATACTTTATGTTGGGCACACTTTGGGCAAGATGCAATAAACTCCAAGACGTCCTTTTTCAGAGTTGGCCACCAATAGGACCTAGAGATAAACTCCAGGGTTTTTTGGATACCGGTATGTCCGGCAAAACGGGAAGCATGGGCCCAATGCATGAGCTTCTTCCTTAGCATCGGCTTCACAAAACTTTTCCCTGATGGGGGCGTAGAGTCCATCCCTACCGTGGAGAATGCCAACGGATTTATAATAGGATGCTTGTCTGAAGACTCTGACTCATTTTCTTGCTCCCATGAGCGGGAAAGGGCATCGGCCTTGCGATTCTGAGAGCCCGGACAGAACTGGAGTTTAAAGTCGAACCTGGAAAAGAAAAGTGCCCATCTGGCCTGACGAGGGTTGAGACATTGTGCGCCCTTCAGGTATAAAAGGTTCTCGTGGTCTGTAAGTATGGTGATTGAATGAGAAGCTCCCTCCAACAGATACCTCCACTCTTCTAGAGCGAGCTTGATGGCTAGCAACTCCTGGTCGCCAATGGCATAGTTGCGCTCAGCTGGGGAGAACTTCCGGGAGAAGAAACTGCAAGGGTGTAAATGGCCATCTTTAGCCCTCTGAGATAACACCGCTCCTACTCCAACGGAGGAGGCATCCACCTCTAAGATGAAAGGAGAGTCGATGTCAGGCTGTTTCAGAACAGGCGCAGAGATGAACCTTTGTTTTAAAAGATGAAATGCTTGCATGGCTTCTTCAGACCACTTGGACGGGTTAGCACCCTTCTTAGTGAAAGCAGTAATAGGCGCCACAATGGTGGAAAAGTCTCGTATAAACTTTCGGTAATAGTTGGCGAACCCTAAGAACCTCTGGACCCCTTTGAGGGTTAAGGGTACCGGCCAATTTTGGATTGCTTGTAGTTTCTCAGGATCCATCTCTAGTCCGGAACCGGACACAATGTACCCTAGAAACGGAATGGACTTGACTTCAAAGACGCATTTTTCTAATTTGCAATAGAGATGATTGACACGGAGACGGGACAGAACCTCTTTAACCCAAAAACGATGTTCCTCTAAATCGTTGGCAAAAATGAGGATATCGTCTAGATAGACCACGACATGACGGTATAGAATGTCTCTGAAGATCTCATTGACAAAATGCTGGAAGACAGCTGGAGCATTGCTCAATCCGAAGGGAATGACGAGGTACTCATAATGTCCGTCACGGGTGTTAAAGGCGGTCTTCCACTCGTCACCCTCACGGATCCGGATGAGATTGTATGCACCTCGCAAGTCCAGCTTTGTAAAGATCGTAGCTCCGCTAACTCTGTCAAAGAGCTCAGTAATCAGGGGTAAAGGATAACGGTTCTTGATGGTAATGTCGTTCAAACCTCTGTAGTCGATGCACGGCCGCAGACCCCCATCTTTCTTTTTTACAAAAAAGAAGCCTGCGCCGGCTGGAGAAGAAGAAGGTCGAATGAACCCCTTTGCTAGGTTCTCTTTAATATATTCCTCCATAGAATGCGTCTCAGGCAGAGACAACGGATAAGTTCGGCCTCGAGGTGGAACCTTCCCTGGAACGAGATCAATCGGACAGTCCCATTCTCTATGAGGAGGAAGGATATCAGCAGAAGCTTTACTGAACACATCCGTGAAATCTTGATATGGAGGAGGTGGAACATCAGACGACCTGGGGGAGGAAGAACAGACAGGCAATACTTTAAACAAACATGTCTCAGCACAGGAGGAACCCCATGCCAGGATTTGCGTAGTCGTCCAATCAATTGTAGGATTGTGAAGACGGAGCCATGGAAGGCCCAGGACCACAGGATGTGTGGCTCTTGGAATCACTAAAAAAGAAATAAGTTCGGAATGAAGAACTCCCACTCTCAGACGAACTGGTAGAGTCCTTAAAGAAATAACTGCATCAAAAATTTTGCTGCCATCCACGGCAGTTAAAGAAATGGACGAAGGAAGTCTCTCGGTGGGTAGGGACCACCGTTTAACATAGGCTTCGGTAATAAAGTTCCCAGCTGCTCCGGAATCAAGGAGGGCAATGACGTTCCGATAACGTTGAGCAACTTGAAGCGAGACTGGGAGATTACAATCTTGAGGAGATGGAGAGGAGATCATTACTCCTAGCCGGCCCTCTCCTTGGCGAGCTAGGATTTGGAGTTTCCCGGACGTTTGGGACAGGCATTAATGGTGTGAGACGGAGCTGCACAATAGAGACAGAGAAACTCGGAGAGACGTCTTCGGCGCTCAGCAGGAGTTAAACGGGAACGACCAAGTTGCATGGGCTCATCTTTAGATGGTGACAGTTGACGAGGAGGAGGAGCAGAAGATTTTGGAGCAGATGATCTTCCACGCTCAGTTGCTCTCTCTCTGACACGTAAATCAACTTTCGTGCAGAGTGAGATTAGCTCATCTAACTTAGAAGGTAAGTCTCTGGTAGCTAACTCATCTTTAATACGCTCAGATAAGCCATGCCAGAATGCAGCATACAGGGCCTCGTCGTTCCAAGCCAGTTCGGATGCCAGGATCTGGAACTGTATCAGATATTGTCCTACAGTACGTGACCCCTGGCGTAAACGGAGAATCTCGGATGAAGCTGAGGTTACCCGGCCTGGCTCGTCGAAGATGCGCCTGAATGTTGACACGAAGGCAGTGTAGGAAGATAGCAGGGTGTCGGACCTCTCCCATAACGGTGATGCCCAATCAAGGGCTGAGCCACTGAGAAGAGAAATAATGTAGGCAATTTTTGTACGGTCACTGGGAAAATTGCCAGGTTGTAGCTCAAACTGAATCTCATACTGGTTGAGAAATCCCCTGCAGAATCTTGGAGATCCGTCAAATTTTGCTGGCGTTGGAAGATGAAGACGTGGAGCAGAAATGGGTAAGGTGGGTGGGGTTATAGCTGGAGTCACTGTGGTTGACGCACCAGACGCGCCTGATCCACGGAGAGTTGTCTGAATCCCATCCAGCCGAGTAGAGAGATCCTGGAGACAGCGGATGATGTGGCCCTGTGCAGCCTCCTGATGTTCTAGTCGGGCTGCCAGTTCTTGCATCGGCCTGGCCGCTTGATCCTGGTCTCCGGCTGGATTCATTAGGTCAGTGCTTACTGTCACAACTGAGGGCCTGAGCTGACTGGAGGCAGCCTCAGTTGTAGGGGCTGAGATGTAGCGGAACCTGGGAGGTTGTATCAGACCCCTGGACATGTAAGTAACATGAATAATAACTGCCCGAAGGCGTGACCACGACAACTTGGATAAAAGTCAATGATGTTTATTATGACAACTCCGCAACACAGCAGCAGTAAAAGAAAACGTAAAAGTCAGCAAAGAATAAATACAGTTCCTGGGTACTACAGGATGGCAGGAGCCACAGGGCACTGGTAGTGTGAGATAGTTCTTATGATCTTCTAGATGGAAAGTCCTTACCAGGCCCGACTGTAGCAATGGAGATAACCCAGGATTGTGCCAGCTGGTGTTCCAGGAAAAGCTGGGTTGCTGAGGATAAAACAGCTGCTGTGGATACTGGCTGGAACCAGACTGTTGTTAGCACGGAGTGGATACTGGCTGGAACCAGTTAAATAATAAATGAACTTGGGAGCGATGAAATATGAACTGAAATGTAGAACTTGAGAGCGGAGAAATAATAATACCGGTGGAGAGTGGTAAAGTGTAGAAAGGACACCGGCCCTTTAAGGGAAGCTGTACTCTGCTGGAAGCTGAGCTGGAAGCAGGTAATGTTGTAGCTGGAAACAGATGAATCCACAATGGATTGGAGAGTCAGGCTACACCGCAGGTGGAATGCTGGTGCGGGTCTCTATGGTGGAAGTCTTGAGACAGGAGCTGGAACCTGGAAGACAATCACAGGAGAGAGACAAACAGGAACTAGGTTTGACAACCAAAGCACTGACGCCTTCCTTGCTCAGGCACAGTGTATTTATACCTGCAGCAAGGAAGGGATTGGCTAGGCAATTATGCAGATTATCAATACTGAGAACAGATTGGTGGAAATGATCAGCTGACAGAATCCAAGATGGCTGCGCCCATGCAGACACTTGGAGGGAAGTTTGGTTTGTAATCCATGTGGTAATGAAAACAGTAATGGCGGCGCCGGTCACCGGAGACAGGAGGCGCCAGGCTGACAGATGCACATCCAACCACGCGGACACAGCGGAGGCCGCGGCTGACGTAATCGCCACTCAGACACTCTGCATGCAGAAGTTCAGGGACGGCGGCGGAGGCCGCGGGAGACGCCATGCCAGGTGTAATATGGCGTTTACTGTGACAGCGTCCCAGAGTGACAGGAGAGGATACAGGAATGTACACATCAGGATAACAGATGGGATCCGGTCCTGGAGCGCTGAGCCAGCCTTAGGAGGCATCTGATGGGTAAGAAATGGCGTCCAGATACCCGGATCGTGACAGACAGAGCACGCAGCCTCTGATTTGATCCATGAATCCACCGGGATTCAATTCCTTCTCGCATTAGACATCACCCGTACTGCCAGAGGAATTATAAATTATAGGTATATCCATGCGCTAGCGAACTTGATAGATAGTATCACTGAGATGTATGACGACACCTTCAGGTATACGGGAAGGGAGTTACAAGCTTACCTGAAGGAACTGATTCAGCACAGGATGGTCCTTAATTATATCATAGCCGTGACAGGTGGGTACTGTTTTACTCTGGCAACTCAATATGGTGTGAAGTGCTGTACCTATATTACGAACAGTACTGACGACCCCACGGAGATCATCGATCAAAAGATGGACGATATCTTGCAGTTGAAGTGGGAGTTCAGGAGGAAGCACAACCTTACCTTAGCGACTGTGAGTAATGAACTGACCGGCTGGGTCTCATGGTTGAACCCACGAAATTGGTTCTCAGGTTTAGGAGAATGGGCTCAAAATTTTATTATGAGTGTAGGGAAGCTTCTCCTTTGTATCCTGGGAGTCGTCATAATTATTGGTTCGATATTTAGGTGTGTTCGAATTCTGACGCGGCGCAAGCACGGCACGAAGTTGATGAGTCTAAGGAGCGAGGGCGCTGTTATAGCAGCAGATTTAATTTATGACCCATCCATAGAGACAGTGTTATGATAAGGATTGCAAATGAATTTCATGGCCTGTTTCTTTCACCCGTTTTTCTTTTGTTTCCCCCTCTGCCCAGATACATCCATCCGGAAAAGACATCAGCCCTACCCAAAATGTTTATGTGAATGTATTTTAGATATGTGTCTTATCTTCATCTCTGCAACCTCCAGATAACAGCACACATAGTCGACAGGTGATATCCACATATACTAGCACTCACATATGTTCCCCCTCCATGTATCATCAATTAAATGTGCACCTAATTTGTTTTAACAAGAAGCCGAAACAGAGTTCGGTAGTGTTTGTTGGCCCATTTACAGACCCTTAATACGGGATGAGAAGGATTTAATGTATACTTCGCAATACCTCGAAGCTTATTTAGAACATATACGGCATGATGATACATGCCCCTCAGACATGGATTCATACATAAATGCTTTCTACTATCCCACTAGGTCATACATTTCCCACCTACAACTCTCCCCCGACCATCCAAAACTTCTGTAGATATTGTATAGATATTTTTCTGTTTAGTGATTAGATAGTGGCAGTTATTGGTGACTGCCAAAGGGTGGACTGTCCTGCGTATTAGCGCATGGTATGAGTATTTACGGTAGAGATTGTGAACGCATAGAAGGCTATCAAAACACATTACATATTTAATCCAAATAGTGCACAATGTACACATAGTCTCCCTGCACCACATCAGAAAGTAACAGCAGTTTAAATGGTAACAGAACAAAGGGATTCACCTTTACAGGATAGGAGGAGACAGAACAAGGTTATAAGGTGGTGTTTGGTATCCAGCTGAAGGGTATTTTAGGGGTAACATTCCGGTGTTGGTTTGAGAAAGATCGAATATTCCTGCGGATAGTTATGTGCAGGAGCAGAATATAGTTATAAACTGTATTTACTGTACATTATGTATGCGGCGGGAATCCAGAGGAGACCACCCACAAGAGCAGTTGGAACAGACATCGTCCACCTATTCAAACCGACCTATGACCTCTCCTGTACTGTAAATGACCATCCCTGTGTCCAATGGACAAAGAGATTACAGTATCCATTGTGTTATGTTTTGGATGAATTGTATAAAGAGAGCCTGCAGCAGGCCTGGTCAGACACAAGACTCACAAAGTTATCTATTAAGATGACTGAGGACCGGACCGGGTAGTGCGGCGAATCCAATCGCGTATGTACCATTGAATGTAGCCATTATTCTGTTGTATTGTATTGTTTATATTGTAACCCCCTTTCGCAATAATACGCTGTGGTGTCGGAACCCAGTGGTTTAACTACAGAATGGTGTCGTGTCTTTCTTTCCCTGCTAAGGTTTAAAGTGTAATAGCATCGGACTGCATTGCTGCATAAGGTTTAAAGTGTATTCATTGGGTGTGTACGCGCTGTGTGTACTTTGTACCGTCAGCGCTGCGTTTGTATGCAAAGTCCGTACACGGTACGGGACTCTGTATGCTAACAGCATAAAAGGTGCGTAGAGTGTGTATTAAGTTTAGCGGCCGCAGCGGCTCCATGGTAAAGTGTATTTAAAGTGTGTATAAGGTATAGCTTTTCATTCCTGTATATAAATCAGCATTCTCATAGGTTCAAGGGAAATTTGAGGAAAAATGAATTCACAGAAAGGGTAGTGGACAAGTGGAATAGCCTCCCATCAGAGGTGGTAGAGGCTAAGACAGTGGAGCAATTTAACATCACAGACCACAGCTCTCTAGTCACAGGTGCTCACCTGTTCCTGCTCCATGGCATACTATTCTCTATTAGAAGTGCTGTCAATTATTTGGAAATAGACCAATATAACACACTTATCCAATGTTCCCAGCATTAATACAGTATGCTACTGTTTAAGTGTTCCTGTATCTGCTGCTCAGCTGGTATTCCTGATTCCTGCTTAGTTATGACCCAGACTCAGATGTGTATGCTTCCTGTACAGACCTTTTGTTCTGTACCCCAATCCATATCTTCCATAAAGAATGTTGACCTTACCTGGCTCACTGAGAAGTGGAACTGCTGAGCAGCACGTGGGGAGAGGATCTCAGGAGGGACACGAGCAGGGGAGAATCAAGAAAATGGCTTGTGTCACCATGGAAACAGGCCATCTGCAAGCCACACATGCTGAATAGACATGGCACTGACATCAGCAGGAGGTCAGAGGTGTCACTGCGTGTAGTGAAATCCCAGTCACACTTTGTATTCCCTGAATGTCGAGAGCCGCGTAAAAGAGGTGTAATGAGGTAGCTGTATGACTAAGCTAAGCGACATGAGCAATTGGCCCATCTAGGAGTTTCACTGCAGTGTCAGACTGGAGGGCAGATATAAAAAAAAGGCCCCAAACAGAACATCATGCAAAGATGTAAAAGAGGTGCAATGAGGTAGCTGTATGAATAAATTAAGCGACTCAAGTGTGCGGCACAAACACCTGTCCCATATAGGGTTGGCACTGCAGTCCCACTACACTAATGGCGGATACCGGACGCACGTCTAACACCAGCATAGTTGTTATGGCTTCAGTAATCCACTTTGCAACAGGGTATATATATATATACGGCAGTATCACTGAAATTATATGGCAGTACCACTAGACATATACGGCAGGATCACTGGACTGGATTTATACTCCAGTACCACTGAAATTATACGGCAGGATCATAGGAATTATACAGCAGTATCACTGGAATTATACGGCAATTTCACTGGAATTATACGCCATTATCATGGGAATTATACGCCAGTATCGCAGGAATTATACGGCAATATCACTGGAATTCTATGCCAGTATCACGGGAATTATACAGCAATATAGCTGGAATTGTATGGCAGTATCACAGGAATTATACGCCAGTATCACGGGAATTATATGGCAATATTACTGGAATTATATGGCAGTATCACAGGAATTATACAGCAATATCACTGGAATTATACGGCAATATCACTGGAATTATACGGCAGTATCACAGGAAAAACACGCCAGTATCCCGAGAATTATACGGCAATATCACTGTAATTATACGGCAATATCACAGGAATTACACGCCAGTATCCCGAGAATTACACGCCAATATCACTGTAGTTATACGCCAGTATCACGGGAATTATATGGCTATATCACTGTAATTATACAGCAATATCACAGGAATTACACGCCAGTATCCCGAGAATTATATGGCAATATCACTGTAGTTATACACCAGTATCACGGGAATTATGTGGCAATATCACTGTAGTTATACACCAGTATCACGGGAATTATGTGGCAATATCACTGTAGTTATACACCAGTATCACGGGAATTATGTGGCAATATCACTGTTATTATACGGCAATTTCACAGGAATTATACGCCAGTATCCCGAGAATTATACGGCAATATCACTGTAATTATACGTCAGTATCACGGGAATTATACGGCAATATCACGGGAATTATATGGCAATATCACTGGTATTATACGCCAGTAACACTGGATATATGGCAGCAGAAGACACCACCACTGTGACTGGTCACTGGACTGATGCTGCACAAGAGAGACACTACCACTGGTCTGATGCAAGACAACACAGCAAAAATGCAAGGGACTTACTTATACAGCAGCCAGCAGCACTGGGGACATATAGCAGCAGAGGACACCAACACTGTGACTGGCTGGACTGATGCAGCATAAGACACTGACTACACTGGACTGAGCAGCACAAGACAGTACTAGAATCGCCACACCACTTTCCCGCCCACACAGACACTTAGGACGGAGACACGTCCCCTCACTACACTCTCCAAGACTGGAGTGAAAATGACCGTGACGCGTGGCTCCTTATATGGAATCCAAACCCCGCGAGGATCCGACAGCGGGATGATGACGTTTTGCCTTGTTCTGGTTTCCGAGTCAGGCGGGAAAACCCGAGCCTGACTCGGATCCGGGCTCATGACGTGAATAGGACCAGTTCTTGCCCTTTTGGCGACCTGGGCAGTAAATAGGGGCATGGCTTCATACAGGGGGCGTGGTCAGTTACGCCCCCTGTACAGTAGAGTAGCGCCGCTGAAAAAGAAAAAAAAAATTTAATACTTACTATCCCATCTCCCGACCGCTGCAGACCTCCGCCGGCGCCGCTCCTCACCTCGGATCTGGCATAGACAGACACTAGAGGTCAATTATGACCCCTAGCGTCTGTGTCACTCCCACAATGCTGTGCGGTGCGCGATGACATCATCGCGCACCGCACAGCAAAGGTCCTTTCCACAAAGGGAAACTAGACGCGTAGCGTCTAGTTCCCTTCACAGCGGGGGACAGGGCCGGACTGGGACCAAAAATAGACCCTGGCATTTTTTAAGCACACAGGCCCACCTCGGTGTCAGCATCTGACTCCTCCCCTTACTATTCCAGACTCCTCCTACTTCTTAGTCTATGCTCTTACAAATATAATTAATATTATAACAACATACAAGTGTACATCATTCTGTATTAAAATACACACAACCATTGGTTGAAGTGGAAATGTTGAAGTGGGGGTATGGAAAAATAAAGGTTGTAACTAAGCGTGCGTGCTCCAGGAAAAAGGGGCGTGGACACGCACGCGCCCCATTCACTAGAATGAGAGCGTCTGTGTGCACTCCCGGCGGGGCTAAGCGGCGACCAATCAGACAGAGAGTGTACCATAGAGGTACTGTGTGCGCCAAAAATATGGGTGTGGCCAATTAAAATGGGACGTGATACACAGACATATGCCCCCAATAATGCAGTGCCAGATCCACAATTGCCCCCACAGTGCCAGGTATACAAATGCCCCCACAGTGCCAGGTATACAAATGCCCCCACAGTGTCAGATCCACAAATGACCCACAGTGCCAGATCCACAAATGCCCCCACAGTGCCAGATCCACAAATGCCCCCACAGTGCCAGATCCACAAAAATGCCCCCACAGTGCCAGATCCACAAATGCCCCCACAGTGCCAGATCCACAAATGCCCCCACAGTGCCAGGTATACAAATGCCCCCACAGTGCCAGGTATACAAATGCCCCCACAGTGCCAGATCCACAAATGCCCCCACAGTGCCAGATCCACAAATGCCCCACAGTGCCAGGTATACAAATGCCCCCACAGTGCCAGATCCACAAATGCCCCCACAGAGCCAGATCCACAAATGCCCCACAGTGCCAGGTATACAAATGCCCCCACAGTGCCAGCCAATTGCCCCACAGTGCCAGGTATACAAATGCCCCCACAGTGCCAGGTAAACAATTGCCCTCACAGTGCCAGCCAATTGCTCCCACAGTGCCAGGTATACAAATGCCCACACAGTGCCAGGTAAACAATTGCCCCCACAGTGCCAGCCAATTGCCCCCACAGTGCCAGGTATACAAATGCCCCCACAGTGTCAGGTAAACAATTGCCCCCACAGTGCCAGCCAATTGCCCCCACAGCAGTGCTGCAGCTGCTTACCGCTGCTACTGCTGCTGCTGCTCCTCCTCCTGCTGTGATTTTACTGAGGCTGTCAGGAGCTCAGAGCATGCCAGTGCGGCTATGTCTGGTGGCGTGTAGCGGACATCAAACCAGCCGCCAGTTCGTGAGCCAATCAGAGCTCGTGGACCGGCAGTGGCGGCTCCTGATTGGCTGCTGGTCCGCGAGCTCTGATTGGCTCACGCACCGGCGGCTGGTTTGAAGTCCACTATACGCCGCCAGACATAGCCGCGCTGGCGCGCTCTCCTCTCCTGACAGCTGAGACACGCTGCCGCTGGACTGAGCGGCAGCGTGTCTCAGTGAGCGCTGGACCGGCCCACATGGCCATCGGCCCTTCTGGCATTTGCCAGAAGTGCCAGATGGCCAGTCGGCCCTGGCGGGGGACCAACGGGGGACACAGCGGGCAGTGGGGGGCACAGCAGTAGAGGATCTTGCCATGGTGCGGCGCCCTCCGGATGGCGCCGGCTCCGGCTCCCAGGCAAAAGTCCTGCTTGCCCGTGGCAAGATCCGCTACTGGACGTGAAGTCCGGTAGGGTTCGGTTCTCTGAGAACCGAACCCGCTCATCTCTAGATGAAACACACTCTATGTCTGACTTACTGTGACAGTGACAACACACAAACACAGGAAAAGTTTACATGCACAATTAACCCACAAAGAGCCCTTCAAGAAAGACACAGAGATAGCCTGGAGCCAGCACACTGCACCCTTACTGCCAATGGCAAGCTAAGCCGGGTCGCAGACTAAGTACCCAGATTGGGGACTTAGTACACTGGTAAACGCTCCCCCCCTGCTATGACCCCCTGGTACCGCTGAGGTAATCTGGAGTCACGTCCCGGTCAGTCAGCATCTGTATCCACTGTAGAGGGAAAATAGCGCTGGTGAGCTGCTGGATCCGCTCATAGTGAAGCCCCGCCCCTTCAATTTCACACGGTCTTCCCGCTTTTTTATACTGACTGAGGTCATTTTAGTGCTTAAAATGGAGTCAGTCACCTTTTAAGTCTGTAATGCTAGTCTGGGTACTGTGTACACCCAACTTCTTCATCATCAATTAACCCCCAACATCATTGTTAACCACTTGACAATCTTAATTCCCTCATCTGCACCTTTATCATTAATTATACTAGTTAGTAAACCCTTTCAGTCTCATCAAAGATCCCCTTATTTTAACTGCCTCCATTATCTACATTAAGCGCCTGTCATAATTAATTCCAATCACCATTCCATCACATCTAATCCCCTAAACCTCAAAATTACATTGCTTCTATTCCTATCACCAGCCCATCACATCTGAGGCAGACCCTTTACAAGTTTCAGCCACATTTTCCATATATCACAGATCCCAAACTCGTCTGAACAAGCAGAATAAAGTACTCAGGCGCAGTACGCGAATGCATAACTGTACTGTACAGCACACGTAAGGCAGTCCGTATGGTAATGCTGACAGCATCGAAAGTAAAAGAGTTTTGTCTGTTTCTATAGATGTCATATTGTGGCTTTACCCAAAATGTGACAATTTATTTGATCAGTCCACAGCACTTTGTTGCAACGTTTCTTATACCCCTTTTCCACTGGAGCCAAAAACCTAGGTTATTGCTGGGTCTACCTGGGTCATAAAAGGGTTCTAGAAAAATATCCCGGCTCGATCTACCCGCCGATCTAATCGGACCGCAGTAGCTAACAGGGTCTTACTCGGGTAAGGGTGCAATGTAAAAGGCGCGACCCAGGTTATTTTACCAGGGTTATGCTTAAAAGCTGCTGATTGGCTGTGTTTGCAGAGGTCCACCTAAAGGGAGTGTCTGTAAATGACATGCAGGGCACACACGGGTTCAGTGTAAACGAGGCTGTTCCGGAAATAAGCTGGGTCCAAGGTGCAATGTAAATAGGGTCTGACCTGGGTTGGAACCCTGTCCAGAAACCCAGGTCAGACCTATGTTTTTGGTGGAAAAGTGGTATAAACTAGAGATGTGCACTGGACATTTTTCGGGTTTTGTGTTTTGGTTTTGGATTCGGTTCCGCGGCCGTGTTTTGGATTCGAACGCGTTTTGACAAAACCTCCCTGAAAATTTTTTGTCGGATTCGGGTGTGTTTTGGATTCGGGTGTTTTTTTTTACAAAAAAACCCTCAAAAACAGCTTAAATCATAGAATTTGGGGGTCATTTTGATCCCATAGTATTATTAACCTCAATAACCATAATTTCCACTCATTTCCAGTCTATTCTGAACATCTCACACCTCACAATATTATTTTTAGTCCTAAAATTTGCACAGAGGTCGCTGGATGACTAAACTAAGCGACCCAAGTGGCCGACACAAACACCTGGCCCATCTAGGAGTGGCACTGCAGTGTCAGACAGGATGGCACTTCAAAAAATAGTCCCCAAACAGCACATGATGCAAAGAAAAAAAGAGGTGCAACAAGGTCGCTGTGTGACTAAGCTAAGCGACACAAGTGGCCGACACAAACACCTGGCCCATCTAGGAGTGGCACTGCAGTGTCAGACAGGATGGCAGATTTAAAAAATAATCCCCAAAGAGCACATGATGCAAAGAAAAAAAGAGGTGCACCAAGGTAGTGACGTGCGGTGAGGACAACGGCTGGGGAGGCACTCCATGTGTCCAATCACATGTGCCTCGCTAAGGGACACAAAATTTAACCAGAACTTTGCGGTCAGTCAGTAGACACAAAATAATACTGGAAGTTCCAGTACTGATCAAGCAAAAAAGCTTCCACCAGGTCTGGGGAGTAACCCGCACCAGGATATGTGAACTATTATATAAATCACACAGTTGGGGTGCCTTTCATAATATCTAATTAAACCCTATTTTTGAGATTCATACATGTATATGTGAAAAAGGATTTGAAGGCTCACGAAGGTGCTACCACCTGGTTTAAACAGGAATATGAAGTCAAATCCCCATAAAGAGGGGAAAAGGGGAAGAAACCATGTACACTTTGAGGTGCACTCACCCAACTAACAAATTTTAATATAATTGTTATTGTAAAACATATATATCCACAGCAGTAATATCACATAAAGGCATGAATGCCCAATGACCTAAATCAATATTGAAGTTTTTATTATATATTTTTATGGGACTTGATTGTCCTTTATTAAGAATAGAGTGAAATATTAAAATTCATGGAGAACAGAAAAGAAGGTAAAAGGTGACAGAAATAGAATAATATGTGAATAAAGATTAAAAACAGAGCTAATGTGTTTCTCCCTTCATATGTTTTCTTGTATTTATTTCAATTGTGCATCCACATACATATATTAGTGCAGTACTGTACCAGTGCTATATTCATATGAGACCTGCAATTTTCATATTAACTAGAGTTTATATGCTGTGTCAGAGGGAAATATGCTGCCTTCCTTTAGAGTCACATACTATTCCGTCAGATTCTAGCCATGTTTAGAGATATTGCAACAATAAGTATCCACTCCTGTCCTAAGGGCTTTAAACGTGGTAGATTGAGTCTAATGTTGTAATCTAAGGAGTGAAACAAAGTTGCTGAGTATATGACTCATACCTGAAATCCTAGAATGTAACACTCTGCAAAGCTGCTAGTATGATATTATATGGGTTGCCTGGGCATAGAGAGGACTGATGGGGATGTGTCTTAGTAAACAGCCTCGCTGTCCTGTGCTCAAAGAATGTCTGCTTAGTAAATCACAGCAGCCTCTAATATCCACTGCTGCTATTTATGATATATGAATAAATGTGCAGAAAAAAATGGGTTTAGTGTCTTCCATATAATGTCAGTACACAGTGATAGGTTATCCTACTACACTGTGTTGGATTGTATCCGTGCAGTGACTTACAGCAGTAATTGATACCTACCAGCAGTGCTTATGATATAGTATTCCTAATGCACAGAGATGTTTTACAAATATTACATATAAATTAGCAGCAGTTGTCTCCCGTACTAAACATTTATTAAATTATGTCCATGCAGGACATATTGATAGCACTAGAATACCACTAGCCGTATTTAGATAAGTATATATGTGGGTATGGTACACTTTATATAAGTATCAGAGGATCATACCCCTGTATATAGATTGACAGCAGTGTGTAGCTGATTGCACTAAATACCCACTAGACACAGAAACAATATAGCATGTGAGACATTTTATAGAGAGATCATTCCGTTTAATTCCATATCTGGCACAAACCCCCACTTGTCACTTCATATTTAATATTAATAGGGTCTGACCCGTAGCCTATGAATAGAGTATTAGTAGGTAAAGGACATGCGTTCAAAGATTCCTCTGAGGCATAAACAAAGTTGGCTCCTAATTATATATTATAGGTCTCGGATGTATGTCATATGTCATTTGCACATTTAAATACTATTGCTAATTCGGGAGCACATAGCTAAAGCCTATGCGCATTTCACTCCTATTGCGCTTCCTCAGGGCAATATGTGACGGGTCCCGCTTCCC
This sequence comes from Pseudophryne corroboree, assembly GCF_028390025.1. NCBI lineage: Eukaryota > Metazoa > Chordata > Amphibia > Anura > Myobatrachidae > Pseudophryne > Pseudophryne corroboree. The sequence goes on along the minus strand of NC_086448.1, from coordinate 183,356,261 downwards.
TGCTTGGGAGGGGGAGGGGGGGGGGGGGGGGAGACCAGGTGACAAGGGAATACCAGGGGGGGGGGGGGGGGGTGCGCTTTACCAATAATTACTTTTTCCCTACCTGTGTCACACAAGATGAGAGGCCAGCAGGAGATGATTGTTTTTAATGCGCAGCGGGTGCTGGCAGATGCTGTCCCTCCGGCAGGAGTGAGGTCAGGGGGAATGAAGGGAGGGGAGCTCCCGAGTCCGTTCCTTGTCCTGCCGTTCAGTACGGGTGATTGGACAGCGGTTCCAGTGCTGGATCCGCTGGCCCAATCACATGTGCCTCACTGGCAGGGGCGTGCTTCCCCTGCCAGCGAGGCACTTGTAGAAGTGCCGCTTTCAGTGTTTTTTTTTTTACATGGGCTTTTACTGCCCAGTGTTTGGCTCCGCCCACCGCTCTGTCCCCGTTCCCACTGTCAGCGGGAGGCACTGCTATCAGTGCCTCCCAAACTAGTTTAATAAACTAAGATTATTAGAATAATATAAAGAAGATACATATGACAGGATATTGTCATATGTATCTTCTTTGTATTATTTTAGTCATTAATGACAGGGGAGGCACTGCCTCCCCTGACTGCACGTCCCTGCACCAAGGTCGCTGGATGGTTAAGCTAAGCGACCCAAGTGGCCGACACAAACACCTGGCCCATCTAGGAGTGGTACTGCAGTGTCAGACAGGATGGCATTAAAAAAAATAGCCCCCAAACAGCACATGATGCAAAGATAAATTAAAGAGGTGCAAGATGGAATTGTCCTTGGGACCCCCCACCCACCCTTATGTTGTATAAACAGGACATGCACACTTTAACAAACCCATCATTTCAGCCACAGGGTCTGCCACACGACTGTGGCTGAAATGACTGGTTGGTTTGGGCCCCCACCAAAAAAGAAGTAATCAATCTCTCCTTGCACAAACTGGCTCTACAGAGCCAAGATGTCCACCTCCTCTTCATCGTCCGATTCATCACCCCTTTCACTGTGTACATCCCCCTCCTCACAGAGTATTATTAATTCATCCCCACTGGAATCCACCATCTCAGGTCCCTGTGTACTTTCTGGAGGCAATTTCTGGTGAATGTCTCCACGGAGGAACTGATTATAATTCATTTTGATGAACACCATCTTCTCCACATTTTCTGGAAGTAACCTCGTACGCCGATTGCTGACAAGGTGACCAGCTGCACTAAACACTCTTTCGAAGTACACACTGGAGGGGGGGGCAACTTAGGTAAAATAAAGCAAGTTTGTGCAAGGGCCTCCAAATTGCCTCTTTTTCCTGCCAGTATACGTACGGACTGTCTGACGTGCCTACTTGGATGCGGTCACTCATATAATCCTCCACCATTCTTTCAATGGTGACAGAATCATATGCAGTGACAGTAGACGACATGTCAGTAATCATTGGCAGGTCCTTCAGTCCGGACCAGATGTCAGCACTCGTTCCAGACTGCCCTGCATCACCGCCAGTGGGTGGGCTCGGAATTCTTAGCCTTTTCCTCGCACCCCCAGTTGCGGGAGAATGTGAAGGAGGAGCTGTTGACGGGTCACGTTCCACTTGACTTAACAAGTGTCTCACCAGCAGGTCTTTGAACCTCTGCAGACTTGTGTCTGCCGGAAAGAGAGATCCAACGTAGGTTTTAAATCTACGATCGAGCACGGTGGCCAAAATGTAGTGCTCTGATTTCAACAGATTGACCACCCGTGAATCCTGGTTAAGCGAATTAAGGGCTCCATCCACAAGTCCCACATGCCTAGTGGAATCGCTCTGTTTTAGCTCCTCCTTCAATCTCTCCAGCTTCTTCTGCAAAAGCCTGATGAGGGGAATGACCTAACTCAGGCTGGCAGTGTCTGCACTGACTTCACGTGTGGCAAGTTCAAAGGGTTGGAGAACCTTGCACAATGTTGAAATCATTCTCCACTGCGCTTGAGTCAGGTGCATTCCCCCTCCTTTGCCTATATCGTAGGTAACTGTATAGGCTTGAATGGCCTTTTGCTGCTCTTCCATCCTCTGAAGCATATAGAGGGTTGAATTCCACCTCATTACCACCTCTTGCTTCAGATGATGGCGGGGCAGGTTCAGGAGTGTTTACTGGTGCTCCAGTCTTCGGCATGCGGTGGCTGAATGCCGAAAGTGGCCCGCAATTCTTCGGGCCACTGACAGCATCTCTTGCACGCCCCTGTCGTTTTTTAAAAAATTCTGCACCACCAAATTCAATCTACGTGCAAAACATGTGACGTGCTGGAATTTACCCACATGTAATGCACGCACAATATTGGTGGCGTTGTCCGATGTCACAAATCCCCAGGAGAGTCCAATTGGGGTAAGCCATTCTGCGATGATGTTCCTCAGTTTCTGTAAGAGGTTGTCAGCTGTGTACCTCTTATGGAAAGCGGTGATACAAAGCGTAGCCTGCCTAGGAACGAGTTGGCGTTTGCAAGATGCTGCTACTGGTGCCGCCGCTGCTGTTCTTGCTGCGGGAGGCAATACATCTACCCAGTGGGCTGTCACAGTCATATAGTCCTGAGTCTGCCCTGCTCCACTTGTCCACATGTCCGTGGTTAAGTGGACATTGGGTACAACTGCATTTTTTAGGACACTGGTGACTCTTTTTCTGAGGTCTGTGTACATTCTCAATATCGCCTGCCTAGAGAAATGGAACCTAGATGGTATTTGGTACCGGGGACACAGTACCTCTAGCAAATCTCTAGTTTCCTGTGAATTAACGGTGGATACCGGACACCAGTGACGTGCGGTGAGGTCATTGGCTGGGGAGGCACTGATATATATTTTTTTATATATTTATATATATATATATATATATATATATATATATAGTGTTTGAAGTGGAAATTTTGAGGTGGGGGTATGCAACAGTTAAGGATGCAAGTATGTGCGCGCCGAAGGCGCGCACGCTCCAGAAAAGGGGGCGTGGTCACCCAATAGGTGGCGTGTCCAGTGTAGTAGAACACCTTATACTATCTAGTACTGGTGCCCCTTTTACCTTGTAGCACACGGTAGGAGCCGAAATTCACATTATAGCACATGGTACGAGCCGAAATTCACATTGTAGCACACTCAATGAGCCGACATTTACATTGTAGCACACTGAATGAGCCGAAATTCACATTATAGCACACTGAATGAGCCGAAATTCACATTATAGCACACTGAATGAGCCGAAATTCACATTGTAGCACACTGAATGAGCCGAAATTCACATTGTAGCACACTGAATGAGCCGAAATTCACATTGTAGCACACTGAATGAGACGAAATTCACATTGTAGCACACTGAATGAGCCGAAAGTCACATTGTAGCACACTGAATGAGCCGAAAGTCACATTGTAGCACACTAAATGAGCCGAAATTCACATTGTAGCACACTGAATGAGCCGAAATTCACATTGTAGCACACTGAATGAACCGAAATTCACATTGTAGCACACTGAATGAGCCGAAAGTCACATTGTAGCACACTGAATGAGCTGAAATTCACATTGTAGCACACTGACTGAGCCGACATTCACATTGTAGCACACTGACTGAGCCGACATTCACATTGTAGCACAATGAATGAGCCGACATTCACATTGTAGCACACTGAATGAGCCGAAAGTCACATTGTAGCACACTGAATGAGCCGAAATTCACATTGTAGCACACTGAATGAGCCGAAATTCACATTGTAGCACACTGAATGAGCCGAAAGTCACATTGTAGCACACTGAATGAGCCGAAATTCACATTGTAGCACACTGAATGAGCCGAAATTCACATTGTAGCACACTGAATGAGCCGAAAGTCACATTGTAGCACACTGAATGAGCCGAAATTCACATTGTAGCACACTGAATGAGCCGAAATTCACATTGTAGCACACTGAATGAGCCGAAAGTCACATTGTAGCACACTGAATGAGCCGAAATTCACATTGTAGCACACTGAATGAGCCGAAATTCACATTGTAGCACACTGAATGAGCCGAAAGTCACATTGTAGCACACTGAATGAGCCGAAATTCACATTGTAGCACACTGACTGAGCCGACATTCACATTGTAGCACACTGACTGAGCCGACATTCACATTGTAGCACAATGAATGAGCCGACATTCACATTGTAGCACACTGAATGAGCCGAAATTCACATTATAGCACACTGAATGAGCCGAAATTCACATTATAGCACACTGAATGAGCTGAAATTGTGATAGCAGGGAGAGCCAGAGTGACGACAGGGAGAGCCAGAGTGACGACAGGGAGAGAGAGTGACGACAGTGACAGCAGGGAGAGAGAGTGACAGCAGGGAGAGAGAGAGTGACGATAGTGACAGCAGGGAGAGAGAGTGACGACAGTGACAGCAGGGAGAGAGAGTGACAGCAGGGAGAGAGAGAGTGACGATAGTGACAGCAGGGAGAGAGAGTGACAGCAGGGAGAGAGAGAGTGACGATAGTGACAGCAGGGAGAGAGAGTGACGATAGTGCGATAGTGACAGCAGGGAGAGAGAGTGACGACAGTTGACAGCAGGGAAAGAGAGTGACAGCAGGGAGAGAGAGAGTGACGATAGTGACAGCAGGGAGAGAGAGTGACGACAGTTGACAGCAGGGAAAGAGAGTGACAGCAGGGAGAGAGAGAGTGACGATAGTGACAGCAGGGAGAGAGACGACAGTGACAGCAGGGAGAGAGAGTGACAGCAGGGAGAGAGATTGACGACAGGGAGAGAGAGTGTGACAGTAGGGACAGGGACAGTAACGACAGGGAAAGAGGGTGACAGCAGGTGAACATTACCTGACTCATTTGTTGCGGCTGGTGGCGGTGAGTGGCTGGCGGCGGTGGGCGGCGGTGAGCGGCTGTGCGCTCTACACAGCCGCCGGCCGTCAAGCAGGGGCTTCTGTCTGAGAGAGGGCGGAGGAGGAGAGCACCGGGCGCCGCTCAATTCACGCTGGGTCTGTGGCTTCCCACCGCTGTCGCCGTGCACATTAGCCAGCGTTTGGGCCAGCAGGGGACATGGAACACACTTTAGCTAGTAGGGGGAGGGGGGTACATGGCACACACACATTAGCTAGTAGGGGGAGGGGGGGACATGGAACACACACATTAGCTAGCAGGGGGAGGGGGGACATGGAACACACACATTAGCTAGTAGGGGGAGGGGGGACATGGCACACACACATTAGCTAGTAGGGGGAGGGGGGGACATGGAACACACACATTAGCTAGTAGGGGGAGGGGGGGGACATGCCACACACACATTAGCTAGTAGGGGGAGGGGGGACATGGCACACACACACAGTAGCTAGTAGGGGGAGGGGGGGGACATGCCACACACACATTAGCTAGTAGGGGGAGGGGGGACATGGCACACACACATTAGCTAGTAGGGGGAGGGGGGGACATGGAACACACACATTAGCTAGTAGGGGGAGGGGGGGGACATGGAACACACACATTAGCTAGTAGGGGGAGGGAGGGACATGGAACACACACATTAGCTAGTAGGGGGAGGGGGGGACACGGAAAACACTTTACCTAGATTACAGTAGGAAGATCTTCCGTTCCGCTCTCCCCCTCCTCCCTGTACCGCTGCTGCTGCACTCACTGTCTTCAGGCTCTGCCTGTGTGTGACAGGCGCCGGACCAGCAGCGGTAGCAACAGCAAGGACACTGTGAGTAAGGAGGCAGGGAGGGGGAGCTGCACTTAATGAAGTCAGCCCCGCATGGACTCCTGGGCATCCCGGCGCCGCCGCAGCTGGAGCAGTATGACTGGTCCCGGCGCCGCTTCTCCCGGCCACGTCTATGTGATTGGACCAGCGGATCCAGCACTGGATCCGCTGTCCAATCACAGGTGCCTCGCTAGCAGGGGCGTGCTTTCCCTGCCAGCGAGGCACTTGGCTGAGGGAGTTGGTGGTGTGGTTTGCAGGAGCTTGGTTACAAGAGGAAGGGATTTAGTTGTCAGTGGACTGCTTCCGCTGTCACCCAAAGTTTTTGAACTTGTCAATGACTTCTGATGAATGCGCTCCAGGTGACGTATAGGCGAGGATGTTCCTAGGTGGTTAACGTCCTTACCCCTACTAATTACAGCTTGACAAAGGCAACACACGGCTTGACACCAGTTGTCCGCATTTCTGTTGAAATAATTCCACACCGAAGAGGTGATTTTTTTTGTAATTTTACCAGGCATGTCAATGGCCATATTCGTCCCACAGACAACAGGTGTCTCCCCGGGTGCCTGACTTAAACAAACCACCTCACCATCAGAATCCTCCTTGTCAATTACCTCCTCAGTGCCAGCAACACCCATATCCTCATCCTGGTGTACTTCAACAGTGACATCTTCAATTTGACTATCAGGAACTGGACTGCGGGTGCTCCTTCCAGCACTTGCAGGGGGCGTGCAAATGGTGGAAGGCGCCACCTCTTCCCGTCCAGTGTTGGGAAGGTCAGGCATCGCAACCGACTCAATTGGAGTCTACTTGGGGATTTGTGATTTAGAAGAACGCACAGTTCTTTGCTGTGCTGTTGCCAGCTTAAGTCTTTTCATTTTTCTAGCAAGAGGATGAGTGCTACCATCCTCATGTGAATCTGAACCACTAGCCATGAACATAGGCCAGGGTCTCAGCCGTTCCTTGCCACTCCGTGTCGTAAATGGCATATTGGCAAGTTTACGCTTCTCCTCAGACGCTTTTAATTTAGATTTTTGGGTCATTTTACTGAAATTTTGTTTTTTGGATTTTACATGCTCTCTACTATGACATTGGGCATCGGCCTTGGCAGACGACGTTGATGGCATTTCATCGTCTCAGCCATGACTAGTGGAAGCAGCTTCAGCACAAGGTGGAAGTGGATCTTGATCTTTCCCTATTTTACCCTCCACATTTTTGTTCTCCATTTTTTAATGTGTGGAATTATATGCCAGTAATATATCAATAGCAATGGCCTACTGTACCGTACTGCTATATATTATATACCGGTGGTCAGCAAAATTATGCACTGTCCTCCTACTACTGCGCAAAACTTAAATCCACCACAGGTATGGATGGATAGTATACTTGACGACACAGAGGTAGGTAGAGCAGTGGACTACTGTACCGTACTGCTATATATTATAAACTGGTGGTTAGCAAAATTATGCACTGTCCTCCTACTACTGCGCAAAACATAAATGCACCGCAGGTATGGATGGATAGTATACTTGATGACACAGAGGTAGGTAGAGCAGTGGACTACTGTACCGTACTGCTATATATTATATACTGGTGGTCAGCAAAATTCTGCACTGTCCTCCTACTATATATACTGCGCAAAACTTAAATGCACCACAGGTATCGATGGATAGTATACTTGACGACACAGAGGTAGGTAGAGCAGTGGACTACTGTACCGTACTGCTATATATAATATACTGGTGGTCAGCAAAATTATGCACTGTCCTACTACTACTGCGCAAAACTTAAATCCACCACAGGTATGGATAAATAGTATACTTGACGACACAGAGGTAGGTAGAGCAGTGGACTACTGAACCGTACTGCTATATATTATATACTGGTGGTCATCAAAATTCTGCACTGTCCTCCTACTATATATACTAGAGATGAGCGGGTTCGGTTTCTCTGAAACCGAACCCGCACGAACTTCATGTTTTTTTTACGGGTCCGAGCAGACTCGGATCCTCCCGCCTTGCTCGGTTGACCCGAGCGCGCCCGAACGTCATCATGACGCTGTCGGATTCTCGCGAGACTCGGATTCTATATAAGGAGCCGCGCGTCGCCGCCATTTTCACACGTGCATTGAGATTGATAGGGAGAGGACGTGGCTGGCGTCCTCTCCATTAGAAATTAGATTAGAAGAGAGAGAGAGATTGTGCAGAGTCAGACAGAGTTTACCACAGTGACCAGTGCAGTTGTTGTTAGTTAACTTTTATTTATTTTAATATAATATATCCGTTCTCTGCTATATCCGTTCTCTGCCTGAAAAAAAACGATACACAGCAGCAGCCAGTCACACAGTGTGACTCAGTCTGTGTGCACTCAGCTCAGCCCAGTGTGCTGCACATCAATGTATAAAAGGCAAAGCTTATAATAATTGTGGGGGAGACTGGGGAGCACTGCAGGTTGTTATAGCAGGAGCCCCCAGGAGTACATAATATTATATTAATTTAAAATTAAACAGTGCACACTTTTGCTGCAGGAGTGCCACTGCCAGTGTGACTAGTGGTGACCAGTGCCTGACCACCAGTATAGTAGTATATTGTTGTATGTATTGTATACTATCTCTTTATCAACCAGTCTATATTAGCAGCAGACACAGTACAGTGCGGTAGTTCACGGCTGTGGCTACCTCTGTGTCGGCAGTCGGAACTCGGCAGGCAGTCCGTCCATCCATAATTGTATTACAATATATACCACCTAACCGTGGTATTTTTTTTTCTTTCTTTATACCGTCGTCATAGTGTCATACTAGTTGTTACGAGTATACTACTATCTCTTTATCAACCAGTGTACAGTGCGGTAGTTCACGGCTGTGGCTACCTCTGTGTCGGCAGTCGGCAGGCAGTCCGTCCATCCATAATTGTATTATTATTATAATATATACCACCTAACCGTGGTTTTTTTTTCATTCTTTATACGGTCATAGTGTCATACTAGTTGTTACGAGTATACTACTATCTCTTTATCAACCAGTGTACAGTGCGGTAGTTCACGGCTGTGGCTACCTCTGTGTCGGCAGTCGGCAGGCAGTCCGTCCATCCATAATTGTATTATTATTATAATATATACCACCTAACCGTGGTTTTTTTTTCATTCTTTATACCGTCGTCATAGTGTCATACTAGTTGTTACGAGTATACTACTATCTCTTTATCAACCAGTGTACAGTGCGGTAGTTCACGGCTGTGGCTACCTCTGTGTCGGCAGTCGGCAGGCAGTCCGTCCATCCATAATTGTATTATTATTATAATATATACCACCTAACCGTGGTTTTTTTTTCATTCTTTATACCGTCGTCATAGTGTCATACTAGTTGTTACGAGTATACTACTATCTCTTTATCAACCAGTGTACAGTGCGGTAGTTCACGGCTGTGGCTACCTCTGTGTCGGCAGTCGGCAGGCAGTCCGTCCATCCATAATTGTATTATTATTATAATATATACCACCTAACTGTGGTATTTTTTTTTCTTTCTTTATACCGTCGTCATAGTGTCATACTAGTTGTTACGAGTATACTACTATCTCTTTATCAACCAGTGTACAGTGCGGTAGTTCACGGCTGTGGCTACCTCTGTGTCGGCAGTCGGCAGGCAGTCCGTCCATCCATAATTGTATTATTATTATAATATATACCACCTAACTGTGGTATTTTTTTTTCTTTCTTTATACCGTCGTCATAGTGTCATACTAGTTGTTACGAGTATACTACTATCTCTTTATCAACCAGTGTACAGTGCGGTAGTTCACGGCTGTGGCTACCTCTGTGTCGGCAGTCGGCAGGCAGTCCGTCCATCCATAATTGTATTATTATTATAATATATACCACCTAACCGTGGTTTTTTTTTCATTCTTTATACCGTCGTCATAGTGTCATACTAGTTGTTACGAGTATACTACTATCTCTTTATCAACCAGTGTACAGTGCGGTAGTTCACGGCTGTGGCTACCTCTGTGTCGGCAGTCGGCAGGCAGTCCGTCCATCCATAATTGTATTATTATTATAATATATACCACCTAACTGTGGTATTTTTTTTTCTTTCTTTATACCGTCGTCATAGTGTCATACTAGTTGTTACGAGTATACTACTATCTCTTTATCAACCAGTGTACAGTGCGGTAGTTCACGGCTGTGGCTACCTCTGTGTCGGCAGTCGGCAGGCAGTCCGTCCATCCATAATTGTATTATTATTATAATATATACCACCTAACCGTGGTTTTTTTTTCATTCTTTATACCGTCATAGTGTCATACTAGTTGTTACGAGTATACTACTATCTCTTTATCAACCAGTGTACAGTGCGGTAGTTCACGGCTGTGGCTACCTCTGTGTCGGCACTCGGCAGGCAGTCCGTCCATCCATAATTGTATTATTATTATAATATATACCACCTAACCGTGGTTTTTTTTTCATTCTTTATACCGTCGTCATAGTGTCATACTAGTTGTTACGAGTATACTACTATCTCTTTATCAACCAGTGTACAGTGCGGTAGTTCACGGCTGTGGCTACCTCTGTGTCGGCAGTCGGCAGGCAGTCCGTCCATCCATAATTGTATTATTATTATAATATATACCACCTAACTGTGGTATTTTTTTTTCTTTCTTTATACCGTCGTCATAGTGTCATACTAGTTGTTACGAGTATACTACTATCTCTTTATCAACCAGTGTACAGTGCGGTAGTTCACGGCTGTGGCTACCTCTGTGTCGGCAGTCGGCAGGCAGTCCGTCCATCCATAATTGTATTATTATTATAATATATACCACCTAACCGTGGTTTTTTTATACCACCTAACCGTGGCAGTCCGTCCATAATTGTATACTAGTATCCAATCCATCCATCTCCATTGTTTACCTGAGGTGCCTTTTAGTTCTGCCTATAAAATATGGAGAACAAAAAAGTTGAGGTTCCAAAATTAGGGAAAGATCAAGATCCACTTCCACCTCGTGCTGAAGCTGCTGCCACTAGTCATGGCCGAGACGATGAAATGCCAGCAACGTCGTCTGCCAAGGCCGATGCCCAATGTCATAGTACAGAGCATGTCAAATCCAAAACACCAAATATCAGAAAAAAAAGGACTCCAAAACCTAAAATAAAATTGTCGGAGGAGAAGCGTAAACTTGCCAATATGCCATTTACCACACGGAGTGGCAAGGAACGGCTGAGGCCCTGGCCTATGTTCATGGCTAGTGGTTCAGCTTCACATGAGGATGGAAGCACTCAGCCTCTCGCTAGAAAACTGAAAAGACTCAAGCTGGCAAAAGCACCGCAAAGAACTGTGCGTTCTTTGAAATCCCAAATCCACAAGGAGAGTCCAATTGTGTCGTTTGCGATGCCTGACCTTCCCAACACTGGACGTGAAGAGCATGCGCCTTCCACTATTTGCATGCCCCCTGCAAGTGCTGGAAGGAGCACCCGCAGTCCAGTTCCTGATAGTCAGATTGAAGATGTCAGTGTTGAAGTACACCAGGATGAGGAGGATATGGGTGTTGCTGGCGCTGGGGAGGAAATTGACCAGGAGGATTCTGATGGTGAGGTGGTTTGTTTAAGTCAGGCACCCGGGGAGACACCTGTTGTCCGTGGGAGGAATATGGCCGTTGACATGCCAGGTGAAAATACCAAAAAAATCAGCTCTTCGGTGTGGAGGTATTTCACCAGAAATGCGGACAACAGGTGTCAAGCCGTGTGTTCCCTTTGTCAAGCTGTAATAAGTAGGGGTAAGGACGTTAACCACCTCGGAACATCCTCCCTTATACGTCACCTGCAGCGCATTCATAATAAGTCAGTGACAAGTTCAAAAACTTTGGGTGACAGCGGAAGCAGTCCACTGACCAGTAAATCCCTTCCTCTTGTAACCAAGCTCACGCAAACCACCCCACCAACTCCCTCAGTGTCAATTTCCTCCTTCCCCAGGAATGCCAATAGTCCTGCAGGCCATGTCACTGGCAAGTCTGACGAGTCCTCTCCTGCCTGTGATTCCTCCGATGCATCCTTGCGTGTAACGCCTACTGCTGCTGGCGCTGCTGTTGTTGCCGCTGGGAGTCGATGGTCATCCCAGAGGGGAAGTCGTAAGCCCACTTGTACTACTTCCAGTAAGCAATTGACTGTTCAACAGTCCTTTGCGAGGAAGATGAAATATCACAGCAGTCATCCTACTGCAAAGCGGATAACTGAGTCCTTGACAACTATGTTGGTGTTAGACGTGCGTCCGGTATCCGCCGTTAGTTCACAGGGAACTAGACAATTTATTGAGGCAGTGTGCCCCCGTTACCAAATACCATCTAGGTTCCACTTCTCTAGGCAGGCGATACCGAGAATGTACACGGACGTCAGAAAAAGACTCACCAGTGTCCTAAAAAATGCAGTTGTACCCAATGTCCACTTAACCACGGACATGTGGACAAGTGGAGCAGGGCAGGGTCAGGACTATATGACTGTGACAGCCCACTGGGTAGATGTATGGACTCCCGCCGCAAGAACAGCAGCGGCGGCACCAGTAGCAGCATCTCGCAAACGCCAACTCTTTCCTAGGCAGGCTACGCTTTGTATCACCGCTTTCCAGAATACGCACACAGCTGAAAACCTCTTACGGCAACTGAGGAAGATCATCGCGGAATGGCTTACCCCAATTGGACTCTCCTGTGGATTTGTGGCATCGGACAACGCCAGCAATATTGTGTGTGCATTAAATATGGGCAAATTCCAGCACGTCCCATGTTTTGCACATACCTTGAATTTGGTGGTGCAGAATTTTTTAAAAAACGACAGGGGCGTGCAAGAGATGCTGTCGGTGGCCAGAAAAATTGCGGGACACTTTCGGCGTACAGGCACCACGTACAGAAGACTGGAGCACCACCAAAAACTACTGAACCTGCCCTGCCATCATCTGAAGCAAGAAGTGGTAACGAGGTGGAATTCAACCCTCTATATGCTTCAGAGGTTGGAGGAGCAGCAAAAGGCCATTCAAGCCTATACAATTGAGCACGATATAGGAGATGGAATGCACCTGTCTCAAGTGCAGTGGAGAATGATTTCAACGTTGTGCAAGGTTCTGATGCCCTTTGAACTTGCCACACGTGAAGTCAGTTCAGACACTGCCAGCCTGAGTCAGGTCATTCCCCTCATCAGGCTTTTGCAGAAGAAGCTGGAGGCATTGAAGAAGGAGCTAACACGGAGCGATTCCGCTAGGCATGTGGGACTTGTGGATGCAGCCCTTAATTCGCTTAACAAGGATTCACGGGTGGTCAATCTGTTGAAATCAGAGCACTACATTTTGGCCACCGTGCTCGATCCTAGATTTAAAGCCTACCTTGGATCTCTCTTTCCGGCAGACACAGGTCTGCTGGGGTTGAAAGACCTGCTGGTGACAAAATTGTCAAGTCAAGCGGAACGCGACCTGTCAACATCTCCTCCTTCACATTCTCCCGCAACTGGGGGTGCGAGGAAAAGGCTCAGAATTCCGAGCCCACCCGCTGGCGGTGATGCAGGGCAGTCTGGAGCGACTGCTGATGCTGACATCTGGTCCGGACTGAAGGACCTGACAACGATTACGGACATGTCGTCTACTGTCACTGCATATGATTCTCTCAACATTGATAGAATGGTGGAGGATTATATGAGTGACCGCATCCAAGTAGGCACGTCACACAGTCCGTACTTATACTGGTAGGAAAAAGAGGCAATTTGGAGGCCCTTGCACAAACTGGCTTTATTCTACCTAAGTTGCCCTCCCACAAGTGTGTACTCCGAAAGAGTGTTTAGTGCCGCCGCTCACCTTGTCAGCAATCGGCGTACGAGGTTACATCCAGAAAATGTGGAGAAGATGATGTTCATTAAAATGAATTATAATCAATTCCTCCGCGGAGACATTGACCAGCAGCAATTGCCTCCACAAAGTACACAGGGAGCTGAGATGGTGGATTCCAGTGGGGACGAATTGATAATCTGTGAGGAGGGGGATGTACACGGTGATATATCGGAGGGTGAAGATGAGGTGGACATCTTGCCTCTGTAGAGCCAGTTTGTGCAAGGAGAGATTAATTGCTTCTTTTTTGGGGGGGGTCCAAACCAACCCGTCATATCAGTCACAGTCGTGTGGCAGACCCTGTCACTGAAATGATGGGTTGGTTAAAGTGTGCATGTCCTGTTTTGTTTATACAACATAAGGGTGGGTGGGAGGGCCCAAGGATAATTCCATCTTGCACCTCTTTTTTCTTTTCTTTTTCTTTGCATCATGTGCTGATTGGGGAGGGTTTTTTGGAAGGGACATCCTGCGTGACACTGCAGTGCCACTCCTAGATGGGCCCGGTGTTTGTGTCGGCCACTAGGGTCGCTTATCTTTCTCACACAGTCAGCTACCTCATTGCGCCTCTTTTTTTCTTTGCGTCATGTGCTGTTTGGGGAGGGTTTTTTGGAAGGGACATTCTGCGTGACACTGCAGTGCCACTCCTAGATGGGCCCGGTGTTTGTGTCGGCCACTAGGGTCGCTTATCTTACTCACACAGCGACCTCGGTGCAAATTTTAGGACTAAAAATAATATTGTGAGGTGTGATGTGTTCAGAATAGGCTGAAAATGAGTGTAAATTATGTTTTTTGAGGTTAATAATACTTTGGGATCAAAATTACCCCCAAATTCTATGATTTAAGCTGTTTTTTAGGGTTTTTTGAAAAAAACACCCAAATCCAAAACACACCCGAATCCGACAAAAAAAATTCGGTGAGGTTTTGCCAAAACGCGGTCGAACCCAAAACACGGCCGCGGAACCGAACCCAAAACCAAAACACAAAACCCGAAAAATTTCAGGCGCTCATCTCTAATATATACTGCGCAAAACTTAAATACACCACAGGTATGGATGGATAGTATACTTGACGACACAGAGGTAGGTAGAGCAGTGGACTACTGTACCGTACTGCTATATATTATATACTGGTGGTCAGCAAAATTATGCACTCTCCTCCTACTATATATACTGCGCACAACAACTAAAATGCACCACAGGTATGGATGGATAGTATACTTGACGACACGGAGGTAGGTAGAGCAGTGGACTACTGTACCGTACTGCTATATATTATATACTGGTGGTCAGCAAAATTATGCACTGTCCTCCTACTACTGCGCAAAACTTAAATGCACCACAGGTATGGATGGATAGTGTACTTGACGACACAGAGGTAGGTAGAGCAGTGGACTACTGTACCGTACTACTATATATTATATACTGGTGGTCAGCAAAATTCCGCACTGTCCTCCTACTATATATACTGCGCAAAACTTAAATGCACCACAGGTATGGATGGATAGTATACTTGACGACACAGAGGTAGGTAGAGCAGTGGACTACTGTACCGTACTGCTATATATTATATACTGGTGGTCAGCAAAATTATGCACTGTCCTCCTACTACTGCGCAAAACTAAAATGCACCACAGGTATGGATGGATAGTATACTTGATGACACAGAGGTAGGTAGAGCAGTGGACTACTGTACCATACTGCTATATATTATATACTGGTGGTCAGCAAAATTCTGCACTGTCCTCCTACTACTGCGCAAAACTTAAATGCACCACAGGTATGGATGGATAGTATACTTGACGACACAGAGGTAGGTAGAGCAGTGGACTACTGTACCTTACTGCTATATATTATATACTGGTGGTCAGCAAAATTCTGCACTGTCCTCCTTTCTTTATATACTGAGCAAAACTTAAATGCACCACAGGTTTGGATGGATAGTACACTTGACGACACAGAGGTAGGTAGAGCAGTGGACTACTGTACCGTACTGCTATATATTATATACTGGTGGTCAGCAAAATTATGTACTGTCCTCCTACTATATATACTGCGCACAACAACTAAAATGCACCACAGGTATGGATGGATAGTATACTTGATGACACAGAGGTAGGTAGAGCAGTGGACTACTGTACCATACTGCTATATATTATATACTGGTGGTCAGCAAAATTATGCACTGTCCTCCTACTACTGCGCAAAACTTAAATGCACCACAGGTATGGATGGATAATATACTTGATGACACAGAGGTAGGTAGAGCAGTGGACTACTGTACTGTACTGATATAATACTGGTGGTCACTGGTCAGCAAAATTCTGCACTGTCCTCCTACTATATACTACAATGCAGCACAGATATGGAGAGTTTTTCAGGCAGAGAACGTAGATATTTTCAGCACACTGAGCACAGATATTTGCAAGCACACTGAGCACAGATATTTGCAGCACACTGAACACAACTGAGAGAACGCTGCACACGTCCTTTCCCTATCATCTCCAATGCATGAGTGAAAATGGCGGCGACGCGCGGCTCCTAATATAGAATACGAATCTCGTGAAAATCCGACAGCGGGATGATGACGTTCGGGCGCGCTCGGGAAGATTTGAGTCCGCCACGGAACCGTGGAAAATGTGTGAAGTTTGGGGGGGTTCGGATTCCGAGGAACCGAACCCGCTCATCACTAGTATAAACTATCCAACAATTATTTGCAAACGTCAGATGTTGACTGTTACAATGAGCTTGTAGAAAAAGTTGAGATTATTTTTGTGTAAACAGCTCTGTACTGTGAACTGCTACTCCAGTGTCAGCTAAAGATTTCCACAGGTTGTTTGCAATGACACGGTATCACAATCTACTTTACAAGCTGTACGTTCACATTCAAGATTTTGCCTTGACTTCAACATCTTTCTTAATGACCTTAATGACAGAGAACATTCCAAGCTTGAAGCATTTAGATATGATTTGATAGTCAACAGTTCAAGTCATCAGCCTCAAAATCTTTATCGATTGAATAAGTACATTACATTGGCTACATGATAAAACAGATCCTCCGTTCCTGTAGTGCTACTTAGAGATCCCAGAGGATGCTCCTAGGTAAGCTAGCTCTCAATTTGGATATATTTCTGTATGGACCTTTATCATGAGGCCTTACAATAGACAATGACATGGCCCTAAGTGGGCACTGTTATCATGAAGTGTAGGGTCTGCCGAAAATCAGAGAAGCCTTGAAGGGGCCCGGCAGCTTACCATGTATTTGCAAATATATGCAACAACTATCTAAGAATTTCTATTACCATATAGTTTTCAAGTAATGTTGCATGTACTATTTAGCGTGCACGGGATATTGGGGGGGGGGGGGGGGTGGAGCACCACCCTTTCTGGTTTCTGTGACACCTACCTTTCATGCACCTGATAAATGCTGCCAGACTGATTGAGCAGCTGCCACTTTGTGTTTGTAGCTGTAAGAGGCATTGTATGGGATCAGTATTTGAAAGGCATGCTGGTTCCTGTGGCTCCTATGTAAGCTAGCCCTCAATTTGGATATATTTCTGTATTGGCCCTTATCATGAGGCCCTACAATAAACAATGACATGGCCCTAAGTGGGCACTGTTATCATACAGTGAAGGGTCTGCCGGTAATCAGAGAAGCTTTTAAGTGGCCCGTCAGCTTACCATGTATTTGCAAATATATGCAACAAATATCTAAGAATGTCTTTTACCATATACTGTAGTTTTCAAATAATGTTGCAAGTACTATTTAGTATTCAGGGGATACCAGTGGGGAAAAAGCACCCTTCCTTTCTTTTTTATGATATAATAGATGCCTTATTTAATGAATGCAGGCATTGCACTGGTATAATGTGTTGGGACACAGTGCTGATCTAATGTGTGGGAGCACAGTGCTGATATAATCTAGGGGGGCATAGGGCTGATAGACTGTGAAGAAGAAGGCTGATAGAATTTGGGGGCTTGCCGAAAGGAGATAACAAAGTTTAAAAAGGGGATCAGCGTAGGCTGCGCAATGTTATGATTCTGAGGTGACGCTTGACTGGTATACAGATGGACTGACCAGCTCAGAGTCCAGATCTTATCTCCACTGAGAACCTCTGGCATAAATTGGAGTGACGGATGTATTCTAGACCAATTTGACCTTCTTCAGTGTCACAGTTGGTCACTGTACTTAGGGACTAATTCAGACCTGATCGTAGATGTGCAAAATTTAGCACATCTACGATCAGTCACACTGACATGCGGGGGGGATGCCCAGCACAGGGCTAGCCCGCCCCCTATGTCAGTCCCTGCCCCATCGCACAAGTACAAAAGCATCGCACAGAGGCGATGCTTTTGTACTTCAGGAGTAGCTCCCAGCCAGCGCAGCACCTGTGTGCTGGCAGGCAGCTACTCATCACTGCCCAGGTCGCAGCGGCTGCGTGTGACGTCGTGCAGACGCCGCGGCCCGCCCTGCTCCCCCAGCGGTCTGGGCACACCTGCGTTGCCCGGACCACGCCCCGTAAACGGCGGCCAAGTGCCGCCGGCCCGCCCCCTCCCGCCCAGCGTCCGCCTGTGCCTGTCAATCAGGCAGAGGTGATTGCAGGGCTATGACAGCCATCTGCGCACTTCAGACCCGATCGCTGCAGTGCGAAAACACACAGCACCGATCAGGTCTGAATCAGCCCCTTAAGGCGGAATGGCAAAACACACCACCTGCTGTTGTCAGGAACTTGTGGGCAGTTTGCCAAGAAGGTTTTTTGCAGTATTCAATGCACGTGGTGGACCTACAAAGTACTGACATCAATAAAATCTTGTTGAGCTATTCGTTGTCAGGGTCCAATTGCTTTTGCCTACATAGGGCCTATTTCAGACCTGGACGCATTCATGCGGTCATGCGCAGCGGCCGCATCCAGGTGGTCTGCGCATGCGGACCGGCCATTGTGTGCGTGCCAGGCCTTACACATTGCGGCCGCATCCAGGAAGGATGTAGTCGTAGTGTTTTTTACAGCGATGGCTGTCTGGGGGCGTCGTCATGGCATTGGGGGAATGGGGCATCCTGAATGGGGGCATGCTGGGACCATTATCGGGGCAGCTGTGTGACGTCATACACAGCCGCTCCCAAAAAAATGTCTGCCGGCTGCCTGACAGCGCAGCCAGGGGTCAACCTTAGTTCCAATGGGTCTGCAACCTAACTGCAGGTGCTTTGGGAGGTGGGCTCACACATGCTGGGCGTACATGCCCTGTGCTGGGCACCCCCAGCATGTGAGGAGATGAACACAGATCTGGCTGCATATGGGTTCTCTTTGAATATCCCCCATAGTGTATTATCCTATGGTAAAGGATAATACTATTACAATAGATTTAGTTAGAGCGCATACCACACATCCCTGCTTTCTCCACAAAAATGGATTTACATTATTTCCATTAAATGAAATATGAGGTTATGGTGATACAGTAAGCTTGAGTTAAATATCACTCAATGTAGGTCTGCCCTATTGTATTTGTCTACGTGTTTTAGTTATTATTTTTTTCTTGTTGGCGTCTACAGTATGTGTGTGGGTTTTTTCATGCAAAATTTATGTGGTTGTTTTGTTTCATGTGGTGACCAATGTGTATTTTTAATCTCATGTGGGGGCTAATGTGTGTTTTTCCATGCAAAGACTACTGTATGCGTTCTTTTCCTGTGGGTGCCTAAGCGTGTGTTTTTCATGCAAAATTTATGTGATTGGTTCTATAAAAAAAAACGATAGTTATGGTAGACTTACCTTTGTTAACTCTCTTTCTTCAAGGCTCATAGGGTCCACCGGGAGAACATCTGGGTTGTATGTGGTGAATAAGAGTCCTGGCACCAAATAGTTAAGATTTCAGGCTTCCCAGAAGCTCGGCTCCTCTCCCCTATAACCCCGCCTCCATGCTCAGACAGGTCAGTTTTGTTAACATGCCCAAAGCAGGAAGCGGATAGGAGAGAAGAAATATATTGTACACATAAGAACACATTCTCGCAGACAGGAGAAAGGAACCAGTGACTAATGCCGCAAAAACCCAGATCGGACAGGTGCATCAGCGTGGGAGCTCTGTGGACCCTATGAACCTCAAAGAAAGAGAGTTAACAAAGGTAAGTCTACCATAACTCTCGTTTTCTTCTTCGGGTTTCATAGGGTTCCACAGGGAGAACATTGGGGATGTCCTAAAGCAGTATTTTTAAGGGAGGGGACGTGCCTGAGAGGATTACAGAATCCTGCATCCAAAGGAAGCATCCTGGGATGCAAAGGTATTAAATGAGTAGAATTTTAGAAGTGTGTGAATGGAAGACCACATGGTGTCCTTACATATTTGCTTAGGAGACACCTCACAGCGTACCGCCCATGAGGGTCCTACAGATCTAGCAGAATGGGCAGAAATTGATGTCGGGATAGGCAAACAAACTTGATTGTATGCTTGTGCAACAACCATTTTAATCCAACTGGCCAGCATTTGTTTGTTAGCTGGGCAGCCACGCTTGTGAAATCCATAAGGTATGAATAGAGAGTCGGATCTTTTGATAGTACTGGTTCAGTCTACGTAGATACGTAAGGCAGGTACTACATCCAAAGACCGTTCTTTTGCTGAAAGATCTGGTGAAACGAAAGCCGGGACTACAATTTCTTGATTTAGGTGGAACCTGGAGACCACTTTAGGAAAGTAACCAGGCATAGTCCGTAAAACTGCCCTTTCGTGATGAAAAATCAGGAAAGGTGGATGCCAGGAGAGAGCTCCTAAGTCCGACACCCTCCTGGCAGAGGCAATAGCTAACAAAAATAATGTCTTAGCCGTCAACCATTTGAGGTCCATTGATTTTAAAGGTTTATCTTAGCAGAAGTGCGAACGATTGCATCGCAGAACAGCTACAAAAAAAATATTGTGCAGTTTCTGAGTAGCTTCAGACCTACTCAGCGCTTGCAATCACTTCAGACCATTCAGTTCCGGATTTGACGTCACAAACACGGCCTGCGTTCGCCCAGCCACGCCTGCGTTTTTTCTGGCACACCTGCATTTTTTCGAGTACTCCCTGAAAATGGTCAGTTGACACCCAGAAACGCCCACTTCATGTCAATCATTCTGCGGCAGCCATTGTGACTGAAAAGCTTCTCTAGACCTTGTGTGAAAATACATCGGCCATTGTGAAAGTACGTCGCGCGTGCGCACTGCGCCGCATACGCATGCGCAGAAGTGCCGTTTTTTTACTTAATCGCAGCAAACATTTTCAGCTTGCGATCAACTCGGAATGACCCCCATAGTTCCATCGTAACTCTCAGAAGCACCCGATGTGAAATAGGTATGCCATACGCTATAATATATATGTGCTGAAGCATGCTTGCGTGCCTTAAGCAGTGATTGAATTACAGAGGTTGAAAATCCTTTTGTTATTAAAATGGATGATTCATGAGCCACGCCGTCAAAGACAGCTGGTTCAGATCCGGATGTAGGCATGGCCCTTGAAATAGAAGGTATCGTTACTGAGGAAGTTCAAGGGGTTGCCTACTGAGAGTCTTTGTAGGTCAGGGAACCAGTGCTGTATGGGTCATGCTGGGGCTATCAGAATGAGGTTTCCTCCTTCTTCTTTGAATTTCCTTATTACACTTGGTAGAAGGGATATTTGGGGAAATATGTTTGAGATAAAAATATGGTAAAAAAGGGTCAGACTAGATGGGCCAAGTGGTTCTTATCTGCCATCACATTCTATGTTTCTATGTTTCTTTGTATGTTAAATGAAAGGTCCATTGTACCACTAGTTATTATCTCACATTTATCTGATGAGGCTCGCCATTTCACTTGGCCAAAATCAGCCTTTGTAAAGGCAGAGAGTAAAAAATGGGCAGATCAGGTTTTGGTATAAATGGTCGACCATGTTAAGGTTGACAGTCATTAGGTTGACCACTATTGGTCAACTTGACATGGTCAACATGGACAAATAGTCGACAAATGAAAATGGTCGACATGGGACAGGTCGACAGATAAAAAGGTCAACATGGATTTTTAAACTGTTTTTGGTGTAATTTTTTCCATAACATGACCAGGAACCCCAATTAGTGTACCAGCTTCACTTGCCAAGCAGTGGGCAAGGTTACTATTCCCAATCGTAGTCCACGTGGATGGTAAAGTATGAAAAAGTTAAAAATCTATTTTTAAAAAAAAAAGCCATGTCGACCTTTTCATTCATCGACCTGTCCTGTGTCAACCATTTTCATGTGTCGACCATTTGTCCATGTCGACCATGTCAATGTTGACCAATAGTGGTCAACCTAGTGAATATCGACCTATGTAGGGTCGACCTGCCAAACGGATACCCAGACAGATAACCCTGCACAGTATATTTTATATGAAAGCAATAATGGGGTTTCTGACTGTTTGCTAACTTTGCCTTGTTAGACATACTGTAACTGCAAAGAGTGGGTGTCTCATTGACACTTTTATGGCAACAGTAATTGTATAACCAAGTGTAGTATGTGACAAAAGTCAGCAATTTAACTGCTGCTCAGAATAACCCTGAAAGCACCTGTCTCACAGGGTATAAAGAAAAGCGATAGCAATATATATATATATCAGAAAAAAAGATAAATCAGACAGCAGAACTAGCACATGTCACATACAATGCAGACCTTGATTGCTGCATGCTAAAGATGGCTGTCCTTGTCTATAAGGAAAGGAGGGAGTGTTGATTACAGCTGATGGGCGGGAAATCTGCAGTAGACTGACACCCAAAGCTGGGGGAGGGGCTACAGGTTAAGCACCGCCTTCCCTTGCTGGTCTTCCACCCCAGGTACTAAAGGCCTTTATAAATTTAGTGTATACACTAAAACCTGGGCCTTATATGTCCTGGTGGTCAAGAGGAATCCCTGACCAGAGCCAGTGTCCACGCCAGCACCGCGGTCCATCTCCTGGGACATGCGGCAGACCACGATTTAAATGCAGGTCTTTTTAAGATGGGACCCTGTTACTGGCCTACGTATGACAGCCACACAGTCCTGGGGTCCCCACAGTGAGCAGTGCTAGATGCAGTGTGCGGCCCCTGTCGCAAGTACCAGTCTTGGCATTGGGCGTGCAGGAGTTTTGGTGCCAGCAGGGGGTGATGGAGCTGTAGTACTGAAGTCTGATAACTTACAGCGCTGACAAGCTCAAAGAAAGGAAAAAAAGCTTTTACATTTGAAAGCATAGGCTGCTACGTAAAGGTGCAACTAGTTTTCCTGCTGGAACCAACAAAAAATCTGACCTGCCTGAGCATGGAGGCGGGGTTATAGAATGAAACAGCGCTATGTTTCTCTGATACTTTGGTCTCTTCTCAAATCTGGACAATCTCTGGCTCTCTCAAGAACAGAACTTACATTGAAATTCTGCCTCGAGTTCTCATAGCAGTTTCGTTACACACATCAAACAAGGATTTTCTACATTTAAAATTAGAATGAAACTTACATTAAATTTCTTTCTCGTGTTCATATAAAGGTATCTTTCATCTGTGCAGAATGACCTTTACTCCAAACAAGGCTTGCATCCCAATAGAGGTTAAAAAAGGATTTATTTAAAATACACAATTTAAAAAATACCAGTTTGATATATCACTTGCTTGTGGGGAAACACTGCAGTCACTGGAAGCGATGTTACACTTGCTTCTTCCGATGTTTGTGGATGTTAGACTTCTTGACAAAGAGGAGGGTGCTCCTTGAAATGCGTTGAAGCTGCTGGAGAGACCACTTGATGCAGGAGGAAACCGGTAACATCCACAAACATCGGAAGAAGCAAGTGTAACATTGCATCCAGTGAGTGTAGCACATGACATTTGCACCACCTGCACTATCCGAGAACTGTGTGTTTCCCCACAAGCAAGTGATATACCAAACTGCTATTTTTTAAATTGACTGTGTATTTTAAATAAATCCTTTTTTAACCTCTATTGTGATGCAAGCCTTGTTTGCAGTGAAGGTCGTTCTGCACAGATGAAAGATACCTTTATATGAACACGAGAAAGAAATTTAATATAAGTTTCATTCTAATTTTAAATGAAGAAAAGCCTTGTTTGATGTGTGTAAAGAAACTGCTATGTGAACTTGAGGCAGAATTTCAATGTAAGCTCTTGTTATAGGTGGGTTAAGTTCGCAGAGACGCAGATGGGTGGATTCCCAGAAAAGTACTTCAACAAACAATTTGAATATATAAAAACAGTGTATGAATTTATTGTATACTTAGCTAAGGATATTGATCAATTCAGCAGATGTTCAATACAGCAATCACATCAGCGTACTCAGGGGCCTAGCCCTCTGCGTCTAGAGGCTGAGTTATATTCAGAGCAGCCTGGCACTTCTGCATTCAGTGGGTCATCCAGGCTGTCCAGTCTGTTAAGGCTACTGACCCACCTGAAGGTCACATATTTAAAGGGCTACTGACCAGCCTCAGATGTGGCAATACCATATAAGATCACATACTGATCACATACTGATTGGGTTACTGACCAACAAGATATTTGATGCACAAAGGAATGTACAATGCTGTATGCAAAGTCCTGTTATCCACACTCATATAATGAACAAAATGAAGTTAAAAACACGTATTGTGTATAGTCAGTATACAACCTGACATGTAATCTCTTCAGTATATTTATTCATTCTGTTCTTTGTCTTAGGTGCCAAAACTGCCTGAAAGCATCAGTTTAATATAATAGTGAAACTTATATTTTTGTATCACTCCTGACAGCTCTGTTCTTGAGAGAGCCAGAGATTGTCCAGATGTGAGAAGAGACCAATGTATCAGAGAAACATAGCGCTGGTTCATTCCTTTCTTTTTATTTAAATGTAACATTGGTTGGAGGTGTAAACCATAGGAAACAACTAGCAGCTGTGTAGAGCGCAGGATTAAAACTCCTTTCTGCTTTGTGAACACTTAACTGTATGGTGCCTGGACTCTCATCCACCACCTACAAGCGATGTTATCCCTGTGGAACCCTATGAAAACCGAAGAAGAAAATCAACACAATAATATACTCAATTATATAATTATTTTGGTACAGTAACTTGTTATTTCTTACAGTTTAAAATATCAAACCCTTTCGCCTTTAATTTGCTATTTTAAACTCTAACTAATAACATGCTACCAATATAATTACATAATTGAGAATATTAAAGTGTTTATTTTTATAGAACCTTTAATATTGCATCTCCCTCGCTCTCTCACTCTCTCTCTCTCTCTCTCTCTCTCTCCGTGCAGGGGGTAGTTACAGATTGGGCAGTGAATATGGCGAATCCAGAATGTAGGTCCCAGCATGTTGACAACATGCTACTTACAGCACGTTAACCAGATCAAGAGCACAACTTTACACATGTTGCCTACCTAGCATGTTTACAGTTGTAATGCTGATCCAGTTAAAATGCTCTAAGTATTGTTAACCTTTTTCACTTCACATGCCAGCGTCTGCATTTTGGGTTTGACATAGAGTCGATGCCACGTACCCATCCCATTTTTCACTCTTCCACTTGCACTAGGTGTAAAATAGTGCTAGATACGCCCAATAGGCGGTGCTAGACACCCCCTCCCGCGGTGCACACCCTAATAATATGTGCAGCGCATGCCTATGTGTATATTCCTCCACTTTTCAGTCTTGTTTTCTCCCTAATTTTGGTATTGATCCAATCACAATGAACAGATTACTAGCAGTACAGAACAAACTAACATTCACAAATGAAATCTCTTAGACCATAATCACCACAAGCAGATTGTTTTTACTGCTTTTACAGTATAATCTAGGTCTATACTTAATTTATACTATTTTATATGATGTTTCCACTGTAGCATGGCAGTGTTATTGCGAAATAGGCAAAAGCTCGACTCAGTTTACTTTATCTCTGAACACTCCAAGTGTCATTGGTGTTCCTGATACTGAGCACTTCATTGCATCCTAGGACCTATAGCAGGATTTGTCAGTGACAGTGAAAGTTGCAGTTGGCAGTGTCCTGGCAAAGGCACCCCTATTGGTGAAGAAAGTACACCACAAAAATGGTCACCAGCAGAAAATATATGATGTTTGTATTAAACTCATTAGTACATCATGTACATAAAGTCTAACATTGTAAAATTATTGATTTACAATTACAGTATAGCCTGCATTGATAAATGCTCCAAACAAGTACACATTAACAACTTGAATTTCTGCTACATTTTTAGATGTACGTTTTTGGATTACAAGTTCCCTTTAAGAAAAGTGTACAAAATACCCCAACCCCCATACATCAAACTTGAATTTGCAATGACATATTAGGATACAGTTCATGCACAGTGATCTCTATTATTTAAATATGCATCATGCTGTGATCTACATAATTTCTCCATTAAAGCTTTAAACATTTCATTAGCATTATAAGAGGTAGTTTATATTGTAATCTGTAAAGCCTGTAGAATTATGAAAGCTCAGTGTTCATTCTTTCACTTAATTTGTCTAAATTCTAAAAGTGAACAGTGTTAACAGATTAACATATATACTATGGAAATATATTGAAGCAGTAAGCAGTGGTGTATCTAGGGGTCCATGCTCTCATGGCAAAGTAATGGGCTGGTGCCCCCACATATTTGAAATAGGGAAGGCATGCATGCCAAAAATGGGGCATGGGTTTGTGAGGAAAGGGCGTGGTCACACAATAGTACCCCCAATTCAAATTACGCAACACACCCTTACATTGAAAAATATTGTTCCTTATTCAAATTACACCACACAGTAGTCCCTTTATTCACATTACACTTCACAGTAGTGTCAGTTATTCCCATTACGCCACACAGTAGTACTCCTTATACGCATTATGCCCCAAAGTAGTGCCCCTTATATATTATGCCCACAGTAGTAGTGCCCCTGGCCAGAGGCGTCACCAGGTGTGGGTACACCCGGAGCACACTCTGCATTACTGCACCCCCCCCCTTCTCACACTCACTGCCGGAGCCGCGGCCGGACAAAAAGGGGACGTGACCTAATTTGAAGGGGCGTGGCCTCACAGGTCTTCTCTTCTTCACTCCGGGGGGTGTATCCAGCTTCCTCTGAAATGCTGGCTGCCCCCGGAGACTAGGCAGCGTGCAGTGACGGCTCCTTTTCTGTGACAGGAGCCGAGTGCTGCAGAGGATTATCACACTGCAGCACTCGGCTCCTGTCCCTGCAGAAGAGCCAGCACTTGGTGTCACCCCTTCCGTGGGTGATACCTGGGTGCGGGCCGCACTCCCCGCACCCGCCTTCTGACGCCACTGCCCCTGGCTTACACATTATACCACAGAGTAGTAGTGCCCTTTACACATTATGCTACACAGTAGTAGTGATGAGCGGGTTCGGTTTCCGAGAAACCGAACCCCCCCGAGCTTTACCTTTTTTACACGGGTCCGAGCCATACTCGGATTCTCCTGTATGGCTCGGTTAACCCGAGTGCGCCCGAACGTCATCATCCCGCTGTCGGATTCTCGCGAGATTCGGATTCTATAAGCAGCCGCGCGTCGCCGCCATTTTCACACGTGCATTGGGGATGATAGGGAGAGGACGTGGCTGGCGTCCTCTCCGTTTAGTAGAAGACAGTTGATTTGATTGCTTGTTTATTACTATAATTGTGGGGAGGATTGGGGAGCAGCTGTTAGGAGGAGTACAGTGCAGAGTTTAGTTTTTATCCGTTCTCTGCCTGAAAAAAACGCTCCATACCATATCTGTGCTCAGTGTGCTGCATGATATATCTGTGCTGAGTGCTCACACTGCTTAATTGTGGGGACTGGGGAGCAGCTATAGAAGGAGTACAGTGCAGAGTTTTGCTGACAGTGACCACCAGTATACGTTTGTCTGCCTGAAAAACACTCCATATCTGTGCTCACAGTGTGCTGCTTTATTGTGGGGACTGGGGACCACCAGTATAATTAATATTATATAGGAGGAGTACAGTGCAGAGCGCACTGCTGTACCTACCTCTGTGTCGTCATCCATTAAGTATACTATCCATCTACATTCCTATACCTGTGGTGCATTTTAGTTTAGCAGTTTGCTGACAGTGTCCACCAGGTCCAGTATACTGTATATAGCAGTACGGTAGGCCACTGCTGTACCTACCTCTGTGTCGTCACTCGTCATCCATTAAGTATACTATCCATCCATCTACATTGTATACCTGTGGTGCCTTTTTTTTAGACTAGTTTAGCAGTTTGCTGACAGTGTCCACCAGGTCCAGTATACTGTATATAGCAGTACGGTAGGCCACTGCTGTGTACCTACCTCTGTGTCGTCACTCGTCATCCATTAAGTATACTATCCATCCATCTACATTGCATACCTGTGGTGCCTTTTTTTTAGACTAGTTTAGCAGTTTGCTGACAGTGTCCACCAGGTCCAGTATACTGTATATAGCAGTACGGTAGGCCACTGCTGTGTACCTATACCTCTGTGTCGTCACTCGTCATCCATTAAGTATACTATCCATCCATCTACATTGTATACCTGTGGTGCCTTTTTTTTAGACTAGTTTAGCAGTTTGCTGACAGTGTCCACCAGGTCCAGTATACTGTATATAGCAGTACGGTAGGCCACTGCTGTGTACCTACCTCTGTGTCGTCACTCGTCATCCATTAAGTATACTATCCATCCATCTACATTGCATACCTGTGGTGCCTTTTTTTAGACTAGTTTAGCAGTTTGCTGACAGTGTCCACCAGGTCCAGTATACTGTATATAGCAGTACGGTAGGCCACTGCTGTGTACCTATACCTCTGTGTCGTCACTCATCATCCATTAAGTATACTATCCATTCATCTACATTGTATACCTGTGGTGCCTTTTTTTTAGACTAGTTTAGCAGTTTGCTGACAGTGTCCACCAGGTCCAGTATACTGTATATAGCAGTACGGTAGGCCACTGCTGTACCTACCTCTGTGTCGTCACTCGTCATCCATTAAGTATACTATCCATCCATCTACATTGTATACCTGTGGTGCCTTTTTTTTAGACTAGTTTAGCAGTTTGCTGACAGTGTCCACCAGGTCCAGTATACTGTATATAGCAGTACGGTAGGCCACTGCTGTGTACCTACCTCTGTGTCATCACTCGTCATCCATTAAGTATACTATCCATCCATCTACATTGTATACCTGTGGTGCCTTTTTCTTTAGACTAGTTTAGCAGTTTGCTGACAGTGTCCACCAGGTCCAGTATACTGTATGTAGCAGTATGGTAGGCCACTGCTGTGTACCTACCTCTGTGTCGTCACTCGTCATCCATTAAGTATACTATCCATCCATCTACATTGTATACCTGTGGTGCCTTTTTTTTAGACTAGTTTAGCAGTTTGCTGACAGGGTCCACCAGGTCCAGTATACTGTATATAGCAGTACGGTAGGCCACTGCTGTACCTACCTCTGTGTCGTCACTCGTCATCCATTAAGTATACTATCCATCTACATTCTATACCTGTGGTGCATTTTAGTTGTGCGCAGTAAATATAGTAGTAGGCCATTGCTATTGATACTGGCATATAATTCCACACATTAAAAAATGGAGAACAAAAATGTGGAGGTTAAAGGGAAAGATCAAGATCCACTTCCACCTCGTGCTGAAGCTGCTGCCACTAGTCATGGCCGAGACGATGAAATGCCATCAACGTCGTCTGCCAAGGCCGATGCCCAATGTCATAGTAGAGAGCATGTAAAATCCAAAACACAAAAGTTCAGTAAAATGACCCAAAAATCAAAATTAAAAGCGTTTGAGGAGAAGCGTAAACTTGCCAATATGCCATTTACGACACGGAGTGGCAAGGAATGGCTGAGGCTCTGGCCTATGTTCATGGCTAGTGGTTCAGCTTCAAATGAGGATGGAAGCACTCATCCTCTCGCTAGAAAAAAGAAAAGACTTAAGCTGGCAAAAGCACAGCAAAGAACTGTGCGTTCTTCAAAATCACAAATCCCCAAGGAGAGTCCAATTGTGTCGGTTGCGATGCCTGACCTTCCCAACACTGGACGGGAAGAGCTTGCGCCTTCCACCATTTGCACGCCCCCTGCAAGTGCTGGAAGGAGCACCCGCAGTCCAGTTCCTGATAGTCAAATTGAAGATGTCACTGTTGAAGTACACCAGGATGAGGATATGGGTGTTGCTGGCGCTGGGGAGGAAATTGACAAGGAGGATTCTGATGGTGAGGTGGTTTGTTTAAGTCAGGCACCCGGGGAGACACCTGTTGTCCATGGGAGGAATATGGCCATTGACATGCCTGGTCAAAATACTAAAAAAATCAGCTCTTCGGCAGGGCCGTCTTTTCGTATGGGCTCAATGGGCTCTTGCCCAAGGGCCCCAGGAGTAAAAGGGCTTTAGGCTGATTGCTGAGGGTCCCTTCTTTCCAGGGGTACCAGATTTTTGAAAATCGGCCCTGGGGAACCGGAGATATCTGACTTCAAAGCAGTGGTCCCCATCCAAGCCTGTTAATTGTTTTCCCAGCCAGATATCTCAGGTTCTGTAAGACTTAGAGTTTTTCTGAGGGTATACTCCAAAGGTTGGGACTCTCCCCTTTCAGTGGACACTGGCAGCTTGTCTCTACTATGCCCAGAGCCAGATATATCAGCCTTCAAGCAGCTGGTCCCTGCTCCAGCTCCACACGCTTAATATGCAGTTTTATATTTTGTTGGTGGATTGCTCTGGCTCCTGAAGTCTGATTCCCAAGTCCCCAGTACCTCCTGAAAGGTGTCCCCAGTACCTCCTGAAAGGTGGGACTATCTTGTTTTTTTTATCCCATTAAAGCTAAGAAATCTATTTCCAGGAACTGAAGATATCTGCAGTAAAGCAAGCTGCCCTGACCCCCGGAAAATGATGAATATTATTAAGCCCACTCCTCTATCCAACCCTCCCCTGTGTATTAAACACCCCCTATCACCCGGGAATTCATGTACCAGGGCCCCTTCATTCAGCCCAATGTCCCCTTCTCCAGTTTAGTGTTCTCCTTCCGGTCCCATTTGTGCAGTAAAGGAGTAATTAGCAGAAATTATATCTCCAGGTCCTACATGCTGAGCGAAAGATAGAACCCCTTTACCCCCCGTGGGACATCAAAGCTGCTGCTGATAGCACCCCCCACCCCTACCGCTGATGGGTGGGTGGGGGCCCCAGTGCATTGCTGTGCCCAGGGGCCTACACTTCTGTTAAGACGGCTTTGCTCTTCGGTGTGGAATTATTTCAACACAAATGTGGACAACAGGTGTCAAGCCGTGTGTTGCCTTTGTCAAGCTGTAATAAGTAGGGGTAAGGACGTTAACCACCTCGGAACATCCTCCCTTATACATCACCTGCAGCGCATTCATCATAAGTCAGTGACAAGTTCAAAAACTTTAGGTGACAGCGGAAGCAGTCCACTGACCACTAAATCCCTTCCTCTTGTAACCAAGCTCCTGCAAACCACACCACCAACTCCCTCAGTGTCAATTTCCTCCTTACCCAGGAAAGCCAATAGTCCTGCAGGCCATGTCACTGGCAAGTCTGACGAGTCCTCTCCTGCCTGGGATTCCTCCGATGCATCCTTGAGTGTAACGCCTACTGCTGCTGGCGCTGCTGTTGTAGCTGCTGGGAGTCGATCGTCATCCCAGAGGGGAAGTCGGAAGACCACTTGTACTACTTCCAGTAAGCAATTGACTGTCCAACAGTCCTTTGCGAGGAAGATGAAATATCACAGCAGTTATCCTGCTGCAAAGCGGATAACTGAGGCCTTGGCAGCCTGGGCAGTGAGAAACGTGGTTCCGGTATCCATCGTTAATTCAGAGCCAACTAGAGACTTGATTGAGGTACTGTGTCCACGGTACCAAATACCATCTAGGTTCCATTTCTCTAGGCAGGCGATACCGAAAATGTACACAGACCTCAGAAAAAGACTCACCAGTGTCCTAAAAAATGCAGTTGTACCCAATGTCCACTTAACCACGGACATGTGGACAAGTGGAGCAGGGCAGACTCAGGACTATATGACTGTGACAGCCCACTGGGTAGATGTATTGCCTCCCGCAGCAAGAACAGCAGCGGCGGCACCAGTAGCAGCATCTCGCAAACGCCAACTCGTTCCTACGCAGGCTACGCTTTGTATCACCGCTTTCCAGAATAGCCACACAGCTGAAAACCTCTTACGGCAACTGAGGAAGATCATCGCAGAATGGCTAACCCCAATTGGACTCTCCTGGGGATTTGTGACATCGGACAACGCCAGCAATATTGTGCGTGCATTACATCTGGGCAAATTCCATCACATCCCATGTTTTGCACATACCTTGAATTTGGTGGTGCAGAATTATTTAAAAAACGACAGGGGCGTGCAAGAGATGCTGTCGGTGGCCCGAAGAATTGCAGGCCACTTTCGGCGTTCAGGCACCGTGTACCGAAGACTGGAGCACCACCAAACATTCCTGAACCTGCCCTGCCATCATCTGAAGCAAGAGGTGGTAACGAGGTGGAATTCAACCCTCTATATGCTTCAGAGGATGGAAGAGCAGCAAAAGGCCATTCAAGCCTATACATCTGGCCACGATATAGGCAAAGGAGGTGGAATGCACCTGACTCAAGCGCAATGGAGAATGATTTCAACGTTGTGCAAGGTTCTGCAACCCTTTGAACTTGCCACACGTGAAGTCAGTTCAGACACTGCCAGCCTGAGTCAGGTCATTCCCCTCATCAGGCTTTTGCAGCAGAAGCTGGAGACATTGAAGGAGGAGCTAAAACAGAGCGATTCCGCTAGGCATGTGGGACTTGTGGATGGAGCCCTTAATTCGCTTAACCAGGATTCACGGGTGGTCAATCTGTTGAAATCAGAGCACTACATTTTGGCCACCGTGCTCGATCCTAGATTTAAAACCTACGTTGTATCTCTCTTTCCGGCAGACACAAGTCTGCAGAGGTTCAAAGACCTGCTGGTGAGAAAATTGTCAAGTCAAGCGGAACGTGACCCGTCACCATCTCCTCCTTCACATTCTCCCGCAACTGGGGGTGCGAGGAAAAGGCTAAGAATTCCGAGCCCACCCGCTGGCGGTGATGCAGGGCAGTCTGGAGCGAGTGCTGACATCTGGTCCAGACTGAAGGACCTGGCAACGATTACTGACATGTCGTCTACTGTCACTGCATATGATTCTCTCACCATTGAAAGAATGATGGAGGATTATATGAGTGACCGCATCCAAGTAGGCACGTCAGACAGTCCGTACGTATACTGGCAGGAAAAAGAGGCAATTTGGCAGAAACTTGCTTTATTCTACCTAAGTTGCCCTCCCTCCAGTGTGTACTCCAAAAGAGTGTTTAGTGCAGCCGCTCACCTTGTCAGCAATCGGCGTACGAGGTTACTTCCAGAAAATGGGGAGTAGATGATGTTCATTAAAATGAATTATAATCAATTCCTCCGTGGAGACATTCACCAGCAGCAATTGCCTCCAGAAAGTACACGGGGACCTGTGATGGTGGATTCCAGTGGGGACGAATTAATAATCTGTGAGGAGCGGGATGTACACAGTGAAAGGGGTGAGGAATCGGAGGATGATGATGAGGTGGACATCTTGCCTCTGTAGAGCCAGTTTGTGCAAGGAGAGATTGATTGCTTCTTTTTTGGTGGGGGCCCAAACCAACCAGTCATTTCAGTCACAGTCGTGTGGCAGACCCTGTCGCTGAAATGATGGGTTCGTTAAAGTGTGCATGTCCTGTTTATACAACATAAGGGTGGGTGGGAGGGCCCAAGGACAATTCCATCTTGCACCTCTTTTTTCTTTCATTTTTCTTTGCATCATGTGCTGTTTGGGGACAATTTTTTTGAAGGGCCATCCTGCCTGACATTGCAGTGCCACTCCTAGATGGGCCAGGTGTTTGTGTCGGCCACTTGTGTCGCTTAGCTTAGTCACACAGCGACCTTGGTGCGCCTCTTTTTTTCTTTGCATCATGTGCTGTTTGGGGAGTATTTTTTGGAAGGGCCATCCTGTCTTGATTGACACTGCAGTGTCACTCCTAGATGGGCCAGGTGTTTGTGTTGGCCACTTGTGTCGCTTAGCTTAGTCACACAGCGACCTTGGTGCGCCTCTTTTTTTCTTTGCATCATGTGCTGTTTTGGGACTATTTTTTTGAAGTGCCATCCTGTCTGACACTGCAGTGCCACTCCTAGATGGGCCAGGTGTTTGTGTCGGCCACTTGTGTCGCTTAGCTTAGTCACACAGCGACCTTGGTGCGCCTCTTTTTTTCTTTGCATCATGTGCTGTTTGGGGACAATTTTTTGGAAGGGCCATCCTGTCTTGATTGACACTGCAGTGCCACTCCTAGATGGGCCAGGTGTTTGTGTCGGCCACTTGTGTCGCTTAGCTTAGTCACACAGCGACCTTGGTGCGCCTCTTTTTTTCTTTGCATCATGTGCTGTTTGGGGACAATTTTTTGGAAGGGCTATCCTGTCTTGATTGACACTGCAGTGCTACTCCTAGATGGGCCAGGTATTTGTGTCGGCCACTTGTGTCGCTTAGCTTAGTCACACAGCGACCTTGGTGCGCCTCTTTTTTTCTTTGCATCATGTGCTGTTTGGGGACTATTTTTTTGATGTGCCATCCTGTCTGACACTGCAGTGCCACTCCTAGATGGGCCAGGTGTTTGTGTCGGCCACTTGTGTCGCTTAGCTTAGTCACACAGCGACCATGGTGCGCCTCTTTTTTTCTTTGCATCATGTGCTGTTTGGGGAGTATTTTTTGGAAGGGCCATCCTGTCTTGATTGACACTGCAGTGCCACTCCTAGATGGGCCAGGTGTTTGTGTCGGCCACTTGGGTCGCTTAGCTTAGTCACACAGCGACCTTGGTGCGCCTCTTTTTTTTCTTTGCATCATGTGCTGTTTGGGGACAATTTTTTGGAAGTGCCATCCTGCCTGACACTGCAGTGCCACTCCTAGATGGGCCAGGTGTTTGTGTCGGCCACTTGGGTCGCTTAGCTTAGCCATCCAGCGACCTCGGTGCAAATTTTAGGACTAAAAATAATATTGTGAGGTGTGAGGTGTCAGAATAGACTGAAAATGAGTGGAAATTATGGTTATTGAGGTTAGTAATACTATGGGATCAAAATAACCGCCAAATTCTATGATTTAAGCTGTTTTTGAGGGTTTTTTGAAAAAAACACCCGAATCCAAAACACACCCGAATCCGACAAAAAAATTTCAGTAAGGTTTTGCCAAAACGCGTCCGAATCCAAAACACGGCCGCGGAACCGAACCCAAAACCAAAACACAAAACCCGAAAAATTTCCGGTGCACATCACTACACAGTAGTAGTTCCCCATATGCATTATGCCCACACAGTATCAGTTGTAGTGCCCCTAAAACATTATGCAGCAGTGCCTGGCCCAGCCGAGGAGGAGCAGCATCTGGTGGTACCACCTGCTTCCAGGGGTAGAATCAAATAGTAGTGGCAGTACTCGGTGTGACCCCCCCACCTCCCGTGCCTGGCTTAGAGACTCGCACAGTAGCCACCGCACTACAGTGAAGAAACTCAAAATAAAATACACCCCCCAGCAGCTCTTGCTGCTGGGAGCTGGCAGCAAGGACTGTCAGGGGCTGTAGTTTATTTTGAGTTTCTTCACTGTAGTGCTGTGCAATGCTGGACAACAGTGACAGTAACAGTGTCTCTGGGCCAGGCACTACCCAGGGGGCACACCAGCACTGCCACTCCTATTTGTTCTACCCCCTGGCTGTGGTTGGTACTCAGTGACGTGCGGTGGGGTGAGTCAGGTGAGGCAGAGCCTTTCCAGTCATACTAACATCTGTGCTAGAGTTTTTACTGTATAAAGTATATGAAAAATACAAAGAATATGTTAAAAATATCTTCTTTGTATTATTGTAATCATTTTTATAGTCAAATCTCAGGCGTAAAAAGTCTATGGCAGGGGAGGCTGTGCCTCACCTGCTTATCTTTTCAGCCCATCTCTGATCAAAACCCACCAAATTTCCAGGAGCTTACACCTCTGCACTTGTGTATAATGCCCACATGAACCATTTGGCTCATATATTGTGTGTAAATCTGGCTCTGGTACTAACCAGTGCCTCCTGAGAAATTTACCTCACTGCACGTCCCTGTGGTACTGCCGGGTGGCCCCCCTCCTCAGCTGGCACTCCTCGGCAGGGAGTAGATATGCTCCTGACAGTAAGATACAAAATGTAACCCATGAGCGTAAGACTTTATAAAGTTCCTTGAAAAAGAAAACACAGAGGAAGACAGTAGTCTTCCACTTAGTTCCAATGAGATCTGCAATATTACTCCAGCATCCTGTACCACTACACGGCTGGCGAGCTGTATGACACCCCACTCCACTCAAGCCCCACTCTCTCTACCAGTTTGTATTACACTGAGTATGGCTGTACCTGCTTTATTTTCAACAAAACAACTTCACTGGTTAAATAACTGGAGTGTTTGTAGTTATAAAGCACCCGATGATGTGTACAGAAACTCTGCTACATCCTCAAGCCTGTTCACGCATATATTTCCTGTACCATGGCCCTGTTCCTCCACCCTAAATACCTAAACACCTACACA
This sequence comes from Pseudophryne corroboree, assembly GCF_028390025.1. NCBI lineage: Eukaryota > Metazoa > Chordata > Amphibia > Anura > Myobatrachidae > Pseudophryne > Pseudophryne corroboree. Next base: position 183,320,189 of record NC_086448.1, on the reverse strand, counting down.
TGACTGGACAGAAATTCTAGGACAATTTGCACTTTTTGTCATTATGATCAGAGAGATAATAATAAAAGCATTAGCTTCTCCATGATAACAGAGATGCTCATAGCTCTGACAGTGCCAAAAACAGTTGGTAGAGAAGAAGGTAAATGGGAATAGGGGAGGGTAAAGGGGCAAATCTGTGTAGTATCTCTGTAATCTGTGTAGTATCCTCAGTTGTACTCCGTTAGTTCTTCATTTTGTAACTAGGAGTAAATTTATAATATTACTTTTCTTGCACTAGACTTTTATAGAACAAAAATTAACAGGAAAAAATAATAAAGAGTGGTCACCAATAGAACATCGGTATAGAAACCGATATTTAAAAACTAACGGAGTACAACTGAGGACTGTTTTTTTGCTTTACTATATGGAAAAATACTTGGTTTTCAAAATGACTGAGAAAACATACAGTATTGTGCTTTTTTGTTAAACAAACCGGATATTTTATCTACATTTATATAAATTAAAGTAGAACCTTCTTTGACACAAGTCATTTATTGGTAATATGTTTTACCAACACATGAATAAAAATGTGAGATTCCTCTCCTCTTTTTCATATTATGGTAACATAGCAGTATGATCAGCTGGTTGCCGGAATTCTGCGCTCTCAATTTGTATAGGAGCACCCTAGGTCTTGTGTTTCCTCCTTAACCCTATGTTTAAGGGCTAAATCCCACTTGCTCTTCGTGTCAGTTCTGTTCTTTTAACTTTAAAATATTGACAGCACTATCAATGCTAAATATATACTGATAACCTAATAAACATTGTATGGGTGCTGTGTAACTTCGACCATTTAATTTGACTTTCTATATATATATATATATATATACTATTGCTGTACTTCAAATTAAAAAGATGCTAAGTGATAAATAACTACGGAAAAAATAATAAATGAAAAATAAAATATCACACTGTGTATAGGACTGGGCTCCGGCAGTATTGAACCGGTGATCTGCTACACTGTATTCCACTTGCTTAACAGCTGAGCCACGGCAGCTGAACAATAAACTTAAGTGCCATAGATCTTATTGTCATTTAATACATTTATGATGTCTAATTTTCTCCAGGTTTCCTCTCCAATGCCATGTAGGATAAAAACCATAGATTAAAACTAATATACTGTGCCAAAATGGCGGAATTTGAGATATATATGATACTAAGGGAAAGAGAGTATATATTAATAAACTTTAAATTTGTAACTACACAGCAATTATATAGCGAGATTTGATGCTTAAGCTACCTCTCTATTTGCCTCTGTACACACGTATGATGAACTATTGTGAATAAGCACCTGCGTATTTATAAAATATTATCTTTTATTGTATCGGTTTTTAAGTTGTTTTAACATGTGTAGTGAATATCAGTGTGATTAAGGTATTCAGGTGTGTGACAATTGTTCTATAAGCTGATTGGCTGTGGTGAATTTAAATACTCTTCCACCTGCTGATGACCAAACTACTACTCCTGCTGAAGAAACCGCTGACAGGTATAGCGGAGAAACGCATTGAGGCTGCCACTGCTGCAGGTCCGCTGCTGGTATCATCTGTATTTGCATAGCTGGTGCCTGATCTCCCCCTGCTACTCATCACTCTTCATTCCTATATCTCCATCCAGCTGTGCTTACAAGAGCCCCGTTAGCAGACCTGGTGCTACGGACGTGGTCTGTGCCTTTCTCCATTGACAACAGTCAAACCAACCACCGCCTGGAGCACCTCTTTCTGCCCTGCTACTGACGGGAACCAGCGCATATACCAGAGATCGACTAAGGATCACTCTACCTAAAAATAAGGGGTGAGCATAATATACCTACCATCCTAACATCAATTAAGTGGGACTGCTCATGCACAATATACCAGCGTGCCTAATTTGGACATAATAACAATAAATGGACTCCAACACTGGCCAATATTAAATGTCAGCCTAGATATACAAATATCACACCTATTCACTGCTTTTTACTGTTTGAGTAACAATTGAATGTGTATTAATGTTATCATGTAAATAAATCTAAGTACTTTTAAAAGCGCTCCTTAATTGTTTGGGTATACAAACAGTTTGTTCTGTAAATTTGTTAGTAGGCATCCAGTTTGCCCTTTGGAGCTGCTTGACTACTTGATAATTTATGTTACAAGATCTGTTTATATAAACAATTGTTAATATACAGGCGCTTAATACTAATTATTAAATACAAAAATAATATACTAGTGCCCAATTATATCAGGGTGAATCATTCCCTGTTTTTTACACACAAATAAAGATTGACAATACAGAAATAATAGGGATACACCAAACAAACAACAGAACAAACATTAATAGAACACAAGACTGCAAGAAATACACAAGACATCTTACAACATTTACTTGAGTAAGTCCTGAAAATCCTCAAAACAACTAACTTCTATCACTATTTCCTCCACTGAACTTATTACAACCTCACAATGTGTTTGGGGCATATTTATAAGGGGTTTGAAATATCAATATAAACGCACTATCATTATTATTATTATTATTATCATCATCATTATTATTATTATTATTATTATTATTATTATTATTATCCATTGTTTATATGGCGCACAAGGGTACGCAACACCGATCAAACTACATAAATAAATGAGCAAATCAAGAAAACAGTGACTTGGAGTACAAGACAATGTAGGAAAAGTACATGATATATAGACATTTCTGCATCAGAGGACAGGACACTGAAATAATCATCAGGGTGGCAGAAACCAAGGATTATGTGCCGTTGTAGGGAGTAAGGAGTAGAAAATAGTCTAAGGGTGTGTACACACAATGAGATCCTTGCTATGCCCGATTTTCACTTGCGATTTCCCATGAACTCCCCGGAGCCCAGCACCACCTATTTTGACTAACTTTTCTTGAGATATGGACTATGTGTGCTTACGATTATGGCTTATGTGAGATTTTGGCTTATGTGAGATGTCGTTGACATGTGAGATGAACTAGATAGTGCACCGATCTAGCAAGGATTGACTTGCCTGTACAGTCTATCTTTTCTTGCGATGCCGACCTGGTGGGACCGCGCATCAGGATCGAATCGGGATCGCAAGGTGACTTTCACCTTGCAATCTGCACTAACTTTTCTTGCGATTTTGACTAGATAGTCAAAATCGAAATAAAATATCTCACCGTGTGTACACACCCTAACAGAGGGAAGTACACATGAGGAGATATGGCCCTGCTAGTGAGAACAGAAGGTTAACGATGAGAGATGGCTGAGTATGATGAAGTGGGTCTTGAGAGTCCCTTTAAAGTTTTGTAGAGAGGTGGAGAGTCTGATAGGTAGAGGTAGAGAATTCCAGAGGTAGGTAGCACCACAGCAAAAGGGGTCTATTCATGAAGCAGTTAAAAGAGTGAAGAAAAGAACCAGTGGAGTGGCAACCAATCAGCTCTGAAGGAAGCCTATATCAAGTACATTCTATAAAATGTAAGGAATATGCTGATTGGTTGCCATGGGCAACTTCTACACTGGTCTGTTACTCCACTCTTTTCACTGCTTCATTAATAGACCCCAGGATCTTGGATGCAGGAATGGGAGGAAGTAATCAGTTGGCAGGAGAGGCGGCATGTATTTGTGGAGGGAAGAGTGCTGTAGGAAATGGTTTTGGCACAGATGTCCATCGTTTTCCATCACTAATGGGGCAAAATCCAATGGAGATTTAGACAGCAAAGACCAATAGATTTTGACGTCAGGTTTCTATTGATGCTTAAATACGGTGGTTAGTAAATACAGATTTTTTTTTAAGACACTAATCTGCTAGTGATGTCATTGGTTTGCAAGTGATATCAAAACGGATGCTTAGTAAATTTACCCCTAGATTGCTTATGACATCCTCCGAGTCTACTCTAGAGATGTGTGGCGAGAACTTTTCGTGTTTTGGATCTGGATTCCCGCTCATGTTTTGGATCTGGATAGGTTTTGCCAAAACCACCCTTTCGGGTTTTGGTTTCGGATCTGGATGACTTTTGAAAGAAAACCCCATAAAAAATAGCTAAAATCACAGAATTTTGGGGTAACTTTGATCCTACGGTATTATTAACCTCAATAACATTCATTTCCACTCATTTCCAGTCTATTCTAAACACCTCACAATATTGTTTTTAGGCCTAAAAGTTGCACCAATGTAGCTGTATGACTAAGCTAAGCGACACAAGTGTGCGGTACAAACACCTGGCCCATCTAGGAGTGGCACTGCAGTGGCAGACAGGATGGCACTTAAAAAAACTAGACCCCAAACAGCACATCATGCAAAGAAGTAAGAGTTGCAATGAGGTGGCTGTATGACTAAGTTAAGCAACACAAGTGTGCGGCACAAACACCTGGACCATCTAGGAGTGGCACTGCCATGGCAGACAGGATGGCACTTAAAAAAAAAAATAGTCTCCAAAAAGAACATCATGCAAAGATGTAAAAGAGGTGCAATGAGGTAGCTGTATGACTAAGTGAGTGACACAAGTGTGCGGCACAAACACGTGGCCCATCTAAAAGTGGCACTGCAGTCCCACTGCACTAATGGTGGATACCGGATGCACGTCTAACACCGACATAGCTGTCAAGGCCTCAGTTATCCGCTTTGCAGCAGGATGACTACTGTCATAGTTCATCTTCCTCGCAAAGGACTGTTGGACAGTCATTTGCTTAGTTGAAGTAGTATAAGTGGTCTTCCGTCTTCCCCTCTGGGATGACGATTGACTCTCTGTAGCACAACAGCAGAAGCAGCAGCAGGAGGAGGAAGTGATTCTTGATCTTTCCTTATTTTATCCTCCAAATTTTTGTTCTACATTATTTTTCTGGAGTTATATAACAAAATGCAGCAAAGGAGAGTGTACATCTACACCAGATGGGGCAAACCCTGTAAAAAGTATTTGGATTAAATATTAATAACCCCTGTCAAAGTCAAAAAAATATTACATAAAGAGAACATACAAACTACACACATTATGAGTCGCTATACTTGCAAATACGCGCAGCGAGCACAGCCATATATGGTAACACACGCATTTACATGGACATGCCACAGAGATGGATTCGACACTTATTTCATACAGTACATAACTATAATAATATCAAGCGCCAGACATCATGATGATTTAAAAATTATATATATTGAAGTAATGTCATGTATGTGTATTATTTGAACGAAACCAGATAGACCGGTCATGTTTACTATTGAAATGACCAGATTAATGTTTGGATTCATTTAATACTTGTTATTAAGTTGTAGGACATTGCAACACGGAATTATAATTAAATGTATAAAAGCTAAAATCACTCTATATTAGAACAATAGATATTCCAAACAGGTAATGAACAGGAAACTCAGGCCAGCCCCTTTGGACATCCCCAAGGCAGAACCTGTTCAGCATATACAGAGGGACTGGTGACTCATCGTGAACCCCTCCCCCAGAAACTAGATAACACAGTGATCACACAGAAGCTCAGTGGTTTTTTGGTCTCAGAGGATGATGGACTTGCTGCCAGTTCAGTTCCTGTATTTATTTACAGAGAGAGGGAGACATAAGATGCATTGGAGGGAATGGTAATTGTATCGCTGGCATGTAACTGTATGTAACTGTATGTAACTTTATGTATTAACTGCTTACTGTGTGAGTTGTAATCATGTAACTATAGGTATACTGTACTTTGTAATATATATTGAATCCATATCCTTTTTAATAACAAATATATACATCAATGAGCTTTGGAACTCAGATAATGTGTGGGTGTATTGTTTTCTCTTATGGGATGCAGTGTTTTTGCGATGTATAGCGCACATTCATGGGATATGGTAATAAGAGGTGCAGGCGTTTACAATATATATTAGAGCGGGCATTTTAAATATTTGTGAGAAAGCAATTTGGCATTCTTAGATGGAGGCTCTTACGGGATATCAGGGTCTTAATGATGCCCTGTACATTACAAACGCGGCTGTAATTGACCGGCTCTGATGGACGCATTGCGAAGCTGATGAAATTAACATCCACGTTCATGTATTGTTGTGGTATCAGTAAGCCAATGATATGAAATTTCAAGGGACAATGCGTTTCTCAAAACATTTAAGATGCTAAAATGTATTTTTATTGTTGCAAAACAAGGTTCAAATAAGTCATATTGTGTTTGATTCAGATTGGATTGTTTATCTGTTAAGTAGGTTTAAAAGTTGCTGCATAGCCTTGATATAGGTTTTTTTTTAACTCAGGCCTAAAATAACTTCTGGTGCTTGTATGATGTGTGATTTCTTTGTGACAAAGAAATGGTCTTGTGGCATGGTCTGTCCTCCATTTTGGACTAACCACATGGCCTGTCCACCATTTTGTATAATCCTCATGGATGTGGAAGGGGGAGGAGCAGCGGCCATTTTGGGAAGGTCATTTTTCTAAATGGCTGATTTTCACTGCTCAGAATAATCAGCTTTCCTTGGTCACATCAAACACCATTTACAAGTTACCAATGCATTTATTTAACCCATGCCATAGTCAATTACAAATAGTTTCAGCTGGGCCTAGTGAGAGTTAAGAGATGAATACTTGATGTAAGAATTACACACAGATATAAAAGAATAAAAGTTTTTTTTCTTTTACCTCTACGATTTAGTTAATATCTGCTTGCTAGTTTAGGATAGCCATTAAAATGCAAATTAACCTGTGTAACTGCTTTTTCTTAGCAGTAAAAAAAACCCACTTTTACAGGCAGGCAAAAGCATAGCTTTGATATGCAAATTAGAAGCATTGAATGGGTAAATGAGTCTCATAGGAGACCAGTGAATGGTACATATATAAAATATTATTATAATTATGTGTGTGTTTATTAGAGATGAGCGGGTTCGGTTTCTCTGAATCCGAACCCGCCAGAACTTCATGTTTTTTTTCACGGGTCCGAGCGACTCGGATCTTCCCGCCTTGCTCGGTTAACCCGAGCGCGCCCGAACATCATCATGACGCTGTCGGATTCTCGCGAGGCTCGGATTCTATCGCGAGACTCGGATTCTATATAAGGAGCCGCGCGTCGCCGCCATTTTCACACGTGCATTGAGATTGATAGGGAGAGGACGTGGCTGGCGTCCTCTCCATTTAGATTATAAGAGACTGAGAGAGATTTACTGGAGCTGACTAGGAGGAGTACTGTTACTGTAGAAGTGTAGAGACTGAGTGGAGAGAGTTTACTAGTGAGGACAGTGCAGTTTACTTTATAATCCGTTCTCAGCCTGAAAAAAGCGATACACAGCACACAGTGACTCAGTCACATACCATATCTGTGTGCACTGCTCAGGCTCAGGCCAGTGTGCTGCATCATCTATTATCTATATATAATATTATATATATCTGTCTGACTGCTCAGCTCACACAGCTTATAATTGTGGGGGAGACTGGGGAGCACTACTGCAGTGCCAGTTATAGGTTATAGCAGGAGCCAGGAGTACATAATATATTATATAGTGAGTGACCACCAGACACACAGTGCAGTTTATTTAATATATCCGTTCTCTGCCTGAAAAAAGCGATACACACAGTGACTCAGTCAGTCACATACCATATCTGTGTGCACTGCTCAGGCTCAGGCCAGTGTGCTGCATCATCTATTATCTATATATAATATTATATATATCTGTCTGACTGCTCAGCTCACACAGCTTATAATTGTGGGGGAGACTGGGGAGCACTACTGCAGTGCCAGTTATAGGTTATAGCAGGAGCCAGGAGTACATAATATATTATATAGTGAGTGACCACCAGACACACAGTGCAGTTTATTTAATATATCCGTTCTCTGCCTGAAAAAAGCGATACACACAGTGACTCAGTCAGTCACATACCATATCTGTGTGCACTGCTCAGGCTCAGGCCAGTGTGCTGCATCATCTATTATCTATATATAATATTATATATATCTGTCTGACTGCTCAGCTCACACAGCTTATAATTGTGGGGGAGACTGGGGAGCACTACTGCAGTGCCAGTTATAGGTTATAGCAGGAGCCAGGAGTACATAATATATTATATAGTGAGTGACCACCAGACACACAGTGCAGTTTATTTAATATATCCGTTCTCTGCCTGAAAAAAGCGATACACACAGTGACTCAGTCAGTCACATACCATATCTGTGTGCACTGCTCAGGCTCAAGCCAGTGTGCTGCATCATCTATTATCTATATATAATATTATATATATCTGTCTGACTGCTCAGCTCACACAGCTTATAATTGTGGGGGAGACTGGGGAGCACTACTGCAGTGCCAGTTATAGGTTATAGCAGGAGCCAGGAGTACATAATATATTATATAGTGAGTGACCACCAGACACACAGTGCAGTTTATTTAATATATCCATTCTCTGCCTGAAAAAAGCGATACACACAGTGACTCAGTCAGTCACATACCATATCTGTGTGCACTGCTCAGGCTCAGGCCAGTGTGCTGCATCATCTATTATCTATATATAATATTATATATATCTGTCTGACTGCTCAGCTCACACAGCTTATAATTGTGGGGGAGACTGGGGAGCACTACTGCAGTGCCAGTTATAGGTTATAGCAGGAGCCAGGAGTACATAATATATTATATAGTGAGTGACCACCAGACACACAGTGCAGTTTATTTAATATATCCGTTCTCTGCCTGAAAAAAGCGATACACACAGTGACTCAGTCAGTCACATACCATATCTGTGTGCACTGCTCAGGCTCAGGCCAGTGTGCTGCATCATCTATATATATTATATATCTGTCTGACTGCTCAGCTCACACAGCTTATAATTGTGGGGGAGACTGGGGAGCACTACTGCAGTGCCAGTTATAGGTTATAGCAGGAGCCAGGAGTACATATTATATTAAAATTAAACAGTGCACACTTTTGCTGCAGGAGTGCCACTGCCAGTGTGACTGACCAGTGACCTGACCACACTGACCACCAGTATAGTTAGTAGTATACTTATATTGTGATTGCCTGAAAAAGTTAAACACTCGTCGTGTGACTTCACTTGTGTGTGTTTTTTTTTTTTATTCTATAAAAATAAAACTCATTCTGCTGACAGACAGTGTCCAGCAGGTCCGTCATTATATAATATATAATATATACCTGTCCGGCTGCAGTAGTGATATATATATATTTTTTATATCATTTATCATCCAGTCGCAGCAGACACAGTACGGTAGTTCACGGCTGTGGCTACCTCTGTGTCTCTGCACTCGGCAGGCAGTCCGTCCATAATTGTAATACCACCTAACCGTGGATTTTTTTCATTCTTCTTTATACATACATAGTTACATAGACATCTTCTCTTTATCAACCAGTCTATATTAGCTGCAGACACAGTACAGTACGGTAGTTCACGGCTGTGGCTACCTCTGTGTCTGCACTCGGCAGGCAGTCCGTCCATAATTGTATACCACCTAACCGTGGTTTTTTTTCATTCTTCTTTATACATACATAGTTACATAGACATCTTCTCTTTATCAACCAGTCTATATTAGCTGCAGACACAGTACAGTACGGTAGTTCACGGCTGTGGCTACCTCTGTGTCTGCACTCGGCAGGCAGTCCGTCCATAATTGTATACCACCTAACCGTGGATTTTTTTCAGTCTTCTTTATACATACATAGTTACATAGACATCTTCTCTTTATCAACCAGTCTATATTAGCTGCAGACACAGTACAGTACGGTAGTTCACGGCTGTGGCTACCTCTGTGTCTGCAGTCGGCAGGCAGTCCATAATTGTATACTAGTATCCATCTCCATTGTTTACCTGAGGTGCCTTTTAGTTGTGCCTATTAAAATATGGAGAACAAAAATGTTGAGGTTCCAAAATTAGGGAAAGATCAAGATCCACTTCCACCTCGTGCTGAAGCTGCTGCCACTAGTCATGGCCGAGACGATGAAATGCCAGCAACGTCGTCTGCCAAGGCCGATGCCCAATGTCATAGTACAGAGCATGTCAAATCCAAAACACCAAATATCAGAAAAAAAAGGACTCCAAAACCTAAAATAAAATTGTCGGAGGAGAAGCGTAAACTTGCCAATATGCCATTTACCACACGGAGTGGCAAGGAACGGCTGAGGCCCTGGCCTATGTTCATGGCTAGTGGTTCAGCTTCACATGAGGATGGAAGCACTCAGCCTCTCGCTAGAAAAATGAAAAGACTCAAGCTGGCAAAAGCAGCACAGCAAAGAACTGTGCATTCTTCGAAATCCCAAATCCACAAGGAGAGTCCAATTGTGTCGGTTGCGATGCCTGACCTTCCCAACACTGGACGTGAAGAGCATGCGCCTTCCACCATTTGCACGCCCCCTGCAAGTGCTGGAAGGAGCACCCGCAGTCCAGTTCCTGATAGTCAGATTGAAGATGTCAGTGTTGAAGTACACCAGGATGAGGAGGATATGGGTGTTGCTGGCGCTGGGGAGGAAATTGACCAGGAGGATTCTGATGGTGAGGTGGTTTGTTTAAGTCAGGCACCCGGGGAGACACCTGTTGTCCGTGGGAGGAATATGGCCGTTGACATGCCAGGTGAAAATACCAAAAAAATCAGCTCTTCGGTGTGGAGGTATTTCACCTGAAATGCGGACAACAGGTGTCAAGCCGTGTGTTCCCTTTGTAAAGCTGTAATAAGTAGGGGTAAGGACGTTAACCACCTCGGAACATCCTCCCTTATACGTCACCTGCAGCGCATTCATAATAAGTCAGTGACAAGTTCAAAAACTTTGGGTGACAGCGGAAGCAGTCCACTGACCAGTAAATCCCTTCCTCTTGTAACCAAGCTCACGCAAACCACCCCACCAACTCCCTCAGTGTCAATTTCCTCCTTCCCCAGGAATGCCAATAGTCCTGCAGGCCATGTCACTGGCAATTCTGACGAGTCCTCTCCTGCCTGGGATTCCTCCGATGCATCCTTGCGTGTAACGCCTACTGCTGCTGGCGCTGCTGTTGTTGCCGCTGGGAGTCGATGGTCATCCCAGAGGGGAAGTCGTAAGCCCACTTGTACTACTTCCAGTAAGCAATTGACTGTTCAACAGTCCTTTGCGAGGAAGATGAAATATCACAGCAGTCATCCTACTGCAAAGCGGATAACTGAGGCCTTGACAACTATGTTGGTGTTAGACGTGCGTCCGGTATCCGCCGTTAGTTCACAGGGAACTAGACAATTTATTGAGGCAGTGTGCCCCCGTTACCAAATACCATCTAGGTTCCACTTCTCTAGGCAGGCGATACCGAAAATGTACACAGACCTCAGAAAAAGAGTCACCAGTGTCCTAAAAAATGCAGCTGTACCCAATGTCCACTTAACCACGGACATGTGGACAAGTGGAGCAGGGCAGGGTCAGGACTATATGACTGTGACAGCCCACTGGGTAGATGTATGGACTCCCGCCACAAGAACAGCAGCGGCGGCACCAGTAGCAGCATCTCGCAAACGCCAACTCTTTCCTAGGCAGGCTACGCTTTGTATCACCGCTTTCCAGAATACGCACACAGCTGAAAACCTCTTACGGCAACTGAGGAAGATCATCGCGGAATGGCTTACCCCAATTGGACTCTCCTGTGGATTTGTGGCATCGGACAACGCCAGCAATATTGTGTGTGCATTAAATATGGGCAAATTCCAGCACGTCCCATGTTTTGCACATACCTTGAATTTGGTGGTGCAGAATTTTTTAAAAAACGACAGGGGCGTGCAAGAGATGCTGTCGGTGGCCAGAAGAATTGCGGGACACTTTCGGCGTACAGGCACCACGTACAGAAGACTGGAGCACCACCAAAAACTACTGAACCTGCCCTGCCATCATCTGAAGCAAGAAGTGGTAACGAGGTGGAATTCAACCCTCTATATGCTTCAGAGGTTGGAGGAGCAGCAAAAGGCCATTCAAGCCTATACAATTGAGCACGATATAGGAGGTGGAATGCACCTGTCTCAAGTGCAGTGGAGAATGATTTCAACGTTGTGCAAGGTTCTGATGCCCTTTGAACTTGCCACACGTGAAGTCAGTTCAGACACTGCCAGCCTGAGTCAGGTCATTCCCCTCATCAGGCTTTTGCAGAAGAAGCTGGAGGCATTGAAGAAGGAGCTAAAAGGGAGCGATTCCGCTAGGCATGTGGGACTTGTGGATGCAGCCCTTAATTCGCTTAACAAGGATTCACGGGTGGTCAATCTGTTGAAATCAGAGCACTACATTTTGGCCACCGTGCTCGATCCTAGATTTAAAGCCTACCTTGGATCTCTCTTTCCGGCAGACACAAGTCTGCTGGGGTTGAAAGACCTGCTGGTGAGAAAATTGTCAAGTCAAGCGGAACGCGACCTGTCAACATCTCCTCCTTCACATTCTCCCGCAACTGGGGGTGCGAGGAAAAGGCTCAGAATTCCGAGCCCACCCGCTGGCGGTGATGCAGGGCAGTCTGGAGCGACTGCTGATGCTGACATCTGGTCCGGACTGAAGGACCTGACAACGATTACGGACATGTCGTCTACTGTCACTGCATATGATTCTCTCAACATTGATAGAATGGTGGAGGATTATATGAGTGACCGCATCCAAGTAGGCACGTCACACAGTCCGTACTTATACTGGCAGGAAAAAGAGGCAATTTGGAGGCCCTTGCACAAACTGGCTTTATTCTACCTAAGTTGCCCTCCCACAAGTGTGTACTCCGAAAGAGTGTTTAGTGTCGCCGCTCACCTTGTCAGCAATCGGCGTACGAGGTTACATCCAGAAAATGTGGAGAAGATGATGTTCATTAAAATGAATTATAATCAATTCCTCCGCGGAGACATTGACCAGCAGCAATTGCCTCCACAAAGTACACAGGGAGCTGAGATGGTGGATTCCAGTGGGGACGAATTGATAATCTGTGAGGAGGGGGATGTACACGGTGATATATCGGAGGGTGAAGATGAGGTGGACATCTTGCCTCTGTAGAGCCAGTTTGTGCAAGGAGAGATTAATTGCTTCTTTTTTGGGGGGGGTCCAAACCAACCCGTCATATCAGTCACAGTCGTGTGGCAGACCCTGTCACTGAAATGATGGGTTGGTTAAAGTGTGCATGTCCTGTTTTGTTTATACAACATAAGGGTGGGTGGGAGGGCCCAAGGACAATTCCATCTTGCACCTCTTTTTTCTTTTCTTTTTCTTTGCATCATGTGCTGATTGGGGAGGGTTTTTTGGAAGGGACATCCTGCGTGACACTGCAGTGCCACTCCTAGATGGGCCCGGTGTTTGTGTCGGCCACTAGGGTCGCTAATCTTACTCACACAGTCAGCTACCTCATTGCGCCTCTTTTTTTCTTTGCGTCATGTGCAGTTTGGGGAGGGTTTTTTGGAAGGGACATCCTGCGTGACACTGCAGTGCCACTCCTAGATGGGCCCGGTGTTTGTGTCGGCCACTAGGGTCGCTAATCTTACTCACACAGCTACCTCATTGCGCCTCTTTTTTTCTTTGCGTCATGTGCTGTTTGGGGAGGGTTTTTTGGAAGGGCCATCCTGCGTGACACTGCAGTGCCACTCCTAGATGGGCCCGGTGTTTGTGTCGGCCACTAGGGTCGCTAATCTTACTCACACAGCTACCTCATTGCGCCTCTTTTTTTCTTTGCGTCATGTGCTGTTTGGGAAGGGTTTTTTGGAAGGGACATCCTGCGTGACACTGCAGTGCCACTCCTAGATGGGCCCGGTGTTTGTGTCGGCCACTAGGGTCGCTTATCTTACTCACACAGCGACCTCGGTGCAAATTTTAGGACTAAAAATAATATTGTGAGGTGTGAGGTATTCAGAATAGACTGAAAATGAGTGTAAATTATGGTTTTTGAGGTTAATAATACTTTGGGATCAAAATGACCCCCAAATTCTATGATTTAAGCTGTTTTTTAGTGTTTTTTGAAAAAAACACCCGAATCCAAAACACACCCGAATCCGACAAAAAAAATTCGGTGAGGTTTTGCCAAAACGCGTTCGAACCCAAAACACGGCCGCGGAACCGAACCCAAAACCAAAACACAAAACCCGAAAAATTTCAGGCGCTCATCTCTAGTGTTTATATCAGTGTATGTTCTGCAAGATAGCTATCCAATCTGAATCATATCATTTAAACTATTGATTATTGCTAGAGTCATTATAGATCTGTGTGAAATAGGATAAATTTGTTGCTATATAGTTAAAACTGAAATAACAGTATTTTAAGGAAGTAAGCGTAAAGACACAAACGCAGGTCTGCATAAAAGTTTATACAGAACAAGTTGTGTCTAGTGGGCAATAGTAGTTAGTATTGCTCACATTTATAGAAGCTGTGTGATTTGTTTTATTGCGAATGCAGGGTTTTGTACACGTGTCTCGGACAAAGTAAAGGACTGCGCACGCAGCGTAAGAGACACGCATGGTCGCGTGTTTGCGCAATGTGCGTAAGAATGCGGGCGCTAAGTACAAATTATACAATAGTGTCGTTTAGTTCAAAGGTGGGATAGTAGACATTTAATACAATAGCACATAACTATCAGATTTCAAAAGCAGGTTACTCTAAATTTAGTTTAAAAACTGTATTGCCTCTGGGGTAAAGCTGCCTATCTGAATGAATCCAAATTTTCTGTACAGAAAAGACAAAGTGTACTTGAGTGAGCGAATGTAGGAGTGAGTGAAATTTGAACCCTGGAATTCGGGATCCCGTCATTTGGTACATCAAGTGAGTGGAGGCTTGGTGGCGTGAGAAGGCTGACTCACGTTAGTATAAGGTTTAATACGCAGATCGTGAGGTGATTTGTAGAGGAGCGTGATAGTGCATTGTATTGCGAAGTATTGAAGTAAAAAGGTTTGTTTGGTATTACGCTCCGGACTGAGGGTCCCAGTTTGTACAACGACCCTTGGTCGTACGGCAGATAAGTAACAAGTACCTATACGCTGTGCGATTGGACCGCGCGTTTGTGGGTGCGATACATAGCGCAACGTGATATCCTTTTACGAGCATTTGCATAAAATCGCGGTATCATTAGCGCTATGTAGAGCATACGCAAGCGTGATTTGTGTATAATAAAGTGCATAGGGAGTTTTCGCTGGTCTCTCTCAGGAAAATCTCCAACGACCGATACTTTACTGGAAAGGGTAAGTTATTCCTAGAAACTTCCAGTAAATATAGGTCAGATAGGGCCCTAGGTTGGGTACATTGCCTTCGCTATCGACAGTGTATGGTAGTACTGGCCAACGTGGGCGTGAGTGGGTGAAAACGCTCTGAGAACTTTCACCATCTATTCGTATTGTGCATTGGGGATTGCGTAAAAGGAAAAAGTCAGTGATGGGATCCAATTGCACAAGTGGTGGACGTTTTGTAACCAGGGTTCAGGTTGAAGAGCTGCGGCCCAAGGGGTCAGCGAGGTTTGTTATGTGTGGAAAATATGGTTCACACACGGAAGACTTTTTGTCTGAATGGGTAAGTATGACTGACAAAGATAGGGTACCATTCCCTAAAGTGAGCAGCTTTGAACCAGAGGTATTGCAGAACTTAAGGATAAGAATATGTCTGATAAAATCCCGAAAACAAAGGGTCAGACATACAAATTGTTTAAACCTGTGACAGCAAGAGGGGTTGGTGAGTTTGATCCTAAGGTATTGCAGGTGGTATGTTTAACCAAAGTCATATAAGACAAGAATGGAAATATAAGAACTGTTTGAACTTGTAGCAACAATAATTAAGTAGGAAGAAAAAAAGAGAATGCAAGTACACCGCCATATTAGATGTGGAAGCAGTTACGGCCAGCATACAAACTATAGAAAATAATAAAAATATGAAAAATATGACTGTAACCTATATATGTACTAATGAATGTTGAAGTTTTATTTAGGAGGAGAAGGTGACCTGATCGTTTTCAGCCATTTCTCATGCACCCAGAGGAGTATCCAACCGGTAAAAGAAGAGCAGTAGCTTGTGGGGGAAGTGGCTGAGACCAGTGGAACAGGTAAGTATGGTATCATTTGTGTACATAAATAGTAAAACCCAAAAATAAAACAAACAAAAAATCAAGAAAGTAACGTCAGAAATGGAGAAAAAAAACCTGTCCGCACATTAGTATTTGCCAGTAGGAAAGCGGACAGAGACAAGGTAACCCCAGGGTATTTCTTTCAGTTACCATATAAGAAGCATTCATTCCTAGTAATGCCCCTAGTAAAGATGAGCTTGGAAATGTTTGTTGGACCATGTACAGACCCTTAATACGGGATGAGAAGGATTGAATGAAATACTTCGCATGACCTAGAAGCTTGTTAAACTTTTTTTTGTTTTTGTCTTTTGCAGAAATAGAAAACTCTCCATCTGGATAAGATCACCGGTAAACACTAATTCGGCAAATGGGAGGTGGCTGTCTCTGTGCAAATGGACGGGCTCAATAAGGCATTGAGTGTCAGGGTGCAGACTTCTTTGCAAAATTGGAAAGGGGTCACAGTAGCTAATTTTAGATAGTGTGCTATTGAACATCACAAGAATAGTGCTAGGCGCAGAGAACAACAGGTGGAGAAGTTGAGGATGGTAAGTATACTGGCACATACAGGAAAGACCATCAGTCCAAACCCCAGATCCCTAATGGTCAATAATATGTTACACTTGTAGGAAGGAAGGGCATTTTGCCAGAGATTGTAGGAGTAGTAGGACACATAGTCAATATAGATCCCCTAGACAGAAAACACAAGCCACATTATTAAACACATAGACGGGACCAAGGGACATATAGTAAGGAATCATAAGCCATATAGAAAACACAGATTCGGCTAATGGGAAGAACAAAATAAATGCAACATTACCCTTTGACAAAACTTGAAGACTAATGTCGCATTCTACTGTTCTAGATGCATGTCCATCACAGGTAAAGGAAATTATCTCACAGATACCGGGTTCCCTATGAACTTAGGATGGACAGGACACTGGATTGATGGCTGGGATAGTCCCAGTAGAGATAAGACACACAGAATTTTTTTTTTAAGAGGAGTAGACCAAGTAGAGAATCACTTCCCCGTAGTGCCCAATCCAGTGGTCAAATTTTTATAAAATCTTCTTCACCTCTACAAACTCATCTGTCACCAACCTCTATTCTGTTTCTCTATAGTTTCCTCTTCATCTTTTGCGTTCACACAGGGTGGTACAATACATGGACCCAAGTACAGTTCAAACTCCACATGCCTAGGTCCTTCAGAGTTCTGCCCAAACCCAGTATATCTCAACAGCACGATGGCACCAGTATTACTGCAGTGCGCCTTGTCATGCACAAAGGGTGGAGAATGGGAATACTGGTGAAGGGAAATTTTGTATAGACACTGATATGTCTGTTGGTGAATGGCAAACCTGACATTTTCTTTTTCATTTTCTTCTTCCTTCTCTCCTCTAGAGATGTTTCTTTTTTCATTTTTTTTTTTTTTTTGAGTTATGTTCATGGTACTCTACATTGCAAACACACGATAGTTAAATTAAGATACAAAACAAAAATTTGTGTTCCCTGCAGGAAGAGGCAGTCTGGAGGACAAAGGGGTATGGAAAGGAGTCCTCAGGACTGTGGGCAAGTGGACACGGTAAGCCAGTAACCCCCAGAGCATACCTTCCAAGTCTAGCTGAGGTGGCACACGGTCTGACTCATCTAGGCAAAGAGGGTAGGTGCAGGTTGATGAGAGCCTACTGGTGTGCGCCAGGATTCTATTCTCATGCGGGTAAGAGAGCAATGACCTGTCTTACTTGCTTGAGGAAGAATATTGGTAAAGCAATACCAACAGAGCCATCCCATATCCCTCCTGCAGACGGATCTTTTCAGGAAATACAAATCGACTTCGTACAGTTAACACCCTTTAGGAATTATTGTTATGTATTGGTGTGCACTGATGTTTTCTCAAACTGGGTAGAGGCATTTCCTGCCGCCATGGATGCTGCTGTGTTTACCACAAAGAAAAATTGCGCAGAAATTTGTGTGTAGATAATGGTACCCCTAGAAGTAGGAGCAAAGCTTGAAATTGTACTATTGTGATCATAGATACTGCCACTAGTATTATGTAGCTTCGGAACCACTCCCAGATCTTCACTCGACGAATCACCCTCTTCGAAATTTGTTTTTGTTTTGGTATTTGTGTCTTTTGGGTTGTTTTTGGAAGACAACCTCATGTCATGATTGATCCGCACAATGATCAGAAATACACCAATGAGGTGACAGTACAGTACTTTATTGAGATGAGCCAGCATTTGAGAACTTGACAAAAGAACTTGAAACTGTTGATTGCTGGTATGCCAAATGCTAACTGTCTTCATTGTGAACCAAGAGACTGTGTGATTGTTCTTACGCTCAGGTTGCCTAATAGACAGGTGGGAAGGACCATACCAAGATTTGTTGACAGCACTAAAGGTCGCCGAAAGAGAGATTTGGGTCCACTCATCCCACTGCAAGAAGGTCGCTGACCCAGAGAGAACTCGTGACAAAGTAGTATATTGCTCACATTCATCGAGTTTGTGTGTTCAAACTGAACTGTATGTCCAAGTGAACTGTGTGTTCAAAGAGCAAGGTGGAGAGCAATGTGAACTGTGTGTTCCAAGTGAACTGTGTGTCCAAAGAGCAAGGCAAAGAGAACCTCGTATCACCAGAGACTCTGTTCCGTGAAGACTGAGAGGCAGCACTGTTGAACACTACCTGAGCGTACTAAAGGACTGCAGAAAGACCAGGCATTGTAATTGATTTGTTATGAACAAGAGTTGTTTTGTTCTATTTCTCTTTTCTCTCTTTCCCGCTGACAAACATTTTCTTTTAGGATATTCTATTTTTGCGAGGTTTTTTTTATGAGGAGTCGAGTGTGGGACTGGAACTGGTTCTGTAGGAAGGAGTGATCTCCTTATAGGATCCCAGGATTAGCCAATCAGTTTGTTAAAGTCAGAGAAAAATCAAAGGTCTAGTAGTTATGGAGTTCAGAGGTAATCAGGAACAATCAGACAATGGCTATTCACACATTGCAGATAAAGAGCTCATTAATATATGTGGAAGAAAGGTTTATCAGTGGCTCTCACTGAACTCCGAAGGTTTACGTTATTTAGGAAGGACACTACTTATAACTCTTGTTCAATGATTAAACAGACCTAGCATACGTTCCAAAAATGGAAACAATGTTCAGAAAATGATAGGAATATGTAGATCATGAAAAATTTATATGTCACTGTCACGATTTGTTTGTGTCTTCTTCATTTACCCAGCAGAACCTCAATCAAATCCAAACATCAGTGTACAAAGACGTAGGTACATGTATGTGTGAAATGTTTGTCGCAAATCAGACATTATAGGCCAAAACACTGTCCCAGCATACTTTATAGGTTGAATGTTGTCCCACACCCAGCCAGTGGTCCCGTGACCGCCGAGTGCATATAGAGGATCTCTCGTCCTCCTCCCTGTTTTCGCCAAATATAGTCAAGTGTCTGATTTGCGAAATGCATACATACTTGTGTCTAGGTCACGATTATGGTATGAAATATTTTTTCTTATGTTAATAATTGATGGCAGTTATTGTTTACTGCCAAAGGGTGGACTGTCGAAGTAAAAAAAACTCACATAAAGAGAACATACAAACTACACATATTTTGAGTCGCTATACTTGCAAATACGCGCAGCGAGCACAGCCATATATGGTAACACACGCATTTACACGGACATGCCACAGAGATGGATTCGACACTTATTTCATACAGTACATAACTATAATAATATCAAGCGCCAGACATCATGATGATTTAAAAATTATATATATTGAAGTAATGTCATGTATGTGTATTATTTGAATGAAACCAGATAGACCGGTCATGTTTACAATTGAAACAACCAGATTAATGTGTGGATTCATTTGATACTTGTTATTGAGTTGTAGGACATTGCAACACGGAATTATGATTAAATGTATAAAAGCTAAAATCACTTTTATTAGAACAATAGATATTCCAAACAGGTAATGAACAGGAAACTCATGCCAGCCCTTTTGGACATCCCCAAGGCTGAACCTGTTCAGCATATACAGAGGGACTGGTGACTCATCGTGAACCCCTCCCCCAGAAACTAGATAACACATTGATCACACAGAAGCTCAGTGGTTTTTTGGTCTCAGAGGATGATGGACTTGCTGCCAGTTCAGTTCCTGTATTTATTTACAGAGAGAGGGAGACATAAGATGCATTGGAGGGAATGGTAATTGTATCGCTGGCATGTAACTGTATGTAACTGTATGTAACTTTATGTATTAACAGCTTACTGTGTGAGTTGTAATCATGTAACTATAGGTATACTGTACTTTGTAATATATATTGAATCCATATCCTTTTTAATAACAAATATATACATCAAGGAGCTTTGGAACTCAGATAATGTGTGGGTGTATTGTTTTCTCTTATGGGATGCAGTGTTTTTGCGATGTATAGCGCACATTCATGGGATATGGTAATACGAGGTGCAGGCGTTTATATATTAGAGCGGGCATTTTAAATATTTGTGAGAAAGCAATTTGGCATTCATACCCCTTTATTTGGAATAAATAATATACAGCACAGGACAGCACCACTGAACTTATATGACAGCACCACTGGACTGGACTTATATGGCAGTACCACTGGACTGGACTTATACGGCAGTATCACTATGCTTATACGGCAGTATCACTGGACATATATGCCAGTATTACTGGACATATATGGCAGTACCACTGGACAGGACTTATACGGCCGTACCACTGGACTTATACGGCCATACCACTGGACTTATACGGCCGTACCACTGGACTTATACGGCCGTACCACTGGACTTATACGGCCGTACCACTGGACTTATACGGCCGTACCACTGGACTTATACGGCCGTACCACTGGACTTATACGGCCGTACCACTGGACTTATACGGCAGTACCACTGGACTTATACGGCAGTACCACTGGACTTATACGGCAGTGTCACTGGACTTATACGGCAGTGTCACTGGACTTATATAGTAGTATCACTGGACTGGACTTATACGGCACTATCTCTGGACTTATACGGCAGTATCACTGGACTTATACGGCAGTATCACTGGACTTATACGGCAGTATCACTGGACTTATACGGCAGTATCACTGGACTTATACGGCAGTATCACTGGGCTTATACGGCAGTATCACTGGACATATATGCCAGTATTACTGGACATATATGGCAGTACCACTAGAGTGGACTTATACGGCAGTACCACTGGACTTATACGGCAGTGCCACTGGACTTATACGGCAGTGCCACTGGACTTATACGGCAGTGCCACTGGACTTATACGGCAGTGCCACTGGACTTATACGGCAGTGTCACTGGACTTATACGGCAGTGTCACTGGACATATACGGCAGTGTCACTGGACATATATGGCAGTACCACTGGACTGGACTTATACGGCACTATCTCTGGACTTATACGGCAGTATCACTGGACTTATACGGCAGTATCACTGGACTTATACGGCAGTATCACTGGACTTATACGGCAGTACCACTGGACTTATACGGCAGTACCACTGGACATATACGGCAGTACCACTGGACATATACGGCAGTACCACTGGACATATACGGCAGTACCACTGGACATATACGGCAGTACCACTAGACATATACGGCAGTACCACTAGAATTATATAGCAGAAACACTGGACTTAGGCCCTCATTCCGAGTTGTTCGCTCGGTATTTTTCATCGCATCGCAGTGAAAATCCGCTTAGTACGCATGCGCAATGTTCGCACTGCGACTGCGCCAAGTAACTTTACTATGAAGAAAGTAATTTTACTCACGGCTTTTTCTTCGCTCCGGCGATCGTAATGTGATTGACAGGAAATGGGTGTTACTGGGCGGAAACACGGCGTTTCAGGGGCGTGTGGCTGAAAACGCTACCGTTTCCGGAAAAAACGCAGGAGTGGCCGGGGAAACGGTGGGAGTGCCTGGGCGAACGCTGGGTGTGTTTGTGACGTCAACCAGGAACGATAAGCACTGAAATGATCGCACAGGCAGAGTAAGTCTGGAGCTACTCAGAAACTGCTAAGTAGTTAGTAATCGCAATATTGCGAATACATCGGTCGCAATTTTAAGAAGCTAAGATTCACTCCCAGTAGGCGGCGGCTTAGCGTGTGTAACTCTGCTAAATTCGCCTTGCGACCGATCAACTCGGAATGAGGGCCTTAATTTATACGGCAGTACCACTGGACTTATACGGCAGTACCACTGGACTTATACGGCAGTACCACTGGACTTATACGGCAGTACCACTGGACTTATACGGCAGTACCACTGGACTTATACGGCAGTATCACTGGAATTATACGGCAGTACCACTGGACATATAAGGCAGTATCACCGGACATATACGGCAGTACCTCTGTACTGATTTATACGGCAGTACCACTGGATTTATACGGAAGTACCACTGGACTTATACGGCAGTACCACTGGACATATACGGCAGTACCACTGGACATATACGGCAGTACCACTGGACATATACGGCAGTACCACTGGACATATACGGCAGTACCACTGGACATATACGGCAGTAACACTAGAATTATATGGCAGAAACACTGGACTTAATTTATACGGCAGTACCACTTGACTTATACGGCAGTACCACTGGACTTATACGGCAGTACCACTGGACTTATACGGCAGTACCACTGGACTTATATGGCAGTACCACTGGACTTATACGGCAGTACCACTGGACTTATACGGCAGTATCACTGGAATTATACGGCAGTACCACTGGACATATAAGGCAGTATCACCGGACATATACGGCAGTACCTCTGTACTGATTTATACGGCAGTACCACTGGATTTATACGGCAGTACAACTGGACATATATACGGCAGTACAACTGGACATATATACGGCAGTACCACTGGACATATATATACGGCAGTACCACTGGACATATATACGGCAGTACCACTGGACATATATACGGCAGTACCACTGGACTTATATGGCAGTTCCACTGGATTTATACGGCAGTATCACTGGAAATATACGGCAGTATCACTGGAATTATACGGCAGTACCACTGGACTTATACGGCAGTACCACTGAACATATACGGCAGTATCACTGGAATTATATGGCAGTACCACTGGACTTATTGCCGTATAATTCCAGTGATACTGCCATATATGTTCAGTGGTACTGCCGTATAACACTGGACATATACGGCAGTACCACTGGATTTATACAGCAGCACAGGGACACCACCACTGGACTGATGCAGGACAGCACAGCACCACTGCAATGGACTGGACTTATATATAGCAGCACTGGACATATGGCAGCAGAGGACCACCTCTGTGACTGGACTGATGCAGCACAAGACACCACCACTGGACTGATGCAGCACAACACAGCACCACTGGACTGGACTTATACAGCAGTACTGGACATATGGCAGCAGAGGACACCACCACTGTGACTGGACTAATGCAGCACAAGACACCACCACTGGACTGATTCAGCACAGAATGACACACATAAGACAGAGCAGGTCGACACACCACTTTCCCGCACAGACAGACACTGAGGAGACACGTCCTCTCGCTACACTCTCCAGGACTGGAGTGAAAATGGCGGCGACACGCGGCTCCTTATATGGAATCCAAAACCCGCAAGAATCCGACAGCGGGATGATGCCGTTTTTCCTCGTTCTGGTTTCCTCGGGGAAAATCCGAGCCGGACTCGGATCTGTGCTCGGGACGTGATGTTCGGTAGGGTTCGATTCTCAGAGAACCGAACCCGCTCATCTCTAATTACAATACTCCTCATTTGTTCCCAGGGGCATCCTGAATACTAAATCCACCACTGCTCAGGGGGTTTATATTTTGATTAGAGATGAGCTGGTTTGATTCTCCGAGAACCGAACCACCCCGAACTCCACGTGTTTTACACGGGTCCGAGCCAGGCTCAGTTGTTCCCGCCTGACTCGGAAAACCTGAACGAGGCAAAACGTCATCATCCCGCTGTCGGATTCTCGTGAGATTCGGATTCCATATAAAGAGCCATGCGTCGCCGCCATTTTCAGTCGTGCATTGTAGAGGGTACAGAGAGGATGTGGCTACGTTCTCTCAGTGGCAAATCTCAATATCAGTGCTCAGTATCAGTGCTTATTGCTGCTCAGTAATACTAGTACAGTGTCTTGTGCTGCATCCTGCTGCTGTAGGGTGCTGTGGTAGTAGTGTCCTGTGACTGTGTATCGTTCATTATCATTCCAGTCACAGTGGTGTCTGGGGGGGTGACAATTCCAGAGTGCTTTTGTGCTGCTCAGTGGTAGTCATTCCGAGTTGTTCGCTCATTGCCGATTTTCGCTATTCTGCGATTTGTTGCTAAATGCGCATACGCATGGTACGCAGCGCGCATGCGCTTAGTTATTTAACTAAAAACTTAGCAGTTTTGCTGTTGATACTGCGGCGCTTTTCAGTCGCACTGCTGATCGGTGAGTGATTGACAGGAAAGGGGCATTTCTGGGTGGTAACTGAGCATTTTCCGGGAGTGTGCTAAAAAACGCAGGTGTGTCAGGGAAAAACGCGGGAGTGTCTGGAGAAACGGGGGAGTGGCTGGCCGAACGTAGGGCGTGTGTATGACGTCAAACCAGGAACTAAACGGACCGAGCTGATCGCAATCTAGGAGTAGGTCTGGAGCTACTCAGAAACTGCAAGAAAATATTTAGTAGCAATTCTGCTACTCTTTCGTTCGCTATTCTGCTAAGCTAAGATACACTTCCAGAGGGCGGTGGCCTAGCGTTTGCAATGCTGCTAAAAGCAGCAAGCAAGCAAACAACTCAGAATGAGGGCCAGTAATAGTTACTAGTACAGTGTCTCTCTTGTGCTGCATCTTGCTGCTGTAGGGTGCTGTGGTAGTAGTGTCCTGTTACTGTGTATTGTTCATCATCATTCCAGTCACAGTGGTATCTGGGGGGTGACAATTCCAGAGTGCTTTTGTGCTGCTCAGTAATACTAGTACAGTGTCTTGTGCTGCTCAGTGTCAGTTCTCCATAGTATCATCAGTGCTCAGTATCATCAGTGCTCAGTGTTTGGTGGTGCTCAGTAATACTACATTACTAATACTAGTACAGTGTCTTGTGCTGCATCTTGCTGCTGCAGGGTGCTGTGGTAGTGTCCTGTCACTGTGCGTAGGTCATCATCATTGCAGTCACAGTGGTGTCTGGTATCTATCTAGTGGTATCTAATTCCAGACATTACTGCCGTCTAATTCCAGATATATAGAAGAAAAGGGGGGTGTTGTTGGTGCACTGTCTCTAGCATTACTGATATCATACAGCTTAGCATATAATAAATAGTGGAGTTTAGTTATGTATTTATCAATGCATGAAGTTGCAGCCCCGCGGCAAGGGACTCCACTCTGCTGCAGTACCTAACACTATAATGGGTTCAAACCTAGGGCACAGGACCCCCCAAAAAACCACAGCCAAGCAACCCCAGGGAATAATTATGTGTAGTGAGAAGGATTAAGGGATAGGTGAGAAAAAAAGGGGTGTTATGGGGTGAATTAATATAAGTGACAAAAATGTGTAACATGTATAATAAACAAACGGTGAAAGTGCCAAATTAAATGTAATGCTGCGATGCCCTGTTGTCCCTTGCCGCGGGGCTGCAGCTTCATGCATTGATCAATACATAACTAAACTCCACTATTTATTATATGCTAAGCTGTATGATATCAGTAATGCTAGAGACAGTGCACCTACAACACCCCCCTTTTCTTCTGTAGAACTACAAGTCTCAGTAGGTAGCACCTCACATTACTGGCAGCTATAGGTGTGCAGTCTAAGGCCCCTCCCTAGCAAACTAAAAGTGTTTTGTATAGACACACCTGAAGGAGTGAGACACCTTCATTCTTAGACTTGCACCCACCCGCACCTGACCCTCATTTATTTTAACTAGGGTACCTAGCATGACTGCACTTGTGAATATGGCACAATTCTAGGTAAATCCAATTATTCTGAACAATAGGTCAGAAATGGGGTGGCTCCTGGGGTACGGGGCCTCCTGGACTGCCGTGGCTGGGCGACAACGGGGCATCACAGCATTACATTTAATTTGGCACTTTCACTGTTTGTTTATTATACATGTTACACATTTTTTTCACTTATATTAATTCACCCCATAACTAGTGATGAGCGGGTTCGGTTTCTCGGAAACCGAACCCCCCCGAACTTCAGCCTTTTTACACGGGTCCGAGCCATACTCGGATTCTCCCGTATGGCTCGGCTAACCCGAGCGCGCCCAAACGTCATCATCCCGCTGTCGGATTCTCGCGAGATTCGGATTCTATATAAGCAGCGGCGCGTCGCCGCCATTTTCACACGTGCATTGAGATTGATAGGGAGAGGACGTGGCTGGCGTCCTCTCCATTATAGTAGAAAAGAATGACTTAGTTATAATTGTGGGGAGGATTGGGGACGGGGAGCAGCTGTTAGGGAGTACAGTGCAGGGTTTTGATTATAATACCACCAGTGAGTTTAATCCGTTGTTTCTCTGCCTGAAAAAAACGCTCCACCATATCTGTGCTCAGTGTGCTGCACTGCTGCATGATATATCTGTGCTGAGTGCACTGCTCACACTGCCTAATTGTGGGGACTGGGGAGCAGTTATAGCAGGAGTACAGTGCACAGTTTTGCTGACAGTGACCACCAGTCCAGTATTCGTTTGTCTGCCTGAAAAACACTCCTGTGGTGGCTTTTTTTTCCTTCATACTAGTTTAGCAGTCTGCTGACAGTGTCCACCAGGTCCGTTATTATTATTATACAGTATATTATATATATATAGCAGTACGGTAGGCCACGGCTGTACCTACCTCTGTGTCGTCACTCGTCCTCCATAAGTAATATAATACTATACTATCCATCCATCTACATTGTATACCTGTGGTGACTTTTTTTTTCATCATACTAGTTTAGCAGTCTGCTGACAGTGTCCACCAGGTCCGTTATTATATCATACAGTATATTATACATCTATAGCAGTACGGTAGGCCACGGCTGTACCTACCTCTGTGTCGTCACTCGTCGTCCATAAGTAATATAATACTATACTATCCATCCATCTACATTGCATACCTGTGGTGGCTTTTTTTTTCTTCATACTAGTTTAGCAGTCTGCTGACAGTGTCCACCAGGTCCGTTATTATTATACAGTATATTATATATATATATATATATAGCAGTACGGTAGGCCACGGCTGTACCTACCTCTGTGTCGTCACTCGTCCTCCATAAGTAATATAATACTATACTATCCATCCATCTACATTGTATACCTGTGGTGGCTTTTTTTTTCTTCATACTAGTTTAGCAGTCTGCTGACAGTGTCCACCAGGTCCGTTATTATATTATACAGTATATTATATATATATAGCAGTACGGTAGGCCACGGCTGTACCTACCTCTGTATCGTCACTCGTCCTCCATAAGTAATATAATACTATACTATCCATCCATCTACATTGTATACCTGTGGTGGCTTTTTTTTTCTTCATACTAGTTTAGCAATCTGCTGACAGTGTCCACCAGGTCCGTTATTATATTATACAGTATATTATATATATATATAGCAGTACGGTAGGCCACGGCTGTACCTACCTCTGTGCCGTCAGTCGTCGTTCATAAGTAATATAATACTATACTATCCATCCATCTACATTGTATACCTGTGGTGGCTTTTTTCTTCTTCATACTAGTTTAGCAGTCTGCTGACAGTGTCCACCAGGTCCGTTATATTATACAGTATATTATATATATATAGCAGTACGGTAGGCCACGGCTGTACCTACCTCTGTGTCGTCACTCGTCCTCCATTAGTAATATAATATTATACTATCCATCCATCTACATTGTATACCTGTGGTGGCTTTTTTTTTCTTCATACTAGTTTAGCAGTCTGCTGACAGTGTCCACCAGGTCCGTTATTATATTATACAGTATATTATATATATATAGCAGTACGGTAGGCCACGGCTGTACCTACCTCTGTGTCGTCACTCGTCATCCATAAGTAATATAATACTATACTATCCATCCATCTACATTGCATACCTGTGGTGGCTTTTTTTTTCTTCATACTAATTTAGCAGTCTGCTGACAGTGTCCACCAGGTCCGTTATTATTATACAGTATATTATATATATATAGCAGTACGGTAGGCCACGGCTGTACCTACCTCTGTGTCATCAGTCGTCGTCCATAAGTAATATAATACTATACAATCCATCCATCTACATTGTATACCTGTGGTGGCTTTTTTTTTCTTCATACTAGTTTAGCAGTCTGCTGACAGTGTCCACCAGGTCCGTTATTATTATACAGTATATTATATATATATAGCAGTACGGTAGGCCACGGCTGTACCTACCTCTGTGTCATCAGTCGTCGTCCATAAGTAATATAATACTATACAATCCATCCATCTACATTGTATACCTGTGGTGGCTTTTTTTTTCTTCATACTAGTTTAGCAGTCTGCTGACAGTGTCCACCAGGTCCGTTATTATATTATACAGTATATTATATATATATAGCAGTACGGTAGGCCACGGCTGTACCTACCTCTGTGTCGTCACTCGTCGTCCATAAGTAATATAATACTATACTATCCATCCATCTACATTGCATACCTGTGGTGGCTTTTTTTTTCTTCATACTAGTTTAGCAGTCTGCTGACAGTGTCCACCAGGTCCGTTATTATTATACAGTATATTATATATATATAGCAGTACGGTAGGCCACGGCTGTACCTACTTCTGTGTCGTCACTCGTCCTCCATAAGTAATATAATACTATACTATCCATCCATCTACATTGTATACCTGTGGTGACTTTTTTTTTCTTCATACTAGTTTAGCAGTCTGCTGACAGTGTCCACCAGGTCCGTTATTATTATACAGTATATTATATATATATATAGCAGTACGGTAGGCCACGGCTGTACCTACCTATGTGTCGTCACTCGTCCTCCATAAGTAATATAATACTATACTATCCATCCATCTACATTGTATACCTGTGGTGGCTTTTTTTTTCTTCATACTAGTTTAGCAGTCTGCTGACAGTGTCCACCAGGTCCGTTATTATTATACAGTATATTATATATATATATATAGCAGTACGGTAGGCCACGGCTGTACCTACCTCTGTGTCGTCACTCGTCCTCCATAAGTAATATAATACTATACTATCCATCCATCTACATTGTATACCTGTGGTGACTTTTTTTTTCTTCATACTAGTTTAGCAGTCTGCTGACAGTGTCCACCAGGTCCGTTATTATATTATACAGTATATTATATATATATAGCAGTACGGTAGGCCACGGCTGTACCTACCTCTGTGTCGTCACTCGTCGTTCATAAGTAATATAATACTATACTATCCATCCATCTACATTGCATACCTGTGGTGGCTTTTTTTTCCTTCATACTAGTTTAGCAGTCTGCTGACAGTGTCCACCAGGTCCGTTATTATTATACAGTATATTATATATATATATAGCAGTACGGTAGGCCATCGCTGTACCTACCTCTGTGTCGTCACTCGTCCTCCATAAGTAATATAATACTATACTATCCATCCATCTACATTGCATACCTGTGGTGGCTTTTTTTTTCTTCATACTAGTTTAGCAGTCTGCTGACAGTGTCCACCAGGTCCGTTATTATATTATACAGTATATTATATATATATATATATATATATAGCAGTACGGTAGGCCACGGCTGTACCTACCTCTGTGTCGTCACTCGTCCTCCATAAGTAATATAATACTATACTATTCATCCATCTACATTGTATACCTGTGGTGGCTTTTTTTTTCTTCATACTAGTTTAGCAGTCTGCTGACAGTGTCCACCAGGTCCGTTATTATATTATACAGTATATTATATATATATATATAGCAGTACGGTAGGCCGCGGCTGTACCTACCTCTGTGTCATCAGTCGTCGTCCATAAGTAATATAATACTATACTATCCATCCATCTACATTGTATACCTGTGGTGGCTTTTTTTTTCTTCATACTAGTTTAGCAGTCTGCTGACAGTGTCCACCAGGTCCGTTATTATATTATACAGTATATTATATATATATAGCAGTACGGTAGGCCACGGCTGTACCTACCTCTGTGTCGTCACTCGTCCTCCATAAGTAATATAATACTATACTATCTATCCATCTACATTGTATACCTGTGGTGGCTTTTTTTTTCTTCATACTAGTTTAGCAGTCTGCTGACAGTGTCCACCAGGTCCGTTATTATATTATACAGTATATTATATATATATAGCAGTACAGTAGGCTACGGCTGTACCTACCTCTGTGTCGTCACTCGTCGTCCATAAGTAATATAATACTATACTATCCATCCATCTACATTGTATACCTGTGGTGGCTTTTATTTTCTTCATACTAGTTTAGTAGTCTGCTGACAGTGTCCACCAGGTCCGTTATTATTATACAGTATATTATATATATATAGCAGTACGGTAGGCCACGGCTGTACCTACCTCTGTGTCATCAGTCGTCGTCCATAAGTAATATAATACTATACAATCCATCCATCTACATTGTATACCTGTGGTGGCTTTTTTTTTCTTCATACTAGTTTAGCAGTCTGCTGACAGTGTCCACCAGGTCCGTTATTATTATACAGTATATTATATATATATATATATATATATACATATATATAGCAGTACGGTAGGCCACAGCTGTACCTACCTCTGTGTCGTCACTCGTCCTCCATAAGTAATATAATACTATACTATCCATCCATCTACATTGTATACCTGTGGTGGCTTTTTTTTTCTTCATACTAGTTTAGCAGTCTGCTGACAGTGTCCACCAGGTCCGTTATTATTATACAGTATATTATATATATATATAGCAGTACGGTAGGCCACGGCTGTACCTACTTCTGTGTCGTCACTCGTCCTCCATAAGTAATATAATACTATACTATCCATCCATCTACATTGTATACCTGTGGTGGCTTTTTTTTTCTTCATACTAGTTTAGCAGTCAGCTGACAGTGTCCACCAGGTCCGTTATTATTATACAGTATATAATATATATATATATATAGCAGTACGGTAGGCCACGGCTGTACCTACCTCTGTGTCGTCACTCGTCCTCCATAAGTAATATAATACTATACTATCCATCCATCTACATTGTATACCTGTGGTGGCTTTTTTTTTCTTCATACTAGTTTAGCAGTCTGCTGACAGTGTCCACCAGGTCCGTTATTATTATACAGTATATTATATATATATATAGCAGTACGGTAGGCCACGGCTGTACCTACTTCTGTGTCGTCACTCGTCCTCCATAAGTAATATAATACTATACTATCCATCCATCTACATTGTATACCTGTGGTGGCTTTTTTACTCTTCATACTAGTTTAGCAGTCAGCTGACAGTGTCCACCAGGTCCGTTATTATTATACAGTATATTATATATATATATATATAGCAGTACGGTAGGCCATGGCTGTACCTACCTCTGTGTCGTCACTCGTCCTCCATAAGTAATATAATACTATACTATCCATCCATCTACATTGTATACCTGTGGTGACTTTTTTTTTCTTCATACTAGTTTAGCAGTCTGCTGACAGTGTCCACCAGGTCCGTTATTATATTATACAGTATATTATATATATATAGCAGTACGGTAGGCCATGGCTGTACCTACCTCTGTGTCGTCACTCGTCCTCCATAAGTAATATAATACTATACTATCCATCCATCTACATTGCATACCTGTGGTGGCTTTTTTTTTCTTCATACTAGTTTAGCAGTCTGCTGACAGTGTCCATCAGGTCCGTTATTATATTATACAGTATATTATATATATATATATATAGCAGTACGGTAGGCCACGGCTGTACCTACCTCTGTGTCGTCACTCGTCCTCCATAAGTAATATAATACTATACTATCCATCCATCTACATTGTATACCTGTGGTGGCTTTTTTTTTCTTCATACTAGTTTAGCAGTCTGCTGACAGTGTCCACCAGGTCTGTTATTATATTATACAGTATATTATATATATATATAGCAGTACGGTAGGCCACGGCTGTACCTACCTCTGTGTCATCAGTCGTCGTCCATAAGTAATATAATACTATACTATCCATCCATCTACATTGTATACCTGTGGTGGCTTTTTTTTTCTTCATACTAGTTTAGCAGTCTGCTGACAGTGTCCACCAGGTCCGTTATTATATTATACAGTATATTATATATATATAGCAGTACGGTAGGCCACGGCTGTACCTACCTCTGTGTCGTCACTCGTCGTCCATAAGTAATATAATACTATACTATCCATCCATCTACATTGTATACCTGTGGTGGCTTTTTTTTTCTTCATACTATTTTAGCAGTCTGCTGACAGTGTCCACCAGGTCCGTTATTATTATACAGTATATTATATATATATAGCAGTACGGTAGGCCACGGCTGTACCTACCTCTGTGTCGTCAGTCGTCGTCCATAAGTAATATAATACTATACAATCCATCCATCTACATTGTATACCTGTGGTGGCTTTTTTTTTCTTCATACTAGTTTAGCAGTCTGCTGACAGTGTCCACCAGGTCCGTTATTATTATACAGTATATTATATATATATATATATATATATATACATATATATAGCAGTACGGTAGGCCACGGCTGTACCTACCTCTGTGTCGTCACTCGTCCTCCATAAGTAATATAATACTATACTATCCATCCATCTACATTGTATACCTGTGGTGGCTTTTTTTTTCTTCATACTTGTTTAGCAGTCTGCTGACAGTGTCCACCAGGTCCGTTATTATATTATACAGTATATTATATATATATATAGCAGTACGGTAGGCCACGGCTGTACCTACCTCTGTGTCATCAGTCGTCGTCCATAAGTAATATAATACTATACTATCCATCCATCTACATTGTATACCTGTGGTGGCTTTTTTTTTCTTCATACTAGTTTAGCAGTCTGCTGACAGTGTCCACCAGGTCCGTTATTATATTATACAGTATATTATATATATATAGCAGTACGGTAGGCCACGGCTGTACCTACCTCTGTGTCGTCACTCGTCCTCCATAAGTAATATAATACTATACTATCCATCCATCTACATTGTATACCTGTGGTGGCTTTTTTTTTTCTTCATACTAGTTTAGCAGTCTGCTGACAGTGTCCACCAGGTCCGTTATTATATTATACAGTATATTATATATATAGCAGTACGGTAGGCCACGGGTGTACCTACCTCTGTGTCATCACTCGTCGTCCATAAGTAATATAATACTACACTATCCATCCATCTACATTGTATACCTGTGGTGGCTTTTTTTTTCTTCATACTAGTTTAGCAGTCTGCTGACAGTGTCCACCAGGTCCGTTATTATAGTATACAGTATATTATATATATATAGCAGTACGGTAGGCCACGTCTGTACCTACCTCTGTGTCGTGACTCGTCGTCCATAAGTAATATAATACTATACTATCCATCCATCTACATTGCATACCTGTGGTGGCTTTTTTTTTCTTCATACTAGTTTAGCAGTCTGCTGACAGTGTCCACCAGGTCCGTTATTATTATACAGTATATTATATATATATATAGCAGTACGGTAGGCCACGGCTGTACCTACTTCTGTGTCGTCACTCGTCCTCCATAAGTAATATAATACTATACTATCCATCCATATACATTGTATACCTGTGGTGGCTTTTTTTTTCTTCATACTAGTTTAGCAGTCTGCTGACAGTGTCCACCAGGTCAGTTATGATTATACAGTATATTATATATATATATAGCAGTACGGTAGGCCACGGCTGTACCTACCTCTGTGTCATCAGTCGTCGTCCATAAGTAATATAATACTATACAATCCATCCATCTACATTGTATACCTGTGGTGGCTTTTTTTTTCTTCATACTAGTTTAGCAGTCTGCTGACAGTGTCCACCAGGTCCGTTATTATTATACAGTATATTATATATATATATATATATACATATATATAGCAGTACGGTAGGCCACAGCTGTACCTACCTCTGTGTCGTCACTCGTCCTCCATAAGTAATATAATACTATACTATCCATCCATCTACATTGTATACCTGTGGTGGCTTTTTTTTTCTTCATACTAGTTTAGCAGTCTGCTGACAGTGTCCACCAGGTCCGTTATTATTATACAGTATATTATATATATATATAGCAGTACGGTAGGCCACGGCTGTACCTACTTCTGTGTCGTCACTCGTCCTCCATAAGTAATATAATACTATACTATCCATCCATCTACATTGTATACCTGTGGTGGCTTTTTTTTTCTTCATACTAGTTTAGCAGTCAGCTGACAGTGTCCACCAGGTCCGTTATTATTATACAGTATATTATATATATATATATATAGCAGTACGGTAGGCCACGGCTGTACCTACCTCTGTGTCGTCACTCGTCCTCCATAAGTAATATAATACTATACTATCCATCCATCTACATTGTATACCTGTGGTGGCTTTTTTTTTCTTCATACTAGTTTAGCAGTCTGCTGACAGTGTCCACCAGGTCCGTTATTATTATACAGTATATTATATATATATATAGCAGTACGGTAGGCCACGGCTGTACCTACTTCTGTGTCGTCACTCGTCCTCCATAAGTAATATAATACTATACTATCCATCCATCTACATTGTATACCTGTGGTGGCTTTTTTACTCTTCATACTAGTTTAGCAGTCAGCTGACAGTGTCCACCAGGTCCGTTATTATTATACAGTATATTATATATATATATATATAGCAGTACGGTAGGCCATGGCTGTACCTACCTCTGTGTCGTCACTCGTCCTCCATAAGTAATATAATACTATACTATCCATCCATCTACATTGTATACCTGTGGTGACTTTTTTTTTCTTCATACTAGTTTAGCAGTCTGCTGACAGTGTCCACCAGGTCCGTTATTATATTATACAGTATATTATATATATATAGCAGTACGGTAGGCCATGGCTGTACCTACCTCTGTGTCGTCACTCGTCCTCCATAAGTAATATAATACTATACTATCCATCCATCTACATTGCATACCTGTGGTGGCTTTTTTTTTCTTCATACTAGTTTAGCAGTCTGCTGACAGTGTCCATCAGGTCCGTTATTATATTATACAGTATATTATATATATATATATATAGCAGTACGGTAGGCCACGGCTGTACCTACCTCTGTGTCGTCACTCGTCCTCCATAAGTAATATAATACTATACTATCCATCCATCTACATTGTATACCTGTGGTGGCTTTTTTTTTCTTCATACTAGTTTAGCAGTCTGCTGACAGTGTCCACCAGGTCTGTTATTATATTATACAGTATATTATATATATATATATAGCAGTACGGTAGGCCACGGCTGTACCTACCTCTGTGTCATCAGTCGTCGTCCATAAGTAATATAATACTATACTATCCATCCATCTACATTGTATACCTGTGGTGGCTTTTTTTTTCTTCATACTAGTTTAGCAGTCTGCTGACAGTGTCCACCAGGTCCGTTATTATATTATACAGTATATTATATATATATAGCAGTACGGTAGGCCACGGCTGTACCTACCTCTGTGTCGTCACTCGTCGTCCATAAGTAATATAATACTATACTATCCATCCATCTACATTGTATACCTGTGGTGGCTTTTTTTTTCTTCATACTATTTTAGCAGTCTGCTGACAGTGTCCACCAGGTCCGTTATTATTATACAGTATATTATATATATATAGCAGTACGGTAGGCCACGGCTGTACCTACCTCTGTGTCGTCAGTCGTCGTCCATAAGTAATATAATACTATACAATCCATCCATCTACATTGTATACCTGTGGTGGCTTTTTTTTTCTTCATACTAGTTTAGCAGTCTGCTGACAGTGTCCACCAGGTCCGTTATTATTATACAGTATATTATATATATATATATATATATATATACATATATATAGCAGTACGGTAGGCCACGGCTGTACCTACCTCTGTGTCGTCACTCGTCCTCCATAAGTAATATAATACTATACTATCCATCCATCTACATTGTATACCTGTGGTGGCTTTTTTTTTCTTCATACTTGTTTAGCAGTCTGCTGACAGTGTCCACCAGGTCCGTTATTATATTATACAGTATATTATATATATATATAGCAGTACGGTAGGCCACGGCTGTACCTACCTCTGTGTCATCAGTCGTCGTCCATAAGTAATATAATACTATACTATCCATCCATCTACATTGTATACCTGTGGTGGCTTTTTTTTTCTTCATACTAGTTTAGCAGTCTGCTGACAGTGTCCACCAGGTCCGTTATTATATTATACAGTATATTATATATATATAGCAGTACGGTAGGCCACGGCTGTACCTACCTCTGTGTCGTCACTCGTCCTCCATAAGTAATATAATACTATACTATCCATCCATCTACATTGTATACCTGTGGTGGCTTTTTTTTTTCTTCATACTAGTTTAGCAGTCTGCTGACAGTGTCCACCAGGTCCGTTATTATATTATACAGTATATTATATATATAGCAGTACGGTAGGCCACGGGTGTACCTACCTCTGTGTCATCACTCGTCGTCCATAAGTAATATAATACTACACTATCCATCCATCTACATTGTATACCTGTGGTGGCTTTTTTTTTCTTCATACTAGTTTAGCAGTCTGCTGACAGTGTCCACCAGGTCCGTTATTATAGTATACAGTATATTATATATATATAGCAGTACG
The DNA here is from genome assembly GCF_028390025.1 of Pseudophryne corroboree. NCBI lineage: Eukaryota > Metazoa > Chordata > Amphibia > Anura > Myobatrachidae > Pseudophryne > Pseudophryne corroboree. Next base: position 183,283,285 of record NC_086448.1, on the reverse strand, counting down.
GTAGGCCACGTCTGTACCTACCTCTGTGTCGTGACTCGTCGTCCATAAGTAATATAATACTATACTATCCATCCATCTACATTGCATACCTGTGGTGGCTTTTTTTTTCTTCATACTAGTTTAGCAGTCTGCTGACAGTGTCCACCAGGTCCGTTATTATTATACAGTATATTATATATATATATATAGCAGTACGGTAGGCCACGGCTGTACCTACTTCTGTGTCGTCACTCGTCCTCCATAAGTAATATAATACTATACTATCCATCCATATACATTGTATACCTGTGGTGGCTTTTTTTTTCTTCATACTAGTTTAGCAGTCTGCTGACAGTGTCCACCAGGTCAGTTATGATTATACAGTATATTATATATATATATAGCAGTACGGTAGGCCACGGCTGTACCTACCTCTGTGTCGTCACTCGTCGTCCATAAGTAATATAATACTATACTATCCATCCATCTACATTGCATACCTGTGGTGGCTTTTTTTTTCTTCATACTAGTTTAGCAGTCTGCTGACAGTGTCCACCAGGTCCGTTATTATTATACAGTATATTATATATATATATATATAGCAGGACGGTAGGCCACGGCTGTACCTACCTCTGTGTCGTCACTCGTCCTCCATAAGTAATATAATACTATACTATCCATCCATCTACATTGTATACCTGTGGTGGCTTTTTTTTTCTTCATACTAGTTTAGCAGTCTGCTGACAGTGTCCACCAGGTCCGTTATTATATTATACAGTATATTATATATATATAGCAGTACGGTAGGCCAAGGCTGTACCTACCTCTGTATCGTCACTCGTCCTCCATAAGTAATATAATACTATACTATCCATCCATCTACATTGTATACCTGTGGTGGCTTTTTTTTTTCTTCATACTAGTTTAGCAATCTGCTGACAGTGTCCACCAGGTCCATTATTATATTATACAGTATATTATATATATATATAGCAGTACGGTAGGCCACGGCTGTACCTACCTCTGTGCCGTCAGTCGTCGTTCATAAGTAATATAATACTATACTATCCATCCATCTACATTGTATACCTGTGGTGGCTTTTTTCTTCTTCATACTAGTTTAGCAGTCTGCTGACAGTGTCCACCAGGTCCGTTATATTATACAGTATATTATATATATATAGCAGTACGGTAGGCCACGGCTGTACCTACCTCTGTGTCGTCACTCGTCCTCCATAAGTAATATAATATTATACTATCCATCCATCTACATTGTATACCTGTGGTGGCTTTTTTTTTCTTCATACTAGTTTAGCAGTCTGCTGACAGTGTCCACCAGGTCCGTTATTATATTATACAGTATATTATATATATATAGCAGTACGGTAGGCCACGGCTGTACCTACCTCTGTGTCGTCACTCGTCGTCCATAAGTAATATAATACTATACTATCCATCCATCTACATTGCATACCTGTGGTGGCTTTTTTTTTCTTCATACTAGTTTAGCAGTCTGCTGACAGTGTCCACCAGGTCCGTTATTATTATACAGTATATTATATATATATAGCAGTACGGTAGGCCACGGCTGTACCTACTTCTGTGTCGTCACTCGTCCTCCATAAGTAATATAATACTATACTATCCATCCATCTACATTGTATACCTGTGGTGGCTTTTTTTTTCTTCATACTAGTTTAGCAGTCTGCTGACAGTGTCCACCAGGTCCGTTATTATTATACAGTATATTATATATATATATATATATATAGCAGTACGGTAGGCCACGGCTGTACCTACCTCTGTGTCGTCACTCGTCCTCCATAAGTAATATAATACTATACTATCCATCCATCTACATTGTATACCTGTGGTGACTTTTTTTTTCTTCATACTAATTTAGCAGTCTGCTGACAGTGTCCACCAGGTCCGTTGTTATATTATACAGTATATTATATATATATAGCAGTACGGTAGGCCACGGCTGTACCTACCTCTGTGTCGTCACTCGTCGTTCATAAGTAATATAATACTGTACTATCCATCCATCTACATTGCATACCTGTGGTGGCTTTTTTTTCCTTCATACTAGTTTAGCAGTCTGCTGACAGTGTCCACCAGGTCCGTTATTATTATACAGTATATTATATATATATATAGCAGTACGGTAGGCCATCGCTGTACCTACCTCTGTGTCGTCACTCGTCCTCCATAAGTAATATAATACTATACTATCCATCCATCTACATTGCATACCTGTGGTGGCTTTTTTTTTCTTCATACTAGTTTAGCAGTCTGCTGACAGTGTCCACCAGGTCCGTTATTATATTATACAGTATATTATATATATATATATATATATATATATATATAGCAGTACGGTAGGCCACGGCTGTACCTACCTCTGTGTCGTCACTCGTCCTCCATAAGTAATATAATACTATACTATCCATCCATCTACATTGTATACCTGTGGTGGCTTTTTTTTTCTTCATACTAGTTTAGCAGTCTGCTGACAGTGTCCACCAGGTCCGTTATTATATTATACAGTATATTATATATATATATATATAGCAGTACGGTAGGCCACGGCTGTACCTACCTCTGTGTCATCAGTCGTCGTCCATAAGTAATATAATACTATACTATCCATCCATCTACATTGTATACCTGTGGTGGCTTTTTTTTTCTTCATACTAGTTTAGCAGTCTGCTGACAGTGTCCACCAGGTCCGTTATTATATTATACAGTATATTATATATATATAGCAGTACGGTAGGTCACGGCTGTACCTACCTCTGTGTCGTCACTCGTCCTCCATAAGTAATATAATACTATACTATCTATCCATCTACATTGTATACCTGTGGTGGCATTTTTTTTCTTCATACTAGTTTAGCAGTCTGCTGACAGTGTCCACCAGGTCCGTTATTATATTATACAGTATATTATATATATATAGCAGTACAGTAGGCCACGGCTGTACCTACCTCTGTGTCGTCACTCGTCGTCCATAAGTAATATAATACTATACTATCCATCCATCTACATTGTATACCTGTGGTGGCTTTTTTTTTCTTCATACTAGTTTAGCAGTCTGCTGACAGTGTCCACCAGGTCCGTTATTATTATACAGTATATTATATATATATAGCAGTACGGTAGGCCACGGCTGTACCTACCTCTGTGTCATCAGTCGTCGTCCATAAGTAATATAATACTATACAATCCATCCATCTACATTGTATACCTGTGGTGGCTTTTTTTTTCTTCATACTAGTTTAGCAGTCTGCTGACAGTGTCCACCAGGTCCGTTATTATTATACAGTATAATATATATATATATATATATATATAGCAGTACGGTAGGCCACAGCTGTACCTACCTCTGTGTCGACACTCGTCCTCCATAAGTAATATAATACTATACTATCCATCCATCTACATTGTATACCTGTGGTGGCTTTTTTTTTCTTCATACTAGTTTAGCAGTCTGCTGACAGTGTCCACCAGGTCCGTTATTATTATACAGTATATTATATATATATATAGCAGTACGGTAGGCCACGGCTGTACCTACTTCTGTGTCGTCACTCGTCCTCCATAAGTAATATAATACTATACTATCCATCCATCTACATTGTATACCTGTGGTGGCTTTTTTTTTCTTCATACTAGTTTAGCAGTCAGCTGACAGTGTCCACCAGGTCCGTTATTATTATACAGTATATTATATATATATATATATAGCAGTACGGTAGGCCACGGCTGTACCTACCTCTGTGTCGTCACTCGTCCTCCATAAGTAATATAATACTATACTATCCATCCATCTACATTGTATACCTATGGTGACTTTTTTTTTCTTCATACTAGTTTAGCAGTCTGCTGACAGTGTCCACCAGGTCCGTTATTATATTATACAGTATATTATATATATATAGCAGTACGGTAGGCCACGGCTGTACCTACCTCTGTGTCGTCACTCGTCGTCCATAAGTAATATAATACTATACTATCCATCCATCTACATTGCATACCTGTGGTGGCTTTTTTTTCCTTCATACTAGTTTAGCAGTCTGCTGACAGTGTCCACCAGGTCCGTTATTATTATACAGTATATTATATATATATATATAGCAGTACGGTAGGCTATGGCTGTACCTACCTCTGTGTCGTCACTCGTCCTCCATAAGTAATATAATACTATACTATCCATCCATCTACATTGCATACCTGTGGTGGCTTTTTTTTTCTTCATACTAGTTTAGCAGTCTGCTGACAGTGTCCACCAGGTCCGTTATTATATTATACAGTATATTATATATATATATATATAGCAGTACGGTAGGCCACGGCTGTACCTACCTCTGTGTTGTCACTCGTCCTCCATAAGTAATATAATACTATACTATCCATCCATCTACATTGTATACCTGTGGTGGCTTTTTTTTTCTTCATACTAGTTTAGCAGTCTGCTGACAGTGTCCACCAGGTCTGTTATTATATTATACAGTATATTATATATATATAGCAGTACGGTAGGCCACGGCTGTACCTACCTCTGTGTCATCAGTCGTCGTCCATAAGTAATATAATACTATACTATCCATCCATCTACATTGTATACCTGTGGTGGCTTTTTTTTTCTTCATACTAGTTTAGCAGTCTGCTGACAGTGTCCACCAGGTCCGTTATTATATTATACAGTATATTATATATATATAGCAGTACGGTAGGCCACGGCTGTACCTACCTCTGTGTCGTCACTCGTCGTCCATAAGTAATATAATACTATACTATCCATCCATCTACATTGTATACCTGTGGTGGCTTTTTTTTTCTTCATACTATTTTAGCAGTCTGCTGACAGTGTCCACCAGGTCCGTTATTATTATACAGTATATTATATATATATAGCAGTACGGTAGGCCACGGCTGTACCTACCTCTGTGTCGTCAGTCGTCGTCCATAAGTAATATAATACTATACAATCCATCCATCTACATTGTATACCTGTGGTGGCTTTTTTTTTCTTCATACTAGTTTAGCAGTCTGCTGACAGTGTCCACCAGGTCCGTTATTATTATACAGTATATTATATATATATATAGCAGTACGGTAGGCCACGGCTGTACCTACTTCTGTGTCGTCACTCGTCCTCCATAAGTAATATAATACTATACTATCTATCCATCTACATTGTATACCTGTGGTGGCTTTTTTTTCCTTCATACTAGTTTAGCAGTCAGCTGACAGTGTCCACCAGGTCCGTTATTATTATACAGTATATTATATATATATATATATAGCAGTACGGTAGGCCACGGCTGTACCTACCTCTGTGTCGTCACTCGTCCTCCATAAGTAATATAATACTATACTATCCATCCATCTACATTGTATACCTGTGGTGACTTTTTTTTTCTTCATACTAGTTTAGCAGTCTGCTGACAGTGTCCACCAGGTCCGTTATTATATTATACAGTATATTATATATATATAGCAGTACGGTAGGCCACGGCTGTACCTACCTCTGTGTCGTCACTCGTCGTCCATAAGTAATATAATACTATACTATCCATCCATCTACATTGCATACCTGTGGTGGCTTTTTTTTCCTTCATACTAGTTTAGCAGTCTGCTGACAGTGTCCACCAGGTCCGTTATTATTATACAGTATATTATATATATATATATAGCAGTACGGTAGGCTATGGCTGTACCTACCTCTGTGTCGTCACTCGTCCTCCATAAGTAATATAATACTATACTATCCATCCATCTACATTGCATACCTGTGGTGGCTTTTTTTTTCTTCATACTAGTTTAGCAGTCTGCTGACAGTGTCCACCAGGTCCGTTATTATATTATACAGTATATTATATATATATATATATAGCAGTACGGTAGGCCACGGCTGTACCTACCTCTGTGTCGTCACTCGTCCTCCATAAGTAATATAATACTATACTATCCATCCATCTACATTGTATACCTGTGGTGGCTTTTTTTTTCTTCATACTAGTTTAGCAGTCTGCTGACAGTGTCCACCAGGTCTGTTATTATATTATACAGTATATTATATATATATAGCAGTACGGTAGGCCACGGCTGTACCTACCTCTGTGTCATCAGTCGTCGTCCATAAGTAATATAATACTATACTATCCATCCATCTACATTGTATACCTGTGGTGGCTTTTTTTTTCTTCATACTAGTTTAGCAGTCTGCTGACAGTGTCCACCAGGTCCGTTATTATATTATACAGTATATTATATATATATAGCAGTACGGTAGGCCACGGCTGTACCTACCTCTGTGTCGTCACTCGTCGTCCATAAGTAATATAATACTATACTATCCATCCATCTACATTGTATACCTGTGGTGGCTTTTTTTTTCTTCATACTATTTTAGCAGTCTGCTGACAGTGTCCACCAGGTCCGTTATTATTATACAGTATATTATATATATATAGCAGTACGGTAGGCCACGGCTGTACCTACCTCTGTGTCGTCAGTCGTCGTCCATAAGTAATATAATACTATACAATCCATCCATCTACATTGTATACCTGTGGTGGCTTTTTTTTTCTTCATACTAGTTTAGCAGTCTGCTGACAGTGTCCACCAGGTCCGTTATTATTATACAGTATATTATATATATATATATATATATAGCAGTACGGTAGGCCACGGCTGTACCTACCTCTGTGTCGTCACTCGTCCTCCATAAGTAATATAATACTATACTATCCATCCATCTACATTGTATACCTGTGGTGGCTTTTTTTTTCTTCATACTAGTTTAGCAGTCTGCTGACAGTGTCCACCAGGTCCGTTATTATATTATACAGTATATTATATATATATATAGCAGTACGGTAGGCCACGGCTATACTTACCTCTGTGTCATCAGTCGTCGTCCATAAGTAATATAATACTATACTATCCATCCATCTACATTGTATACCTGTGGTGGCTTTTTTTTTCTTCATACTAGTTTAGCAGTCTGCTGACAGTGTCCACCAGGTCCGTTATTATATTATACAGTATATTATATATATATATAGCAGTACGGTAGGCCACGGCTGTACCTACCTCTGTGTCGTCACTCGTCCTCCATAAGTAATATAATACTATACTATCCATCCATCTACATTGTATACCTGTGGTGGCTTTTTTTTTCTTCATACTAGTTTAGCAGTCTGCTGACAGTGTCCACCAGGTCCGTTATTATATTATACAGTATATTATATATATAGCAGTACGGTAGGCCACGGGTGTACCTACCTCTGTGTCATCACTCGTCGTCCATAAGTAATATAATACTACACTATCCATCCATCTACATTGTATACCTGTGGTGGCTTTTTTTTTCTTCATACTAGTTTAGCAGTCTGCTGACAGTGTCCACCAGGTCCGTTATTATAGTATACAGTATATTATATATATATAGCAGTACAGTAGGCCACGTCTGTACCTACCTCTGTGTCGTGACTCGTCGTCCATAAGTAATATAATACTATACTATCCATCCATCTACATTGCATACCTGTGGTGGCTTTTTTTTTCTTCATACTAGTTTAGCAGTCTGCTGACAGTGTCCACCAGGTCCGTTATTATTATACAGTATATTATATATATATATATATATAGCAGTACGGTAGGCCACGGCTGTACCTACTTCTGTGTCATCACTCGTCCTCCATAAGTAATATAATACTATACTATCCATCCATATACATTGTATATCTGTGGTGGCTTTTTTTTTCTTCATACTAGTTTAGCAGTCTGCTGACAGTGTCCACCAGGTCAGTTATTATTATACAGTATATTATATATATATATAGCAGTACGGTTGGCCACGGCTGTACCTACCTCTGTGTCGTCACTCGTCCTCCATAAGTAATATAATACTATACTATCCATCCATCTACATTGTATACCTGTGGTGACTTTTTTTTTCTTCATACTAGTTTAGCAGTCTGCTGACAGTGTCCACCAGGTCTGTTATTATATTATACAGTATATTATATATATATATATAGCAGTACGGTAGGCCACGGCTGTACCTACCTCTGTGTCGTCACTCGTCGTCCATAAGTAATATAATACTATACTATCCATCCATCTACATTGCATACCTGTGGTGGCTTTTTTTTCCTTCATACTAGTTTAGCAGTCTGCTGACAGTGTCCACCATGTCCGTTATTATTATACAGTATATTATATATATATATATATAGAAGTATGGTAGACCATGGCTGTACCTACCTCTGTGTCGTCACTCGTCCTCCATAAGTAATATAATACTATACTATCCATCCATCTACATTGCATACCTGTGGTGGCTTTTTTTTTCTTCATACTAGTTTAGCAGTCTGCTGACAGTGTCCACCAGGTCCGTTATTATATTATACAGTATATTATATATATATATATATATATATATAGCAGTACGGTAGGCCACGGCTGTACCTACCTCTGTGTCGTCACTCGTCCTCCATAAGTAATATAATACTATACTATCCATCCATCTACATTGTATACCTGTGGTGGCTTTTTTTTTCTTCATACTAGTTTAGCAGTCTGCTGACAGTGTCCACCAGGTCCGTTATTATATTATACAGTATATTATATATATATATATATAGCAGTACGGTAGGCCACGGCTGTACCTACCTATGTGTCATCAGTCGTCGTCCATAAGTAATATAATACTATACTATCCATCCATCTACATTGTATACCTGTGGTGGCTTTTTTTTTCTTCATACTAGTTTAGCAGTCTGCTGACAGTGTCCACCAGGTCCGTTATTATATTATACAGTATATTATATATATATAGCAGTACGGTAGGCCACGGCTGTACCTACCTCTGTGTCGTCACTCGTCGTCCATAAGTAATATAATACTATACTATCCATCCATCTACATTGTATACCTGTGGTGGCTTTTTTTTTCTTCATACTAGTTTAGCAGTCTGCTGACAGTGTCCACCAGGTCCGTTATTATTATACAGTATATTATATATATATAGCAGTACGGTAGGCCACGGCTGTACCTACCTCTGTGTCGTCAGTCGTCGTCCATAAGTAATATAATACTATACAATCCATCCATCTACATTGTATACCTGTGGTGGCTTTTTTTTTCTTCATACTACTTTAGCAGTCTGCTGACAGTGTCCACCAGGTCCGTTATTATTATACAGTATATTATATATATATATATATATATATATATATACATATATATATAGCAGTACGGTAGGCCACGGCTGTACCTACCTCTGTGTCGTCACTCGTCCTCCATAAGTAATATAATACTATACTATCCATCCATCTACATTGTATACCTGTGGTGGCTTTTTTCTTCTTCATACTAGTTTAGCAGTCTGCTGACAGTGTCCACCAGGTCCGTTATTATATTATACAGTATATTATATATATATAGCAGTACGGTAGGCCACGGCTGTACCTACCTCTGTGTCGTCACTCGTCCTCCATAAGTAATATAATACTATACTATCCATCCATCTACATTGTATACCTTTGGTGGCTTTTAGTTGTGCGCATTAAAATATGGAGAACAAAAATGTGGAGGTTAAAAAAATAGGGAAAGATCAAAATCCACTTCCACCTCGAGCTGAAGCTGCTGCCACTAGTCATGGCCGAGACGATGAAATGTCATCAACGTCGTCTGCCAAGGCCGATGCTCAATGTCATAGTACAGAGCATGTAAAATCCAAAACAAAAAAGATCATTAAAAAAATGACCCAAAAATCAAAATTAAAAGCGTCTGAGGAGAAGCGTAAACTTGCCAATATGCCATTTACGACACGGAGTGGCAAGGAACGGCTGAGGCCCTGGCCTATGTTCATGGCTAGTGGTTCAGCTTCACATGAGGATGGAAGCACTCATCCTCTCGCTAGAAAAAAGAAAAGACTTAAGGTGGCAAAAGCACAGCAAAGAACTGTGCGTTCTTCGAAATCACAAATCCCCAAGGAGAGTCCAATTGTGTCGATTGCGATGCCTGACCTTCCCAACACTGGACGGGAAGAGCTTGCGCCTTCCACCATTTGCACGACCCCTACAAGTGCTGGAAGGTGCACCCACAGTCCAGTTCCTGATAGTCAAATTGAAGATGTCACTGTTGAAGTACACCAGGATGAGGATATGGGTGTTGCTGGCGCTGGGGAGGAAATTGACAAGGAGGATTCTGATGGTGAGGTGGTTTGTTTAAGTCAGGCACCCGGGGAGACACCTGTTGTCCGTGGGACGAATATGGCCATTGACATGCCTGGTCAAAATACAAAAAAAATCAGCTCTTCGGTGTGGAATTATTTCAACACAAATGCGGACAACAGGTGTCAAGCCGTGTGTTGCCTTTGTCAAGCTGTAATAAGTAGGGGTAAGGACGTTAACCACCTCGGAACATCCTCCCTTATACGTCACCTGCAGCGCATTCATCATAAGTCAGTGACAAGTTCAAAAACTTTGGGCGACAGCGGAAGCAGTCCACTGACCAGTAAATCCCTTCCTCTTGTAACCAAGCTCCCGCAAACCACACCACCAACTCCCTCAGTGTCAATTTCCTCCTTACCCAGGAAAGCCAGTAGTCCTGCAGGCCATGTCACTGGCAAGTCTGACGAGTCCTCTCCTGCCTGGGATTCCTCCGATGCATCCTTGAGTGTAACGCCTACTGCTGCTGGCGCTGCTGTTGTTGCTGCTGGGAGTCGATCGGCATCCCAGAGGGGAAGTCGGAAGACCACTTGTACTACTTCCAGTAAGCAATTGACTGTCCAACAGTCCTTTGCGAGGAAGATGAAATATCACAGCAGTCATCCTGCTGCAAAGCGGATAACTGAGGCCTTGGCAGCCTGGGCGGTGAGAAACGTGGTTCCGGTATCCATCGTTACTTCAGAGCCAACTATAGACTTGATTGAGGTGCTGTGTCCCCGGTACCAAATACCATCTAGGTTCCATTTCTCTAGGCAGGCGATACCGAGAATGTACACAGACCTCAGAAAAAGAGTCACCAGTGTCCTAAAAAATGCAGTTGTACCCAATGTCCACTTAACCACGGACATGTGGACAAGTGGAGCAGGGCAGACTCAGGACTACATGACTGTGACAGCCCACTGGGTAGATGTATTGCCTCCCGCTGCAAGAACAGCAGCGGCGGCACCAGTAGCAGCATCTCGCAAATGCCAACTCGTTCCTAGGCAGGCTACGCTTTGTATCACCGCTTTCCAGAATACGCACACAGCTGAAAACCTCTTACGGCAACTGCGGAAGATCATCGCAGAATGGCTTACCCCAATTGGACTCTCCGGGGGATTTGTGGCATCGGACAACGCCAGCAATATTGTGCGTGCATTACATCTGGGCAAATTCCAGCACGTCCCATGTTTTGCACATACCTTGAATTTGGTGGTGCAGAATTATTTAAAAAACGACAGGGGCGTGCAAGAGATGCTGTCGGTGGCCAGAAGAATTGCGGGCCACTTTCGGCGTACAGGCACCGCGTACAGAAGACTGGAGCACCACCAAAAATGTCTGAACCTGCCCTGCCATCATCTGAAGCAAGAGGTGGTAACGAGGTGGAATTCAACCCTCTATATGCTTCAGAGGATGGAGGAGCAGCAAAAGGCCATTCAAGCCTATACATCTGCCCACGATATAGGCAAAGGAGGTGGAATGCACCTGTCTCAAGCGCAGTGGAGAATGATTTCAACGTTGTGCAAGGTTCTGCAACCTTTTGAACTTGCCACACGTGAAGTCAGTTCAGACACTGCCAGCCTGAGTCAGGTCATTCCCCTCATCAGGCTTTTGCAGAAGAAGCTGGAGACATTGAAGGAGGAGCTAAAACAGAGCGATTCCGCTAGGCATGTGGGACTTGTGGATGGAGCCCTTCATTCGCTTAACCAGGATTCACGGGTGGTCAATCTGTTGAAATCAGAGCACTACATTTTGGCCACCGTGCTCGATCCTAGATTTAAAACCTACCTTGTATCTCTCTTTCCGGCAGACACAAGTCTGCAGGGGTTCAAAGACCTGCTGGTGAGAAAATTGTCAAGTCATGCGGAACGTGACCCGTCAACAGCTCCTCCTTCACATTCTCCCGCAACTGGGGGTGCGAGGAAAAGGCTACGAATTCCGAGCCCACCCGTTGGCGGTGATGCAGGGCAGTCTGGAGCGAGTGCTGACATCTGGTCCGGACTGAAGGACCTGCCAACGATTACTGACATGTCGTCTACTGTCACTGCATATGATTCTGTCACCATTGAAAGAATGGTGGAGGATTATATGAGTGACCGCATCCAAGTAGGCACGTCAGACAGTCCGTACGTATACTGGCAGGAAAAAGAGGCAATTTGGAGGCCCTTGCACAAACTGGCTTTATTCTACCTAAGTTGCCCTCCCTCCAGTGTGTACTCTGAAAGAGTGTTTAGTGCCGCCGCTCACCTTGTCAGCAATCGGCGTACGAGGTTACTTCCAGAAAATGTGGAGAAGATGATGTTCATTAAAATGAATTATAATCAATTCCTCCGTGGAGACATTCACCAGCAGCAATTGCCTCCAGAAAGTACACGGGGACCTGAGATGGTGGATTCCAGTGGGGACGAATTAATAATCTGTGAGGAGGGGGCTGTACACAGTGAAAGGGGTGATGAATCGGATGATGATGATGAGGTGGACATCTTGCCTCTGTAGAGCCAGTTTGTGCAAGGAGAGATTGATTGCTTCTTTTTTGGTGGGGGCCCAAACCAACCAGTCATTTCAGTCACAGTCGTGTGGCAGACCCTGTCGCTGAAATGATGGGTTTGTTAAAGTGTGCATGTCCTGTTTATACAACATAAGGGTGGGTGGGAGGGCCCAAGGACAATTCCATCTTGCACCTCTTTTTTCTTTCATTTTTCTTTGCGTCATGTGCTGTTTGGGGAGTATTTTTTTGAAGGGTCATGTGCTGTTTGTGGAGTATTTTTTTGAAGGGCCATCCTGCGTGACACTGCAGTGCCACTCCTAGATGGGCCAGGTGTTTGTGTCGGCCACTTGGGTCGCTTAGCTTAGTCACACAGCTACCTCATTGCGCCTCTTTTTTTCTTAGCGTCATGTGCTGTTTGGGGAGTATTTTTTTGAAGGGCCATCCTGCGTGACACTGCAGTGCCACTCCTAGATGGGCCAGGTGTTTGTGTCGGCCACTAGGTGTTAGGGTCTCCTGCCCTGTGCTGCCACGTCGTCATGGCAACCGGGAGACAAGTGCTAGCGGAGTAACCTGAGCGCAGCTGATACTCCGGTTCGGGTCTTTTGCTGTGCAGTGGTTACAGGCATGGGATCCGGTGCTGGTTTTTGTGCTCACAGTCTGTGAGGTCTGAGGGGGGCGTGGACAGCACCTGCTTTATAAGGCCTCTTCTCAGGTTGAGCAGATGCTGCTGAATCTTTGTTGGTTAGTCAGTTCCTGAAAGTTAGCCAGTACTGTGTAGCTTTGTATTTGTTGTTGCTTACTGCAAATAGGCCTGGGCATTTGGTACTACACTCTGCCAATCCAGACCTAGCAGTAAGACTGGAGTCAGTCGTTTAGCCTGCTGAGGTTCTTTTGCTATTCTGTGAACCCAGCAGGTTTGTGGCTGTACTTTCAGACCTGCCTGCATAATCCTCTCTCACTGTGCAGGGCGTCCATGTGTCAGTTTAGTGGCAGTAAGCTGAACCTGGGCCCTGCAAGTGAGAATTAGGATTGTGGAGACTCTCCTTGTGTCTATTATTCCATCTCTGACCAAGGAGTTTACTGCCACACCCGTTGGTAACCCTTTAGGGTTTTGCTGTTGCCCTTAGCAACAGCATTTCGGGTTCTCTACGTATTAAAACACAACATCTTGCTTTTTCCATCTGAGCATTTCTAATACTAGGGAGACACCCAGTTTCTTAGCCTCTGGGCTTCTCTGTTCACTCTGTGTTGGTTTTGTTACCCTATCACCTTCTGTGTATGTTATGTCATATTTCCCAGTCTGTCTGTGAGTTCATTTGTTTTGCATCCCTCTCTGTTCAGACACCAGTACATTCCTGCAGGCACTGGTGTGTATAACAGTTCAAACACCAGTACATTCCTGCAGGCACTGGTGTGCATAACATATTCAGCAGCCCAATACTCCTGTTGAAATTTTGTGGGAATATGGAGCATACCCCTCAAAATACGTTGCAACAGGTGGTCGATCAGGTGCAGGTCCTGACTCGTCAATTTAATGATTTGTCCATTAAAATGCACACCTCCCAGGCCGCGGGCGGAGCTCCCGCAGCAGCAGCACCTTCAGGGGTTAAGGAGCCGAAAGTAAATCTTCCGGATCGTTTTTCTGGAGATCGCTCGCAGTTCTTTTGTTTCAAGGAGAGCTGCAAGTTATATTTCCAGCTTAGGCCTCAGTCTTCTGGGTCAGAGATTCAGCGGGTGGGCATAGTGATTTCCTTGCTACAAGGAGACCCACAGGTCTGGGCATATGGGTTGCAGCCTGACTGTCCATCGCTTAAAAGTGTTGATGCTTTTTTTACGGCACTGGGCATGTTGTATGATGACCCTGACAAGACGGCCTCAGCCGAGGCTCAGATTTCGATCCTTAAGCAAGGGCGAAGGCCAGTTGAGGTTTACTGTACGGAGTTTCGGAGGTTGGCCCATGATACCCAGTGGAATGACCCAGCCCTGAGACACCAGTACCGAAGAGGTCTTTCTAACCAGATAAAAGACCAACTGGTACAATATCCCTTGCCTGATAGCTTGGATCAGCTCATGCAGTTATCCATCCGGGTGGATAGACGGCTGAGAGAGCGTAGGCTTGAAAGGGAGACCGAGGTTTCCTTCTTTCCCAAGGGATCCTCAGACTCTGAGGAATTTTCCGAGGAGCCTATGCAGATTGGGGCTACCCGCCTCTCCTCGCGTGAGAAGACGCGGAGGAGACAGCAGGGGTTGTGTTTGTACTGTGGGAATAAGGGTCATGTGGTAGTATCATGCCCAGAAAAGCCGGAAAACTTCAGGGCCTGAGGGTGATGGGAAATATCCTGTCAGGCCAGAAGTCAGAATTTCCCACGAAGACTTTTATCATTCCGGTGACCTTGAAGATCCACGGTCAAACTGTCAAGACTGAGGCCTTTGTGGACAGTGGGGCCGACTGGGTTTTTATGGACCGCCAATTCGCCCTGAAACACTCTGTTTCCTTAGTACCCTTGGCGTCGGAAATTGAGATTTGTGGGTTAAACGGGGAACCATTATCCCAGGGTAAAATTACCTCTTGCACTAGCCAGATTTCTTTGTTTATTGGAGCCACACACTCTGAAAAATTGTCCTTTTATGTGACTGTCTGTACTTTTGCCCCATTGGTGTTGGGGTTACTCTGGTTAAGGGCCCACAATCCTCAATTTGACTGGGTCTCTGGGGAGATTCTTAGTTGGGGTACTGATTGTTTCAGGAGTTGCTTGAGCCTTCCAGTCAGGCTCTCGCAGCTAAGTTTGCCAGGATTGCCAGGGTGTTATGCAGATTTTGCGGACGTGTTCTCCAAAAAAGTTGCAGAGGTACTACCTCCCCATCGCCCCTATGACTGTGCCATTGATTTGTTGCCGAATGCTAAGCTTCCCAAGAGCAGGTTGTACTCCCTGTCACGTCCTGAGACTCAGGCTATGGCAGAGTACATTCAGGAGAACTTGGCTAAAGGATTTATCAGACCTTCACAGTCTCCAGTTGGGTCGGGGTTCTTCTTCGTGGGTAAAAAGGACGGTTCATTGCGACCCTGCATCGACTTCAGGGAATTGAACCGTATCACGATTAAAAACTCATACCCACTGCCTCTCATTTCGGTCTTGTTTGACCAGCTTCGTACTGCCACCATTTTTTCTAAGATTGACCTACGCGGTGCGTACAATCTAATCCGAATAAGAGAGGGGGATGAATGGAAGACTGCCTTTAATACCCACTCAGGGCATTATGAATATTTGGTGATGCCTTTTGGGCTCTGTAATGCCCCGGCAGTCTTCCAGGATTTCATGAACGATGTACTCAGGGAATATTTGGATAGATTCTTAGTTGTATACTTAGATGACATCCTAATCTTCTCCCATTCCCTGGAGGAACATCGGAAGCATGTACGCTTAGTCCTCCAGAAACTCAGAGACCACCGGCTTGGGGCGAAGCTGGAGAAGTGCAAATTTGAAGTTCAGCAAATCGCATTTCTAGGATATATTATCTCCCCAGAAGGTTTCCAAATGGAGGGTTCCAAGGTACAGGCAGTCCTGGATTGGGTGCAGCCCACTAGTTTGAAGGCGCTTCAGCGTTTCCTGGGCTTTGCAAATTTTTATAGACGATTTATCGCTGGATTTTCGTCTATAGTGGCGCCCTTGGTGGCACTCACTAAGAAAGGGGCGGATGTTGCTCACTGGTCTCGTGAGGCCAAAGCGGCTTTTGCCCGTCTCAAAAGGGCATTTGTCTCGGCCAAGGTGCTGCGACACCCAGATCCAGAGCGTCCTTTTGTGCTGGAGGTGGATGCCTCTGAGATGGGTATTGGGGCAGTGCTCTCTCAGATGGGAGTGTCTGATAATCGCCTTCATCCCTGTGCTTACTTTTCACGTAAATTTTCGCCTGCCGAGATGAATTATGACGTGGGTAACCGGGAATTGTTGGCTATTAAGGATGCACTCGAGGAGTGGAGACACTGGCTTGAGGGGGCTAAGTTTGTGGTCTCAATTCTCACCGACCATAAGAATTTGGCATATTTAGAGTCAGCGAAGCGTCTCAATGCCAGGCAGGCACGATGGGCTTTGTTTTTTGCTCGCTTTAATTTTTTGATAACATATCGCCCTGGGTCAAAAAACATCAAGGCTGATGCGCTCTCGCGGAGTTTTGCTCCAATCCAGGAGACCACCGAGGAGCCGTTGCCCATTGTGTCCCCATCATGTATTAAAGTGGGCATTACCCAGGACCTCTTGTCATTAGTCCTTAGAGCACAGGAGCAGGCTCCTCCAGACCTTCCGGTAGGTCTTTTGTTTGTGCCTCCTAGGTTAAGACAGCGAGTGTTCCTGGAATTCCATGCCAAGAAGTCGGCAGGTCACCCGGGTATTGCCAGAACTCGGGAGTTGCTATCTAGGGCGGTGTGGTGGCCCTCGGTGGCTAAGGATGTGGATCAGTGGGTTCGGGCATGTGACATCTGTGCCCGAAATAAGACTCCTAGAGGGGTTCCTGTTGGCCCATTACATCCACTCTCTATTCCATCTAAGCCATGGACCCACATTTCAATGGATTTTGTTGTGGACTTGCCCAAATCCTCTGGGATGACAGCCATCTGGGTTGTCGTTGACAGGTTTTCGAAGATGGCGCACTTCGTTCCACTGGTTGGGCTGCCATCGGCCAGACGCCTGTCTGAATTATTTATGCTGCATGTTGTGCGCCTCCACGGGTTGCCACTTGATGTGGTCTCTGACCGCGGATCCCAGTTTGTGGCCAAATTCTGGAGGGCATTTTGTTCCGATCTCCAGATTTCTGTCAGCTTGTCGTCAGGCTACCATCCGCAGTCTAATGGGCAGACTGAAAGGGTGAACCAGACCTTGGAGCAGTTCCTCAGGTGTTATGTCTCCAAGTGTCAGACTGACTGGGTTGCTCATCTGTCAATGGCGGAGTTTGCCTATAACAACGCGGCTCACTCTGCTACAGGGATCTCTCCCTTCCTTTGTGTGTATGGGCATCATCCTAAGGCCAATTCTTTTGACCCCCTGGACTCCACGCCTGGTGGTTCCTCTGTCGTTTCGGTCCTTAGAGGTATTTGGAGGAAAGTGAAGAAAGCCCTTGTGTCTGTGTCATTAGTGACCAAAAGGGTTTTTGATAAGCGGAAAAGACCCTGCAGCTTCAAATTAGGAGACTTCGTCTGGTTGTCTACCAAGAATTTGAAGTTGAAACAGCCATCTCATAAGTTAGGCCCCCGGTTCATCGGCCCTTATAAGATCACCAGGGTTATCAATCCGGTGGCATTTCAGTTAGATCTGCCCCGTTCTTTGGGTATCAATAAAACATTTCATTGTTCCCTTTTAAAACGGGCGATTAGTAATCCTTCTTCCAGAGGAAGACCTTCCCCTCTTCTGATACGTGGCCAGAGGGAGTTTGTTGTTGAAAGGATTCTTGACTCCAAGATGGTTCGGGGTCGGCTGTCATTTTTGGTGCACTGGAAGGGGTATGGCCCGGAGGAGCGGTCGTGGGTGCGCAGTTGTGATCTTCATGCCCCCAGACTGATACACTCTTTCTTCTCGCAGTTCCCCGATAAACCCGGTGGTTGGGGTTCTTTGACCCCTCGTCAGAGGGGGGGTACTGTTAGGGTCTCCTGCCCTGTGCTGCCACGTCGTCATGGCAACCGGGAGACAAGTGCTAGCGGAGTAACCTGAGCGCAGCTGATACTCCGGTTCGGGTCTTTTGCTGTGCAGTGGTTACAGGCATGGGATCCGGTGCTGGTTTTTGTGCTCACAGTCTGTGAGGTCTGAGGGGGGCGTGGACAGCACCTGCTATATAAGGCCTCTTCTCAGGTTGAGCAGATGCTGCTGAATCTTTGTTGGTTAGTCAGTTCCTGAAAGTTAGCCAGTACTGTGTAGCTTTGTATTTGTTGTTGCTTACTGCAAATAGGCCTGGGCATTTGGTACTACACTCTGCCAATCCAGACCTAGCAGTAAGACTGGAGTCAGTCGTTTAGCCTGCTGAGGTTCTTTTGCTATTCTGTGAACCCAGCAGGTTTGTGGCTGTACTTTCAGACCTGCCTGCATAATCCTCTCTCACTGTGCAGGGTGTCCATGTGTCAGTTTAGTGGCAGTAAGCTGAACCTGGGCCCTGCAAGTGAGAATTAGGATTGTGGAGACTCTCCTTGTGTCTATTATTCCATCTCTGACCAAGGAGTTTACTGCCACACCCGTTGGTAACCCTTTAGGGTTTTGCTGTTGCCCTTAGCAACAGCATTTCGGGTTCTCTACGTATTAAAACACAACATCTTGCTTTTTCCATCTGAGCATTTCTAATACTAGTTCATTTGTTTTGCATCCCTCTCTGTTCAGACACCAGTACATTCCTGCAGGCACTGGTGTGTATAACAGTTCAAACACCAGTACATTCCTGCAGGCACTGGTGTGCATAACACTAGGGTTGCTTAGCTTAGTCACACAGCTACCTCATTGCGCCTCTTTTTTTCTTTGCGTCATGTGCTGTTTGGGGAGTATTTTTTTGAAGGGCCATCCTGCGTGACACTGCAGTGCCACTCCTAGATGGGCCAGGTGTTTGTGTCAGCCACTAGGGTCGCTTAGCTTAGTCACACAGCTACCTCATTGCGCCTCTTTTTTTCTTAGCGTCATGTGCTGTTTGGGGAGTATTTTTTTGAAGGGCCATCCTGCGTGACACTGCAGTGCCACTCCTAGATGGGCCAGGTGTTTGTGTCGGCCACTTGGGTCGCTGAGCTTAGTCACACAGCTACCTCATTGCGCCTCTTTTTTTCTTTGCGTCATGTGCTGTTTGGGGAGTATTTTTTTGAAGGGCCATCCTGCGTGACACTGCAATGCCACTCCTAGATGGGCCAGGTGTTTGTGTCAGCCACTAGGGTCGCTAATACCCCTTTTCCACCTACGTACCGTGTCCGATCCGGGATGTTTAACACGGCTACAACCCGTGTCGGCTCCCCCGTTTCCACTACACTTCGACACGGGTTATTCCCGTGTCTGATCTGTTTCCACTTAACCCGGGTAAGCTCTGTAAAAGCCTATTGCTGTCATTACAAATGGACTTTTTACTGTCTCATCAAGATGATGTCATCAAAAGGACCAAAAGGGAGGGGTGGGGCCTGCTCACAGCATTGCAGCAATGGACGCCGGTGCAGTAGCTGTGTCTAGCATGGAGTCGCAGACTGTTTGCAGTTTACTACTGCTTTCTGCTACAGACAGCTTGATGCAGCTTTTCACCTTGTGCTACCTACTGCAGAGCTGGAGAAGGAGAGCTCAATTCTTTGCAGAGAGGGCTACCTATCGACGCAAATATTTGAAAAGGAGGAGAGCGCGTATATCATCCACTGTTGTTATTTCTTTAATAACAATGAACTGTACACCAAGCCGAAGAATGTGGATGAGAGATCGCAGACATGGGGAAGCATTCATGCAGACTATTCTAGCATATCAGGAGGAGCAGTGGATGTCAAACTTCAGGATGTCTCGCGCTACATTCGAGTATGTTTTGGAACTACTGTCCCCAGCAATAACCATGCAGACCACCAGGTTCCGTAAGCCCATTGAGCCAGCCAGGAGATTAGCGATTGCTCTCTGGTGGTATGCTACCCCTGGAGAGTATCGCACAGTTTCCAGTTTATTTGGAGTAGAGATTGGCACGGTCTGCAAGATTGTCTACCAGGTCACGCGGGCATTGCTGGATACCATGTACCATCGCTTTATTTCCTTGCCACAAGGACAGCGGCTAGATGAGACTATAAAAGGGTTTAAGAAGCGTGGCTACCCACAGTGTGCTGGTGCCATAGATGGGACCCACATCCCCATCATCGCCCCCCATGACAACCCAGCAGACTATTACAATCGTAAGGGTTGGCATTCCATTGTTCTGCAAGCTGTAGTGGACCACAAATACTGGTAAGCACTGTTTCACTAATGTGTTTGAAATAGGCTTGGCCTGTTTTATGATAATGCATAAACCTTTATTTTTAGTTTCACAGATGTCTTCATAGGGTGGCCCGGACGGTCACATGATGCAAGGGTTCTCGCCAACTCCGATCTTTACAGTATTGCTGAGGACAAGCTTGGTGGATGGCTTTTCCCTCGAGAGGTAAGATTATTTACTACTTAAACTAATCTTCGCCCATAAACCAATAGTCAAGTTTTACCCCTGTAATAATATTAATGTTTTATTAACAGAAATCGGTGATCGTACATGGTGTGGACATCCCGGTCCATCTCATTGGTGATGCAGCATACCCATTACAGCGCTGGCTAATGAAGGGCTACACCCAGCATGTTCACTTATCCCCCGAACAGACATCATATACCCATGCCCTAAGTTCGGCCCGTATGGCAGTGGAGAATGCGTTTGGGCGTTTAAAAGGACGCTGGCGCTGCCTCATGAAGAGGAATGATGTGGACTTGAAAATAATGCCAGATATAGTAGCGGCCTGCTGCATTCTCCATAACATATGTGAGATACAAAAGGAAAACTTTCTCCCCGAGTGGAATGTACATGATCATGGGGCGGGGGTCACTGTGCATGATGCACCAGGCTTGGTGGGGGGGCATGACGCTGCCAGCGAGTGCATAAGGGCCACCATTGCAGCTAATCTTCAAACAATGTTGCAGTAGAGAAAACAGACAAGTTTTTTTGTGCAAACAATTTTTGTTTATTTCGTTTTTTCAGTTATAAAAATTTGGTTCAAAAGTTGTTATTATATTTTTCCTTTTAAACAGTTGGCACACATTTTCTGAGGTAACAATATAAAATATTTAAGTGCAAACATGTCACTGTAAAATTCCACATAACGCAAGGGGTCTTCAACATGTGTCCCTCCAGCTGTTGTGGAACAACATGTACCAGCATGTGTTGCTATGTGTTTCCACAACAGCTAGAGGGCCACATGGTGAAGACACCTGCCCTGAGGTAAAAGAGTAAAGTGCAAACAGGGCACTCTGTATAAAAAAAACCCTAATGTTTGGTTTGGCAGATATCGGGTCACCCCCAATATTTGGATCGCACTGCCGCACATTTTCTGAGGTAACATTATAAAATATTTAAGTGCAAACATGTAAAATTCCACATAACGCAAGGGGTCTTCGACATGTGTCCCTCCAGCTGTTGTGAAACAACATGTACCAGCATGTGTTGCTATGTGTTTCCACAACAGCTAGAGGGCCACATGGTGAAGACACCTGCCCTGAGGTAAAAGAGTAAAGTGCAAACAGGGCACTCTGTATAAAAAAAAACCTAATGTTTGGTTTGGCAGATATCGGGTCACCCCCAATATTTGGATCGCACTGCCGCACATTTTCTGAGGTAACAATATAAAAAGGTAGCCCAAATATCTGGATCCCACTGCCCATTTTCTGAGGTAACACTATAAAACTTTAAAGTGCCAACAGGGCACTCTGTAAAATCAAAATAATGTTTGCATTTGTAGGTATCAGGGTTGAGGATACAGTGCAAACATAACCTTAAAACACAAACATTGTTTTATAACCCGCTGCTCTAGGGCAGTTGTCTATATACCCGAAATTCTGAGGACTGCGGGATTTGTGTTGGGGGATTTGAGGGAGGCTCATAGTTGTATGGACCATATGGGTGCTGTGGGTAGGCTGTGTCTTGCTGTTGTGTTTGTGTGGTATTCCCTATGGTACGTGCAAACGTGCGTTCAAAAAATGTCATCTGCCTATCATGCATGGTCATTAACTGACTCATAAAAGTTTGATGCATTTCTTTTTCTGACGCAAGGAATCTCTCAAGCCGTGCATCTTCCTGGGCATTGAGCTCACTATCTGCCTCACGCAGGTGATCCAAGATAATGGACTTCATTGCTTTGACCGTTTGTTCTGTTTTGTTCAGTTTCTTTTTCCGCTGTGGAACGTTGTAGACTGTGAAGGAGATGAAACAGAATGTAAGCAACAATTTAAAAATAGCAGTGGTAGCATATACGTGTTTGTGGCCTTCTCCCACCTGCACACTAGCTATACTCTGCAACATTACCATGATTCTATTAAAAAATAGCAGTGGTATCATATACGTGTCTGTGGCCTTCTCCCACCTGCACACTAGCTATACTCTGCAACATTACCATGCCTTTACATATAGGGACTGCTGCAACTGTATTTGTAATGGTAATACTTACTATTTGAGCGCAAAGTCGTGGTCTTGGGGGGTTGCGACGTCTCCGCCTGAGACTGTGGTACGTCCTCAATAGTGGCACTGATGGAATCATCATTGACGGTCGAGTCTTCAAAACTGCTGTCCGATATAAGCAGCGGGGATGATGGGCTGCATTGTGAGCTGGGAAGGCTGTGCTGTGTTTCGTCACAGTCCTCGTCGACTGACATCTGGCGACTGGCAGAGCTGGATGACGATAGTGCTATGGGATTTGTTATCGCAGTTTTGCCGAAGACACTATAGCATAGGTCATAATATGGCCATTCCATACGCCCAGCACCACTTTTCTTGCGGTTATGGTCGTGTACTTTGGTGAATTGTCTGCGTAGTGCCTTCAATTTGTTAACGACTTGTTGCTGGGTTTTTTGGATGCCCCTTTCTGCCAGCATAAGGGATATGTTCTTGTAGACGATAGCATCCTTAACTGTTCCAGTCACCTGCCTTCTTATTTCTTCCTCTCCCCGAATATTAAGCAGCTCCTTGATCTCTGTGTCTGACCAGATATGGCTAGCCATGTTGCTGTGCTGGAGCTTCTGCTGCTGTATATTGTCTGGAAGCTGCTGCAATAAAAAGATCTGTATGTACCCAGCGCGACTTCAGAGTGTTTTGTTTGCTGCCTCAATGCCTGCATGTGCCCAGCGTGTCTCCCAGGGATGACATCATCTTCCAGTGCCCCAGAAGCACCAATCAGCGTCTCAGAGCGTTACTCGGGTCTGAAAACACGTGTAATGACCGTTTCCACTGCACCGCTATCCGTGTCATTACCGTGTTCTACCCAGGTAAATAGCCGGGTTGGATTCCCGGGTCACTCAACCCGTGTTGACCCGTTTCCACCTACTAAAAATCCGTGTTGATGCGCGCCCCCGTGCAAAAACACGGGTAAAAACAGCTAGTGGAAAAGGGGTATTAGCTTAGTCACACAGCTACCTCATTGCGCCTCTTTTTTTCTTAGCGTCAAGTGCTGTTTGGGGAGTATTTTTTTGAAGGGCCATCCTGCGTGACACTGCAGTGCCACTCCTAGATGGACCAGGTGTTTGTGTCGGCCACTAGGGTCGCTGAGCTTAGTCACACAGCTACCTCATTGCGCCTCTTTTTTTCTTTGCGTCATGTGCTGTTTGGGGAGTATTTTTTTGAAGGGCCATCCTGCGTGACACTGCAGTGCCACTCCTAGATGGGCCAGGTGTTTGTGTCGGCCACTAGGGTCGCTTAGCTTAGTCACACAGCTACCTCATTGCGCCTCTTTTTTACTTTGCGTCATGTGCTGTTTGGGGAGTATTTTTTTGAAGGGCCATCCTGCGTGACACTGCAGTGCCACTCCTAGATGGGCCAGGTGTTTGTGTCGGCCACTAGGGTCGCTTAGCTTAGTCACACAGCTACCTCATTGCGCCTCTTTTTTTCTTTGCGTCATGTGCTGTTTGGGGAGTATTTTTTTGAAGGGCCATCCGGTCTGACACTGCAGTGCCACTCCTAGATGGGCCAGGTGTTTGTGTCGGCCACTTGTGTCGCTTAGCTTAACCATCCAGCGACCTCGGTGCAAATTTTAGGACTAAAAATAATATTGTGAGGTGTGAGGTGTTCAGAATAGACTGAAAATTAGTGGAAATTATGGTTATTGAGGTTAATAATACTATGGGATCAAAATGACCCCCAAATTCTATGATTTAAGCTGTTTTTTAGGTTTTTTTTAAAAAAAACACCCGAATCCAAAACACACCCGAATCCGACAAAAAAAATTCGGTGAGGTTTTGCCAAAACGCGTTCGAACCCAAAACACAGCCGCGGAACCGAACCCAAAACCAAAACACAAAACCTGAAAAATTGCCGGTGCACATCACTACCCATAACACCCCTTTTTTTCTCACCTATCCCTTAATCCTTCTCACTACACATAATTATTCCCTGCGATGCCCTGGGGTTGCTTGGCTGTGGTTTTTTTGGAGGTCCCGTGCCCTAGGTTTGAACCCCTATAGTGTTAGGTACTGCAGCAGAGTGGAGTCCCTTGCCGCGGGGCTGCAGCTTCATGCATTGATCAATACATAACTAAACTCCACTATTTATTATATGCTAAGCTGTATGATATCAGTAATGCTAGAGACAGTGCACCTACAACACCCCCCTTTTCTTCTGTAGAACTACAAGTCTCAGTAGGTAGCACCTCACATTACTGGCAGCTATAGGTGTGCAGTCTAAGGCCCCTCCCTAATTCCAGATATATTACTGGCATATAATTCCACACATTAAAAAATGGAGAACAAAAATTTGGAGGGTAAAATAGGGAAAGATCAAGATCCACTTCCACCTAGTGCTGAAGCTGCTGTCACTCGTCATGGCAGAGACGATGAAATGCCATCAACGTCGTCTGCCAAGGCCGATGCCCAATGTCATAGTAGAGAGCATGTAAAATCCAAAAAGCAAAAGTTCAGTAAAATTACCCAAAAATCTAAATTAAAATCGTCTGATGAGAAGCGTAAACTTGCCAATATGACATTTACGACACGGAGTGGCAAGGAATGTTTAAGGCCCTCTCCTACAGTATGTTCCTCATGGCTAGTGGTTCATCTTCACATGACGATGGAAAAACTCATCCTCCCGTTAGAAAAATGAAAAGAGTTAAGCTGGCAAAATCACAGCAAAGAACTGTGTGTTCTTCTAAATCACAAATCCCCAAGGAGAGTCCAATTGTGTCGGTTGCGATGCCTGACCTTCCCAACACTGGATGGGAAGAGGTGGCTCCTTCCACCATTTGCACGCCCCCTGCAAGTGCTGGAAGGAGCACCCACAGTCCAGTTCCTGATATTTAAATTGAAGATGTCACTGTTGAAGTACACCAGGATGAGGATATGGGTGTTGCTGGCACTGAGGAGGAAATTGACAAGGAGGATTCTGATGGTGAGGTGGTTTGTTTAAGTCAGGCACCTGTTGTCCATGGGATGAATAAGGCCATTGACATGTCTGGTGAAAACACTAAAAAAAAATCACCTCTTCGTTGTGCAATTATTTCAACAGAAATGCGGACAACAGGTGTCAAGCCGTGTGTTGCCTTTGTCAAGCTGTAATAAGTAGGGGTAAGGACGTTAACCACCTAGGAACATCCTCCCTTATACGTCACCTGGAGCGCATTCATCAGAAGTCATTGACAATTTTAAAAACTTTGGGTGACAGCGGAAGCAGTCCACTGACAACTAAATTCCTTCTTCCTCTTGTACCCAAACTCCTGCAAACCAAACCACCAACTCCCTCAATGTCAATTTCCTCCTTAGACAGGAACGCCAATAGTCCTGCAGGCCATGTCACTGGCAAGTCTGACTCCTGGAAAAGTGGGTGTGGCCTCCTGGAAAAGTGGGTGTGGCCTCCTGTAAAGTGGGCATGACCTCCTGGAAACGTGGACATGGCCTCGTAACTTCATATCATCAAACTATAAATATAATTTCACACCCCCTCTACGCACACAATTAGCAGCCTTACACACAGTAGTGTTCCTTACACACAATGGAGGTAATTCCAAGTTGATCGCAGCAGGAATTTAGTTAGCAATTGGGCAAAACCATGTGCACTGCAGGGGAGGCATATATAACATGTGCAGAGAGAGTAAGATTTGGGTGGGGTGTGTTCAATCTGCAATCTAATTTGCAGTGTAAAAATAAAGCAGCCAGTATTTACCCTGCACAGAAACAAAATAACCCACCCAAATCTAACGCTCTCTGCACGTGTTAAATCTGCCTCCCCTGCAGTGCACATGGTTTTGCTCAATTGCTAACTAAATTCCTGCTGCGATCAACTTGGAATTACCCCCAATGTCTACAGTATAGTGTCAGATACACATAATGTCTCCAGTATAGTGCCAGATACACATAATGTGCAGTGCCAGATAGACATGATATGCCCCCCAGCAGTGCCAACTACACGTGACATGCCCCCCATCAGTGCCAGCTGCACGTGACATGCCCCCCTGTAGTGCCAGCTACACGTGACATGCCCCCCTGCAGTGCCAGCTACACGTGACTTGCCCCCCTGCAGTGCCAGCTACATGTGACATGCCCCCCTGCAGTGCCAGCTACATGTGACATGCCCTCCGGCAGTGCCAGCTACATGTGACATTCCCCCTACAAAGTGCCAGCTACATGTGACATGCCCCCCAGCAGTGCCAGCTACACATGATATGCCCCCCAGCAGTGCCAGCTACATGTGACATGCCCCCCTGCAGTGCCAGCTACATGTGACATGCCCCCCTGCAGTGCCAGCTACATGTGACATGCCCCCCAGCAGTGCCAGCTACACGTGACATGTCCCCCAGCAGTGCCAGATACATAAATGCCCCCACAGTTCAGATATGCCCCCACAATGCCAGATACATAAATGCCCCCACGGTGCCAGATACATAAATGTCCCCACAGTGCCAGATACATAAATGCCCCCACAGTGCCAGATACATAAATGCCCCCACAGTGCCAGATACATAAATGCCCCCACAGTGCCAGATACATAAATGCCCCCACAGTTCCACATACATAAATTACCCCACAGTTCCACATACATAAATTACCCCACAGTGCCAGATGCATAAATCACCCCACAGTGCCAGATGCATAAATGCCCCCACAGTGCCAGATACATAAAAGCCCCCACAGTGCAGATATGCCCCCACAGTGCCAAATACATAAATGCCGCCCACAGTGCAGATATGCCCCACAGTGCCAGATACATAAATGCCCCCACAGTGCAGATATGCCCCCACAGTGCCAGATACATAAATGCCCCCACAGTGCCAGATACATAAATGCCCCCACAGTGCAGATATGCCTCCACAGTGCCAGATACATAAATGCCCCACAGTGCCAGATACATAAATGCCCCCACAGTGCAGATATGCCCCCACAGTGCCAGATACATAAATGCCCCACAGTGCCAGATACATAAATGCCCCCACAGTGCAGATATGCCCCCACAGTGACAGATGCATAAATGCCCCCACAGTGCCAGATACATAAATGCCCCCACAGTGCAGATATGCCCCCACAGTGCCAGATACATAAATGCCCCCACAGTGTCAGATACATAAATGCCCCCACAGTGCCAGACACATAAATGCCCCCACAGTGCCAGACACATAAATGCCCCCACAGTGCCAGATACATATATGCCCCACACAGTGCCAGATATGCCCCTAATGCCAGATACACTTGTCCCCACAGTACCAGATATGCCGCCAATGCCAGACATGTCCCCCAGTGCCAGACATGTCCCCCAGTGCCAGACAAGACCCCCAGTGCCAGACATGAGCCCCAGTGCCAGACATGAGCCCCAGTGCCAGACATGAGCCCCAGTGCCAGACATGACCCCCAGTGCCAGACAAGACCCCCAGTGCCAGACATGAGCCCCAGTGCCAGACATGTCCCCCAGTGCCAGGCATGTCCCTCAGTGCCAGACAAGACCCCCAGTGCCAGATATCCTTCCCCCCCCCCCCCCGTGCTGCTCACCGCGCTTCTGTTGTCCAGCTCTGGTTGGCTCATGGGCCGGCGCCGGTTAGCGGGGAGGGAGGGTGGTTTACACAGGGGCATGCAGTGCGCATCTCTGCTAGGAGACGGACACTGCTGTAGGGACGGCTCCAGGCTCCAATATGGCGGCCAGAGCTAGCGGCGCCCATAAAGTGCGGCGCCCTGTTCGGCCGCTCTATTGGAACATGACTGGAGCCGGCCCTGACAGGAAGTCCTGTTATTCTATCAGAGAGCATGGAGATCAAAACATGAAGCATCCTGGGATATGTAGTTTATATACATGGTTCTCTAAAACAAAATAAAGCATCAGCCCATATGCTATACTTATTGTTCCTCGTTTCATAATAACATTTAATGTCAGAAAAAAAGTAAATTACACCGGAATAGTGTTCATATAATCCGGAAGCTATTGTCCATTGCGAAATATAGAGAGGACATCACGTTTTTTAGATGATCGCACACATCAGTCGAATTACAGGTAAAAAATTATAAGACGAGAAGGGGAAAAAGGGGGGTATATCTAAAACTAGGAAAAGAATAAAAAAATGCAAAAATCCCAAAAAACTAAAGAATACTAATGAGGTTAATTCCATGTCAGATATGGTCGGTGATGGAAACATCGGATCCCCCCATTTACAGAGAGGAGCTAGTGCGACTTTGTCTTGAGAGGTAAAAATATTTAACCTAAGCTCATATAACTTGTCCGCATGTGAAATCTCTGTACTACAAAAGGGTTTGAAGTATGCACCCACAAATTTTATTAACCTGTTTCAGTTATACCTAGATGTTCAGAGATTCACAAGAAAGCTTACCTTAAAAATTATTTTTGCTAGTCAAGTAAATCAAGTTCAACAGGAATCTAGATCTGCAACTCCATTTAAATCTAAATCAATTTTTTCCCCCAAACATATACAAGGTCCCTTTATCGAATCTTTTACAACGTTAATTTTGGATGATCTAAAAGAATTA
Source organism: Pseudophryne corroboree (assembly GCF_028390025.1). NCBI lineage: Eukaryota > Metazoa > Chordata > Amphibia > Anura > Myobatrachidae > Pseudophryne > Pseudophryne corroboree. Next base: position 183,253,928 of record NC_086448.1, on the reverse strand, counting down.
CAGTTTAATCCAAAGAAAAAGTTTAATATGACATCAAAGGAAAGGAAAGCTTTGGGTGATCTAAAAAAGAATAAAACAATTATTATTAAACCTGCCGATAAGGAGGGAGAGGTTGTAGTGATGGATCAGAATAAATATGAAAATAAAGAGATGCGGCAGCTTAATGACTCCACAACATATAGAATGTTGAGAAATAACCCCACTGAACTGACTATGTCTAAGTTGAGAAACTTAGTAGACAAATATGAGAAAAGAGGTACTATAAGTGAGAAAGAAGCTACATTTATTCTGGCTGAAACCCCATTAATATATGTGCTTCCTAAGGTATATAAGAGCCTTATTGACCCCCCAGGGAGACCAATAATATCAGGGGTAGGATCTATAACAGCCAATCTATCACAGTTTATAGATTTCATATTGCAGCCTATGGTATTAACTAACAGGTCACATCTCAAAGACACAAAGGATTTCATTTTGATGCTGGAGATGGTCGAGTGAAAGGAGGATGACTGGCTAGTCACCGCTGATGTGAGCTCCCTTTATACAATAATAGACCATAAACAAGGGGTAGAAGCCATCCAATACTTTCTTGACCGATCAGAAATGTCAGCAGATATGAAAGATCTTGTCGCTGATGGGATACAATTTATCCTTAATAATAATTGTTTTCTGTTCAAGGAACAATTCTATGTTCAAAAGACGGGCACAGCTATGGGCACTAGGTTCGCTCCGAGTTAAGCCAATCTCTTTATGGGATTATGGGAGATCGAAACCATCTGGTCTAGCACGTGCTCGGAGCGAACCTGGTGTCCTATGCCCGCTATATCGATGACATCTTTTTCATTTGGAGGGGTGATGAAGACTCATTAAAAAGTTTCTGTACACTCCTAAATTCCAACAACAAAAATATAAAACTCACTTTTGTAATGGATATACAAACAATTAACTTTTTGAACATTACAGTTTATATAAGGGAACAGAAGATTAACACTAAAACTTTCTCTAAGCCAACTGATTGATATAAGTGCCTTATATCATGGCAATCAGTTGCCACCATGAGAATTAGTTGAATTCAATTACTGTGAGTCAATTTAAAAGACTCAAAAGAAATTGTAATGATGATGTAACCTTTCAGACCCAGGCAACAGAATTAGTCAAGAAATTTGAGGTATGTGGTTACAACACAGAGAAAATAAATCAAGCAAGGGAGAACATTAGTATGGTAGAACGTAAATACCTTCTAATAAAAAATGGACAACAAAAAAGAAAGATGAAAAAAAAATTGAATGGGCTTTTATCACAGAGTTCAATACACAACATAAATCAATTGAACATGTTCTAAAAAAAACCATTGGGGACTTCTGAAAAAAGATCCGGTGATCGGCACTCTCGTACCCGAGAGACCGGTCCATATTTACCGCAGAGCCCCCAATATAAAAATTAAGTTAGTCTCTAGTGCCCTCCAACCATCACTTCCTTTAACAAAAATCACCTCCAAGGGTTTCTACAGGTGCGGTTGCTGTATTGGTTGTAGAAATGTGAAAAGTGACAGCACTAATAAAATTACTAGTGTCTCCATCAATAATGTGGATGTTGACATTACAAATTTTATAACATGTGACACCAAAAATTTCATATATGCCATCAGATGTAAGTGCAAATTATTTTACATTGGTAGAACATCGCGTCCCCTTAAAATCCGAATGGGAGAACACATTAGGAATATAAAAAAAAGGGTTGGAATCTCATTCTTTGTCTTTACATTTTAAAAATAAGCATGATTCCTTCATCTCAGATATCACGGTTTATTTTGGCATAAGACATGTTCAGAGCACACTAAGAAATGGAGACACAGCTAGTTATTTAGCGGAAATGGAAATGAATGATCTGTATATACAATTATAACACCCTTAGTCCTCATGGACTAAATTGTGACTTTGAATTAAAGTGGTTTCTGTAAGGTCTTTGCAGATGTGTGTGTGCATGTATGTGTATGCATGTGTGCATATATATACATGTGTGTTCATGTGTACATGTACTGTATGTATAGTTATCTTTTTTTTTTTGTAATGTTATCAGCCCAGCATGCTGTATCTGGCTATTAGTGATTATTTCAAATAGCTTCTAGGTTATATGAACACTATTCCGGTGTAATTTACTTTTTTCTGACATTGAATGTTATTACTAGGAACAATAAGTATGGCATATGGACTGATGCTCTATTTTATTTTAGAGAACCATGTATATAAACTACATGTCCCAGGATGCTTCATGTTTTGATCTCCATGCACTCTGATAGAATAACAGAACTTCCTGTCCGATAACCGCTTGGACTGCATCTCCAATGAATCCGAGCTAAGACCTCCGTTTCTGCCGTCATGCGGAGCGTCACTTCTGAAAACAGCACTGAATGATTACACAGGAACCAGGAAGTGAACTACATTTCCCATCAGCCCCAACGAATGCACACTTCCGGCCAGCGCTGTAATGCCACTCCATGTGTTTTAAAGTAATAAATGATTTTTACAATATACTATCTGGGTTTAGATGAAAAAAACCACTGACCAGTTTTTAGTCATTGTAACAAGTGGATATGAAGCATTCTTGTGAGATTCGAATACATTAATTATGTGAGGTCATTTCCTGCTGTAATTTTATTGGCTACTCATACTATAAACATCTAGCTCCTGCTCCACACTATCTTGATAAAGGTCACATGACCGAAACGCATTGATACTGTCACCAGGAGTGTGAATAACTACATTTTAAACCATGTGAAATTTTTATTTTTATTTATTTTTATTGGATCCGTTTTTAGTGACTCTGTTTGTCCTTCCTGTGGATGTTTTGCTGTGGATTTTTTCTGTAAGGTTTTTTGTACAAACCAATAAATCTGTTTTTATGATAATCCATGGACACAAGTAGTTTTTGTGACTAAAGACCAGAGGAAGAAGCATCCCACTGGCTATGTAAAAGTTACCTTGATAGGAGCAGCATTTCGTCTCCAAGTGTGAGTCAGGGTACGAGGTGTATGATATAATACTGCATGTTAAAGATACCGAGATGTGTCTGCTACTTGTATTGTTCCTGTGAGTGTCAGGGGTACGCTTCTTTTCGTGCTAGCTGCTTTTTCTTTAAAATTACCTTCATTCTCACAATCTAAGGGTGGATGAATATTTGGACAACTAGGAAGCGTGTAAAGATACATTGATGTGCACATACTTATCTTAATTTGTGTGAGTGGGGTACGCTCTGGTCCAATATCTGTAATAATCACACCTGTCGATATTTAGAACGCACTACACATTGGCTGTTTGTTTTCATTTTCATGATGAATTGAGGACATAAGCAACTCCATTGGAGAGCTATTTGAGGAAGAATATCGTTGCAATTAAATAAAGATACCTTGATAGGAATTGTCCTACACCATTTAGTGTGAGTCCCGGTAAGCTGTGTGTCATACCCCTAAGATACCTAGATGTGTCTGAGATACAGGTGGCTTTTTTCCCAGCGCAAAGTAAATAAAGATGAGTGACGCACGTATAGTAAAAAGTAATTACTTTATTTTAAGAAAAAATTTCATAAATATGTGTGTCTTGTAATGTTTAACATAAGTGCAACAATCCTCTGTAATCACCTATGACTGGTGTACAATAAAAGGTGCCGTATGGCAGGAACTGTGTGTGCAAATATGACTATTATTTAAAACACCTATTTCCGGAAAACACACAAACAAACTACATAAAAACACATAAAACACAAAACCAAATGGCTAGACGTTCACAGTCTGTTAACATGAGCTGTGCATATATATGGCTCAGTGTAACGTATGGTTCAATAGAACGTATCAGTACAGAGAAAGTGCACTTTTTAGCGGCTTACCCTCTCTGTTATGGTTTAGGACTTTTCTTTGGATGAGCAACTTCCAATAGATGCAGGGTTATGGGTCCATATTAGACTCAGTCTTATTAAGGTATATGGTGTCAAATGTAATCAGCAAGAATTACATATGTTGTCAAAAGGTTTAAAATACCTTATTGTCCCATGCAGCCCAAGTTCCTTGCTGTTGGAGTAAGGATCCCAAATGTGTTATCCCCCTAAGGCAGGTGAGTCTGGAGTCCGCCAGCGGAGATCCTGCATGAGCCGTTCCTCAGCGCTGAGCGGCAGAGAGCAGGATCGATTGGATCTGTAATCGACGCGTTTCGCCTTCGATAAGGCTTCCTCAGGATAGCAGATCCATATACCTTAATAAAACTGAGTTTAATATGGACCCATAACCCTGCATCTATTGGAAGTTGCTCATCCAAAGAAAAGTCCTAAACCATAACAGAGAGGGTAAGCCACTAAAAAGTGCACTTTCTCTGTACTGATACGTTCTATTGAACCATACAATACACTGAGCCATATATATGCACAGCTCATGTTAACAGACTGTGAACGTCTAGCCATTTGGTTTTGTGTTTTATGTGTTTTTATGTAGTTTGTTTGTGTGTTTTCCGGAAATAGGTGTTTTAAATAATAGTCATAATTGCACACACAGTTCCTGCCATACGGCACCTTTTATTGTACACCAGTCATAGGTGATTACAGAGGATTGTTGCACTTATGTTAAACATTACAAGACACACATATTTATGAAATTTTTTCTTAAAATAAAGTAATTACTTTTTACTATACGTGCGTCACTCATCTTTATTTACTTTGTGCTGGGAAAAAAGCCACCTGTATCTCTAACTATAATAGCGGAATTAGGTAGCGATTCCGCACCCTCTTCCTGAGCTGCATCTATAGTGAAGTGAGTGTACCTTTCTGTTAGCGCAGTGCCAAACCCCCTTTTTTTGCTGTACCTAGATGTGTCTGCTGTCCATATTTTTTCTGTTAGTTTCGGGGTACGCTTTTCATCTTGTAAGCTATTAATCTCCTATCTACAAAACTCACCTTCGTCTGGCTCTTTGAGGTGGATGAATACAGCATTAGACGTTTGAGGGGGAGAGAAAGATACCTTTATATGCACATATTCACCCTTCTTCCTGTGAGTTGGGTACGCCGGAGTCCAACAATTGTGATTCTATAGAGACAATTTTTGTTATTTTTTGTTATTTAGAACAAACTACACATTGACTGTTTTTTTCTGTTTTTTATTTCTATATTTTGGAGTCTATACATCAGATACTATCAACTGGAAGAAGTCTGAGGAGGAACGCCCATGTCCAAATACTAAGGGACGTATATTTGTGTTGCGTTGAGTGGTCAAGAAGTCTTAAACTTCTGTATTGTATTTCATGCTGTAAATGTGGTGACATTTATACCTAAGCCTTTAACACCTTAGCTGCACTGCGCCATCTGGTACACTCTCCAAACCAATTTGAAGGTGTATGATACTCCCAAATAATTATATAAGACCCCTAGAGCCACGCTAAAGAGATCTTGTGCTTATAACAGTCGCCCATTGTTTCCTTAGAGTCAGACACACTCACCAATACTTAGGATGCCATCATTTCTTAAACTCTTGACAGTAGGGGGTTTATATAATTAATGGGTGATCGCAGGGAAAAAGCTGAAGCAGATACATGCAGGACAGTATAAGCAGGACTGGGGTACTGGAACTAATGATGGTAAATTGTAATATGGCAGCAGGGGTTAGAGCAGGGCTGAGGCACTGATGGTGGAGAGTACTGAGAGCTATAATCACAGGGCTGGTGGTATGTGCAGCAGATCTGAGTTAGTTCAAAGTAGCCCTGAGATTGTAGTAGCTGACAGATGGGGCTTGCAGTAGACAGAATGCAACAAGGACAAGGTTAGAGTCACGGTTCCAATAATACTATGAGGTGACTGGGAATAAGCTCAGTTGGGACTTTTACACAGTGTCCTCAGGAACAGGACCAGAGAACAAGGTACAGAACTAGCGTACACAGGAACAAGACCAGCAGGTTACACCAAAGTATAAACTATCTCCAGCAAGGTTGTTTGGGACTGTGGTGTAATTTGACAGAAATTGCACCAAATCAGACCTGCCTCCCCTGTCATAGACTTATTACTCCAGAGTTTTGACTATAAAAATTCTTAGAATAATACAGTACAAAGAAAATATTTTAATATATTCTTTGTATTTTTCATAATACTTTACATAGTCAAAACTCTGGCGTATACCTCAGTATGACAGGAAAGGCTCTGCCTCACCTCACCACACGTCACTGATAATATTAAAGCCCCATTCTATCAGGAAGCAGGTTCTTCAACAGTCTGCGTAGGTGCAGGTCACTCATAAAAGTCTTCCATGAGGGTTTTACTAATTGAAATTTCAGCCTGGCTATAAGTAATAAGGGGAGTAGATAAAGACAACCTTTCTGTCAAACTTGACAGGTGGTGACACCCCTTTCTCCTAGGCCCCACCCCCTTTAATATTAAATGATAGTGTTTTATATCGCTTTAATATAAAATTTTATATTAAATTTTATATAAATTTATAGTGTTCGATATTAAACCGTATTAAAAATTTTCGCGTAACACCAGTCGCAGAGTGTCACGTAACACCAGTCGCAGAGTGTCACGTAACACCAGTCGCAGAATGTCACGCAACGCAGCGCGTCAAATCAGGCGGATGAAAGATGCATATTACACAGTGTTAAAACCAGGTAGTTTTAGCGGCATTGATAAATATTATGGGTCGGTTAAAAATAAATTTAAAAGATCCGACGTAAGAAAGTGGTTACAAGAACAAGACGCATACACGCTGCACAAGCCAGCAAGAAAAAACTATAAAAGGAACATGATTTGTGTATCGGGTATAAACCAACAGTGGCAATGCGATTTGGTCTCGCTGATAGATTTGTCAAAATACAACGATGGCGTTAAATACATATTAACAATCATCGATATATTCAGTAAGAGGGTGTGGGGTGAAAGTCTGACCGCTAAGAATGCAGCAACGGTCGCTAATGCTTTTGAAAAAATATTCCAGCGCGGCGATGTGCCGATGAAGCTACAAACCGATAATGGTAAAGAGTTTCTAAACAGAAACCTAAAAAAGGTGTTAGAAAAATACGGTATAAATCATTTCACGACCAATAACGATGTGAAAGCGGCTGTTATAGAGCGCTTCAATAGGACTTTAAAAACACGCATGTGGCGCTATTTCACGGCAAAGAATACCTACAGATATATAGACGTTTTACAAGACTTCATACGCAGCTATAATAACACATACCATAGAACGATTAAGTGCGCTCCAAACGATGTGAATGACTCTAACGCATTGAGTGTCTTCAAAACGACCTACGGTGATTACTTTAGAAGTAAGAAAGCCCCAGTTTGTTTAGGAATCGGTGACCACGTCCGTATTTCTAAATATAAGGACATATTTCAGAAAGGTTACGAACAGAGCTTTTCTGAGGAGATTTTTGTTGTACATAGTGTGAACACTAAAGGGATTAAACCGCTTTATAAGTTGGCAGATCTGTATGGTGAAGTTATAACAGGTAGTTTTTACCCCGAAGAGCTTCAAAGCATACCAAAAAACTATAACAGAGTTTACAAAGTGGAAAAGATTTTAAAAAATAAGACGGTCAGAGGCCGTAAATACGCGTTAGTCAAGTGGCGCGGGTACCCCGCAAAATTTAACAGTTGGGTCGCAGCATCGGTGATAAAAGACATATAAAGATCATCAGTATCTAACAAGACGAGCGATGGATGACAAGTCGTTCTACATAACCTTACCCAGCAACGCATCGGCTGTTACCTTCCCGCAAAATAAGATTTCTAACTATACGACAAAGTTGGCTAAACCGATAGACTTAAATGGCGAATGGGAAGTGGCACTTACTGAGATACAATACCCGCATACGTGGAATACATTGGATTTACAAGATTGTAGACTGCAATTATCATGGGATGGAACGGCGGAACAGCCGGTGGCGAGAGTCGCGAGTTTGTGCATTAAACCCGGTTTTTATGAAACAATCGAAGCGTTACTGAACGTAATCAACGCTGAAATTGTACAACTGAAACTGGACGTTGAATTAAGACTAACGTATGATCCATTTGCACGCGTTGTAACATGTGACAGTAAACTGTTGTATCAAATCCACGCCGGTTCTAAGCTGACATGGATACTGGGTTTACAACCTAAAACTAATATTTCTAAACCATGCGCCGACATCAAAGGCGGCCAATATACGATGTACGTGTACACAGACATTATCGAACACCAACGGGTCGGGGATAGTTATGTACCGCTACTTCGCACTGTTGAAATGAAGGGTTATAACAATGAGGTTGTCACAATACGATACGAGAAACCCGATTACGTACCATTGTGCAAAACACATTTTGACACGATAGCCATAGAGATAAAGAACGACCAAAACGAGAACATGGCATTTAAGTTTGGGAAAGCGATCGTGAAGCTACACTTCAGACGCCGCAAAACTGAATTTTATTAACTAAGCAGAATGGTCGCTGTTAAAAATTATGGCGATCCGGGACTCTATGCGCAATATTATAAATCTCAAGCCGGTAATGGATTACCAGGTTTTCACGGCAGCGCATACATGTACGGCTGCGGTTTAGGCGGTATTTTTCGAAGTCTTTTCAGAAAAGCTGTTCCTCTTTTCCGGAGAGGTTTAGAGTTGGCTAAACCGCATATGAAGACAGCGGTTCGTAATATAGCGAAAGATGTTATCGGGCAAGCCACAACGGCCGTTGTGAATAAGATACACGAGGCGAACCAAGCAAAGCAAGACGGTTCAGGACTAATATATACAAGAAAAGGCGTGTCTAAAAGAAAACGGAAGCGTATGATAACGCTTCCGCCTTGGGACATACCCTTTTTAAATAAAAAACAGAGACGACGCAACTCAAAGAAGAAGAGAAAGCCGAAGAGTGCCGTTGGTGATATTTTTTAAACATGTCTTTCATACACCACGAATCCGTTGAATGTGCAAAAACAGAGCTGGATCTTTTTGACGTGCCCCCGACACAAACTAGCATAGAGAAAAGTCTATACGTCGAAGTTCAACCTTTAGCGGCGTTATCCGACACAGCTCCGCTTGAATTTTATATAGCAGCCAGCGGTGAACACTACTACGATCTGAACAATACGCTGATGTACGTGACATGTAAGATCGTACGAACCGATAACACGCCGATACCGCAAGGTGCGCGGGTCGCGCTTATTAATTACCCAATAGCGACTTTATTCAACCAAGTGGATGTAACTTTGGGCGACAGGCTCATATCACAATCCAACAATCTTTACGCATACCGCGCGTACATTGAGACTATATTAAATTACAGCTCGGACGCATTGTCAACAAAACACACAACAGGATTATTTTACAAAGATGTGGATGGTGAATTTAACAACACGGCGCTGGACGGCCCGAATACGGGATTCAAAAAACGAGCAGGCGCAACAGCGCAGAGTCGCACTGTTGAACTGCTAGGCCCGCTTCACTGCGACCTTTTCCATCAACATAAACTAATTTTAAACGCCGTTGATCTGAAGATTAAACTAACCAGAAACAAAGACGCATTCTGCTTAATGTCGTCTGAGGCGGATGCCTTTAAAATACAGATCACAGCTGCATCCCTGTTCGTGAAAAGAGTTCAGGTCTCACCGGCCGTGCGTATTGGGCACGCGCAGGCTCTGTTAAACGGTAACGCGAAATACGCGATTGACCGCGTTGGGATGAAAATCTACAGCGTACCAACAGGCAGTAGAGTATTTAATCTAGAAAATTTATTTTTAGGACAAGTGCCGAAAACAGTTTAGCCGGTTTCGTGGATAACGAATCATTTTCAGGAATCCATAACCGGAACCCCCTGTGCTTTGAACATAAAAATGTAAGTTTTGCGTCCCTTTATCTGGATGGAACGCCGCACCCCGCCAAGCCATTTCAACCCGACTTTGAAAGCGGTAATGCTGTAAGAGAGTATATGTCACTCATACAGATCACAAATAAGCAGAAATCTGACAATGGTATACTGATTGACCGCGAAGAGTACCTCAGGGGCTACACGCTATTTGCTTTTGACCTTTCACCAGAACAGGAGTGTGGAGAACACCTTTCCCTGATAAGAACAGGCAATCTACGTGCCGAATTCCGCTTTGCAGACGCGTTGGACCGGACAGTCAATGTGATAATATACGCTCTATTTGATAACATCATCGAGATTAATCAAAGGCGCGATGTGCTGTACGATTATCTATAAATGAAATAAACTAACACTACGCTGCTGAAAAATGAACACATTACAGATAAACTGTATTCTGTACGCCGTGCAAAGCACAAGGCATATTTTTAAAGGAACGTATCCGTGCGATATGTTGCCGGTCAGTAAACTGTCGCAATATCCCTGCGCGTTTGTAATCAATACGCATAGCAGCGGGCAGCCGGGTGAGCACTGGTTGGCCGCTTATTTTAACGAAAAGCGTGAATGTTACTTTTTTGATTCTTACGGGTTAGCCCCTGACAGCCCCCTATTCCCAAAAGCAATAATACATTTTTTAAACTTGAATTCAAAAAGTGTTTATCACCAAAATAAGCAGTTGCAAAATTTTAACAGTACCGTTTGCGGTCAATATTGCATATACTTTATATTTTACATGTGTAAAAAATACAAATATGTGGATGTACTGGCCCGTTTTAGTGATGACACAAAACGTAATGATTGTTTTGTTTCAAATTTTGTAAGACGACTCCCAAGAAGCCATTGTCTGAGTCATTATGCATATAGATATATACAGAATTGTGTAACTTGTAACCAACGCTGTGCGTGAAGCGTTTTATGTACAACGTGTCATAACTATGACACGTTGTACATAAAACGTTTCACGCACAACGCTGTGTGTGAAGCGTGTTACGCACAACGTTGTATTGTTTGTGTAACTTGTAATCAACATTCTGTTTGATACGTTTTATGTACAACGCATCATATCTATGATGTTTTTCTAATAAACAACGTTGTTTATTAAACTTTATATCGTGTGCTTGAAATTTCTTCCGTTTACAGCAATAGAAACAAAGAACAAAACGTTGTTTTATAAAGCATAAGCATATTTTATTGATATATGTATATATATATATATATATATATATATATATATATAACACGGTAAAGAAGCATTTAAAACATTACATAAAATATTATTGACATAAGTTAAACATTGTGGCGCAAAATACCAACACAAAATACAGTGTATAAAAATAATATAAATTAGTTATATGTTATCGTTTCAGCCACTGTGAATCCTGAAATAGATTTACGGATCTTTTCCTAGGCAGTAAGTAACCGTGCGGTGTTGTTAAACCTGGGGGACTTAAAACATTTATTCGACCTTTGTTAAGGGTTTGTAACGACATGGGCGATGTCACAGCGCCATCAGAGTCATCCTGCTTCTCAGCTTTTAATCGTTCTAAACACATTCTATTCCCCGCATTGGCTATGACGGTTGAGGGAATATTCAATTCAGACATTGCCCGCATAAATTCAGGCCAACCATTCGGTATATTACGGATCGACACACCGTTACTTTGCGTGATGCTTCTTATTAAATCTAACATGTTGGAACCAGGCACAGTGACGCCTTTGTACAGAAACTCCCCTTTACTGTTCCAGTCTGTGATGTGTTTAGAGCGTGTCATTTTACTCAATAGTATTTCACAGTTTTTCTTATACCGGTCATTAACACCGCTCAAAAGCTCATGATAAACAGCATCGGGGGCAATAGGCTGTGTCGTATTATTTGATTCATCAACAGATTTTGCAACGGGTGATAAAAGAGCTAAAGTTGACATTTCACTATCAGCCTGTTTACTCAACACCAGGTATCTCTGCAACAACATTGTATATCGCTTTGCTTTTTCATATTCTGATAAATCATTATTCTGTAGTATTTTCACGATCTCTACATCTAGACCATGCGTTGCTGTTTTACGTATGTCGTCGCTGTTCGGTTTATTATGTAAACGGTCTATCTGATTCTGAGGTACCAGATACATTTTCTCAGCGTACTCCATCAACGATTAGACAATAGTCCTGTAATTAGTGGTATAGCAAAACCAAGCAGCGAACCGATAAAACCACCCGACTGTTTAACCAACCTCTTCTTTTTTCCAATGGCACATTTCTTATTACAAAGTGATTTTATAAGCGCTCGCTTCTTTTTAAGGTAGTTTAACTGGCGTTGAGACAGCGGTATTTTACCTTTAAGCGTGTTGAGCGCTATCTCACAAATAGCCGTGACTAAATCGTTTGAAGCGTTGGATAAAATAGCATTTCTTTGGAATGGTGTTGCTTTAATTAACGTTTTTAAAAGCACCCAATTACGTCTTATCCGCCCCGACATGTTCACCGTTGTTAGAATGACAACAAATGACTAAAGGTTGTACGGTTATAGCTTTATAGAACCGCGCTTCTTAATGACAAAAGCGACAGGCGTGTCTGGTGGGAATAAGTCGCTTCGTAAACGATAATCGTCAAGAGCGTTGTTTCTTAAATCAACCAGTAAATAACCATAAGGGGCAGCCGTCGCGGATTCATAGGCTTCGAGGAAAAAACGATGTTTCGATGGGTACATTTGTCTAGCCAGAATGCCCACCTGCATTTTATCCCTGGGGTTTTTGAACAGGACCATATATTTTGTGTTTAAATGTATAGTTCTGCTCTTTTTACCTTGACAAAATATGTTTTGGACAAGGTACAGGATACTGAGATTACGATGGTGTACATACTTTGTGAAAGCTTTCTCAACCTCAGAATTATTACTTGCCGCGTCCATCAAATCATCAATCACTGTTAAATTAATCTTATCAGGGGGAAAAAGTTGATCATCGCTAAAAGACTCTGGTAAGCCCTCTATAAAACGCGTACCGGGGTAATCACGCAGAAGTTGGTCGTATATAGGCTGCCAACAGGTGTAAAACCAAACAACATTATCAGGTACATGAGTCATATGTGTTGCAGCGTGTTGCAACAGCGTTTTCACAAAATAACTTTTACCCGAATTGGACGGACCCGCTAAAATACATGAGAAAGGGTGCTGAAATCTGGTGTCCATCTTAATAGCCGAACGGCAGTGTTGTGAAGTTGTCCGTAAGAGACCGTTTAGTATAAACACACCTTTGCGTCTTCTGCAAAGTACGCGTCTCTATCTGCCAGCACTTTTTCACACGTACTATACCGGGTTGACGGATCACAACCTTTTTCTGGTCATCGCCTTCGGGATTTAAAGGATAATCTAAGACCAGTTCTTTCAGGCTGTCAAAGTTAACGTGCTGCGCATTATCAACATTGAGCGTTATACCTTTAACTTTTAAACAGGTCTTTCCGTTGTTTAGTCGATAGCCGTATGACTTGGGACCGGCTGAGACAAATTCTGTTATATGGGTGCCTGTGGGTAGTTCGCTGGTCAACTCGCCTAAATAATCACCCAATGGCGGACACCAGTCACCGGGCCTACTGACAAAAATCACAGAGTCTGTGTCGTGATAAAGACATCTATCTTGTAATCTATACAGTAGTTTGTACAGTTCAACACGTGCATAAGCCGTTGTAAAGATGGCTATAGTTACATTTGAAATTGCGCCCCTGGTGTAATGATCTTTGGCATACTTCCAATTTACCATAACTGTATCATCGTCAACAAAGTCCAAAGCGGACACGTCATAGTACGGTAAGAACGCGTATTCAAAAAGTTTGTCGGGATCGGTCACTAGACACGTATTGGGCATGTTGCTACGTTGACCAAATTTACCCCATAAGGAATTTAAAAACAATTTTGAAATTTGTCTTTTAGCGGGATTGATTTCTATGTGATCGGGGCGTAAAGACACGCCTTCATTTTTTTGATAGGCGTCTATATACTCTTGGCGTTTCTCGGCGTCTGTACACCATTCGGGATAACCAGAGGCCTCTTGTTTATCCCTGAGGTGCGTTTTAATGTAGCCTGAAAACAATTTGTCAGAGCTCTCATCAAAATGCCACACCTCATAGATTTTACACACCATGTACCCCATTTCTACAGCCAAGTTTAGTTCCACGGTACACCATGTACCGATGAGTGCACGTTTTTCTGAATCATGAACGCACGGCTCAGTCTGTCCAGACTCAGCGCATGTGCGACATAATGGAAACATTAACTTACCACCCATTTTAACCGGCAGAACCGGAAAAAATAGGCCACGAGGCGGGTAAACTTTAACCCTGGCAAAACCAAAATACTTTGTGACATCACCAAAGTCCTTATAAATAATGCGTGGGTGCTGTATAGGATACGTTTTGGTTTTGTTAACATATGGATATAAACTGGTGAAGTCAAAATATTGAATTTTTTCATCACAGCCTGTTTTGTGATACAGCTTTATGGCGTTTGTGCGCCCGCCATAAAGAGCATCACGCGGCTCCAAGGGTTCGGGTAATTCTTTGCCCTTCAGAAAAGCCTGTAGATCCGCATCAGAATCTAGCATAGACTTCCATTCACAACCCCAGATTTCACGTATCTGAAATCCACAACGTTTAAGGTAGTGCAACTTTACCTGCGTCTTGTGGTGTAATTGACCGTAGGTCGTTTTAGTCAGTTTGTTTTTATCATCGGCGTTGTAACAAGCACCACAGCCGTGATAAAAACAACCTTGAAATTCAAATGCAGTGGGTGTTCCGTTAATCACGGCGTAACCATCCAGGCTGTATTTACCAACTTTCTTCTCGCCCCCTTGTAAAGCGTGTCTTATACTCACACCTTCTTTGTGTTCTATGTACATTAACCACTGTATGGCTGGCGTTGAGTAACGCTTCTGAGTCTTGTGATAGTTATCACCCGGTACAAGGGCCAGTGTCTTTTCCTGTAAAAATTTACAACGGTACATGGCCATGCATACGGAAGCCAACGTGACTAATTGAAAAGCTTCGATGTGACGTTTAACCACAACCTTTTTTTTTTTCTTTGTTATTAGAAATTCCTGTTCTGTCATGGCTATAACAGCCGATCTGAAAGCATCACAAGCTTTTTGTAATATTCTCACATCTTCTTTACAATATCGTACGAGCTCTTTTTGAAAGTTAAACGGTTTGTGTACATGCTGTTTATACCAGGCTGTAAACTCAGATAATTCATCAGGCATCATGTATTGTGGGCCAAAATACTCTATTGATGGCATAGCGCCTATGTAATTTTGGTTATCAGCTGTGTTAAAAAAATGTGGGAAATAACCTTTGGTACCGTCAAACCCCATCGCCTTTGGTAACTTGCTAAGCCGCATGGGTAAAAAATTTAAAGAGTCGATAAATCTTATCTTCAAATCTTTTACCGTGATGCACATTATGTTGCCGCTTCTAGATAATAATTCCATCTTTAATTTCTCCTTAATCAGCTGGCGCAGCACAAAATATGCATCATAGCGACCTGCATTATTGGCTATGAATGTGTAATGCTCAAATTTTGGTTTCATGAATGTCTTTACAAAGTCTTCGATACATGCAACACCCTTAAACTCCCAGTCTTTCTCCCCCGTTAATGTTAAAGCGTAACAGTAGTTTGGTATGTGCACACCTGTCTCCTGCATACACTCAAAATCATAAAAGATGTATTTCTTTGTGGGCTCTTCCGGCTTCATGGTTTGTATATAGCACAAATGGTTCGAAAACCCATCAACGAACACCTTACAAATGGGGCACTTTAGGCCTCGGCAGTTATGATCTGTTCGCCTGTAGAGACAACACTTGTCACAATATACATGTTCAAGACAGGATATTTTGTGATCAAGAGCTAAAGCTTTGTGTAGCTCTAAACACTCGTTTGATCGACAAAATACCCTACACACCGAACACCTTAAAGCCGTCACACCATCGTCAATACAATCCGGCCTGTGACAAGCCTTACAAAAGAAAAGACAATCGTGATTATTTCTATGATGGTAAGCGCTATGACAACGGATGCAATAATATCGGGCTCCAAGAAACGCTTTGATATCGAGTATCCCATAAAAGTGACAATCGTGATATAGCACAAACAGCGTGTCTTTGTGACGACTGTCCGTACTGTAGTATTTCCAATCCCCTTGACTGTAATAGAGGAGATTGATAGAGACGTTTAAATAATTTTCAAAAATTGCAACATCGCTAAAGCTGACCGCTTTATCAAGCGGCAGATTCAAAGCTTTATGTAGTTGGATCGCTCTCTCCTGTATTACATGATCATTGGCATTGTTACCTTTATCCAGAAGTTTACAGACGCTAGCGGCCAAACACAGGTTATTACCTATGCGTCTGAAGTCATAGAGATGTCTCTTTCTTTTATTTATTATTAAACTTTGGGGCAGGCGTTGTAAACTCCTCCCAGTCAAACCAGACCCTGCTCTGTTTCTAAAAATACTGATCACAAATCTTAAGCCTGTGGATAATAAGAATTCAGCGTTACTTTGAAGCGTGTTTGTAATCTGATTCAAAAAGCTGGCAGCGTCTAATGTTTCTTGCGGCTTACGATGCGAATAGATGGCATTGTGTAACCCACCCCCCTCCAATCTAAGCTGAACGCGGTCGGCAGGATCCACGCCCGCAAGGACACCATCGAGCATGGCCTGTATAGCCGTATGAATGGCTCGAACCCCCTCTACAAATGATGTAACCCTGTCCAAATTAACAAACCGATAGTGATTGTGGTACTCAACGGCTCTGAAATACGGTCGTTGTCGTTCATAACAGTTAATCGCCTCCAAGTATACATCTTGCCGACCTTCGTCATTACCGGGTGACTCAACACCGACAGCATCATCATATATGGGGCTTGCATTGCGCTCAATATTGTCAGCCTGTGATTCGTCATTCGGTAATGCTTGGGGTGGCGATTGATCTAAATCTACATACATCGCACTCTGCTGCCCGCCTACCACATGTTCCCTCTGCCGCTTGCGCTTTCTCAATCTGGTTAATGTTCTCACAGCCTGTTTCACCTTTGCACGTCGGAATAACTGTGAGATCTTGTATGTTAAACAAGGTTTAATTCGTGGGTTTTTTTTACAGGCATTTAAATTTAAAACACGTTTCAAACCATTGCCTAGCATGCCTAGTCACGGATCAGTTTCATTTATTTCTGCAAAATGATGTATGTTGGCTTTAATAAATTCAGTTGTCTTAACCGACCAATCTATGTATTTTGACATGACATTCATATACGTCTCAACAACTTCTTTAACAATGTCTTGTTTACATTTACTACCGTGGCACACACCTTTAATGTGTTTTAACAAATATCCGGCTTTTACGCCCATGTTCTCAACATCTTCCCGTATCTTACCCAACAACGCGTAAAATTGTATTTCAGCGTCTTGGCCTAATTGTTCTGAATTTTGACATTCATCAACTATGTCGGGCGCTAGCCCTCGCGCCGGTGCACAAGCATCAGCCGATGCGTGTACCAGGGCTGTCGTTGTAAAAATATTGGGCATTGATTTTACACAATCAACCGTTGTAGTATTACCAGGTATTCCTGCAACGGCTGATAATACTTCATCAGAACTATTCTGCGGATCTTGTGTCGTTGACTCTACACAATTTGTAATAAGCTCTTGCCCATTTATGTCATCAATATCTGATATCACAGGATTACCAGCTATGTGTCTTGTTTCTGTTTCAGAGCAATCCTGTGTATCGGTAATAGTGATGACATCGGATTGCGACAATTGCTTAACATTACTTCTTGAGTCAATATTTGATAACAAACCAATGCCTGCTATGTGCCTTGTTTCTGTTTCAGAACAAACCTGTGTATCTGGAATTGTGATTACAGCTGATTGCGACAATTGCTTAACATTACTTCTTGAGAGACGCGATGCCCTCTTAACCTTTACAGTCTTTGTATTACCAGCGACATCCCGGTCTGCAGTGTTAAACGCTGTGTGTTTTGATGTTACAGCAACATCATTACTTACGCATGATACAGTTTGTAAACGCGATCCTTCTCCGTTGCGGCTTATCATTTTCGGAATATGACAATTTTCTTTTCAGATCTGTAAATGCTGAATTATGACTTCTCTCATTCGTTCTTGGTCGAGCAGGCCTTCGTTTGTTCGGGTTAATACAACCGTTATGCACCACCATAACTGATGACCTAGCAACGTCCTTATGTACAATTGCCGGCGTTACGAATTGATGGTTCTCCGCTTCAGCGGCGGTTGTGCGTTTTGATATTTTCCCGCTTGTACTAGGCCTGTGTATTTGCGTGACTGTATCACGGCCTGTTGGTATCAAAGGAGCATATCGCCTTGCTACAGCGTCATCTGTAATACTTATATTATAAAATAAATATAAACGCCTCTGCATGTAAATCAGCATTTAAATCACAGCATAACAATATGCCATATAACAGTGTTTGATTACACACCTGCTGCTGCGAATTGATGGCTCTCCGTTTCAGCGGCGGTTGTGCGTTTTGATATTTTCCCGCTTGTACTAAGCCTGTGTATTTGCGCGACTGTATCACGGCCTGTTGGTATCGTAGGATCATATCGCCTTGCTACAGCGTCATCTGTAATACATATATTATAAAATAAATATAAACGCTGCTGCCTGTAAATCAGCATTTAAATCACCGCATAACAATATACCATATAACAGTGCTTGATTACACACCTGCTTTATATTCGAATGTTTTAGCCCGACCCCCTGTCGCGTGTGGGAAAAACGGTCGCTCATCAACAACATTGCTGTTCTGTATAGCGGCGTTGTGACAATAATCAGGTTTGTTCAATATATCCCGTAGAATACCGTCAGCCGTCGCATCATCCATTTTTGTGGCATCTTTAGCCGGTGAAAAAATGAAAAAATAAATATTACATACGGTATAAAATTAGAATAACATGAAAAAGCGATTCATTACTGAGAATATAAAGTGTGTGCAGTTGACAACAAATCAGCACAACTGTACAAGGTTTATTTTTAATTCTTTAGCCGTGGAAAAATAAATAAATAAATAAAACTAATAATAAAAAATAAATAAATAAAAAATAAATAAAGATATCATGTTACTCACAGTCTGGCGCCAATTCCAAAATATTAGTAAAATCGGGTATAATGCTGAAATCTAAACCAAATGGGCTATCTTCAACCGAATCGAAATTCTCTGTATTTGTGATTACTGTCAAATCGGGGGAAATAAAAATGAGAAAATAATAATTATTTAATAATTACTATTTAATAATTACTTATCAATGTATCCAGACTGTTGTACGTTCATACTATTTAAACTTTTAAAAATGAACAAATTGTAGACCTTGACTATAATTTCATACTATTTAAACTTGAAATATAAATAAAAACGTGTCAATGGCATTTATAGACATAGCTTACCATGCGCAGTTTGATAACTTGGCAAAGCATCATCATCATCATCATCAGATCTGGTTCTAACCATGAAAGCGTCTTTGCTGTTGATGTTCTGCATTGTCTGTCTCTGAACCAATAATGAAAATGAGAGACGATTAATATCTGTCAAACGAATTAGATGAAATACTGTGTCGGTGCATTCCCAAAATGAACCACTAGATGTCGCTATTACCACATATTTAAATAACCTTCAGACAGTCACATTAATTAAAATCCAAAACAAATACCTGGTACTCGACACATTTTAAACAACATTCAGGCAATCATATTAATTAAAAACCAAAATAAATGACTGTTGTTTGTGTGATCAACTAGCCTGTGCATTTTATCTTACACAATATTAATTAATTTAATCAATACTAAGCGGTTCCCAATGGTACTTACTAAATACCAATTGTAGATTAAAGTGCGGAAATTATATTTGAAATGTTAGGATTGAAATACTGTGTCGGTGCATTCCCAAAATGAACCACTAGATGTCGCTATTACCACATATTTAAATAACCTTCAGACAGTCACATTAATTAAAATCCAATACAAATACCTGGTACTCGACAAATTTTAAACAACATTCAGGCAATCATATTAATTAAAAACCAAAATAAATGACTGTTGTTTGTGTGATCAACTAGCCTGTGCATTTTATCTTACACAATATTAATTAATTTAATCAATACTAAGCGGTTCCCAATGGTACTTACTAAATACCAATTGTAGATTAAAGTGCGGAAATTATATTTGAAATGTTAGGATTGAAATACTGTGTCGGTGCATTCCCAAAATGAACCACTAGATGTCGCTATTACCACATATTTAAATAACCTTCAGACAGTCACATTAATTAAAATCCAATACAAATACCTGGTACTCGACACATTTTAAACAACATTCAGGCAATCATATTAATTAAAAACCAAAATAAATGACTGTTGTTTGTGTGATCAACTAGCCTGTGCATTTTATCTTACACAATATTAATTAATTTAATCAATACTAAGCGGTTCCCAATGGTACTTACTAAATACCAATTGTAGATTAAAGTGCGGAAATTATATTTGAAATGTTAGGATTGAAATACTGTGTCGGTGCATTCCCAAAATGAACCACTAGATGTCGCTATTACCACATATTTAAATAACCTTCAGACAGTCACATTAATTAAAATCCAAAACAAATACCTGGTACTCGACACATTTTAAACAACATTCAGTGGGGTGACAATTATACATAAAAATAAAATATAACATGCTAGATCCATAATGATAATAATAATAAATAATAATAATAACAACACTTACCATAATGTCTTCACGTGTGTATAGCGATGCAAACTCGTTTGAATTTTCTTCTCAGTGATCTGTCTCAATACTGCTCGGTTTCCTATTCTTATAGTCATTGCTGTGAGCCATATGGCCCCCACCAACCTGTGGTATGCCGTCCCACATTTCCAAGATGCTGGGGCGGGGTTTTTAAACATATAATCTTTGGTTTATACATTAGTAAATGTAATCATGCTTTTCAGTTACAATAAAGATATAATCTGATAGCGGTACCGTACATGTCATACTCAGCTCTTCAAGCACATACCGAATTGGCTGTCCTTCCAAATTTAGAATAAATTTATTTAATAACAAAAATAATTCATAAAAAGCATTATACAGAAGTACTTATGAACTAATGTACATGAATACAAATTATTTTATGATTCCATAAATATCCATGTGTGTATAATGTGTACATGTACCATAAATGCATTCTGTGCTTAGTTTTAGGACTCATCACCATGATATCTCATTATGATATTTAATGAATCCAAAATACGGAAAATCCGATTTGAGTCAACACATAAACCTGTAGGTGGCGCTAATGTTCTTCTACAGAGATAACAAACTGCTTTTTTTTTTTTTTTTTTTTTTTTTTAAGAATGTGCTGTCATCATTCATCATCCCTGGCCGTTAAAAGCAATATGTTTTTAAATTAGTGCCATGTGTGATGGTTCCGTACATCTAAGAAAATGGCCATGGTCAGATCATCATTCATAACTCATGCCCATTAAAAGATGTCAGATCATCATTCATCATTAAAAGCAATATGTTTTTAAATTATTGCCATGTGTGATGTTTCCGTACATCTAAGAAAATGGACATGGTCATTAGTCATTATGACTTTTAAAACGACACCATGTGTACCAAGCGTGATGTTTAAATTGTTGGAATGTAAGAACATTTTGTGTTACTTCAAAATAGTGAATTTTTTCATCACAAACTGACTTGTGATCTTTATTGAACATTCTGCGCCTGGTGTTGTGTGACACTCTGCGACTGGTGTTACGTGACACTCTGCGACTGGTGTTACGCGAAAATTTTTAATACGGTTTAATATCGAACACTATAAATTTATATAAAATTTAATATAAAATTTTATATTAAAGCGATATAAAACACTATCATTTAATATTAAAGGGGGTGGGGCCTAGGAGAAAGGGGTGTCACCACCTGTCAAGTTTGACAGAAAGGTTGTCTTTATCTACTAAGGGGCTGCTAGCAAATAACTTGCAATGATTGAACGGCAGCATCTCCTGGAGTGAGTAAAATATTCTGTGATGGTCTATACCAATCATACAAGCCTGCTGTACCCTCAATCCGCCTGTTGTGTACATTCAAGCACATTGGTCTTTGTTATTTGCCCGATTCAAACCAATTACTTTCTGTCCAGGAAAAAATATCAAGAAGGCAATTGCTTTATAACACACCAGATAAGGATACATAAACCTTGTAGAGATGTGCGTCTGGCACTTTTCATGTTTTGTGTTTTGATTTTGGTTCTAATTCCACTTTCGTGTTTTGGTTTTGGCTTGGTTTTGCCAAAACCACACTTTCGTGTTTTGGTTTTGGTTTTGGATCTGGATAAAAAAAAATGTTTACAAACCATAAAAATAGCTAAAATCACAGAATTTGGGGGTAATTTTGCTCCTACGGTATTATTAACCTCAATAACATTCATTTCCACTCATTTCCAGTCTATTCTGCACACCTCACACTTCACAATATTGTTTTTAGGCCTAAAAGTTGCACCGAGGTGGCTGTATGACCAAGCTAAGCGACACAAGTGTGCGGCACAAACACCTGGCCCATCTAGGAGTGGCACTGCAGTTGCAGACAAGATGGCACTATTCAAAAACTAGTCCCCAAACAGCACATAATGCAAAGAAGAAAAAAAGTGCACCAAGGTTGCTGAATGACTAAGCTAAGTGACACAACCACCTGGCCCATCTAGTAGTGTCACGCAGTGGCTGAATGTCGAGAGTGGGCCGCAATTGTTCTGGCCACTGACAGCATCTCCAGCACGCCCCTGTCATTTTTTTAAAAATTCTGCAATTGATGGACTTATAGGGCAGTACCTCATGACTAATACAGCAGTACCCCTGGACTCATACGGCAGTGTCAGACAGGATGGCACTTTTTAAAAACTAGGCCCCAAACAGCACCTCATGCAAAGATGTTGAAGAGGTGCAATCAGGTAGCTGTATGACTAAGCCAAGTGACACAAACAATTCACACTGAAATTATACGTCCAAATCACTGGAATTATACGTCCAAATCACTGGAATTAAATGGCAAAATCACTGGAATTATACGTCCAAATCACTGGAATTATTTGTCCAAATCACTGGAATTAAATGGCAGTATCACTGGACATATACAGAAGTTTCAGACAGGATGGCACTTTAAAAAAAATAGTCCCCAAACAGCACATGATGATAAGAAGAAAAAGAGGTGTAAGATGGAATTGTACTTGGGCCCTCCCACCCACCCTTATGTTGTATAAACAGGACATGCACACTTTAACAAACCAATCATTTCAGTGACAGGGTTTGCCACACAACTGTGGCTGAAATGATTGGTTTGTTTGGGCCCCCACAAAAAAAGAAGCAATTAATCCCCTCACCAAAAAAGAAGCAATCAATCTCTCCTTGCACAAACCGGCTCTACAGAGGCAAGATGTCGACCTCATCCTCCGATTCCTCACCCCTTTCACTGTGTACATCCTCCTCCTCCTCACAGAGTATTAATTTGTCCCCACTGGAATCCACCATCACAGGTCCCGCTGTACTGTTTGGAGGCAATTGCTGGTGAAGGTCCGGTAAAAAAAAGCCAGTTTGTGCAAGGGCATCCAAATTGCCTCTTTTTCCTGCCAGTATACATACGGACTGTCTGATATGCCTTATTGGATGCTGTCACTCATATAATCCTCCACCATTCTTCCAATGGTGACAGAATCATATGCAGTGACAGTTGACATGTCAGTAATCGTTGGCAGGTCCTTCAGTCCGGACCAGATGTCAGCTTTCGCTCCTGACTGCCCTGCATCACCGCCAGCGGGTGGGCAAGGAAATTTTATCCTTTTCCTCACAACCCCAGTTGTGGGAGAAATTGAAGGAGGAGCTGTTGACGGGTCACGTTCCGCTTGAGTTGACAATTTACTCACCAGCAGGTCTTTGCACCTCTGCAGACTTATGTCTGCTGGAAAGAGAGATCCAACGTAGGCTTTAAACCTAGGATCGAGCACGGTGGCCAAAATGTAGTGCTCTGATTTCAGCAGATTGACCACCCTTGAATCCTGGCAAATCGAATGAAGGGCTCCATCCACAAGTCCCACATACTTTGCGGAATCGCTCCGTCTTAGCTCCTCCTTCAATTTCTCCAGCTGCTTCTGCAAAAGCCTGATGAAGGGAATGACCTGACTCAAGCTGGCAGTGTCTGAACTGACTTCACGTGTGGCAAGTTGGAAGGGTTGGAGAACCTTTCACAAGACAGAAATCATTCTCCACTGCGCTTGAGTCAGGTGCATTCCCCCTCCTTTGCCAATGTCACGGTCCGGCGGGAGACTGTGCAGGGGAGCCGGCTCTTACCTGTCCGGTCCCTTTGGAGAGGTCCAGCTGGCGGAGGTGCGGGCTGCTGGCGCCGGGCAGGGTGTGCTGGGAGGACAGGCAGGGGCACTGTTTGGCAGCTCAGCAGACTGGCAGCATGTTCCTCCGGCAGGGGTTAGCAGTGCTGCTGTGGAGCCAGGGCTTCTGTGTACAGGCTGGGCTGTGTTCCCGGTGGCCATCTTGGATGTGTGCAAAAAGCCTGTCTTGCCCACACTTCACCAATTTATCACTTTCCTGTGGTCAATTAGCTCTGAGCAGCTGCTATAAGACAGGAAGGCCTGGAGGAGGGAAATTGCCAGTGCAACGTCTTTCAGAGTATCTGTGAAGCTAGTTCTCTGTGTTCCCGCAGCGTCTCCAGTGTCAGGTTCTTGTTACAGCAAATTACCCAAGCCTCCTGATATAGCCTTTACGCAGACTGCCGACTCTGTTCCCGTGTCCTACCCAGCTACCTGTTCTGGACGCCGCAATAATCAGCCTACGGAATTCCTCCTTTAAAGTACTGGGTCACGGTTCCGGTATCCTCAGCCACCCGCTAACCTACAGTAGTATTTCTATTCAACTGTCTTTGGCGAACTCTGTTAAACTGCTCCAAGTAATAAATGCGCAAGACCTTCATCCGTCCTGCTCGTTTGTTATTCAGAGATCCAAGTGCACCAGAATCATCTTCCCCAAATCCGGATCCACAAGAATCCTCAGACGTGACAGCCTATATCGTAGGTGGATGTATAGGCTTGAATGGCCTTTTGCTGCTCCTCCATCCTCTGAAGCATATAGAGTATTGAATTCCACCTTGTTACCACCTCTTGCTTCAGTTGATGGCAGGGCAGGTTCAGGAGTGTTTGCTGTTGCTCCAGTCTTCGGCACGTGGTGGCAGAATGTCGAAAGTGGCCCACAATTTTTTCGGACCACCGACAGCATCTCCTATACGCCCCTGTCATTTTTCAAAAAATTCTGCACCACCAAAATTTTTGCTCATTGTGAGGGCTTGCATTGTAAAGTGAGGCTTGGCTTTTTAAGTAAATTGTGAGTTGGAAACAGCAGCAGGTACTGCTCAGGGTCCCTGCCGGTGGGGAAAGAGCCTACTTCTGCTGCCAGCAGGTACTACCAGAGACCCACAATCTGCCTGTGGGGTCTGAATCCACTGCTGAGCTGCACAAGGGGTCAAGGAAGACTGCTGCTGCAGACATCAGAGGAGAGAACGGAAGGGGACGGAGACTGCTGAATACAAGCGAAGGAACCGGTGACTACTGCTGCATAAAAGCGAAGGATTAGAGGACGCAAAGGATAGATAAGTATAAGCCCAACTTCATTATTGTATAGTGAGTGTTTTGCGTAGATTGTTTTGCTTCTCTATTTCTTCTTGGGTAACAGGGAGTTAGACCTTACAAAAATATGGATGGGGCTGGGATTGAGGATTTCACTCAGTGCATGTCGTGCAAGATGTACGAGCACCTGGAGCAACCATCCCAGTGTGAGTACATCTGCACGAGGTGTGTGCGAACGGTTGCCCTGGAAGCCCAGGTAACTGATCTAGAGCAAACCGTTACGCGACTGAGGGACATTCACAAACTCGAGCGAAGTTTAGATAGAACGGTGGAGGAGTTGAGGAAGGTGTCACTGGTAGATGAGGATGACCAAAATAAATTTGCACGACTGGACAAGGAGAGGAATCGGAGGATAATAGTGAGGAAATGACTGTGACGGAGGAGACTGTCCATCTAGCAACCAGAGGAGCGGTCCCTCTGGCGCAGTTGGTATAAAAGTTAGTAGGGTACCTAGTCAGATTGTGATGGTACGGGATTCCATTATTAGGAAGACAGGGGGCAATCTGCTACCGGGACCGTGATCGCCGTACGGTCTGTTGTCTCCCGGGTGCTCGGGTGCGGCACATCGCGGACCGGGTAGATAGATTGTTGGAAGTGGCTGGGAAGGATCTAGCGGTCTTGGTGCACGTTGGCACCAACGACAAAGTTAGTGGAAGGTGGGATGTCCTTAAGAAAGACTATAGGGAATTAGGCAAGAAACTTAAGGCAAGGACATCTAAGGTAATATTCTCCGAATTATTACCTGTGCCGTGCGCTAGCCCAGGGAGACAGGGGGAGATTAGGGAGGTAAATGTGTGGTCTTAGGGATTGGTGCAGGAAAGAAGGGTTTGTGTTCCTAGAACACTGGGCGGACTTCTCAGTCAGGCGCCATCTTTTTTGTTGTGATGGATTGCACCTGAATGAGGAGAGGGCAGCGGTGCTGGGGAGAAGGATGGTTAGAAGGTTGGAGGAGATTTTAAACTAGGTGCCTGGGGGGAGGGTTTAGCAAGAAATTACGGGTCATTCAGTAAGAATAGCAGGGGTGGCATTAGTGAACAAAATGGGGGAGGAGTAGGGGGGAGGAATAGAGCAGACGGCAAGCGTAGCAACATGGAAACTAAAAAGGGTTTTAGAATAACAGTAACCAATGACGATTACGGGTCATCTTTGCTGCATAAGAATTATGATGTCCCTACCATAAGGGGAAATACATATCTCAATTGTATGTATGTAAATGCTAGAAGCCTTACAGGTAAAAAGGGGGAACTAGAAATCCTCGCAGCAAGCAAGTAATATGATATTATAGGCATTACTGAAACGTGGTGGGACAAATCTCACGATTGGGCGGTCAAACTAGAGGGTTACCTGCTGTACAGGAGAGACAGACTAAATAAACGGGGTGGAGGGGTATGTCTTTACGTAAAGCCATTTCTGAAACCTGGTATACGGACGGGATGATATTCAAGAAGGGACTGTAAATACTATTGAGACGTTATGGGTAGAAATTGCATGCGGGGGTAAAGGAATAAAGAAGTTATTACTGGGATTATGCTACAGGCCGCCTGGTATTAATGTGTCTGACCAGAAATTGTTACTGAATCAAATTAAAAGAGCAGCAGGAGTAGGAGACATAGTAGTGATGGGAGACTTTAACTATCCCAAGATAAACTGGAAAATCAATTCATGTGATACTGCTAGGGGCAATATGTTTTTAAACACGCTAAATGATAAGTACTTAGGGACAAATTCTGAGTTGATCGCAGCAGCTAATTTGTTAGCAGTTGGGCAAAACCATGGCCCTCATTCCGAGTTGTTCGCTCGTTGCCGATTTTCTCTATATTGCGATTAGTCGCTTACTGCGTATGCGCAATGTTCGCAGAGCGCATGCGCTTAGTTATTTTACTCAACAGTTAGGTATTTTACTCACGGCATTACGAGGATTTTTCTTCGTTCTGGTGATCGTAGTGTGATTGACAGGAAGTGGGTGTTTCTGGGCCGAAACTGGCCGTTTTATGGGTGTGTGTGAAAAAACGCTGCCGTTTCTGGGAAAAACGCGGGAGTGGCTGGAGAAACGGGGGAGTGTCTTGGAGAACGCTGGGTGTGTTTGTGACATCAAACCAGGAACGAAACTGACTGAACTGATCGCAGTGGCAGAGTAAGTGTCGAGCTACTCAGAAACTGCTAAGAAATTTCTATTCGCAATTTTGAGAATCTTTCATTCACAATAGTGATGAGCACCGGAAATTTTTCGGGTTTTGTGTTTTGGTTTTGGGTTCGGTTCCGCGGCCGTGTTTTGGGTTCGAACGCGTTTTGGCAAAACCTCACCGAATTTTTTTTGTCGGATTCGGGTGTGTTTTGGATTCGGGTGTTTTTTTCAAAAAACCCTAAAAAACAGCTTAAATCATAGAATTTGGGGGTCATTTTGATCCCAAAGTATTATTAACCTCAATAACCATAATTTCCACTCATTTTCAGTCTATTCTGAACACCTCACAACTCACAATATTATTTTTAGTCCTAAAATTTGCACCGAGGTCGCTGGATGGCTAAGCTAAGCGACCCAAGTGGCCGACACAAACACCTGGCCCATCTAGGAGTGGCACTGCAGTGTCACGCAGGATGGCCCTTCCAAAAAACACTCCCCAAACAGCACTTGACGCAAAGAAAAAAAGAGGCGCAATGAGGTAGCTGTGTGAGTAAGCTAAGCGACCCTAGTGGCCGACACAAACACCTGGCCCATCTAGGAGTGGCACTGCAGTGTCACGCAGGATGGCCCTTCCAAAAAACACCCCCCAAACAGCACATGACGCAAAGAAAAATGAAAGAAAAAAGAGGTGCAAGATGGAATTGTCCTTGGGCCCTCCCACCCACCCTTATGTTGTATAAACAGGACATGCACACTTTAACCAACCCATCATTTCAGTGACAGGGTCTGCCACACAACTGTGACTGAAATGACGGGTTGGTTTGGACCCCCACCAAAAAAGAAGCAATTAATCTCTCCTTGCACAAACTGGCTCTACAGAGGCAAGATGTCCACCTCATCATCATCCTCCGATATATCACCGTGTACATCCTCCTCCTCACAGATTATCAATTCGTCCCCACTGGAATCCACCATCTCAGCTCCCTGTGTACTACTTTGTGGAGGCAATTGCTGCTGGTCAATGTCTCCACGGAGGAATTGATTATAATTCATTTTAATGAACATCATCTTCTCCACATTTTCTGGATGTAACCTCGTACGCCGATTGCTGACAAGGTGAGCGGCGGCACTAAACACTCTTTCGGAGTACACACTTGTGGGAGGGCAACTTAGGTAGAATAAAGCCAGTTTGTGCAAGGGCCTCCAAATTGCCTCTTTTTCCTGCCAGTATAAGTACGGACTGTCTGACGTGCCTACTTGGATGCGGTCACTCATATAATCCTCCACCTTTCTTTCAATGGGGAGAGAATCATATGCAGTGACAGTAGACGACATGTCCGTAATCGTTGTCAGGTCCTTCAGTCCGGACCAGATGTCAGCATCAGCAGTCGCTCCAGACTGCCCTGCATCACCGCCAGCGGGTGGGCTCGGAATTCTGAGCCTTTTCCTCGCACCCCCAGTTGCGGGAGAATGTGAAGGAGGAGATGTTGACAGGTCGCGTTCCGCTTGACTTGACAATTTTGTCACCAGCAGTTCTTTGAACCCCAGCAGACTTGTGTCTGCCGGAAAGAGAGATCCAAGGTAGGTTTTAAATCTAGGATCGAGCACGGTGGCCAAAATGTAGTGCTCTGATTTCAACAGATTGACCACCCGTGAATCCTTGTTAAGCGAATTAAGGGCTCCTTCCACAAGTCCCACATGCCTAGCGGAATTGCTCTGTGTTAGCTCCTCCTTCAATGTCTCCAGCTTCTTCTGCAAAAGCCTGATGAGGGGAATGACCTGACTCAGGCTGGCAGTGTCTGAACTGACTTCACGTGTGGCAAGTTCAAAAGGTTGCAGAACCTTGCACAACGTTGAAATCATTCTCCACTGCGCTTGAGACAGGTGCATTCCACCTCCTATATCGTGCTCAGTTGTATAGGCTTGAATGGCCTTTTGCTGCTCCTCCAACCTCTGAAGCATATAGAGGGTTGAATTCCACCTCGTTACCACTTCTTGCTTCAGATGATGGCAGGGCAGGTTCAGGCGTTTTTGGTGGTGCTCCAGTCTTCTGTACGTGGTGCCTGTACGCCGAAAGTGTCCCGCAATTCTTCTGGCCACCGACAGCATCTCTTGCACGCCCCTCTCGTTTTTTAAATAATTCTGCACCACCAAATTCAAGGTATGTGCAAAACATGGGACGTGCTGGAATTTGCCCATATTTAAAGCACACACAATATTGCTGGCGGTGTCCGATGCCACAAATCCACAGGAGAGTCCAATTGGGGTAAGCCATTCTGCGATGATCTTCCTCAGTTGCCGTAAGAGGTTTTTAGCTGTGTGCGTATTCTGGAAAGCGGTGATACAAAGCGTAGCCTGCCTAGGAAAGAGTTGGCGTTTGCGAGATGCTGCTACTGGTGCCGCCGCTGCTGTTCTTGCGGCGGGAGTCCATACATCTACCCAGTGGGCTGTCACAGTCATATAGTCCTGAGCCTTCCCTGCTCCACTTGTCCACATGTCCGTGGTTAAGTGGACATTGGGTACAACTGCATTTTTTAGGACACTGGTGAGTCTTTTTCTGAGGTCTGTGTACATTTTCGGTATCGCCTGCCTAGAGAAATGGAACCTAGATGGTATTTGGTACCGGGGACACAGTACCTCCAACAAGTCTCTAGTTGCCTCTGCAGTAATGATGGATACCGGAACCACGTTTCTCACCGCCCAGGATGCCAAGGCC
This sequence comes from Pseudophryne corroboree, assembly GCF_028390025.1. Classification (NCBI taxonomy): domain Eukaryota; kingdom Metazoa; phylum Chordata; class Amphibia; order Anura; family Myobatrachidae; genus Pseudophryne; species Pseudophryne corroboree. The sequence continues at coordinate 183,223,452 of NC_086448.1, read as the reverse complement.
TCAGTTATCCGCTTTGCAGCAGGATGACTGCTGTGATATTTCATCTTCCTCGCAAAGGACTGTTGGACAGTCAATTGCTTGGTGGAAGTAGTAAAAGTGGGCTTACGAGTACGACTTCCCCTCTGGGATGACCATCGACTCCCAGCAGCAACAACAGCAGCGCCAGCAGCAGTAGGCGTTACACGCAAGGATGCATCGGAGGAATCCCAGGCAGGAGAGGACTCGTCAGAATTGCCAGTGACATGGCCTGCAGGACTATTGGCATTCCTGGGGAAGGAGGAAATTGACACTGAGGGAGTTGGTGGGGTGGTTTGCGTGAGCTTGGTTACAAGAGGAAGGGATTTACTGGTCAGTGGACTGCTTCCGCTGTCGCCCAAAGTTTTTGAACTTGTCACTGACTTATGATGAATGCGCTGCAGGTGACGTATAAGGGAGGATGTTCCGAGGTGGTTAACGTCCTTACCCCTACTTATTACAGCTTGACAAAGGCAACACACGGCTTGACAAATGTTGTCCGCATTTCTGTTGAAATACTTCCACACCGAAGAGCTGATTTTTTTGGTATTTTCACCAGGCATGTCAATGGCCCTATTCCTCCCACGGACAACAGGTGTCTCCCCGGGTGCCTGACTTAAACAAACCACCTCACCATCAGAATCCTCCTGGTCAATTTCCTCCCCAGCGCCAGCAACACCCATATCCTCCTCATCCTGGTGTACTTCAACACTGACATCTTCAATCTGACTATCAGGAACTGGACTGCGGGTGCTCCTTCCAGCACTTGCAGGGGGCATGCAAATGGTGGAAGGCGCATGCTCTTCACGTCCAGTGTTGGGAAGGTCAGGCATCGCAAACGACACAATTGGACTCTCCTTGTGGATTTGTGATTTCGAAGAACGCACAGTTCTTTGCTGTGCTTTTGCCAGCTTGAGTCTTTTCATTTTTCTAGCGAGAGGCTGAGTGCTTCCATCCTCATGTGAAGCTGAACCACTAGCCATGAACATAGGCCAGGGCCTCAGCCGTTCCTTGCCACTCCGTGTGGTAAATGGCATATTGGCAAGTTTACGCTTCTCCTCCGACAATTTTATTTTAGATTTTTGAGTCCTTTTTTTACTGATATTTGGTGTTTTGGATTTTACATGCTCTGTACTATGACATTGGGCATCGGCCTTGGCAGACGACGTTGCTGGCATTTCATCGTCTCGGCCATGACTAGTGGCAGCAGCTTCAGCACGAGGTGGAAGTCGATCTTGATCTTTCCCTATTTTTGGAACCTCAACATTTTTGTTCTCCATATTTTAATAGGCACAACTAAAAGGCACCTCAGGTAAACAATGGAGATGGATGGATACTAGTATACTTATGGATTGACGAGCGACTGCCGACACAGAGGTAGCTACAGCCGTGGACTACCGTACTGCGTCTGCTGCTAATATAGACTGGATGATAATGATATAAAAAATATATATATATATCACTACTGCAGCCGGACAGGTATATATTATATAATGACGGACCTGCTGGACACTGTCAGCTCAGCACTGCAGACTCCTAAAGTAAGCTACTAGTAGTATCAAGAAGATAGAAAAAAAAAAACACCACAGGTAGGTGGTATACAATTATGGATGGACTAGCGACTGCCGACACAGAGGTAGCTACAGCCATGGACTACCGTACTGCGTCTGCTGCTAATATAGACTGGATGATAATGATATAAAATATATATATATATCACTACTGCAGCAGGACAGGTATATATTATATAATGACGAACCTGCTGGACACTGTCAGCTCAGCACTGCAGACTCCTAAAGTAAGCTACTAGTAGTATCAAGAAGATAGAAAAAAAAAAAAAACACCACAGGTAGGTGGTATACAATTATGGATGGACTAGCGACTGCCGACACAGAGGTAGCTACAGCCGTGGACTACCGTACTGCGTCTGCTGCTAATATAGACTGGATGATAATGATATAAAAAATATATATATATATCACTACTGCAGCAGGACAGGTATATATTATATAATGACGGACCTGCTGGACACTGTCAGCTCAGCACTGCAGTGCAGACTCCTAAAGTAAGATACTAGTATCAAGAAGATAGAAAAAAAAACCCCACCACAGGTAGGTGGTATACAATTATGGATGGACGAGCGACTGCCGACACAGAGGTAGCTACAGCCGTGGACTACCGTACTGCGTCTGCTGCTAATATAGACTGGATGATAATGATATAAAAAATATATATATATATCACTACTGCAGCAGGACAGGTATATATTATATAATGACGGACCTGCTGGACACTGTCAGCTCAGCAGTGCAGACTCCTAAAGTAAGCTACTAGTAGTATCAAGAAGATAGAAAGAAAAAAAAACACCACAGGTAGGTGGTATACAATTATGGATGGACTAGCGACTGCCGACACAGAGGTAGCTACAGCCGTGGACTACCGTACTGCGTCTGCTGCTAATATAGACTGGATGATAATGATATAAAAAATATATATATATATCACTACTGCAGCAGGACAGGTATATATTATATAATGACGGACCTGCTGGACACTGTCAGCTCAGCACTGCAGACTCCTAAAGTAAGCTACTAGTAGTATCAAGAAGATAGAAAAAAAAAAAACACCACAGGTAGGTGGTATACAATTATGGATGGACTAGCGACTGCCGACACAGAGGTAGCTACAGCCGTGGACTACCGTACTGCGTCTGCTGCTAATATAGACTGGATGATAATGATATAAAAAATATATATATATATCACTACTGCAGCCGGACAGGTATATATTATATAATGACGGACCTGCTGGACACTGTCAGCTCAGCACTGCAGTGCAGACTCCTAAAGTAAGCTACTAGTATCAAGAAGATAGAAAAAAAAAACACCACAGGTAGGTGGTATACAATTATGGATGGACGAGCGACTGCCGACACAGAGGTAGCTACAGCCGTGGACTACCGTACTGCGTCTGCTGCTAATATAGACTGGATGATAATGATATAAAAAAAATATATATATATCACTACTGCAGCAGGACAGGTATATATTATATAATGACGGACCTGCTGGACACTGTCAGCTCAGCACTGCAGACTCCTAAAGTAAGCTACTAGTAGTATCAAGAAGATAGAAAAAAAAAAAAAAAACACCACAGGTAGGTGGTATACAATTATGGATGGACTAGCGACTGCCGACACAGCGGTAGCTACAGCCGTGGACTACCGTACTGCGTCTGCTGCTAATATAGACTGGATGATAATGATATAAAAAATATATATATATATCACTACTGCAGCAGGACAGGTATATATTATATAATGACGGACCTGCTGGACACTGTCAGCTCAGCAGTGCAGACTCCTAAAGTAAGCTACTAGTAGTATCAAGAAGATAGAAGAAGAAAAAAAAACACCACAGGTAGGTGGTATACAATTATGGATGGACTAGCGACTGCCGACACAGAGGTAGCTACAGCCGTGGACTACCGTACTGCGTCTGCTGCTAATATAGACTGGATGATAATGATATAAAAAATATATATATATATCACTACTGCAGCCGGACAGGTATATATTATATAATGACGGACCTGCTGGACACTGTCAGCTCAGCACTGCAGTGCAGACTCCTAAAGTAAGCTACTAGTAGTATCAAGAAGATAGAAAAAAAAAAAACACCACAGGTAGGTGGTATACAATTATGGATGGACTAGCGACTGCCGACACAGAGGTAGCTACAGCCGTGGACTACCGTGCTGCGTCTGCTGCTAATATAGACTGGATGATAATGATATAAAAAATATATATATATCACTACTGCAGCCGGACAGGTATATATTATATACGTATATACTGGACACTGTCAGCAGAATGCATTTATAGAATAAAAACACCACACGACGATCACAATATACTGGTGGTCAGTGGTCACTGGTCAGTCACACTGGCTCTGGCAGCAAAAGTGTGCACTGTTAAAATATGTACTCCTGCTATAACTGCTCCCCAGTCTCCCCCACAATTAAGCTGTGTGAGCAGTGAGCACTCAGCACAGTCAGATATACAGTATTACATAGATGATGCAGCACACTGAGGGCACACTGAGGCTGAGCACAGATATGGTATGTGACTGTGTCACACTGTGTATCGTTTTTTTTCAGGCAGAGAACGGATTAATTAAACTGGTGGTCACTGGTCACACTATCAGCAAGTAGTAGTGGTCACTGGTCAGTCACACTGGCACTGGCAGTGGCACTCTGGCAGCAAAAGTGTGCACTGTTAAAATATGTACTCCTGCTAACTGCTCCCCAGTCTCCCCCACAATTAAGCTGTGTGAGCAGTGAGCACTCAGCACAGTCAGATATACAGTATTACATAGATGATGCAGCACACTGAGGGCACACTGAGGCTGAGCACAGATATGGTATGTGACTGTGTCACACTGTGTATCGTTTTTTTTCAGGCAGAGAACGGATTAATTAAACTGGTGGTCACTGGTCACACTATCAGCAAGTAGTACTCCGTCCTAATATGCTCCCCAAAATTAGTAAATCAAGTGTCTCTAGACTCTCTACTCTCTACTCTACTCTAAACGGAGAGGACGCCAGCCACGTCCTCTCCCTATGAATCTCAATGCACGTGTGAAAATGGCGGCGGCGCGCGGCTCCTTATATAGAATCCGAGTCTCGCGATAGAATACGAGCCTCGCGAGAATCCGACAGCGGGATGATGACGTTCGGGCGCGCTCGGGTTAGCCGAGCAAGGCGGGAAGATCCGAGTCTGCCTCGGACCCGTGTAAAAAGGATGAAGTTCGGGGGGGTTCGGTTTCCGAGAAACCGAACCCGCTCATCTCTAATTCACAATTCTGCTAAGCTAAGATTCACTCCCAGTAGGCGGCGGCTTAGCGTGTGCAATGCTGCTAAAAGCAGCTAGCGAGCGAACAACTCGGAATGAGGGCCCATGTGCACTGCAGGGGGAACAGATATAACATGTGCAGAGATAGTTAGATTTGGGTGGGGTGTGTTCAAACTGAAATCTAAATTGCAGTGTAAAAATAAAGCAGCCAGTATTTACCCTGCACAGAAACGAAATAACCCACCCAAATCTAACTCTCTCTGCACATGTTACTGTATCTGCCCCCCTGCAGTGCACATGGTTTTGCCCAACTGCTAACAAACTTGCTGCTGCGATCAACTCAGAATTACCTCCATTGTTCAATTAATCGAGGAACCAACTAGGCACAATGCAATCTTAGACCTGGTATTAACTAACAATGGGGAATTGGTATCAAATATTGAAGTAGGAGAGCCCATAGGCAACAGGGACCACAATATGGTCACATTCAATATCAGTTTTCATAAGCAGTCCTATACTGGCTCAACTAGGACTTTAAACTTTAGCAAAGCCAACTTTGACATGATGAAGGAAGCATTAAGGGACATTGAATGGGAAATTCTGTTTCATGGAAAAAATACTACAGAGAAATGGGATGTATTAAAGTCACTGCTAATTAATAATACTCGTACATTTATTCCCACCAGCAGCAAAAAAAGGAATAAAAATCCCAAACCAATGTGGTTTAACAAAAATATAAAGGAATTAATGGACAAAAAAAATGAGCATTTTAAAAATACAAATCTGAGGGGGATGCGGAGTCATTTCAGCATTATAAGGACTGTAACAAAATATGCTAAAAAGGAATAAAAGCGGCTAAAGTAGAAACTGGAAAACTAGTAGCAAAGGAAAGCAAAGCGAATCCCAGAATTTTTTTAAAGTACATCAACAGCAAGAGACTAAAGAAGGAGAGTATAGGCCCTTTAAAGGACAAGAGGGGAGTCATGATAATGACATAGCAAACAAACTAAACAAGTTTTTTTCAACGGTATTTACCAGAGAGGACCAAATGCTGGGTCTAACACAAAATCTCAACAAAGATAATGTCCCACTGCTAAATGCTTATTTATGTGAGAAGGTAGTATGTGACTGATTAAAAAAGTTAAAGATTAATAAGTCACCTGGTCCCGATGGAATTCACCCGAGGGTTCTTATGGAGCTGCACGCTGAACTAGCAAGACCTCTATTTTTGACCTTCATGGATTCGGTTAAATCCGGTATGGTTCCCAAAGACTGGCATATAGCGGAGGTAGTGCCGATATTCAAAAAGTAGTGATGTGCACCGGAAATTTTTCGGGTTTTGTGTTTTGGTTTTGGATTTGGTTCCGCGGCCGTGTTTTGGATTCGGACCCGTTTTGGCAAAACCTCCCTGAAAATTTTTTGTCGGATACGGGTGTGTTTTGGATTCGGGTGTTTTTTTACAAAAAAACCTCAAAAACAGCTTAAATTATAGAATTTGGGGGTCATTTTGATCCCATAGTATTATTAACCTCAATAACCATAATTTCCACTCATTTTCAGTCTATTCTGAACACCTCACACCTCACAATATTATTTTTAGTCCTAAAATTTGCACCGAAGTCGCTGGATGGCTAAGCTAAGCTACACAAGTGGCCGACACAAACACCTGGCCCATCTAGGAGTGGCACTGCAGTGTCAGGCAGGATGGCACTTCAAAAAAATAGTCCCCAAACAGCACATGATGCAAAGAAAAAAAGAGGCGCACCAAGGTCGCTGTGTGACTAAGCTAAGCGACACAAGTGGCCGACACAAACAGCTGGCCCATCTAGGAGTGGCACTGAAGTGTCAGACAGGATGGCACTTCAAAAAAATAGTTCCCAAACAGCACATGATGCAAAGAAAAAAAGAGGCGCACCAAGGTCGCTGTATGACTAAGCTAAGCAACACAAGTGGCCGACACAAACAGCTGGCCCATCTAGGAGTGGCACTGCAGTGTCAGGCAGGATGGCACTTCAAAAAAATTGTCCCCAAACAGCACATGATGCAAAGAAAGAAAGAGGCGCACCAAGGTCGCTGTGTGACTAAGCTAAGCGACACAAGTGGCCGACACAAACACCTGGCCCATCTAGGAGTGGCACTGCAGTGTCAGGCAGGATGGCACTTCAAAAAAATTGTCCCCAAACAGCACATGATGCAAAGAAAAATGAAAGAAAAAAGAGGTGCAAGATGGAATTGTCCTTGGGCCCTCCCACCCACCCTTATGTTGTATAAACAGGACATGCACACTTTAACGAACCCATCGTTTCAGCGACAGGGTCTGCCACACAACTGTGACTGAAATGACTGGTTGGTTTGGGCCCCCACCAAAAAAGAAGCAATCAATCTCTCCTTGCACAAACTGGCTCTACAGAGGCAAGATGTCCACCTCATCATCATCCTCCGATTCCTCACCGCTTTCACTGTGTACATCCCCCTCCTCACAGATTATTAATTCGTCCCCACTGGAATCCACCATCTCAGGTCCCTGTGTACTTTCTGGAGGCAATTGCTGGTGAATGTCTCCACGGAGGAATTGATTATAATTAATTTTGATGAACATCATCTTCTCCACATTTTCTGGAAGTAACCTCGTACGCCGATTGCTGACAAGGTGAGCGGCTGCACTAAACACTCTTTCTGAGTACACACTGGAGGGGGGGCAACTTAGGTAAAATAAAGCCAGTTTCTGCAAGGGCCTCCAAATTGCCTCTTTTCCTGCCAGTATACGTACGGACTGTCTGACGTGCCTACTTGGATGCGGTCACTCATATAATCCTCCACCATTCTTTCAATGGTGAGAGAATCATATGCAGTGACAGTAGACGACATGTCAGTAATCGTTGCCAGGTCCTTCAGTCCGGACCAGATGTCAGCACTCGCTCCAGACTGCCCTGCATCACCGCCAGCGGGTCGGCTTGGAATTCTTAGCCTTTTCCTCGCACCCCCAGTTGCGGGAGAATGTGAAGGAGGAGCTGTTGACGGGTCACGTTCCGCTTGACTTGACAATTTTCTCACCAGCAGGTCTTTGAATCTCTGCAGACTTGTGTCTGCCGGAAAGAGAGATAAAACGTAGGTTTTAAATCTAGGATCGAGCACGGTGGCCAAAATGTAGTGCTCTGATTTCAACAGATTGACCACCCGTGAATCCTGGTTAAGCAAATTAAGGGCTCCATCCACAAGTCCCACATGCCTAGCGGAATCGCTCTGTTTTAGCTCCTCCTTCAAAGTCTCCAGCTTCTTCTGCAAAAGCCTGATGAGGGGAATGACCTGACTCAGGCTGGCAGTGTCTGAACTGACTTCACGTGTGGCAAGTTCAAAGGGTTGCAGAACCTTGCACAACGTTGAAATCATTCAACACTGCGCTTGAGTCAGGTGCATTCCCCCTCCTTTGCCTATATCGTGGGCAGATGTATAGGCTTGAATGCCCTTTTGCTGCTCCTCCATCCTCTGAAGCATATAGAGGGTTGAATTCCACCTCGTTACCACCTCTTGCTTCAGATGATGGCAGGGCAGGTTCAGGAGTGTTTGGTGGTGCTCCAGTCTTCGGCACGCGGTGGCTGAATGCCGAAAGTGGCCCGCAATTCTTCGGGCCACCGACAGCATCTCTTGCATGCCCCTGTCGTTTTTGAAATAATTCTGCACCACCAAATTCAATGTATGTGCAAAACATGGGACGTGCTGGAATTTGCCCAGATGTAATGCACGCACAATATTGCTGGCGTTGTCTGATGTCACAAATCCCCAGGAGAGTCCAATTGGGGTAAGCCATTCTGCGATGATCTTCCTCAGTTTTCGTAAGAGATTGTCAGCTGTGTGCCACTTATGGAAAGCGGTGATACAAAGCGTAGCCTGCCTAGGAACGAGTTGGCGTTTGCGAGATGCTGCTACTGGTGCCGCCGCTGCTGTTCTTGCTGCGGGAGGCAATACATCTACCCAGTGGGCTGTCACAGTCATATAGTCCTTAGTCTGCCCTGTTCCACTTGTCCACATGTCCGTGGTTAAGTGGACATTGGGTACAACTGCATTTTTTAGGACACTGGTGACTCTTTTTCTGAGGTCTGTGTACATTTTCGGTATCGCCTGCCTAGAGAAATGGAACCTAGATGGTATTTGGTACCGAGGAACACAGTACCTCAATCAAGTCTCTAGTTGCCTCTGAATTAACGATGGATACCGGAACCACGTTTCTCACCACCCAGGCTGACAAGACCTGAGTTATCCGCTTTGCAGCAGGATGACTGCTGTAATATTTCATCTTCCTCGCAAAGGACTGTTAGACAGTCAATTGCTTACTGGAAGTAGTACAAGTGGTCTTCCGACTTCCCCTCTGGGATACCGATCGACTCCCAGCAGCAACAACAGCAGCGCCAGCAGCAGTAGGCGTTACACTCAAGGATGCATCGGAGGAATCCCAGGCAGGAGAGGACTCGTCAGACTTGCCAGTGACATGGCCTGCAGGACTATTGGCATTCCTGTGTAAGGTGGAAATTGACACTGAGGGAGTTGGTGGTGTGGTTTGCAGGAGCTTGACACCTGTTGTCCGCATTTGTGTTCAAATAATTCCACACCGAAGAGGTGATTTTTTTTTGTATTTTGACCAGGCATGTCAATGGCCATATTCGTCCCACGGACAACAGGTGTCTCCCCGGGTGCCTGATTAAACAAACCACCTCACCATCAGAATCCTCCTTGTCAATTTCCTCCCCAGCGCCAGCAACACCCATATCCTCATCCTGGTGTACTTCAACAGTGACATCTTCAATTTGACTATCAGGAACAGGACTGCGGGTGCTCCTTCCAGCACTTGCAGGGGGCGTGCAAATGATGGAAGGCGCAAGCTCTTCCCGTCCAGTGTTGGGAAGGTCAGGCATCGCAACCGACACAATTGGACTCTCCTTGGGGATTTGTGATTTAGAAGAACACACAGTTCTTTGCTGTGCTTTTGCCAGCTTAAATCTCTTCATTTTTCTAGCGAGATGATGAGTGCTTCCATCCTCATGTGAAGCTGAACCACTAGCCATGAACATAGGCCAGGGCCTCAGCCGTTCCTTGCCACTCCGTGTCGTAAATGGCATATTGGCAAGTTTACGCTTCTCATCAGACGCTTTCAATTTTGATTTTTGGGTCATTTTACCGAACTTTTGTTTTTTGGATTTTACATGCTCTCTACTATGACATTGGGCATCGGCCTTGGCAGACGACGTTGATGGCATTTCATCGTCTCGGCCATGACTAGTGGCAGCAGCTTCAGCACGAGGTGGAAGTGGATCTTGATCTTTCCCTATTTTAACCTCCACATTTTTGTTCTCCATTTTTTAATGTGTGGAATTATATGCCAGTATCAATAGCAATGGCCTACTACTATATATACTGCGCACAACTGTAATGCACCACAGGTATGGATGGATAGTATACTTGACGACACAGAGGTAGGTAGAGCAGTGGCTTTCCGTACCGTACTGCTATATATACTGGTGGTCACTGTCAGCAAAACTCTGCACTCTACTCCTCCTATATAATATACTGGTGGTCCCCAGTGCCCACAATAAAGCAGTGTGAGCACAGATATATGCAGCACACTGAGCACAGATATGGAGTGTTTTTCAGGCAGACAATGTATACTGGTGGTCACTGGTCAGCAAAACTCTGCACTGTACTCCTCCTATATAATACAGCTGCTCCCCAGTCCCCACAATTAAGCAGTGTGAGCACAGATATATGCAGCACACTGAGCACAGATATGGAGTGTTTTTCAGGCAGACAACGTATATTGGAGGTCACTGGTCAGCAAAACTCTGCACTGTACTCCTCCTATATAATACAGCTGCTCCCCAGTCCCCACAATTAAGCAGTGTGAGCACAGATATATGCAGCACACTGAGCACAGATATGGAGTGTTTTTCAGGCAGACAACGTATACTGGTGGTCACTGGTCAGCAAAACTCTGCACTGTACTCCTCCTATATAATACAGCTGCTCCCCAGTCCCCACAATTAAGCAGTGTGAGCACAGATATATGCAGCACACTGAGCACAGACATGGAGTGTTTTTCAGGCAGACAACGTATACTGGTGGTCACTGGTCAGCAAAACTCTGCACTGTACTCATCCTATATAATACAGCTGCTCCCCAGTCCCCACAATTAAGCAGTGTGAGCACAGATATATGCAGCACACTGAGCACAGATATGGAGTGTTTTTCAGGCAGACAACGTATACTGGTGGTCACTGGTCAGCAAAACTCTGCACTGTACTCCTCCTATATAATACAGCTGCTCCCCAGTCCCCACAATTAAGCAGTGTGAGCACAGATATATGCAGCACACTGAGCACAGATATGGAGTGTTTTTCAGGCAGACAACGTATACTGGTGGTCACTGGTCAGCAAAACTCTGCACTGTACTCCTCCTATATAATACAGCTGCTCCCCAGTCCCCACAATTAAGCAGTGTGAGCACAGATATATGCAGCACACTGAGCACAGATATGGAGTGTTTTTCAGGCAGACAACGTATACTGGTGGTCACTGGTCAGCAAAACTCTGCACTGTACTCCTCCTATATAATACAGCTGCTCCCCAGTCCCCACAATTAAGCAGTGTGAGCACAGATATGTGCAGCACACTGAGCACAGATATGGAGTGTTTTTCAGGCAGACAACGTATACTAGTGGTCACTGGTCAGCAAAACTCTGCACTGTACTCCTCCTATATAATACAGCTGCTCCCCAGTCCCCACAATTAAGCAGTGTGAGCACAGATATATGCAGCACACTGAGCACAGATATGGAGTGTTTTTCAGGCAGACAACGTATACTGGTGGTCACTGGTCAGCAAAACTCTGCACTGTACTCCTCCTATATAATACAGCTGCTCCCCAGTCCCCACAATTAAGCAGTGTGAGCACAGATATATGCAGCACACTGAGCACAGATATGGAGTGTTTTTCAGGCAGACAACGTATACTGGTGGTCACTGGTCAGCAAAACTCTGCACTGTACTCCTCCTATATAATACAGCTGCTCCCCAGTCCCCACAATTAAGCAGTGTGAGCACAGATATATGCAGCACACTGAGCACAGATGTGGAGTGTTTTTCAGGCAGACAACGTATACTGGTGGTCACTGGTCAGCAAAACTCTGCACTGTACTCCTCCTATATAATACAGCTGCTCCCCAGTCCCCACAATTAAGCAGTGTGAGCACAGATATATGCAGCACACTGAGCACAGATATGGAGTGTTTTTCAGGCAGACAACGTATACTGGTGGTCACTGGTCAGCAAAACTCTGCACTGTACTCCTCCTATATAATACAGCTGCTCCCCAGTCCCCACAATTAAGAAGTGTGAGCACAGATATATGCAGCACACTGAGCACAGATATGGAGTGTTTTTCAGGCAAACAACGTATACTGGTGGTCACTGGTCAGCAAAACTCTGCACTGTACTCCTCCTATATAATACAGCTGCTCCCCAGTCCCCACAATTAAGTAGTGTGAGCACAGATATATGCAGCACACTGAGCACAGATATGGAGTGTTTTTCAGGCAGACAACGTATACTGGTGGTCAGTGGTCAGCAAACCTCTGCACTGTACTCCTCCTATATAATACAGCTGCTTCCCAGTCCCCACAATTAAGCAATAAGCAGTAGCACAAATATTATTAATAAACGGAGAGGACGCCAGCCACGTCCTCTCCCTAACATTTCCATTGCACGAGTGAAAATGGTGGCGACGCGCGGCTGCTTATATAGAATCCGAATCTCGCGAGAATCCGACAGCGGGATGATGACATTCGGGCGCGCTCGGATTAACCGAGCCATACGGGAGAATCCGAGTATGCCTCGGACCCGTGTAAAATGGGTGAAGTTCGGGGGGGTTCGGTTTCCGAAGAACCGAACCCTCTCATCACTATCAAAAAGGGGAGCAAAGCTGAACCAGGTAATTATAGACCAGTTAGTCTTACATCTATAGTGGGGAAAGTATTGGAAGGTATTCTAAGGGACAGTATTCAAAAGTTCCTTGAAGCAAATAAGGTCATTAAAAGGAACCAACTTGGATTTGTGAAGGACAGATCATGTCAGACCAACTTACTTGGCTTTTATGAAACAGTAAGTGCGAACCTAGATCAGGGTAAGGAGCTGGATGTAATCTTTTTAGACTTTGCCAAAGCTTTCGACACTGTACCAAACATGCGTTTTATCTATAAGCTACAAGAAATAGGGCTAGGGAGCACAATATGCACTTGGGTCAGTAATTGGTTAGATAATAGGGAGCAGAGCGTTGTGGTCAATGGATCATTTTCAAATTGGACTAAAGTACTAAGTGGTGTGCCACAAGGGTCTGTACTCTGACCACTTTTGTTCAACATTTTCATCAACGACCTAACAGTAGGTCTAGAGAGCATGGTGTCAATTTCCGCAGACGATATCAAATTGTGTAAGGTTATAAATACGGAGGGGGGATGCTGAATCTCTTCAGAACGACTTAACTAAACTGGAAGCATGGGCAGCAAAATGGAGAATGAGGTTCAACACAGACAAGTGTAAGGGGCAAGACCAAAAATAACACCTACATACTAAATGGGGTAATATTAGGGGATTCTGTACTGGAAAAGGAACTAGAGGTTCACATAGATAACAAATTAAGCAGCAGTACCCAAAGTAGGAGTGCAGCAAAGAAGGCTAAAAAAGATACTAGCATGCATAAAACGGGGAATTGATGCAAGGGACGAGAGTATTATACTCCCATTATATAAATCACTAGTGAGGCCACATCTTGAATACTGTGTGCAATTTTGGGCACCATATTACAAAAAGGATATCCTGGAGCAAGAAAAGGTTCAGAGGCAGGCGACCAAACTAATCAAGGGCATGGAGACGCTGGAATACAAGGAAAGGCTTGCAAGGCTAGGCATGTTTACATTGGAAAAGAGGAGACTAAGGGGGTCATTCCGAGTTGTTCGCTCGTTGACGATTTTCGCAACGGAGCGATTAAGGCAAAAATGCGCATGCGCATGGTTCGCAGTGCGCATGCGGTTAGTATTTTAACACAAAACTTAGTAGATTTACTCACGCCCGAACGAAGATTTTTCATCGTTGAAGTGATCGGAGTGTGATTGACAGGAAGTGGGTGTTTCTAGGCAGAAACTGGACGTTTTCTGGGAGTGTGCGGAAAAATGCAGGCGTGTCAGGGAAAAACGCAGGAGTGTCTGGAGAAACGGGGGAGTGGCTGGCCGAACGCTGGGCGTGTGTGTGACGTCAAACCAAGAACGAAACTGACTGAACTGATCGCTATGTGTGAGTAAGTCTCGAGCTACTCAGAAACTGCTAAGAAATTTCTATTCGCAATTCTGCTAATCTTTCGTTCGCAATTCTGCTAAGCTACGATACACTCTCAGAGGGCGGCGGCTTAGCGTGTGCAATGCTGCTAAAAGCAGCTAGCGAGCGAACAACTCGGAATCACCCCCTAAGAGGGGACATGATCAACATCTACAAATATATAAGGGCTCAATACACAGAGCTTGGGAGGGACCTGTTTTCTATAAGATCAGCACAGAGGACACGTGGTCACTCGCTTAGGTTAGAGGAGAGGAGTTTCCGCACATTGAGGCGAAAAGGTTTTTTCACAGTAAGGTCAATACGTGTTTGGAATTCCCTGCCTGAGAGAGTAGTAATGGTGGGCTCAGTCAACACCTTTAAGAATGGGTTATATAAATGCCATTTGGATAAAAATATTCAAGATTATGGTGCGTAGGCACGCATTATAGTTAATATACTAGTCCTAACATAAAAATAACTAGTCCTATAATAAGACTGCATAGGAGACCACAAATAGGTTGAACTCGATGGACAATTGTCTTTTTTCAATTTTAGTTACTATGTCACTATGTAAATTAATTGTATGTGCAAAACATGGGACATGCTGGAATTTGCCCAGATGTAATGCACGCACAATATTGGTGGCGTTGTCCGATATCACAAATCCCCAGGAGAGTCCAATTTGGGTAAGCCATTCTGTGATGATGTCCCTCAGTTTTCTTAAGAGGTTGTCAGCTGTGTGCCTCTTACGGAAAGCTGTGATACATAGCGTAGCCTGCCTAGGAACGAGTTGGCGTTTGCGAGATGCTGCTACTGTTGCCGCTGCTGTTGTTGCTGTGCTGCGGGAGGCCATACATCTACCCAGTGGGCTGTTACAGTCATATAGTCCTTAGGCTGCCCTGTTCCACTTGTCCACATGTACGTGGTTAAGTGGACACTGGATACAACCGCATTTTGTAGGACACTGGTGACTCTTTTTCTGACGTCTTTGTACAATCCCTGTATCGCCTGCCAGAGAAGTCAAACCTAGATGGGATTTGGTACCGGGGACACACTATCTCCATCAATTCTATAAGTCCCACTGAACTAATGGCGGATACCGGAAGCACGTCTAGCACCAACATAAGTGTCAAGGCCTCAGTTATCCGCTTTGCAACAGGATGACTGCTGTCATATTTCATCTTCCTCACAAAGGACTGTTGAACGGTCAATTGCTTACTGGAAGTAGCACAAGTGGACTTCCAACTTCCCCTCTGGGATGACGATCGACTCCCAGCAGCAACAACAGCAGCAACAGCAGGCATACCACTCAAGGATCCTCCGGAGGAATCCCGGTTAGGAGAGGACGCCTCAGTCTTGACATTGACATGGCCTGCAGTACTACTGACGTTCATGACTGAGGAGGAAGTTGACGTTGAGGGAGTTGGTGGTGTGGCTTGCAGGAGCTTGGGTACAAGAGGAAGAAGGGATTTAGGTGTCAGTGGACTGCTTACGCTCTTACCCAAAGTTTCACAACTTGACACTGACTTATGATGAATGCTCTGCAGGTGACGTATAAGGGAGGTTGTTCCTAGATGGTTAACATCCTTACCCCTACGTAATACAGATTGACAAAGGCAACACATGGCTTGACACCTGTTGTCCGGATATGTGGAGAAATAATTCCACACCGAAGAGGTGGCTGTTTTGGTAGTTTGCCCAGGCATCACAATGGGCTTCTTCATCCCAAAGACAACAGGTGTCTCCCCTGGTGCCTGACTTAAACAAACCACATCACCATCAGAATCCTCCTCATCAACTTCCTCCTCAGCGCCAGCAGCACCCATATCCTCATCCTGGTGTACTTCAACAGTGACATCTTCAATTTCAATATCAGGAACTGGACTGTGGGTGCTCCTTCCAGCACTTGCAGGGGGCGTGCAAATGGTGGAAAGAGTTACCTTTTTCCCGTCCAGTGTTGGGAAGGTCAGGCATCACAACCGCCGACACACTTGGACTCTCCTTGGAGATTTGTGATACCATCTCAGAACGCACAGTTCTTTTCTGTGCTCTTTCCAGCTTATCTATTTTAATTTGTCTAGCGGAAGGATGAGGGCTTCCATCGTCATGTGAAGCTGAACCACTAGCCATGAACATAGGCCAGGGCCTCAGCCGTTCCTTGCCATTCCGTGTCGTAAATGGCATATTGGCAAGTTTACATGTCTCCTCAGATCATTTAAATTTCTTTTTTTGGGACTTTTTACTGAACTTTGGCTTTGAATTTTACATGCCCTCTACTATCAAATTGGGCATCGGCCTTGGCAGACGACGTTGATGGCATTTCATCGTCTGTGTCATTGCTAGTGGCAGCAGCTTCAGCACTATTGTATCCTCCGAATTTTTGTTCTCCATTATTTTTTGCGAGTTATTTAAGACCATGGCCCTCATTCCGAGTTGTTCGCTCGTTATTTTTCTTCGCATCGCAGCGATTTTCCGCAAACTGCGCATGCGCAATGTTCGCACCGCGCCTTCGCCAAGTAAATTTTCTAAGAAGTTTGGTATTTTACTCACGGCTTAACGAAGAAATTTCTCTTCGTTCTGGTGATCGGAGTGTGATTGACAGGAAGTGGGTGTTTCTGGGCGGAAACTGGCCGTTTTATGGGTGTGTGTGAAAAAACGCTGCCGTTTCTGGGAAAAACGCGGGAGTGGCTGGGGAAACGGGGGAGTGTCTGGATGAACGCTGGGTGTGTTTGTGACGTCAAACCAGGAACGAAACTGACTGAACTGATCGCAGTGGCACAGTAAGTCTCGAGCTACTCGGAAACTGCAAAGAAATTTCTGATCGCTATTCTATTCGCTATTTTGCGAATCTTTCGTTCGCTATTCTGCAAAGCTAAGATTCACTCCCAGTAGGCGGCGGCTTAGCGTGTGCAAAGCTGCTAAAAGCAGCTAGTGAGCGAACAACTCGGAATGAGGGCCAATATGCGGCACAGGAATGACTGGAATGACTGATGGCCAGGACACTACCACTGGTCTGATGCAGCACAGCACTGTAAGGGACTTGTTGTTGTTATTATTATTATACGGCAGCAGTGGACATATAGCATCAGCGTATACCACTGTGGCTGCCTGGTCACTGGAATGACTGATGGCCAGGACACTACCACTGGTCTGATGCAGCACAACACAGCAACACTGTAAGGGACTTGTTGTTATTATTATACGGCAGCAGTGGACATATAGCAGCAGTGTATACCACTTTGACTGCCTGGTCACTGGAATGACTGATGGCCAGGACACTACCACTGGTCTGATGCAGCACAACACAACAACACTGTAAGGGACTTGTTGTTGTTGTTATTATTATTATTATTATTATTATTATTATTATTATAATACGGCAGCAGTGGACATATAACAGCAGCTTATACCACTGTGACTGCCTCGTCACTGGAATGACTGATGGCCAGGACACTACCACTGGTCTGATGCAGCACAACAACACTGTAAGGGACTTAAAGAGCTACACTGGATATATGGCAGCAGAGGACACCACCACTGTGACTGGTCACTGAACTGATGCTGCACAAGACACTTCCCCTGGTGTAACGCAGGACAACACAGCACCACTGAAAGGGACTTATACAGCTACACTGGATATATGGCAGCAGAGGACACCACCACTGTGACTGGTCACTGGACTGATGCTGCACAAGAGAGACACTAGCCCTGGCCTGATGCAAGACAACACAGCAAAAATGCAAGGGACTTATACAGCAGCACTGTGGACATATAGCAGCAGAGGACACCAACACTGTGACTGGCTGGACTGATGCAGCACAATACATTGACTACACTGGACTGGACTGAGCAGCACAACACAGCACAAGAGACTTGAGTGAAAATGGCCGCGACGCGCGGCTCCTTATATAGAATCAAAATCCCACGAAAATCCGACAGCAGGATGATGACGTTTTGCCTCGTTCGGGTTTCCGAGTCAGGCGGGAAAACCCGAGCCTGACTCGGATCCGGACTCGGGTAGGGAGGTTTGGTAGGGTTCGGATTTCAGGGATCCGAACCCGCTCATCTCTAAAACCTTGTCTCTTATCTGTTACTCAAAGATTTCTGACACTCCGGGTGCATTCTGCACTGCTCTGCAAAGTTGTCTATTTCTCCCTGCTTTTATTGCTTAATGCTGTCTCTCTTCACATCAATTAAATTGTGACTTAGAGCACTGAATTTGGATTCACATCCACAGCATCTTCTTGGCCTGTCTTTATGTGTGTGATTCATTGCTGGTAAAGGAGAATTCAAAGAATTTGATACAACAAACAACGACTCTTGTCATGCAGTGGGCTGAATGGCGTGTTAAGGTGGAATTATTATTTTTTAATTGGTAGAGTCATAAAACTTCATGATGGAAGTAATAAGTTAGAAGTACAGATCTTTCCAATCAAGAATACAGTAGATCTTTTTGCACGTTTCAGCAGGTAGTCAAGATATTCAAGATTCTTATGCTACCAAAGTCAGAGGTGTGTAGTCTAATGTACTAATGTTTTTTACTAAGAACCTCCAAAGGGAGGTTTGGACTTTGCTTCACCCCATTGGCGTGCGGTGAGGTCAGTGGCTGGTGAGGCACTGCAGCCATAATGTCCGCCAAATCCTGCTGATGACCCCTACCACCACTGCCGCCAATGCCCGCTGCCTGCCTGCTCATTATACTTGTGATATATTGTACATTTTTATAGAAAAAAAAAATTAGTGTTTGGGACTGGGAAGGGGTGGGAGGAGGACATGAATGCAATTTTGTTGTCCAGGGCTTCCATTAACTTAATAGCACCGTGGATGCGGCGTTATTAAGTTAAAAAAAGACAATCACTGCCGCGAGCATAGAATTTGTAAAAAAAAAATGGAGCTTTCAAATAGACCTGCTTTTTGCTGGCTTGTTGTGATAGTCATGCACGGATCAGCGACATCCGTGCATGCTTATCTGTGGAAAAGGCTATGAATTGGTTAAAATTTAAAAAAAGAAATGCGTGTGGGTCCCCGATCCTAAGTATAACCAGCTTCGGGCTCTTTGAGCCGGTCCTGGTTGTTTAAATACTGGGAAAAAATTGGACAGGGGTTCCCCGTATTTAGACAACCAGCACAGGGCTCTTAGTCCGGTCCTGGTTCCAAAAATACGGGGGACAAAAGACGTAGGTGTAACACCCTATAATATTGTTGTAACACCCGGTAATAGTGTTATAGAATATGAAACACATTAAAAGTGATATATTCAATTGATACTGAGGAATAACTAAGTGGTTAAGGTATAATAAAATTGGTGACTTTTATAAGTGTTGTACTCAAATTAACCTGTCTCCTCATGGGGAAAGTTAAGTTATACTACAGACTAGGCTGTGCTCAGCACCCCAAGCCCGCAGCAGGGATATCATAAGGAGAACAAGCGGCGCTAGCCAGCCGCCCTCGAGGTGGACAGAGTGTACCGCAGCGCGAGCCGGGCGAGCGGCACGGACCGCTCGCGGAGGGACGGTTGGAGGGGCCGGTGGACACGGCTGGGGAGAAAAGTGCTGCGCAGGAGGTGCGTGGGAGAGAGCCGAGAGGGAGGTAGTATGCGGTGGAAAGAAGGAGAAGTGGCTGTGTTTCTCCGGCTCCCGGCTCCGGCATATACATACGTGAAAACAGACGGAGAGAGGAAGGAGCAGAACTTTACACAGGGCTGACGGTAAGCAGTAGAAGCTGTGACAGCCCACCCCTGGATGTGACCTGTTAGGAGAGAGCCGCCCCTATTGTTAACTAAGGCAAGGGGAGTGACCAGCTAACATTGATGGACACCCAATCCAGGGAATAATGTGGCTACTGCAGGGATCGTAGCACGGAAACTGAGATTAAACCTTTGCATTGACAGCAATTTAGCAGGTGCGAGTAGAGCTTCCCTTAATACAGCATTTCAGTACACTACACAGCTATCGTACAGGGAGGTGCGTCACTCCTATCACCTAAGGAGAGACATTTGGTTTAGTGATAGAGACCAAGACAATTTCCAGCTGTAACAGTAACCTTTCCAAGGATATATGCATTTTAAGGAATAGACTTTAATTCACCCTGGCGGGCGATAAATAATCCTAAATCTCCCATGTCAGATAAATAAGTAGATAAACTGCTATGGAGGTGTAAACCACTCTCCCTTAACTCTGCCGCAGAGAGTATTTGTGAATTGGCCGAGTGGCGTGAAGATACCCTCATTAACTTAAATACAGGCACCCTGCATCAGGATAATATTTATTGTGGAAGATTTGAGCTGTAAGTCCAGCTGACAGAGCCTTGAGACGTTTGTTTCATACTGCGATAGTAAGATACCGAGAGGATTCACCAGTGTCTAAAGGCTACTTACTTCATCATCACCTAACCCAGCAACACTGAGCACATTACTTTGAAACAGTAAATAGCTATGTTAGTTTGTTCCACAGACTTGCAGAGGATAGCCCAGGACAGGAATCAGCATTGCACTAACAAACCCGGGTTTGCAACATTCAAGAGTTTAAATAGTGCAGATACTACTTCTTCAGAATAGTATACAGAACGCATACAGGAATCAAACTTATGAATTACAATTTAATTATAATTCATTACTTTTTAGTAGGAATAGAACGCTAGCTTTGACTGTCAGGTACATCTCCTTCCCAAGGAGCAGAGTTTAGCTAGTTATATATTCTGGGATGTGTCCCGTGAATGTTCTGTTATAAATATTGTTGCCCTGTATGCAATAGTTATGGGTCAAGTCAGACTGTTTATAATTAAAAGAAACCGTATGTCATATGTATAATTTGGGGTTAGGTGATAAGCTCAAATACATTCTCCCTATTCTAATATAGATACTTACTTCCAAAGGAAAGTGAAGAGATATTCTGGAGCAGTGTAATAAATGTTAGTAAGTTCAGACTGAAGTAATTTGTTGAAAAACTTGATCAAATTACCTTACAGTTGTTTTAATAAATTTACTACTTGGTTACGGCAACTACGAGAACGATTATTTTGTAGAATTCATCCATTGTCGTCAGTAGAAGAAGTCCAAGGATTCCTCCAGAGGTGGACCCCGAGTGAAGGTAATCTTATCATTATCGTTAAACACACCGATTCACACGGTTCCATTGAACACAATATAGATGTTACATAGGGGTCCCCCGTATTTTTAAAACCAGCACCGGGCTCCACTAGCCAGGGACATAATGCCACAGCCGGAGGACACATTTATGTAGGTCCCTGCGGCCGTGGCATTACCCTCCCAACTAGTCACCACTGGCCGGAGTTCCCTGGAGGAGTGGGGACCACTTTAATCAAGGGGTCCCCCCTCCAGCCACCCAAGGGCCAGGGGTGAAGCCCGAGGCTGTCCCCCCCATTCGTGGGCGGTGGATGGGAGGCTGATAGTCATGTGTGTAAAAAAGAATATTGTTTTTTGTTGTGGAACTACAAGGCCCAGCAAGCCTCCACCGCTTGCTGGTACTTGGAGAACCTCAAGTACCAGCATGTGGGGAAATAACGGGGCCACTGGTACCTGTAATTCTACAACAACAAAAATTACCCAAATAAAAACACAACACACACACCGTGACAGTAAAAATTTATTAAAACACACTTACACACTCACACATACTTACCTACATGCCACGCCGGTCACGTCCACTTGTCCAGTAGAATCCAATAGGGCCGGTACCTGTAAAAATGAGAGAGATTACTTACCTACATCCCACGCCGGTCACGTCCACTTGTCCAGTAGAATCCAAATAGGGCCGGTACCTGTAGAGGAGAGAGGGCACACAATTTGTTCTTCGGCAGACTTACTTACCTATACACTCAGGCATATGCATTTAGGAGTTTGGAAAGAGAGAGAGAGAGAGAGAGGGGAGGAAGAGGGAGAGAGAGAGAGAGCGAGAGGGAGAGGGAGAGGGGGAGAGAAAGAGAGAGAGAGAGGAGGGGAGGAGAGGGAGAGGGAGAGAGAGACACGAACCTGGAGTGTATCTGTTTGCGCCCTCCAGCTGCACCTGCCGGCGGAGGGAGCAGCTCTGACACTGACAGTGGGGGATCTTCTCAGCGGACCTGCCACTGCGACGCCCGGCGTGGCCGTGGGCAGACAAGGAGGGGGAACATGCGGCAGCACGAACCTCGGCTAACTCATTTCCGCCCTCCAACTGCTCCTGCTGAGCAGGTCTGACAGCGGCGACAGCGGCTCTTCTTAGCGGCGCCCGGAGCGGACAGAGAAGGAGGGGGAACATGCGCCAGGAGGGGGACTGTGCCTGACAAGGAAGCGGCCACGCTGGGGGAGGTGAGCACTCATTTTTCAGCTTATAGGTGATTGGACCAGCGGATCCAGCCCTGGATCCGCTGTCCAATCACATCTGTCCCTATCGTCGCGGCACTTCTATTAGTGCCGCTTCCTCATCTATTTTCTATGGGCTTTTACAGCCCAGTGCTTGGCCACGCCCCCCGCTTTCTCCTCCGTCCCATTCACAACGGGAGGCACTGTTATCAGTGCCTCCTAACCTGCTACTTCCATAACTTACAATGGTTAAAATAATATTACGAAGTTACTTATGACACAGAACATGTCATAAGTATCTTCCTTGTATTATTTTACTAAATAATGACAGGGGAGGCACTGCCTCCCCTGCCTCCCCTGACTGCACGTCCCTGCTTCACCCATTACACAGGCTGCAGCCCTCTGGTCTGATTCCTAGTGTGATAGGCTGGCTATGAGACTGTACAGAGAGGTGTCAGCAGGCCATGGTCTGGTACCTACTGTCAATGGATATGACATAGGAATTATGGACAAGGAAGTCAGAAACCAGCCAAATACACAGACTGATCATGGATTTGACACAAGGATATTGTTGTACATCAGGCAGTGGTATGGCAGAGTGATGTACACACCAGTGAATCCGCTGAGTCAATGAATAGCCGAGTACTTAACCATTGGGGTGGTTTATTAAGCAGTAATGTGAATTATACAGTCGCTCTCTCAGTTATGCAAGTACAGACTCTCAGCATGGAGCAGAGCTTGTACAGAGCATACAGGTCCCCAACCAGTGACCATATGTGGGTAGCAGTGCAGGATGCAAGCTGTACCAGCATCTCTGTAGCATCATGGATAGCAGAGGCGGATTTAGGGGTCTAGCCGCCCCTAGGACATCATTATTTGTCGCGCATTCCCTTAACAAAAAAAATAGTATACAATATAATGTGTTGCCAGAGATTAAATTAGAGGATTAAGTAATTTAAAATTATACATATATGAGTTATTTTAAGATAACCAGCAGGACAAAATAATATACAGTGTTGACAAAGAGAGGAAGGGGGAAGGGAAGGGAGAGAGGGGGCGCCGTCAGGGGTTCTTTGATAGGGTGAGGGGGTTTGAAGTTCCCCCGAAACGGGTGAGATGAGAAGGATCAGAGATGCTGCAATGGGGAGGGTTGCATCGATGGTAGGGGCATTTAGGGGTTCTGCGATGGTGTGGCGATTGGAGGTGACGCAATGAGAGGGTGAGTAGGGGAGGGTTACCCCATATCTCCCTGGACAGCTGCCTCTTTGATGGCCCTCTGTCCGGTCTGGCCCCAAGCTGGATCTTACCTACTGGCCGGCTTTGCGGAGAGCCAGCATCTCTCCCCCCCATGATGCTGGCTCTCTGTTCCACGTACAGAGAGCCAGCATCATGGGGGGGGGGGAGATCTGCTCTGCCGCCCCTGGTAGGTGCCGCCCATAAGCACGTGCCTCACGTGCCTAATGGGAAATCCGGCACTGATGGATAGCAGTAATAGCAGAGTCTCTTGCTTTCTAACATAGTGGATAACAGTATAAAGAACAGGATTGTCTCTTTGCTGGCGCACAATAGGAGAAAGATAAGTCTAAAATATAACTTTTAATATTATTAATTAAAAGTTTCTTGTGATGTGAAAAAATTGGAGACAAGACTGAAAAGGAACTAACACTCCTGATGCTGTAGTTATACTGACACTGGCTTGAGATACAGTATAAACTTCAGTGTTTTTGAATATTAGGGAGCAGTTCTTAGGCATTGGGAAATCTTTAACAGATATGTACTGTCTGAAGATGAATATCTGTGGTGCATTATTTTAATTCTCAACATCAGGGCCGGTGCTACGGAGTTCTGCGCCCCCCTGCAAACTATACATTTGCGCCCTCCCATACTTTACAAAGGGACGGCACACATAGTACTCCCTGTAGTAGTGACACTTACACACGTAACACCCTCTGTACCAGTGATGCTTACACACGTAACACCCTCTGTACCAGTGACGCTTACACATGTAACGCCCCCTGTACCAGTGATGCTTAGACGCGTAATGCCCCCGTAGCAGTGACGCTTACACGCGTAATGCTCCCTGTAGCAGTGACGCTTACACACGTAACGCCCCCTGTAGAAGTAACGCTTACACACGTAACGCTTCCTGTACCAGTGACGCTTGCACACATAACGCCCCCTGAAGCAGTGATGCTTACACAAATAACGCCCCCTGTACCAGTGACGATTAAACACGTAACGCCCCCTGTACCAGTGACAATTAAACATGTAATGCCCCCTGTACCAGTGATGCTTATACACATTATGCCGCAGCACATACACACACAGATACACACACCACATACACATATATATATATATATATATATATATATACACACACACACACACACACACACACATACATACTGTACAAACATTACACACATACACAGTCACACATATATACAGTATACACAGATACTGTATACACATACATACACACACTCACTCACTCACTCACTCTCTTTCTAGACACTTACCTAATGAACTCTGGCTGGCCGGAGCTGTAGCAGCTTATCTTCCTGCTGCACCCTGGTCCCGTCTAGCTATGCCCCATATTCCCATCTAGCTCCACCACCTTCTGGATCCCTCCCGGCAAATACACTGTCACACAGGGGAGGGGAGGAGGCTTTGTGCTGCCGGCGCCGAGGGGGGAGAGGAGGCTTTGGGCTGCCGACGCCGCTGCATGTCATAGAGTGTGACAGCAGCCGGCAGCAGCAGGGTCAGCAGCAGCAGCTCAGCGTGGGGATGCAGAGCAGGGAGAACACCTCTCCAGTCTGATGCCTCCCTGCACTGCATCTCTTTGCTGAGCGGCTAGCGCCGGGCCTGCTCAGCATCACAAACAGCAGACTATTAGGGAATATCATTATATACAGACAGCAGTAATTTATGTGTTACTGAGGTGGAATAATCAGCATAATAGCTATATACAGTGGTGACATAGCAAGCTTGATAAGCTCTTAAACCACTATTTGCTGACATACTGTGTATTTTAAAGCATAATTTCACAGCAGACTCGTCCTATGTTGACATGAAAATTAATATATGTATAGGACAAATTAATAATCAGTTGCAATTAATGAATGGTACAAGTTTAGCAACAGAGCTGCATGCTTTTATGATATATTTCCCTACCATATGCTAGACATACTGTGAAATTAGTGATATAGCTATAGCAGATATTATCTCCTCAATGCCTATACGGTGAACCTGTAGCACGTTTCTCCAAGAATATCTACATTACTAACTGTGGTGTATAATTATTCAGCAATCTATAGTAACTGCTCATGGAATATTTGATCCCATCTAAATAACAAATAAGAGAGTCCACACACATAAAAGTAATCATAAGTCAGAATTGAATACACAGTGAACCCATTTTGAATTTTTGTGTGTAATTTTATTAATATTTTTTGTCTTGTATTTTTCACATCACAAGGAATTTTTAATTAATAATATTAAAAGTTATATTTTAGACTTATCTTTTTCCTATTGTGCGACAACAAGAGACAATCCTGTTCTTTATACTGTTATCTTCTATCTTTATTGTCTATGGCAGCACTCCCTGGTTACAGCTCAAATATTAATTCATAATGTAGAAATTGGGGATTCTTCATTACAGCTATAAGATAATCAATGACTGACTTGTGCAGACAACCATTTACCTCTTTTCCCTATATTTAGTACCATTCTAATTCTTACAAAGTGTAAAGATGACACCTGGATTACATAAAAGTCTGGTGGTTGTTGGCCATATTGGTTGGATTGAAGCCTCACTAAAGGAGTCAAAATGCAGTGTGTGCAGTAATGTTCTTCAGCTTCAACAGATATAATTAGAGGATAGTCAGGAAACAATCCAGAGGTCATACGCAGATGAAACCTTGGATAAGCCCGGGGCACGAGTAGCAGAGGAGTAAGAAACAGACAAGGTATCATACACAGGATAGCAGTAATTATATAATACAGGTACTCTAGAATGCTGTGCAAAGTTTGTGAGTCTAACCAGGGCCATAACTACGTGTGTGCCAGGTGTGCCTGGCACACAGCGCAGTTGCCTGAGGGCGCAACGGCCAGCGGCTTGTAATGAGTCAAATTGACTCATTACAAGCCGCCTCTGCTGTGTGCGCCTCGCTGGTGAGGAGAGCAGCAGCACCGGAGGCAGCGGAGAAGGAGGAGGAGGGAGGGGGACTGGAGCCGCAGCGCTATGTGATTGGTAGAGGCGCCACTGCAGCAGTCCGGTGCTGCTGTGAATGCTGGGATGCGGTTCCTCATCCCAGCATTCACAGTGGCAGCGAGCAGCCAATACGGAAGGAGAGGGGACTGCTCCAGCGGCGCCTCCACCAATTACATAGCGCTGCTGCGGCTCCAGTCCCCCTCCCTCCTCCTCCCTGCCTGCACCGAGGGATCTGCCAGTACGAGGAGTCTGACTGCCAGCGGGGAGAGATGGCAAGTATCTCTCTCTCTCTCTATTTCTCTATCTATTCTGTCTGCCGCAATGTGTAAAAAGGGGGACTGGCTGCCATAATGCGTAAAAAGGGGGACGCTGTCTGCCGTAATGTGTAAAAAGGGGGACGCTGTCTGCCGTAATGTGTAAAAAGGGGGACGCTGTCTGCCATAATGTGTAAAAAGGGGATGCTGTCTGACGTAATGTGTAATAAGGGGACACTTCCATAATGTGTAAAAAGGGGACGCTGTCTGCCGTAATGTGCAAAAAAGGGGGACACTGTCTGCCGTAATGTGTAAAAAGGGGGACTGTCTGCCGTAATGTGTAAAAGGGGGTCTACCTGGTGTAGTGGCGCTACTGTGCAGCGTAATTTGAATAATGGAGACTACTGTGCACCGTAGTATGAATTGGTATTATTTTGTGGCCACGCCCCTTCCCCATGAAGCCACGCCCCTATATATTTTTTGTCTTACATGGGGGGGCGCCAATGTCGTTTCTTGCACACAGCGCTAAAATGCCTAGTTACGGCACTGAGTCTAACACTCTGGCAGTATGGTATAGCCAGAGTGAGGCTTAACTAGGAAACCCCACTCAAAAGTGCTGTCTCCATGACATCAGCAGTCACAAAAATGCAGCTTCAATTTTACCGGAGAGCCGCACACCTGTCTCTACTGCTTTAGCCTGCCAACTCATCTGTCTTTTGGTTCATTCATAAATACTGCCGCTGTCCTTGATTTGCAGCAATGTTTTTGCTTCCTAACACAATTCAACAGCAACAGCAACAGAATAATGTGGAATATTGGTGTGATCTTTAGCTGTTTTAGAAAGCATGACAAAAAAACAAAAACAGCTAATTTAGTGGATACCACAATACATTACAACTGTCACCATTGGCAATCATTTAACAGCACACTGAAATGTTTATGCTAATGTCCCAATATGGCATGACTCTTTTGAACATGCAAGTACATTACTGAATATGGGCATCTCTTTTCTACCAGCTTACTACTTTATGAATGTCATAATAGAAACAGGGGGCATATATCAATAGAACACAAACAAAGTGGCTGCTAAGCCTAAAAGCGCTCAACCCCTACAGTGGTGTCTGCTTATGAAAATATTGTGCAACACGAATATTGATGAATAAAAATGAATGGTAATAACCCTAAGCAAGTATTTTGATGATACTGTGGGCAAAATAAAGGAAATAAAGATCATTGATATAGGGAAAATAGAATAAATCTTTGAAAAAAACTTTTAAAATCAAAACTTGAAAGGTGCAAGTCTGCACTATATCAATTAAACAGTGAAAATGAGGGAAAATGCAGATATGATCATGAGTTATAAGTCATAAATGTTGTCACTTGTGATGGATTCTTCACAGGTGCACTGTCTGTATATCACTACAGCTGGTAATGAGTCTTTAAGTCTTATCAACTGATGCTGACTCTAAAATGAGGCATAAATTGATGAATGGGTTAAAGAAAATTAAATCAAAAGTACCCATTCATCAATTTGGCTACATGGTCTGGTTATTTGATTGCAGGAGCACCTCCAGCTTCTTTAATTGAAAAAGTCAGGTAGAGATACACTGTAACTACATGGTTTCATATTCAATGCCCCAATTCAAATTTTCATTGTATTATCATTAGTTGTCCGGTGCGGGATATCAACTCGTTACGACATCAGCAGCCCATCACTCTCATTCAATGCAGCTAAAGAAAGCAATAGGTCCTCGTAAGAGGCCTTTGTCTGCAAGGAAAAGTGAGAATGGTCTAGAAGGGAGCATAGTGGGTATTGGTATCTGATAGAGAAACAATGGTGTCAGGCAGAGCCGGCCCTAGGCATAGGCAAACTAGGCAATTGCCTAGGGCATCTTGTATGCCTAGGGGCACAAGCAGCTTCTGCTGATTAAAATGATATGCGGCATCCCTGTATTCTGTGTGTAGCATTTTGTATGCAGATACAGCCACAGTCGCACACAGTATATAGGCATGCCGCATATCATTTTAATCAGCTGAAGCTGCTTATGCATCCTAGCTACATAGCAATGCAAGTAAGATGCATTTTCATAAACAAATAGGCACCCGACGTTAGCAGAGCTGCCAGTTAACTCACGCCAGGAACTATATGTGTCATTATGTGTATAAGGGCATTAATAATGTCTAACATATGTGTAAGGGGCACTTTGTGTGTCATTATGTGTATAAGGGCATTAACAATGTGCGGCATATGTGTAAGGGAAATTATGTGTATAAGGGCATTAATAAGGGTTGGCATAATGTGTAAGGCGCATTATGTTTATAAGGACATTAATAATGTGTGTCATATGTGTAAGGGGCATTACTGTGTGGTATTATGTGTATAAATGCATTACCAATGTGTGGCATTATGTTTATAAGGTGCTCTACTGTGTGGTGTAACATATAGAAAGGCACTACTGTGTGGTCTAATGTGAAAAAAGAGCAATATGGTGTGGTGTAATGAGAATAAAGAGCAATATGGTGTGGTGTAATGTGAATAAGGAGCAATTCAGTATGATATGTGAATGAGGGGCACTACTGTGAGAAGTAACGTATATAAGGTAAATTGGTACTACTGTGTGATGTAATGTGAATAAGGGACACTATCGTATGATAAATTGTGAATAAAGTTGCACTACTGTGAGGCATAATTTGAATTGGGGTTACTATTGTGTGGCCATTCCTCTTGCCAGCAAAAACACATACCTTTTTGGGCTGTGCGCCAAATGTGCACACTGTTCTTATTTAAATTACAGGGGGTAGGAAAAAAAAAAAGGACTGCTATGGGTGGGGGGTGATGGTGCTGGGAAAGGGGTGCAGGGTCAGAGGCAGAACTAGCGGTGGTGCTAGGGGGCACCAGCCAAAATCTTGCCTAGGGCATCATATTGGTTAGGGCCGGCTCTGGTGTCAGGAAAAGAGCAGGATTTTGTAGTTTACATGCAGGAAGTGGCTACCCAGGGACCCAGAGAGAGAGAGATGATCTGGGATGAGTGATTATTTTACAAAAACGATGGAGTCTATTTACTAGTGATAAGCATGTGTGGTTCCCTGAGAAATGGCCCACCCGAACATAAGGGATCCGAGGCAATACACACCACAGCTCAGAGCCTGCCCTGGATCCCAAATTGAGGCAAAACCTCAATGTCCTGCTGTTGGCTCTTGAGGTTTTGTCTCGGACGCCAGTCCCATTGAATTCAATGGGCTGACCACTGATTACCTGAGAGAGCTGTCACGGATCTCAGTCAATTAGTGCTTGCCGACAGAGTTCAATGGGCACAGTGTTAAAGATACCGGCTGCTGCCATCCGCCACACTGTGGACACTGCCGACTTACCCCTGCTGCCAACACCGCCTGCACCCCAGCGTAGAGGACACCAACGGCACGCCCACACTGCTGAGACCACAGGCACCCCCGCAGAGAGGACATCCTGCACTGCATGTGACCTACACTGTATCCAGCCCGAACTGTACCTGGCACACACTGTATCCGACCCACACTGTCTGTAACCTGCACTGTATTCAACCAGCACTGTATCAAACCCACACTGTATCCAACCTAGACTGTATCCGACCCACACTGTATCCAACGCACACTAAATCCGACCCACACTGTATCCAACCTGCACTGTCTGTAACATGCACTGTATCCAATAAAGAAAATGCAGTGCTGATGCACACTTCACAGTACCAAGAACTGCTAGTCAGAATAATTATAGCAAACTCTGCAATCTATCATAGAGCAAATACAAGGTTCTTAGTATACTTTTTGGCTAAAAGATATCAGCCCACCAACCAGCGCCTAGTTTAGCACTTTTTGACACTCTGAATATATATATATTTTACTAATACTACACTTTTTTTCCCCAACACCTTTCACCTGCAGTCCAGGATACCCCTCCCCCAAATCTGCACTGTATCCAACCCACACTGTATCCGACCCACACTATAGTCAACCTGCACTGTCTGTAACCTGCACTGTATCCGATCTGCACTGTATCAAACCGTACTGTTTCTATCTCACACTGTATCTAACCCATACTTGCCTACCTGACCCTCTCCATGAGGGAGAAAATGCTCTGTTCCTGGACTTTCCTGGTAATGTGTGATTGCCATCACCTGTGGTGAGCTAGTTAATTGATAAGAAAGGTGTTTCACCACAGGTGATGGCAATCATACATTACCAGGAAAGTCCAGGAACAGAGCATTATCTCCCTCATGGAGAGGGTCAGGTAGGCAAGTATGATCTAACCACCATAGGCGTGCGCAGCACATTTTATTAGGGGGTGCACCATCGGAGGGGTGTATCTAGCACCGCCTTTTGGGCGTGTCTAGCACCATCTATTGAGGTCAACGCAATATAAAATATCCACCCTTGTACCAATCCTAATAAAGCAGATACATTGTCAGATGTTGTGGTGTGCACCAAACAAACACCCCTGATGGCACTCACTGCAATTACACTGCTCCTCCTCAGCCTGGTCTGGCTCCCCCTCTTTTTCCCCTGCAAGCTGCAGCAGCTTACTTACAAGTCAGTCACTCACTGACACTGACAGTCGCAGACTAGTACTGCTGCTGCTGGAAAAATGAGTGACGTGTCAATGTTGGTGCCGACCGCCTGCCAGTATTGAATTTGTCTTCCTAAGAGGAACGCTGGCTGCATGCTGATCCTCATCAGTGGCTGGCGTTGGCATAGCATAGAAGGAGAGAGGTGGGCATGTGGCGGGTGAGCATGCGAGCAGCATGACGTAATGATATCACGCTGTTTTTGTACATGGAGGTGGAGCTGGGAGTTTGAAAACCGGTGGCAGTGGCACCCTTTATTAACCCAGGCGTCCGGTCAGTAATGCAGTCCTGACAGGGTGCAGCGCAGAGGGGACAGTAATCAGCCTGCTTGGCGAATGCTGCATCAGGCATGTGAGATCGGGGTGCCAGACATTAGGGGGTGCCTGTGCGCACCAGGCACCCCCCCTGCGCACACCTATGCTAACCACACTGTATTCGACCCACACTATGGGCCTAATTCAGACCTATAACATGTGTAGAGAGAGTTACATTTGGGTGGGGTGTGTTCAAACTGAAATATAATTTGCAGCGTAAAAATAAAGCAGACAGTACTCTGCACAGAAACAAAATAACCTACCCAAATCTAACTCTCTGCAAATGTAATATCTGTCCCACCTGCAGTGCACATGGTTTTGCCCATTACAGAAAGATTTTGCTGATGGATCAGGTCTGAATTAGACCCTATATCCGACCCACACTGTATCCAACCTGCACTGTATCCTACTTGCACTGTATTGAACATGCACTGTATCAAACTTACACTGTATCTGCCCTGCACTGCTTTTCTTTGCTGTTTGTTAACTAGTACTACTTTAGAGCAATGATATTCCATACATGATTCTTAGTAAATTTCTGTGTTGGATTGCTTTCTATTGAAAGTGCTTGCAAGTTGGATTGATTAGTTATTGCTAATACACTGCTAATTTGCAAAACATTTTTAAACAGAAATAACTGTTGTGTGTTTGTGCTGCTGCTCTGTTGCTTACTTTATACAGCCAGCCTTTGGCCTATGTTGGTGGAGAATATTGTGAGCTGTGACATAGTCAAAATGGACTGAAATTACTGGAAATTAATGTTATTGAGGCTCATAATGCTGTAGGAGCAAAAAAAAAAAGGCCCAAATTATGTGATGCAGTTTTTATCATTATGGGGAAAAATACAGATCCAAAGCCAAAGCCCAAACACGGATGGTTTTGGCAAAACCAAATCCAGATCCAAAACATGAAGGAGATACAGTTGCAGAGCCAAAGCATGGGGGTCCGCACACATCTCTACTATTTACTAAGCCTTGGAGAGTTATAAAGTGGAGAGAGATACAAGTACCAACCAACCACTCTTAACTGCCATGTTACAGGCTGTGCTTGAAAAATATGTTAGGAGCTGATTGGTTGGTACTTTGGGGAACATTTACTAAGCAGTGATAAGAGTGGAGCAGTGAGCCAGTGGAGAGATTTCCCCATCAACCAATCAGCAGCTCTGTATCATTTTATAGTATGCAAATTATAGATGTTACTTCAGTGCTGATTGGTTGGCATGGGCAACTTCTCCACTGGCTCACTTCTCTGCTCTTATCACTGCTTAGTAAATGTAGCCCTTTATCTCTCTCAAATGGTTAGTAAATAGACCCCTATATTATAATTATAGACACTGATGTTTATTTATAGATCTGTAGCACAAACTGTGTTTGTTTTTACTTTATTTAGATAGATAGTTAAAAAATATCAAAATAATATCTAAAATGTGACCATGATTCAAAAGGATGTGACTTCCTGCAGCAGTTACACATTACCGGCCCGTGCCTCTGAAATGGGTGGTCTTCAGTATGCCGGCTGTCGGGATCCCGGCGCACAGTATACCGGCGCCGGGTTCCCGACAGCCGGCATACCGACACTTATTCTCCCTCGTGGGGGTCCACGACCCCCCTGGAGGGAGAATAAAATAGCGTGGCACGCGTAGCGCACCACCGTGCCCGCAGCGTGGCAAGCGCAGCGAGCCCGCAAGGGGCTCATTTGCGCTCGCCACGCTGTCGGTAAGCCGGCGTTCGGGCTCCCGGCGCCGGTATGCTGGTCGCCGGGAGCCCGACTGCCGGCATTCCATACTACACCCTCTGAAATATATCACAGTGAGAGAGCCTTGCAATCCATACCTAGTTTGCAGGACTGCCAGCTTACAGTGTGACATGTATTTGGAATTTAGGATGCTTTTATCTGTCAACTTTTAAACTCACAAATGATACAGCATTTTGTCCAATATCTAGAAGCTAAACAGATACTGTAGGTGTAGGTCTGTTCCATTCTGCCGGTAAGACTGTACATCATTTTCAGACTCCAGAAGAATACATAAATACAGGTTTGAGAGACAGCGTATGATTTAGATTTTTCTTATGCTACTTGTGACTGCATAACAGCAAAAAGTGCCGATCACATTAAATTATGTGATGTTATTTTGAACAAAAGTTCTGGCGGTACAGTATGTTCTGAGAAGATTGTTGGATAGAAAGGATATTTATTCAACAGAAAGCAATAGAAACTACCGTATGCTTCATTTTGCTTTCTATATGATATTTATCTACATAGAGTTTCAGCAACACTCACCCCCCCCCCCCCCATTACCTTTATTATTTAATTATTAGCATTCTCAGATGGACATACTGTAGTTCATATACATGTAGTATCTGCATCTTTGGACACAGCTGCTGTACAAAAATATGCTAATGATACAGGAGGCATCTTGTGTAGATGCCTCCACGACCATTATCAGGCAATATCATTACTAAAAAAAATGATAACACTTTTCTTATCATGGCTATTCAGCATAAAACTTGGAAGGAACAGCAGGTGCGATTACACGCTGTCCCTGCAAAGTTTTATAAACAAAACCTTCTGTTTTTGGTCCTGCACATGCTCAGTCGTGCTTTTTCTTAACAATGCAGAGTCTACTATTCGTATTGTTAAGTCTGCATTGTGACAAGCGGCAATTGTACCCCAGCTCCAGCATCACAAAAGCTTCAAAACTGATTAAATTGTGTACATAGGGGTAGAGATGAGCGGGTTCGGTTTCTCTGAATCCGAACCCGCCAGAACTTCATGTTTTTTTTCACGGGTCCGAGCGACTCGGATCTTCCCGCCTTGCTCGGTTAACCCGAGCGCGCCCGAACGTCATCATGACGCTGTCGGATTCTCGCGAGACTCGGATTCTATATAAGGAGCCGCGCGTCGCCGCCATTTTCACACGTGCATTGAGATTGATAGGGAGAGGACGTGGCTGGCGTCCTCTCCGTTTAGAATAGATTAGAGAGACACTTGATTTACTAATTTTGGGGAGCATTAGGAGTACTCAGTACAGTGCAGAGTTTTGCTGATAGTGACCACCAGTTTTATTTATAATCCGTTCTCTGCCTGAAAAAAGCGATACACAGCACACAGTGACTCAGTCACATACCATATCTGTGTGCACTGCTCAGGCTCAGGCCAGTGTGCTGCATCATCTATTATCTATATATAATATTATATATATCTGTCTGACTGCTCAGCTCACACAGCTTATAATTGTGGGGGAGACTGGGGAGCACTACTGCAGTGCCAGTTATAGGTTATAGCAGGAGCCAGGAGTACATAATATATTATATAGTGAGTGACCACCAGACACACAGTGCAGTTTATTTAATATATCCGTTCTCTGCCTGAAAAAAGCGATACACACAGTGACTCAGTCAGTCACATACCATATCTGTGTGCACTGCTCAGGCTCAGGCCAGTGTGCTGCATCATCTATATATATTATATATCTGTCTGACTGCTCAGCTCACACAGCTTATAATTGTGGGGGAGACTGGGGAGCACTACTGCAGTGCCAGTTATAGGTTATAGCAGGAGCCAGGAGTACATAATATTATATTAAAATTAAACAGTGCACACTTTTGCTGCAGGAGTGCCACTGCCAGTGTGACTAGTGACCAGTGACCTGACCACCAGTATATATAATATTAGTAGTATACTATCTCTTTATCAACAAGTCTATATTAGCAGCAGACACAGTACAGTGCGGTAGTTCACGGCTGTGGCTACCTCTGTGTCGGCACTCGGCAGCCCGTCCATAATTGTATATACCACCTAACCGTGGTTTTTTTTTCTTTCTTTATACATACATACTAGTTACGAGTATACTATCTCTTTATCAACCAGTCTATATATTAGCAGCAGACACAGTACAGTGCGGTAGTTCACGGCTGTGGCTACCTCTGTGTCGGCACTCGGCAGCCCGTCCATAATTGTATATACCACCTAACCGTGGTTTTTCTTTCTTTCTTTATACATACATACTAGTTACGAGTATACTATCTCTTTATCAACCAGTCTATATTAGCAGCAGACACAGTACAGTGCGGTAGTTCACGGCTGTGGCTACCTCTGTGTCGGCACTCGGCAGCCCGTCCATAATTGTATATACCACCTAACCGTGGTTTTTTTTTCTTTCTTTATACATACATACTAGTTACGAGTATACTATCTCTTTATCAACCAGTCTATATATTAGCAGCAGACACAGTACAGTGCGGTAGTTCACGGCTGTGGCTACCTCTGTGTCGGCACTCGGCAGCCCGTCCATAATTGTATATACCACCTAACCGTGGTTTTTTTTTCTTTCTTTATACATACATACTAGTTACGAGTATACTATCTCTTTATCAACCAGTCTATATATTAGCAGCAGACACAGTACAGTGCGGTAGTTCACGGCTGTGGCTACCTCTGTGTCGGCACTCGGCAGCCCGTCCATAATTGTATATACCACCTAACCGTGGTTTTTTTTTCTTTCTTTATACATACATACTAGTTACGAGTATACTATCTCTTTATCAACCAGTCTATATATTAGCAGCAGACACAGTACAGTGCGGTAGTTCATGGCTGTGGCTACCTCTGTGTCGGCACTCGGCAGCCCGTCCATAATTGTATATACCACCTAACCGTGGTTTTTTTTTCTTTCTTTATACATACATACTAGTTACGAGTATACTATCTCTTTATCAACCAGTCTATATATTAGCAGCAGACACAGTACAGT
The DNA here is from genome assembly GCF_028390025.1 of Pseudophryne corroboree. NCBI lineage: Eukaryota > Metazoa > Chordata > Amphibia > Anura > Myobatrachidae > Pseudophryne > Pseudophryne corroboree. The sequence goes on along the minus strand of NC_086448.1, from coordinate 183,186,791 downwards.
GCGGTAGTTCACGGCTGTGGCTACCTCTGTGTCGGCACTCGGCAGCCCGTCCATAATTGTATATACCACCTAACCGTGGTTTTTTTTTCTTTCTTTATACATACATACTAGTTACGAGTATACTATCTCTTTATCAACCAGTCTATATTAGCAGCAGACACAGTACAGTGCGGTAGTTCACGGCTGTGGCTACCTCTGTGTCGGCACTCGGCAGCCCGTCCATAATTGTATATACCACCTAACCGTGTTTTTTTTTCTTTCTTTATACATACATACTAGTTACGAGTATACTATCTCTTTATCAACCAGTCTATATTAGCAGCAGACACAGTACAGTGCGGTAGTTCACGGCTGTGGCTACCTCTGTGTCGGCACTCGGCAGCCCGTCCATAATTGTATATACCACCTAACCGTGGTTTTTTTTTCTTTCTTTATACATACATACTAGTTATGAGTATACTATCTCTTTATCAACCAGTCTATATATTAGCAGCAGACACAGTACAGTGCGGTAGTTCACGGCTGTGGCTACCTCTGTGTCGGCACTCGGCAGCCCGTCCATAATTGTATATACCACCTAACCGTGGTTTTTTTTTCTTTCTTTATACATACATACTAGTTACGAGTATACTATCTCTTTATCAACCAGTCTATATATTAGCAGCAGACACAGTACAGTGCGGTAGTTCACGGCTGTGGCTACCTCTGTGTCGGCACTCGGCAGCCCGTCCATAATTGTATATACCACCTAACCGTGGTTTTTTTTTCTTTCTTTATACATACATACTAGTTACGAGTATACTATCTCTTTATCAACCAGTCTATATATTAGCAGCAGACACAGTACAGTGCGGTAGTTCACGGCTGTGGCTACCTCTGTGTCGGCACTCGGCAGCCCGTCCATAATTGTATACTAGTATCCAATCCATCCATCTCCATTGTTTACCTGAGGTGCCTTTTAGTTGTGCCTATTAAAATATGGAGAACAAAAATGTTGAGGTTCCAAAATTAGGGAAAGATCAAGATCCACTTCCACCTCGTGCTGAAGCTGCTGCCACTAGTCATGGCCGAGACGGTGAAATGCCAGCAACGTCGTCTGCCAAGGCCGATGCCCAATGTCATAGTACAGAGCATGTCAAATCCAAAACACCAAATATCAGTAAAAAAAGGACTCCAAAACCTAAAATAAAATTGTCGGAGGAGAAGCGTAAACTTGCCAATATGCCATTTACCACACGGAGTGGCAAGGAACGGCTGAGGCCCTGGCCTATGTTCATGGCTAGTGGTTCAGCTTCACATGAGGATGGAAGCACTCAGCCTCTCGCTAGAAAAATGAAAAGACTCAAGCTGGCAAAAGCAGCACAGCAAAGAACTGTGCATTCTTCGAAATCCCAAATCCACAAGGAGAGTCCAATTGTGTCGGTTGCGATGCCTGAACTTCCCAACACTGGACGTGAAGAGCATGCGCCTTCCACCATTTGCACGCCCCCTGCAAGTGCTGGAAGGAGCACCCGCAGTCCAGTTCCTGATAGTCAGATTGAAGATGTCAGTGTTGAAGTACACCAGGATGAGGAGGATATGGGTGTTGCTGGCGCTGGGGAGGAAATTGACCAGGAGGATTCTGATGGTGAGGTGGTTTGTTTAAGTCAGGCACCCGGGGAGACACCTGTTGTCCGTGGGAGGAATATGGCCGTTGACATGCCAGGTGAAAATACCAAAAAAAATCAGCTCTTCGGTGTGGAGGTATTTCACCAGAAATGCGGACAACAGGTGTCAAGCCGTGTGTTCCCTTTGTCAAGCTGTAATAAGTAGGGGTAAGGACGTTAACCACCTCGGAACATCCTCCCTTATACGTCACCTGCAGCGCATTCATAATAAGTCAGTGACAAGTTCAAAAACTTTGGGTGACAGCGGAAGCAGTCCACTGACCAGTAAATCCCTTCCTCTTGTAACCAAGCTCACGCAAACCACCCCACCAACTCCCTCAGTGTCAATTTCCTCCTTTCCCAGGAATGCCAATAGTCCTGCAGGCCATGTCACTGGCAATTCTGACGAGTCCTCTCCTGCCTGGGATTCCTCCGATGCATCCTTGCGTGTAACGCCTACTGCTGCTGGCGCTGCTGTTGTTGCCGCTGGGAGTCGATGGTCATCCCAGAGGGGAAGTCGTAAGCCCACTTGTACTACTTCCAGTAAGCAATTGACTGTTCAACAGTCCTTTGCGAGGAAGATGAAATATCACAGCAGTCATCCTACTGCAAAGCGGATAACTGAGGCCTTGGCATCCTGGGTGGTGAGAAACGTGGTTCCGGTATCCATCATTACTGCAGAGCCAACTAGAGACTTGTTGGAGGTACTGTGTCCCCGGTACCAAATACCATCTAGGTTCCATTTCTCTAGGCAGGCGATACCGAAAATGTACACAGACCTCAGAAAAAGAGTCACCAGTGTCCTAAAAAATGCAGCTGTACCCAATGTCCACTTAACCACGGACATGTGGACAAGTGGAGCAGGGCAGGGTCAGGACTATATGACTGTGACAGCCCACTGGGTAGATGTATGGACTCCCGCCGCAAGAACAGCAGCAGCGGCACCAGTAGCAGCATCTCGCAAACGCCAACTCTTTCCTAGGCAGGCTACGCTTTGTATCACCGCTTTCCAGAATACGCACACAGCTGAAAACCTCTTACGGCAACTGAGGAAGATCATCGCGGAATGGCTTACCCCAATTGGACTCTCCTGTGGATTTGTGGCATCGGACAACGCCAGCAATATTGTGTGTGCATTAAATCTGGGCCAATTCCAGCACGTCCCATGTTTTGCACATACCTTGAATTTGGTGGTGCAGAATTTTTTAAAAAACGACAGGGGCGTGCAAGAGATGCTGTCGGTGGCCAGAAGAATTGCGGGACACTTTCGGCGTACAGGCATCACGTACAGAAAACTGGAGCACCACCAAAAACTACTGAACCTGCCCTGCCATCATCTGAAGCAAGAAGTGGTAACGAGGTGGAATTCAACCCTCTATATGCTTCAGAGGTTGGAGGAGCAGCAAAAGGCCATTCAAGCCTATACAATTGAGCACGATATAGTAGGTGGAATGCACCTGTCTCAAGTGCAGTGGAGAATGATTTCAACGTTGTGCAAGGTTCTGATGCCCTTTGAACTTGCCACACGTGAAGTCAGTTCAGACACTGCCAGCCTGAGTCAGGTCATTCCCCTCATCAGGCTTTTGCAGAAGAAGCTGGAGGCATTGAAGAAGGAGCTAAAAGGGAGCGATTCCGCTAGGCATGTGGGACTTGTGGATGCAGCCCTTAATTCGCTTAACAAGGATTCACGGGTGGTCAATCTGTTGAAATCAGAGCACTACATTTTGGCCACCGTGCTCGATCCTAGATTTAAAGCCTACCTTGGATCTCTCTTTCCGGCAGACACAGGTCTGCTGGGGTTGAAAGACCTGCTGGTGACAAAATTGTCAAGTCAAGCGGAACGCGACCTGTCAACATCTCCTCCTTCACATTCTCCCGCAACTGGGGGTGCGAGGAAAAGGCTCAGAATTCCGAGCCCACCCGCTGGCGGTGATGCAGGGCAGTCTGGAGCGACTGCTGATGCTGACATCTGGTCCGGACTGAAGGACCTGACAACGATTACGGACATGTCGTCTACTGTCACTGCATATGATTCTCTCAACATTGATAGAATGGTGGAGGATTATATGAGTGACCGCATCCAAGTAGGCACGTCACACAGTCCGTACTTATACTGGCAGGAAAAAGAGGCAATTTGGAGGCCCTTGCACAAACTGGCTTTATTCTACCTAAGTTGCCCTCCCACAAGTGTGTACTCCGAAAGAGTGTTTAGTGCCGCCGCTCACCTTGTCAGCAATCGGCGTACGAGGTTACATCCAGAAAATGTGGAGAAGATGATGTTCATTAAAATGAATTATAATCAATTCCTCCGCGGAGACATTGACCAGCAGCAATTGCCTCCACAAAGTACACAGGGAGCTGAGATGGTGGATTCCAGTGGGGACGAATTGATAATCTGTGAGGAGGGGGATGTACACGGTGATATATCGGAGGGTGAAGATGAGGTGGACATCTTGCCTCTGTAGAGCCAGTTTGTGCAAGGAGAGATTAATTGCTTCTTTTTTGGGGGGGGTCCAAACCAACCCGTCATATCAGTCACAGTCGTGTGGCAGACCCTGTCACTGAAATGATGGGTTGGTTAAAGTGTGCATGTCCTGTTTTGTTTATACAACATAAGGGTGGGTGGGAGGGCCCAAGGACAATTCCATCTTGCACCTCTTTTTTCTTTTCTTTTTCTTTGCATCATGTGCTGATTGGGGAGGGTTTTTTGGAAGGGACATCCTGCGTGACACTGCAGTGCCACTCCTAGATGGGCCCGGTGTTTGTGTCGGCCACTAGGGTCGCTAATCTTACTCACACAGTCAGCTACCTCATTGCGCCTCTTTTTTTCTTTGCGTCATGTGCTGTTTGGGGAGGGTTTTTTGGAAGGGACATCCTGCGTGACACTGCAGTGCCACTCCTAGATGGGCCCGGTGTTTGTGTCGGCCACTAGGGTCGCTAATCTTACTCACACAGCTACCTCATTGCGCCTCTTTTTTTCTTTGCGTCATGTGCTGTTTGGGGAGGGTTTTTTGGAAGGGCCATCCTGCGTGACACTGCAGTGCCACTCCTAGATGGGCCCGGTGTTTGTGTCGGCCACTAGGGTCGCTAATCTTACTCACACAGCTACCTCATTGCGCCTCTTTTTTTCTTTGCGTCATGTGCTGTTTGGGGAGGGTTTTTTGGAAGGGACATCCTGCGTGACACTGCAGTGCCACTCCTAGATGGGCCCGGTGTTTGTGTCGGCCACTAGGGTCGCTTATCTTACTCACACAGCGACCTCGGTGCAAATTTTAGGACTAAAAATAATATTGTGAGGTGTGAGGTATTCAGAATAGACTGAAAATGAGTGTAAATTATGGTTTTTGAGGTTAATAATACTTTGGGATCAAAATGACCCCCAAATTCTATGATTTAAGCTGTTTTTTAGTGTTTTTTGAAAAAAACACCCGAATCCAAAACACACCCGAATCCGACAAAAAAAATTCGGTGAGGTTTTGCCAAAACGCGTTCGAACCCAAAACACGGCCGCGGAACCGAACCCAAAACCAAAACACAAAACCCGAAAAATTTCAGGCGCTCATCTCTACATAGGGGCAGGGCCGGTGCTAGGGTGTGTGGCGCCCCCTGCAAACTATAAATTTGCGCCCTCACTCCCATACTTAACAAAGGGACAGCGAGTGCCAGGCATTGCTCCTGCACGGTGCATGTGAGGCAGGTTGACATGAGCGGCATGGAGGGGGAGGGGTGAAGCACCTGTACCGGCATTGATCAGTGACAAGCAGGAGCTGGGATAGCGAATACAGTGGCTGGGATAGAACATGAGGAGGAGGGGGGGGGGGTTGACAAAGTAACTGGGTGACACAGTGACTGGGACAGAACACAGAGAAGGGGTGCTGTGATGCAGTGACAGAACACAGAGGGAGGTAACATAGTGACTGGGACAGAACACTGACGGGGTGTGACACAGTGACAAAACACAGGAGGGGGGGTGACAGAACACAAGAGGGGAGGTGAAGTAGTGACAGAACACAGGAGGGTGGGGGTGACAAAACACAGGAGCGGGGGTGACACAGTGACAGAACACAGGAGGGGGGTGACACAGTGACAGAATACAGGGGGAGGGGTGACACAGTGATAGAACACATGAGCGGGGGTGACACAGTGACAGAATACAGGGGGAGGGGGTGTTGACACTGACAGACCACTGGGGAGGTGGCGCAGTGACAGAACACTGAGGGGGAGGGTACAGCGAGACTTCCGGGTGTCTGACTCTGCAACATCACAAGATCTTAGAGTCTCAGCGGTGCTTGCAGTCTCGTGCCTGCCCGCTGCTGTGTGACCTGTCCTGAACTGCGCAGCGCTCAGCCGTGACCACCCACCCTGGGCTGCCTGTCTCTTCCCAGAGCGGCTGCTGGTTTACTCACTGTAATGATGAGCACAGCTGTGAGGACTCCGGCATGGCTGGCCGCAGCAGCAATATTATAAGACGCTGTGGGCATGAGGCATATGGGGGTGGGCTTTCTGCAATCACGCTGGTGGGGATGATAGCTTGGCCAACTCTACTATAACTTCTGGGAGAGACCACTGCTGTACCTTGATTGCAATGAATAAAGTATATGCCACACCATTTCCACATAGTTGCCAGCACCGCGGTACGGCCTGGCAGCACCAACAGATTGCAGAGAGCTGGAGAGCAGGGAGAGCGCCTCTCCAGCCCAGCGCCTCCCTGCACTGCATCCCTTTGCTGAGTGGCTAGAGCCGGCTCTGCATAGGGGTCATTCAGACCTGGACGCAGACACATGTTCACACTCAGTGGATGCAGCCGCTCCGAAACAAAATGGTGCCGAACCGCCTGCCAGCACAGCCAGGCTGAGCAGGCAGGGGTCAATCACAAATCGATGCATCTGCAATTTAATTGTGAGGTGGTGCCACCCATGCTGGGTGGCCTTGCCTTGTGCTGGGCGGCCTCCAGCATGTGAGAAGATGGACGCAAATGTTGCTGCGGATGCAAGGATCTGCGTCCATCTCTGAATCAGGTACATAGGCTTTATATTACTCTGTATATATTTATACAGTATGTATGTGGTTTATATATACATTTATTGATAACATTTTTATATAAGCCACATAAATATAAATGTATATAGGATAATATAAAGCCTATATACTCATTTTAATCAATTTAGAAGCTTTGTGAGGCTGGAGCTGGGTATACAATTGTCGCTCGTCACAATATCCTGCAGGAACTGATGGAAAAATTTACCTCAGTCCCTGCATTTTTCGTCAAATTTGGAATTTTCTGTATATAACACCACTAGATGAATTTCCGTGCTTTACTATAGAATTTCAAGTATTTCCGTGCATATAACTTTAATTTTGAAGGGCTTCCTGGTAAACTAATGAAACTTAAGGGCTCCATACACTAGAACGATAATGCCCAATTTCATCCGATTTTGGGCATTCGGGCCAATATATATCAGGTGAAATCGGGCGTTTTGGAGGTGTTTCCGATCCGATGCGTGTTCCCATGAGCATCGGATCGGACCCCCTAGATTGAATTTGCTGCACTAATGATCATGTCCGACCCCGCAGGTATGGCTGGGATCGCATAAGATACATCGTATGCAAAAGGACCGCATACGATGTATCTTATGCGATCCTGCTGCCCGGGAGGCTGCCGGAGTGATCGCCTGTGACATGAGGGTCGGACATGTCGCGTTAGTGTATGGGACCCTTTATAATGGGACATGTTTCGCCTGCAGCTGCCAATCTTTGTCAGACCGCACCTCCGGGCGGGCCTTCCCAGATTGATGCTGTCAAAAGGCTGGTACTGAGGACAATAATCCGCCTCCTTCTTTGCCCCATCCCGACTCTGATGCTGCCCTGCTCAGTGCTGTAAATGCTGGGATGACAGGACAAGCTCCGCCTGCTGTATGTTTTTTTTTTCAATATATATTTTATTGACGTTCACAGAATACAATAAGTAATGGCAGGAGAAAACATAGGACCTCACCATAATCTAAAACAAGTTGAATCATACAGTAGCTAATCATAAGGGTAGTGGGGCCTATAGTAGAACCTCAAATTTTCCATTTTCTAATATTAAATATCAAAATTATTATGAACATCAGATTTACATAGATCAAATAAGAGCTCTTCTAACAAAAGTATCAAACGTAAATCCGGTGTGAAAATAGAACCAAAACATAAACAGTGTAACATACTAATGTGTTCATCCCTTTGGGGAACACAGAAACCAAAAACAATAAACTAATATAAAAGAGCAAAACAGTACCTGCCTAGACTGGGGGACCACCGACCCATCCATGGAGACATCATCAGAGTTAAAGGGAGTATATAGTAGACGGAGAGCGATGGAAAGGAAATAGAGGAGGGAGGCATAAAAAGCTAAGGCGGGCTTCAGGGATTAGTGCAATAAGGAGGGGAGGAAAGGAGGAGAAGAAGCGAGGAGGGGAGAGGGTTCAGGCGGTAGTAGGAGAGAGAGAAATTGGAGGGTTGTCAGCCAGGAGTTGTTGGACATACCATGTGGTTCATCAAAAGCTCTGCTTAATGGCAAGTTTAGTTACATTGGGCAATCTGCGAATAAATTGTCCCCAGCATTGAAACAACGCAGGGGTAAGTACGTCCTTATTGAGAGATGTTTCCAGCCAATCCATCGTGAATAGAAAGAGTAACCTAGAGGTCACCAGTGGCAACGTGGGGGGGGGGGGGGTATCAGAGATCCACTGCTGGAGTATGGCTTTTCTGCCTACTGCTGAGAGAATCATCACTAGTTTCGTGTCCTGAGAGGGAATATCAGGTTGATCAAGGACATGTCCAAAGAGAGCCCAAGAGGCAGTACATTGAAAGTGCAAACCCAGCTCAGAGATGCCATAGTCTCTCACTCCTGCCCAGAAAGCCTGAATGGAGGGGCAATGCCAAAAGCAATGCATAAGATCAGCCAATGGCGCAGAGCATTTTTTGCAGTCTGCCGAGTCAGATAAACCCATCAAGGAGCTCCTCTTTGGAGAGATATAGGCTCTATGTAGAATTTTATAGGACATTGCCTGATACAGGCTAGCCGGGATAAGTTTCAATGAGGCATGGAAACTATCCATTACGTTATCGGGGGACATTGAGGGAATTTGAGAGGACCATGTTTGAACTTGAGCAAGATTAGTGGTGGGTATATGTTCCGTGCGAGTGCGGGCGTAAATGGTCGAGATGGAGTATGTCCCAGAACGCAGGAGCGTGTCTTGGGAATTAAGAAAATCTGATGGATGAAGATGAGAAAGGACCGATTGTATATAATGTGAGGCCCGAAAAAAGTAAAATGTGTGGTGAGGATTAATGTTATACTTGGTTAACACTTCTATGGAATTGCAGGTTGCCAACCAGAGGGATAAACAAAGAGTAGGTGTATTGTAATTTTAGAGATTTTCTAGATAATCGCCATGCTGCAATGGTAGAGGTTAAGAGTAAGTTGTCAAGATGAGGGGGCAACAGTTCATATTTATTTGCGTGGAGAAGAAAACTAAGGGACAGGGGGGCACAGAGTTGGGAGTCAATTAACGAGTCAGTAAAGATTGACGTGCCTCTAAGCCAGTCCATAGCAAAGCGGAGAAGGCATGCTCTATTGTATAGCTCTATGTCCGGCAGATTCATTCCCCCATTCTGTACCGTTTGGGACAGTTTGAAGAAGCTTATTCTGGGTCGTTTATCGGCCCAGATAAATTTAGAAATAGATGAATTAAGGGAGGATAAATCAGATTTTGAGAGCAGAACTGGAACCATCTGGAAGACATAGAGCAATTTGGGGAAACTAGCCATCTTGACAAGGTTACAGTGCCCCATTAAATTAAGGGGCAGTTTTTGCCAAAGCGCTAGTTCAGTAAGTTAGCGAGGATAGGGCGTATGTTATCAGAATAAATATGAGTAGGGTCGGAGGGGAGAAGGACTCCGAGATATGTGATATGAGTGGGGGCCCAGCGAAACGGGAAAGGAGTGTCCCAACCCGTGGTGACCTGAGTAGACATGGCCAATGCCTCTGATTTGTCATAGTTAATGGAAAAGCCAGCAAAGGAGGAGAAACATTCAATGATGTGTTGTAATACCGGAATAGATTGTCTTGGGTTAGAGGTAAAAAGGAGGACATCATCAGCAAATGCCATCAGTTTCACCTCCCTATTGCCTATACCAATACCCCGGAAGGTGGGAATATTGAGGATATATCGTAAAAAGGGTTCTAGAGCAAAATTAAAAAGAAGGGGGGAAAGAGGGCATCCCTGTCTAGTACTTCTTTCAAGAATAAAAGGGGATGAGGGAAATTATTTACTATCACCTATGCAGAGGGATTGTTATAAAGGGAATTGACAAGACCGCGGAAGTTCTCACCGAATTGCTGATGAATCAAAACCCTTGTTAAGTGAGGCCAAGCAATTTTGTCAAAAGCCTTTTCCGCATCAAGGTTTATCAGAACATTATCCGTATTATTGTGAGAGCATGAGTGAATGATGGCCGCTAAGGCAGTTCTGATGCCCTGTACAGATTGTCGGTTTTTAATAAAGCCCATCTGTGTGGGTGATACAATACAGGAGAGGCAAGGTTGTAATCTGTTGGCCATCAATTTCGTGAGGATCTTGAAGTCTTGATTGAGTAAGGAAATCGGTCTGTAAGAGCTGGGTAGGAAAGGGTCTTTGCCAGGCTTTGCCAGTACTATTATAGTTGCTTCGTTGAATCTAAGTGGCGTGGTCTTGGAGGTGAGAATGTGATTATAAAGAGATGTAAGAGTGGGGGCTATTTCGTCTCGTAGTATCTTATAAAATGATGCGCCAAAGCCATCAGGACTCGGGCTTTTATTATTAGGTAAAGTCTTAATGACTTCAACCACCTCCTCGACCGTGACCGGACATTCTCAAGAGTCTCTCTCCTCCTGGGTCAGGACTGGGAGGGCAGCAGCTTCCAAAAAGGAGTGATTGGCCTCTAGGTTATCAGGGCCCCTGGCGTACAGAGATTGATAAAAGCTCCTGAATTCGGTGCATATATTTTCAGGGTGAGTAGTCAATGTGCCCGAGCTATTGATGGCATTAACCCATGTGCGGGATTTAGGGCCTTTGATGAGATTGGCCAGCAGTTCTTATTGCCCCAGCTGTGAAATCTGTTTCGCTGGTAATCATAAGATAATTGGGCTTGTTCCGTAAGGAATGTGTCATAAATAAGTTTAGCGGAAAGATAAGCTTCTTTATGTGCGGGGGTGTCATAATGGGTGTATCGCCTGTAAGCGGAGGTTAGAGTAGTGCTTAAAGTCTGTAGTTGGGAAGAAAACTTCTTTCATTTAGAATGAGTGTAGGACATAATGTGGCCTCGAAGGACGGCCTTGGCCGCACCCCAGAATATTGGCGAATCCAAGGTTTGATCACCATTATCCAGAACGTAATTAAGCCAGGACTGTTTAAGTTGGAGAAGAAAGTCCGTAGACTGGCGTAAGTATGCAGGGAAGCGCCACCTAGGGACACTACGGGGGGATAGAGTTAGTCGGATGTGGAGAGAGATCGGGGCATGATCGGATATAATAATATTCTCAATGGAGGTGTAAGAAACTTTGGGGAGGAGATCAGTGACAGTAAAAATGTAGTCTATTCGAGAGTGAGAGGAGTGCGGGTGGGAGAAGAAAGAGAAGTCTCTCTGGGTGGAAGTATGCGCCAGGGATCTAGAAGGTCTAATTGAGTGTAGAAGGAGGAAAGCAGTCGAGCAGAGGATGAATGAGTGGTGGAACTTACCCCAGATCTGTCCTTGGATGGGTCGATAACCAGATTGAAATCCCCACCAACAATCAGGTTTTGGCTGCCCCAGTTAAAAAGAATCGTTAAAAGATCTGCGAAAGAGGAGTCAGGTGAAACATTAGGTGCATAAACATTAAGAAGGGTGTACACGATGTTGTTAATGTCTAAATCTAGTAATAGGAATCTACCCTCAGGGTCACAGAGTTTCCTAATCACAGAATATTGAAGATTGGCGTGAAATAGTATCGCTACCCCCCGAGATTTAGAGTGATATGGAGATATGGAGATGAGATACATTCTCCGATCCAAGGGGCACGTAAGGTGTGTTTAGGGTCATCTAGCCAATGCGTCTCTTGGAGAAAGACAATATGGGGAGACATGCGTTTCAGGTGAGATATCACCTTTTTCCTTTTGACCAGATGATTAAGACCCTCCACATTCCAGGATATAATGTGAAGTGACGCAATATTTGGGTTACCGTCTACATGAGATAGAGGGGGGGGTCAGAGGACATATCAACCCACCCCCACCGGTAAAAATGTAAGCGACAAAATGTGAAGAATAAGATAGGGTCCCATCCCGTCCCAGCGAGCGGGGGGGGGGGACTCCCCCAATGGAGTGAAGGGGTCCCGGAATAGGCAGACACAGCTAACAAAATACAAAAACTGTAACAAGAACATCAATGAAGTACAACAACACAACATCAAGAGAAAAAAAAGGGGGGGGGGAAACAAATCGAAAGTGTGCGATAAACACCCTCAAGGCAATACGTATGTGAGACCCAAGCGTAGGCTCGGGTGACAAAGAATCATCAGTTGGCAAAGTCACATCTCGTTCAAGTGTTGGCTAGAGGGAAATGCCGTTGAGCCTCCTCGGGATCCTCAAAGAACCGCGGCCTGCCATCCTCAAAGACTCTGAGACGAGCTGGGTAGAGTAAGGAGAATCTGATCTTTGCCTCAAATAGATGTTTGCAGATGGGGGCAAACTCCCTGCGCTTCACGGCCACCACAGCAGAGAAATCCTGAAAAATGAGGAGACGGTCACCGTTGACTGAGAGGCCAGCCATCTTGTGGTAGTGGTCAAGGAGTCTCGACTTATCAGCATAGTTCAGGATTCTCATTATGACTGGGCGAGGGTGCCCAGAGGAGGTTTTGTGTTCAGGCCCTAGCCTGTGGGCTCTTTCGATGACAAGAGGGACTCCTTTTAGGTCAATGGATAGTTGTTCCGGAATGCCTGTCGAAAGAAGATCGATGAGCTCGTGGCCTTTTATCGACTCCTGGATGCCGATGACCCTCAAATTGTTATGCCTACTGCGATTTTCGAGGTCATCTAGCTTCTCCGAGAGGTCAGAGACCTCTTGTTGCTTGGCTTGTAAGGAACGTTGTGCTTCCTCTAAGTTGTCTTCCAGAGTCGATATCCTTTGTTCCGCTCCATCAAGGCAGGTGGAGTGTTGGTTGAGCAGGGTCGAGGAGGACTCTATGGCTTCTTTGATGCCCGCCAACTTCTCATCAAGGAGTGGACCCAAGACCGCTAGTAAGTCCTTATGTTTCATTTTAGGTTGCTTTACAAGCGGTCGTGATTTACGAGAACGTTGAGATAGTGAGCGTGTGATCGAGCGGTCGGAATCAGATGAGTCGCCACAGGGAGTGTCCTCTCGAGATTGCTGGGTAGTGCCTGTGGACATTACGGGCAGGGGTATCAGGAACTTTTCCATGCAGGGACGTCTTGCGAGAAGGGGTGGCTACAAGGCGCAGGGAGCCCAAGTAGTAAAGGATGAAGCGGGCCTCACATACTAGAAACGTAGATTCAGAGTAACCACATGTTGGTTACATCACTCAGAGAGTGGGAGAGGTGCGGAGGTTCCCCAGCCAGGACCAGGGCTGATATCCAGAGCAAAGATGTGATCCTAGGCAGCAGTGTGCGCAGAGCTATCCTATCACCTCCTCAGAATTTCCAAGGCATGTAGCTGTGTAGATGGGGGGTGGGGAGGATGGCAATCTAATTGTGCAGCGGAGGGACAGCAGGAGCCGGAGCCCACCTCCAGGCCAAATGGGTGCAGGGTAGATGGAGGTGACTGACCAGGAGAGGTAGGCATAAGCAGAGCAGAGCAGCAGCGTCTCCTTCCTTCCCCACACCGCAGTGGAGAGCAGCAGTTATATGGCTGCCAGACTGGGCAGCGTGTGAGGCAAAAATCCATTTGCCAGCAGCAGCAGGAGGATCCCGGTCCCAAGCGGGACTTATGTCTGCAGGGTGGATGGGTGAAAGCAGACTGTCCCCGCTGTCCAGACCCGCCCAGCGGCTCAGCCTCCCGGCGCTCGCGATCCGGCCCCGGCAGCAAGGCACGTGACCAGGCCGTCTCTGCACCGTTCTCCGATCACACCGCCGCACGGCTCCAGGCGGCAAGAAGCAGCGTGGTAAGAGGAGGCGATGTGGGGACACTCAGGGGTGGCTTGAGGGGGGAAGATGGTCCCCGAGGCGCATCTGCAGCACTTCCGGAGGTCCGGCGAGGTTGTGCCGAAATCGAGGCCCCGGCTTCAATGTGAGGACCAGGCCGCAATCCGCGGGAGCCTCCACGGCGCTCCCCGATTCCGCGGACCTGGTCAGGCTGCTGCAAGAAGGTGTGTAGGGGGTTTGAGGGGGTCGTATATGATGGAGGAGCGGGCCCAAGCAGGCCAGGAGGGCAGGAATGATGTTAAATAAGCAGGAGCTCAGGGTAGCTGCGACTGCTCTCCTCCAGTGCTCCGCCTGCTGTATGTAAGGTTTGCAGGGGTAGGCTGACTCTATTCCAAATGGCCCTAGGTCTCTTTACTTAGCTTCTTGCTCTCCTTAGGACTCCTCCTTTGAGGTAAAATGGAAAATATTTTTACACAACACTTAAGGTCACTGGGAGAGCTGTCGGTACCCTTTACACAGCAGATAAGCAGTTGCTGACTATCAAGCTTTCCTTTAATGCATTTAAGAGTCAAAATATCTATGTCTTCTTTCCTTTTATTGCTCTCTGGGAGGTTCGGCAATGTTTAGTTCAAGTGACAGGTTAATCTCTGACAGTTGAGACACTATCCTCTCCTGACTGGAAATAGGTTGGAAGTAAAAAGAAAGACTCTGTGTTGGGGCACACTTGAAATGATGAAAAATATTAAAACTTAACTTTTAATTACGTCAAGTGAAAAGAGGTTTATACACAGAAAGACACAAAAAAACTTAAAAAGTTTTCACCTCCACATCCAGTATGTTATTAAATGTTATTGAATCATTATGTTCTTGGAGGTCATAAGAACATAAACATTGGAGTGTGCCGTGGTGAACATAATGGTTCAATAGCATTTAATAACATATTAGGCCTGGAGGTGAAAACTTTTAAAGTTTTTTTGTGTCTTTCTGTGTATAAACCTCTTTTCACTTGACGTAATTAAAAGTTAAGTTTTAATATTTTTCATCATTTCAAGTGAAGTGATTCTGATGAAGCCGCTGAACCCGGAGGGAGGCGGGGAAATGCGTAATTTGCTCGTCTAGTTGCCGTTTGCACCACTGTATCCGGAGATCTCTTTAGCCAGCCATAACGCTCCACGAATCCTTCACTTCATTCACGATCCCCCAGAGATGACTGCATGATAAAGGTAGAGCACCAGCAGCCGGGGAGGACGCTTTTGGTGAAAGAATCCACACAAAAAGGAGTGGTGAGATCGTAACTGTTTATTTGTCTGGCCAGACACGCTTTTAAAGGAAATATATTTCCACTATAACAATGGACTTTGTCTACAAAAATGGGAAAGTCAAACAGATCTTAAGCACATGTTTATTGTGGAGAAAAGCTATTTTCCAAAAATGACTGCTTTATAGTTATACAAAGAAGAACTCTGTGTGCCATTATGTCTCAGTAAACATCGGAAGAGATACATTCTAGTTATCACAGTAATATGTGTTGCTAAATTTTAAGTGGCTAAAGAGATAATATGCTACATTATATGCTGCACATAGTCTGTCTATAAATATACTATTGAATGAGTACATTGACCGGCCGGTGATACAAATTGCATAGATATAAATTTATATACATGTTTGTATGTGTTTTAATAAAAAAATATTTTTTAGTTCTAATCTATATGCGCTGTAATATCAGTTTCTTCATTTTTTGCTTGATTTTTTAATCTAATAGGGGTGAGTAGCCCTATGTTACTGGCAGCATATGGATTAGAGTGACAGAGCGCTTGATTTTAGTGTTGGTTGTTTTGTATTGTAATCATTTAATACCACTGACTCTGGGAGCACCACCAACCATAAACACCTTTGAGATCCCTTTTCCAATTACATATTGATGGTCTTTAGAGCCAAATATAATAAATAGAGCTCTTTGTTAATACTATTAATTCCGATGCGGCACCAAATAAAACCTTTTCTGGAAATAGGTTGGTTAAGTACTTATAACTGAAATCTATATATATAAAAGGCAAATACCAATGACTCATCACAAAATCTCCTGAACCATAAGGCAGCACTTCCTTGCCAGTGGCAGGTTTAGAGCAGTTTATTATTCAGATAGGGGAGCCACACTCAACGATGTTTGACAGTGTTTAGGGGTGGCAGTTGATGTGGCTCCCCTATTTGAATAATGGAGTGCAACTGCTACTGCAAGGAAGTCCAGAAACAGAGCATTGTGTCCTCCCTCCTCCGCGACTTGGTATCGCCGGCACCATGCATTCTTTATAGCCCCATCTGGGTGGGCTTTCTTAACTCTCCTCTGTGAGTGGGGAACTATCTCACCCCTTTTAACCCCTTTGTGGGTGGAATTTTGAAAAATTCCATCTTAGAGAGTACCTACATTACAAAAGTAAGGTACTGTCCAAATTTCAAGTCCCTAGTCCTTAAAGTTCAGAAGATTTTGTGATGAGTCAGTGGTATTTTCCTTTTATATACTGTATATAGATTCTGAAATGGCATTATATAAAGACTTTTAAGAATGTTTAATGTTTTTATGCTTGCTGAATAGCATAACATTTTAAACCACAGCAGAGATCAATGGAGTGATCCCTACTTTGTAATATTCAGAGAGATGGGTATGAAAGGAGAAGATAATTGCATTATCTTCTCTGTTAACCCTTTGCTGAATAGCGGGATTGCATTAAAAATGTGGAAACACTCCTTTCCGCATTTTTTTATGAGAAAATGAACATCCTGAATAGAGCCCATAGTGTTACTCATAGGAAGTCAATAACTCATAAAGGGGGAGATGTACTAAGCCTCAAAAAGTGATACATTTCACGGTGATAAAGTACCAGCCAATCAGCTCCTAACTGCCATGTTACAGGCTGGGCTTGAAAAATATCATCTAGGAAACAAGTGATACCGCACCAATCCAAGATATAAATAGATTAATATAGCTGTAAACCAAAATAATGACAATAATGGGGAGAATTCCCTATGGTTGTCTAGTTGGTGGTGCACCCAGAGTCAGTATAAAGTCATAAAGAACAACGGGTAAAGAAAAGAAAACTCATGTGTGGGTGCACTCTTGTGTAAAAAAGTAAATTTAATTAATTGATAAGGTTAAAATATAGATTTATTAAGTATGCTTTAAAAAGATGTTGATAGAGGCATATCACAAAAAGGAAAAAAGAAAACAATGGACATCGTATACATATCAAATTAAAAACAAAAAACACAACCACAGGTCTGTGAATAGACAGTACTGTATAAATATCAGTATAAATCACAATCACAGTGGGTCTATGAACAGAATTATAAAGGACTATGATTTCACATATTTGTTTTAATTGTACCTAATCATTCTATATAGTCATAATATACAAGACCCAATGCGAAATTGGATCAAAACTAAATTATTGACCAGAGTTTGGTCGATTCTTAGTAAACTCACGGGTATGACCTCGGATAAGAAAAGTATGTGACTCATACATGTCCCGAACCTGAAGTTATTTTTCTTATAGTTTGAGGTATCAGTGGATGGTAAGTATATTATTGTAAACACACATTAAATAAGGACCAAAGCAGAAAAATATGAAAAAAATAAAAAAATGGTTGTTTTAATTAATGCCCACACAAGAGAAAAAGACACTGAATAAGTCCAGTGGTGAATCTGCTGTCAGTGTTATGCACCGAGTATTTCGAACTTTCAACTACTAAACTTGGTCTTCCCGGTGGGTTTCCCATCCGAGTACTAACCAAGCCCAACACTGCTTAGCTTCCAAGGTCAGATGGGATTGGGCAGTACAGTGTGGTATGATAGTAGATGTTAAGTTTCCTTTTGCTCTGGGATCACTGATGAGAGTTCACCTGGGAAAAAGATATGGAGAAACTAGATTGCCAGTAAGGATGGGGAAAAAAGGAGAAAGATGGATCTGCTACCAGCGTTAAGCAATGATTATTACTGAGATCCTAAGTTCACAGTATAACCAATGGATCGCTGGTGAGAGTCCATAAAAAATTAAAGAATAGATTAGAAGAGGGCAAAGTGGATTTACTATGGGTCGTTCACATGATACCTATCATTACTGAGGGTGTAGAATTGAAAAATATAATAAAAAAAGGAGGAAGTGGGCAGAATAGGCTTCAGTATAGATTATTTCACAGATATCCCTCATTTACCTGAGGGAAGGTATTTAATAATCACAGATAACTAAGTAATAAAATAATATGCCACAGATTAGAACATCATAAGGAAATATATTGGTGCTTTATCTTGATCTTGCTATTGATGAACGAATATCTACAATATGTCCAGATAAACATATGATCTCGATTACAGAATATATTGGAAATCATGACAATGCACGTCAAATAAATTTCTGTAACACACAGTTCATCATAAAAGGTCCATGGACTAAAGGAAGATATCTATACAATGCAAAGTTTGTCTCCCTTGTTTATCCAAAATTATGGGTTGCCAGATAAGTTTACAATGTTACCGCATAACCCTAGAGTTACTGGGTCCAAGCTTACCATCAAATGGGGATGACAAAGTCAAGATTGCACCTGGCATGTAGAGGAGTCAGGTCATAGGATTACCGAGGTTTACAAGAAGTGGAAGACGCATTTCGCCCACGACTCGTGCTTGATCACTTCCTGGAGGAAGGGGGCGAAATGAGTCTTCCACTTCTTATTCAGTGTCTTTTTCTCTTGTGTGGGCATTAATCGATACAACCAATTTTTTAATTTTTTTCATAATTTTCTGCTTTGGTCCTTATTTAATGTATATTTACAATAATATACTTACCATCCACAGATACCTTAAACTATAAGAATAATAACTTCAGGTTTGGGACATGTATGACAAGTACTTTTCTTATCCAAGGTCATACCCATGAGTTTACTAAGAATCGACCAAAATCTGGTCAATAATTTTGTTTTTTATCCAATTTCGCATTTGGTCTTGTATATTATGACTATATAGAATGTATAGAAACGGGGCCTGGACTGCACACCCTAGCTTAGCTTATAGCAATGTGAAATAAGTGTTAAAAGTAAATGTAAGGTGGTGATGCCCCAAGGTGGCCCAGCCAGAGCAATATAGGGAGCCCCATGCCCCAAAAGCTCACTCCCAAACTGACTTTGTATATAATTAAAAGGATCATACCTATGTCTTTTGTGCAGTCAGAATGTGCTGGTTCCCTGTTTAAAAGCTTGAGAGGCAGTGGGTGGGGTGCTAGTCCAGAGATGAGGGCTGTCCCAATCCCTCAGGTGTGTATACACACACACATAATATAGACTATATAGAAACGGGGCCTGGACTGCACACCCTAGCTTATTATAATGGGATGTGCTACCTTGCTGGGACTAAGTACTGTAATACTACAACATAGGAACAAAGGGTGCAGGTGCACCATACACCATTAAAATTATTATAACCATAATATAATATTTGAGGTTCCTGGCATATATTGGCCAGTATATGAGCCTGCCCACCTGCTTCACGGTGACCTCATCGGACAGGTCCCTAACACTATAGGGGTTCACCTCCGGGACGCAGAGCACCCCCAGACCACCCCAGCCAAACCACCCCAGGGCATCACACAGAAAAAGGATAGGAGTAAAAGATCAGTGTTAAGCAAATGAAAGAGGCTGCTGAATGTAAAAGAAAAGAAGAGGACAGCAGTAAAGTGTCAGAGTGTTAGAATGTGAAGTTTAGCTGAGCAGTGTTATAAGTGTAAAAAATATGTGAAAAAAGCTACATAAATATAAAACAAACACAATGTGAAATAAGTGTTAAAAGTAAATGTAAGGTGGTGATGCCCCAAGGTGGCCCAGCCAGAGCAATATAGGGAGCCCCACGCCCCAAAAGCTCACTCCCAAACTGACTTTGTATATAATTAAAAGGATCATACCTATGTCTTTTGTGCAGTCAGAATGTGCTGGTTCCCTGTTTAAAAGCTTGAGAGGCAGTGGGTGGGGTGCTAGTCCAGAGATGAGGGCTGTCCCAATCCCTCAGGTGTGTATACACACGCACATAATATAGACTATATAGAAACGGGGCCTGGACTGCACACCCTAGCTTATTATAATGGGATGTGCTACCTTGCTGGGACTAAGTACTGTAATACTACAACATAGGAACAAAGGGTGCAGGTGCACCATACACCATTAAAATTATTATAACCATAATATAATATTTGAGGTTCCTGGCATATATTGGCCAGTATATGAGCCTGCCCACCTGCTTCACGGTGACCTCATCGGACAGGTCCCTAACACTATAGGGGTTCACCTCCGGGACGCAGAGCACCCCCAGACCACCCCAGCCAAACCACCCCAGGGCATCACACAGAAAAAGGATAGGAGTAAAAGATCAGTGTTAAGCAAATGAAAGAGGCTGCTGAATGTAAAAGAAAAGAAGAGGACAGCAGTAAAGTGTCAGAGTGTTAGAATGTGAAGTTTAGCTGAGCAGTGTTATAAGTGTAAAAAATATGTGAAAAAAGCTACATAAATATAAAACAAACACAATGTGAAATAAGTGTTAAAAGTAAATGTAAGGTGGTGATGCCCCAAGGTGGCCCAGCCAGAGCAATATAGGGAGCCCCACGCCCCAAAAGCTCACTCCCAAACTGACTTTGTATATAATTAAAAGGATCATACAGATGTAGCCACCTTTATCTTGACTGGCTGAGGCGTTTGTCCCGATCGAGCATACGCAGCGTAGGGAGGCGCGCCTAGTCACAGAGAGGCGTACCTAATCGCACGGAGGCAGACAGAGCGTTTGGCGTTACCTTTACGTGTAATACCTGCGATCATCCACCAGATGTCGCCTTTTACAATCACCACTGCGCATGCGTGTGGTCTCCCGTAAAATACAATACTGAAATATATAATAAGGACTACTTTACTAAGCGTCTCATTACGCTGCATACAGTAAATACTCATTACGCTGCATTATTTAATACAGTAAATACTCATTATGCTGCATTATTTAATACAGTATATACCGTACAGACGCAAATAGTACAGCATACAGTATATGATCCATCTACAGTACTTTATGAATATGTGAGCGTCCAAGTCCCGCAGACAAAACAACATAAAACCAGTAGTTTACACTGTCGCAAATGGACGTGTTAGAAGTTCACTATTGCCTCTTGAGATTAGGAATTTTGTACAGTATGTTAGCGTCCTAATCCCATAGCCATTACAGCATAATCAAAACCAATGGATTTATTCATCTGTCTGCGGCGAAGTGGTGAAGTGTTCCGCTTCCTATACTCAGAGTCCCGAGTTAGATTTCTAAAGTACGAATGCATGTTAGTTTTTTCCAGACACTTTATAATTTTTTTATTCACATAAACCAGGGCAAAGCTGCAGGAGCGGTTCTGTTAAGGTTCTATGCACCGTACAGTACACATACAATTCTGTAGCAGGACAGACTCAATTGAAATGGCTACCACTTATGACTCCTTGCTCCACGGAGGCCCTAGGCTACGGAGCAAGTAACAGTCCAGATTGTGCAGGCTATGGGGCAATGCTGAAGGAGCGTCACAATCCCCTAGCTAAAATACACAGGGGCGATAGGACTAAGCGAGGTATATGCACATAACGATACACTGCAAAGTTCCCCATGGTTTTAATTATGCCTTTTCTTTGAACACAGTATTTTCGACTGCCTCGCCCTACACCCATCCCACTTTCCCCTTCCCCCCTGGGAGCCTGCAATGTACATGCAGTAGACAGGGAGGGAGTTCCGATCAGGTTACAAGACGTGCAACAGTATACTACTGTACAGTATGTAGGAAAATCCCCCGCCCACTCTGATTTATGTGAAACCTGTGTGCACCCTTCCATTGAATGTATAACAAAGAAAAAAAAAATAATAAAGTGAATGTTACAGGAACACATTAAAAAAAGGTTGGCACTTCCTTCCCATTGGTGTTGGTTTATGCCTTAGGGGACTCGGACGCAAATACTTGTATTTGAAAAGCACGTATTTTCCACTGCCTCTCCCTACCCCCATTGCCCTTCCCCCCTGGGAGCCTGCACAGGTCATGCAGTGGACAGGGAGGGAGTTCAGGTCAGGTACAATACACAAATGCCGACAATCTACAGTACTGTGTTGTTCAGTTAGTTGCGTCGGAATACACTAGTTTATACTCATTACCGCTGTGTATTTATATATAGCGGAATGAATCACTGCTGCTGATTTACTTTGATTTATATGAAACCTGTGTGCACCCTTTCATTGAATGTATAACAAAGAAAAACAATAATAAAGTGAATGTCACGGGAACATATAAAAAAAAAAGGTTGGCACTTTGGGACTCAAAGCTGGGACTCTCAGTGTGGGATGTAAGAGCCTTCATCGCTAGGTTGGTATGGAAGAGGAGACAATTAGCTACCAGAGGGTACCAACTCCAAGTTTCTGTGACCCCCACAAGGCTCATGGCAAGCGTCGGAACCCATGGTGGGTCTGAATTAACGGGCCCATTATAGTCTATGGGAAAATGGGTCCACTTTGCGTACTGATATCTCTGGTTCTGGGTGTCCCAGAGACTCGGGACTGGTACCATTTAAAAGAGGAGACTCTTGGCTTTCAGGGCAGACCAACTACTAGTTTATGTGACACTGGAAAGGGAAACAGTAAGCAACCGTATATCGGGTCCCCTCCAGTTGTCCGCCTAGCTTGCACAGGATGCAGGGTTTCTGGCTAGCTAGGAAATACTGTACAGAAATGCTAAGCATGGTAATTTGACATCCAGGAACATAGGGAGGAGTTTATCTCTCTCCATTATACTTAGAAAAATTACACTTGCCACTGTACGTTACAAGCTGTTCGTGCTAATTAGTACAATAGTAGAACATACTGTACAGAGATACTAAGTACAGTGATTTGGCATCCACAAACTTAGGGAGGAGCTTTAATCTCTCTCCATTGTAATCTTTCTAAGCATAATGGAGAGAGATAAAAGCTCCTCCCTAAATTCCTGGATGCCAAATTGCCATCCAGTGTATCGCTGTACTCTATGTTCTACTAGTGTACTAATTAGCACGAACAGCTTGTAACATACAGTGGCAAGTTTAATATTTCTATGTATAATGGAGAGAGATAAAAGCTCCCCAGTAAGTTCCTGGATGCCACATCACTGTAATTAGTATCTCTGTACAGTATTTTCTGTTAGAGTACTAATTAGCTGTTTGTGCTAATTAGTACCCTAATAGAACATACTGTACAGAGATACTAAGGACGGTGATTTGGTATCCAGGAACTTACTGAGGAGCTTTTATCTCTCTCCATTATACATAGAAAGATTAATCTTGCCACTGTACGTTACAAGCTGTTCGTGCTAATTAGTACACTAGTAGAACATACTGTACAGAGATACTACATACAGTGATTTGGCATCCAGGAACCTTAGGGAGGAGCTTTTATCTCTCTCCATTATGCTTAGAAAGATTACAATGGAGAGAGATTAAAGCTCCTCCCTAAGTTCGTGGATGCCAAATCACTGTACTTAGTATCTCTGTACAGTATGTTCTACTAGTGTACTAATTAGCACGAACAGCTTGTAACGTACAGTGGCAAGTTTAATCTTTCTATGTATAATATAGAGAGATAAAAGCTCCTCCCTAGGTTCCTGGTTGCCAAATCACCGTCCTTAGTATCTCTGTATAGTATTTTCTATTAGGGTACTAATTAGCACGAACAGCTAATTAGTACCCTAATAGAAAATACTGTACAGAGATACTAAGTATAGTGATGTGGCATCCAGGAACTTACTGAGGAGCTATTATCTCTCTCCATTATACATAGAAAGATTAATCTTGCCACTGTAGGTTACAAGCTGTTCGTGCTATTTAGTACACTAGTAGAACATAGAGTACAGCGATACTCTGGACAGCAATTTGGCATCCAGGAATTTAGGGAGGAGCTTTTATCTCTCTCCATTATACTTAGATAGATTACAATGGAGAGATTAAAGCTCCTCCCTAAATTCGTGGATGCCAAATCACTGTACTTAGTATCTCTGTACAGTATGTTCTACTAGTGTACTAATTAGCACGAACAGCTTGTAACGTACAGTGGCAATTTTAATCTTTCTATGTATAATATAGAGAGATAAAAGCTCCTCCCTAAGTTCCTGGTTGCCAAATCACCATCCTTAGTATCTTTGCATAGTATTTTCTATTAGGGTACTAATTAGCACGAACAGCTTGTAATGTACAGTGGCAATTTTAATCTTACTATGTATAATATAGAGAGATAAAAGCTCCTCCCTAAGTTCCTGGTTGCCAAATCACCATCCTTAGTATCTCTGCATAGTATTTTCTATTAGGGTACTAATTAGCACAAACAGCTAATTGGTACCCTAATAGAACATACTGTACAGAGATACTAAGTACAGTGATGTGGCATCAAGGAACTTACTGAGGAGCTTTTATCTCTCTCCATTATACATAGAAAGATTAATCTTGCCACTGTACATTACAAGCTGTTCGTGCTAATTAGTACACTAGTAGAACATACTGTACAGAGATACTACATACAGTGATTTGGCATCCAGGAACCTTAGGGAGGAGCTTTTATCTCTCTCCATTATGCTTAGAAAGATTACAATGGAGAGAGAATAAAGCTCCTCCCTAAGTTCGTGGATGCCAAATCACTGTACTTAGTATCTCTGTACAGTATGTTCTACTAGTGTACTAATTAGCACGAACAGCTTGTAACGTACAGTGGCATGTTTAATCTTTCTATGTATAATATAGAGAGATAAAAGCTCCTCCCTAGGTTCCTGGTTGCCAAATCACCGTCCTTAGTATCTCTGTATAGTATTTTCTATTAGGGTACTAATTAGCACGAACAGCTAATTAGTACCCTAATAGAAAATACTGTACAGAGATACTAAGTATAGTGATGTGGCATCCAGGAACTTACTGAGGAGCTATTATCTCTCTCCATTATACATAGAAAGATTAATCTTGCCACTGTAGGTTACAAGCTGTTCGTGCTATTTAGTACACTAGTAGAACATAGAGTACAGCGATACTCTGGACAGCAATTTGGCATCCAGGAATTTAGGGAGGAGCTTTTATCTCTCTCCATTATACTTGGATAGATTACAATGGAGAGATTAAAGCTCCTCCCTAAATTCGTGGATGCCAAATCACTGTACTTAGTATCTCTGTACAGTATGTTCTACTAGTGTACTAATTAGCACGAACAGCTTGTAACGTACAGTGGCAAGTTTAATCTTTCTATGTATAATATAGAGAGATAAAAGCTTCTCCCTAGGTTCCTGGTTGCCAAATCACCGTCCTTAGTATCTCTGTATAGTATTTTCTATTAGGGTACTAATTAGCACGAACAGCTAATTAGTACCCTAATAGATAATACTGTACAGAGATACTAAGTATAGTGATGTGGCATCCAGGAACTTACTGAGGAGCTTTTATCTCTCTCCATTATACATAGAAAGATTAATCTTGCCACTGTACGTTACAAGCTGTTCGTGCTATTTAGTACACTAGTAGAACATAGAGTACAGCGATACTCTGGACAGCAATTTGGCATCCAGGAATTTAGGGAGGAGCTTTTATCTCTCTCCATTATACTTAGATAGATTACAATGGAGAGATTAAAGCTCCTCCCTAAGTTTGTGGATGCCAAATCACTGTACTTAGTATCTCTGTACAGTATGTTCTACTAGTGTACTAATTAGCACGAACAGCTTGTAACGTACAGTGGCAATTTTAATCTTTCTATGTATAATATAGAGAGATAAAAGCTCCTCCCTAAGTTCCTGGTTGCCAAATCACCATCCTTAGTATCTTTGCATAGTATTTTCTATTAGGGTACTAATTAGCACGAACAGCTTGTAACGTACAGTGGCAATTTTAATCTTACTATGTATAATATAGAGAGATAAAAGCTCCTCCTTAAGTTCCTGGTTGCCAAATCGCCATCCTTAGTATCTCTGCATAGTATTTTCTATTAGGGTACTAATTAGCACAAACAGCTAATTGGTACCCTAATAGAACATACTGTACAGAGATACTAAGTACAGTGATGTGGCATCAAGGAACTTACTGATGAGCTTTTATCTCTCTCCATTATACATAGAAAGATTAATCTTGCCACTGTACGTTACAAGCTGTTCGTGCTAATTAGTACACTAGTAGAACATACTGTACAGAGATACTACATACAGTGATTTGGCATCCACGAATTTAGGGAGGAGCTTTTATCTCTCTCCATTATGCTTAGAAAGATTACAATGGAGAGAGAATAAAGCTCCTCCCTAAGTTCGTGGATGCCAAATCACTGTACTTAGTATCTCTGTACAGTATGTTCTACTAGTGTACTAATTAGCACGAACAGCTTGTAACGTACAGTGGCATGTTTAATCTTTCTATGTATAATATAGAGAGATAAAAGCTCCTCCCTAGGTTCCTGGTTGCCAAATCACCGTCCTTAGTATCTCTGTATAGTATTTTCTATTAGGGTACTAATTAGCACGAACAGCTAATTAGTACCCTAATAGAAAATACTGTACAGAGATACTAAGTATAGTGATGTGGCATCCAGGAACTTACTGAGGAGCTATTATCTCTCTCCATTATACATAGAAAGATTAATCTTGCCACTGTAGGTTACAAGCTGTTCGTGCTATTTAGTACACTAGTAGAACATAGAGTACAGCGATACTCTAGACAGCAATTTGGCATCCAGGAACCTTAGGGAGGAGCTTTTATCTCTCTCCATTATGCTTAGAAAGATTACAATGGAGAGAGATTAAAGCTCCTCCCTAAGTTCGTGGATGCCAAAAACCTGTACTTAGTATCTCTGTACAGTATGTTCTACTAGTGTACTAATTAGCACGAACAGCTTGTAACGTACAGTGGCAAGTTTAATCTTTCTATGTATAATATAGAGAGATAAAAGCTCCTCCCTAGGTTCCTGGTTGCCAAATCACCGTCCTTAGTATCTCTGTATAGTATTTTCTATTAGGGTACTAATTAGCACGAACAGCTAATTAGTACCCTAATAGAAAATACTGTACAGAGATACTAAGTATAGTGATGTGGCATCCAGGAACTTACTGAGGAGCTATTATCTCTCTCCATTATACATAGAAAGATTAATCTTGCCACTGTAGGTTACAAGCTGTTCGTGCTATTTAGTACACTAGTAGAACATAGAGTACAGCGATACTCTGGACAGCAATTTGGCATCCAGGAATTTAGGGAGGAGCTTTTATCTCTCTCCATTATACTTAGAAAGATTACAATGGAGAGAGATAAAAGCTCCTCCCTAAGTTCGTGGATGCCAAATCACTGTCCTTAGTATCTCTGTACAGTATGTTCTTCTAGTGTACTAATTAGCACAAACAGCTTGTAACGTACAGTGGCAAGTGTAATGTTTCTAAGTATAATGGAGTGAGATAAAAACTCCTCCCTATGTTCCTGGATGTCAAATTACCATGCTTAGCATTTCTGTACAGTATTTCCTATCTAGCCAGAAACCCTGTATCCTGTGCAAGCTAGGCGGACAACTGGAGGGGACCCGAAACACGGTTGCTTCCCGTTTCCTTTTCCAGTGTCACATAAACTAGTGGTTGATCTGCCCCGAAAGCCAAGAGTCTCCTCTTTTGTATGGTACCAGTCCTGAGTCTCTGGGACACCCAGAACCAGAGATATCAGTACGCAAAGTGGACCCATTTTCCCATAGACTATAATGGGACCGTTAATTCAGACCCACCATAGGTTCCGACGCTTGCCATGAGCCTTGTGGGGGTCACAGAAACTTGGGGTTGGTACCCTCCGGTAGCTAATTGTCTCCCCTTCCATACCAACCTAGTGATGAAGGCTCCCACCTCCCATGCTGAGAGTCACAAAGTGCCAACCTTTTTTTTTTCTATGTTCCCGTGACATTCACTTTATTATTTTTTTTCTTTGTTGTACATTCAATGAAAGGGTGCACACAGGTTTCACATAAATCAAAGTAAATCTGCAGCAGCAATTCATTCCGCTATATACAAATACACAGCGGTAATGAGTATAAATTAGTGTATTCCAACGCAACTAACTGAGCAACACAGTACTGTAGATCGTCAGCATTTGTGTATTGTACCTGATCTGAACTCCCTCCCTGTCCACTGCATGACCTGTGCAGGCTCCCAGGGGGGAAGGGCGATGGGGGTAGGGAGAGGCGGTGGAAAACACTGTGCTTTTGAAATACAAGTATTAACGTCCGAGTCCCCTAAGGCATAAACCAACACCAATGGGAAGGAAGTGCCAACCTTTTTTTAATGTGTTCCTGTAACATTCACTTTATTATTATTATTATTTTTCTTTGTTATACATTCAATGGAAGGGTGCACACAGGTTTCACATAAATCAGAGTGGCGGTGGATTTTCCTACATACAGTAGTATACTGTTGCACATGTCTTGTAACCTGATCGGAACTCCCTCCCTGTCTACTGCATGTACTTTGCAGGCTCCCAGGGGGGGAAGAGGAAAGTGGGATGGGGGTAGGGTGAGGCAGTGGAAAATACCGTGTTCAAAGAAAAGGCATAATCAAAACCATGGGGAACTTTGCGGTGTATCGTTATGCGCAAAGACCTCACTTATCCCTATCACCCCTGTGTATTTTAGCTAGGGGATTCTGACGCTCCTTCAGCATTGCCCCGTGACCTACCAAATCTGTGCTGTTACTTGCTCCATAGCCGAGGGCCTCCATTGGGCGAGGAGACACAGGCGGTAGCCATTTCAATTGAGTCTGCCCTGCTATAGAATTGTATGTATACCATATGGTGCATAGACCCTAAACAGTACAACTGCTCCTGCAGCTTTGCCCTAGTTTACATGAATAACTCCCTCCCTGTCTACTGCATGACCTGTGCAGGATCCCAGGGGGGAAGGGCGATGGGCAAGCGGGAGGCGGTGGAAAATACTGTGCTTTTGAAATGCAAGTACTGTATGAGTCTGAGTCCCCAGTAGCCTCCTGCTAGCCTATTGCCCTTCCCCCCTGGGAGCCTGCACAGATCATGCAGTAGACAGGGAGGGAATTCAGGTCATGTGCAATACACAAACGCCGAATATCTACTGTATAGTACTGTTTTGCTCACAGTAGCGTCAGAATACACTCATTTCTACTCATTCCCGCTGTTTAGTTGCATTTAGCGTAAAGAATCGCTCCTGCAGATGTACTCTGATTTATATGTAACTTGTGTGCACCTTTCCATTGACTGTCTTACAATGTAGATAAAATAATACAGTGTATTATTACAATAAAAAAAAAAAAAAGAAGGCACATCATGTCTCGAACCCTGGACCCCCAGCGTGGGAGGTGGGAGCCTTCACCCCTAGCCCACGACGCCTCATGAGAGACTCCCAATTTCATGTGTGAAAGTACTGCAAACAGCGCCCGACCCCCACCCCATTGGTGTTGGTTTATGCCTTAGAGGACTCGGACGCTCGCATTTGTAAAGCACGGTATTTTCCACCGCCTCCTGCTAGCCTATTGCCCTTCCCCCCTGGGAGCCTGCACAGATCATGCAGTAGACAGGGAGGGAATTCAGGTCATGTGCAATACACAAACGCAGAATATCTACTGTATAGTACTGTTTTGCTCACTTAGTAGCGTCAGAATACACTCATTTCTACTCATTGCCGTTGTGCAGTTGCATTTAGCGTAAAGAATCGCTCCTGCAGATGTACTTTGATTTATGTGAAACCTGTGTGCATCCTTCCATTGGATGTATTAGAGAGAAAAAAAATTTTTTTTAAATGAATGTCACGGGAACACATAAAAAAAATGGTTGGCATTTCCTTCCCATTGGTGTTGGTTTACAGTATGCCGTAGTGGACTCGGACGCTCATGTAATTGCATTTCAAATGCACAGTACAGTATTTCCCATCGTCTCCCCCTACCCCCATCGCCCTTCCCCCCTGGGAGCCTGCACAGGGAGGGAATTCAGGTCATGTGCAATACACAAACGCTGAAGATCTACAGTACTGTTTTGCTCAGTTAGTAGCGTCAGAATACCCTCATTTCATTCCCGCTGTTTAGTTGCATTTAGCGTAAAGAATCGCTCCTGCAGATGTACTCTGATTTATATGTAGCTTGTGTGCACCTTTCCATTGACTGTCTTACAATGTAGATAAAATAATACAGTGTATTATTACAATAAAAAAAAAAAAAGAAGGCACATCACGTCTCGAACCCAGGACCCCCAGCGTGGGAGGTGGGAGCCTTCACCCCTAGCCCACGACGCCTCATGAGAGACTCCCAATTTCATGTGTGAAAGTACTGCAAACAGCGCCCGGCCCCCACCCCATTGGTGTTGGTTTATGCCTTAGAGGACTCGTACGCTCGCATTTGTAAAGCACGGTATTTTCCACCGCCTCCTGCTAGCTACTGTAGCCCTCCATTCCCAGACGCTCATGTATTTTAAAAGCACGGTGTTTATACATTGTCCTGTACAGTCTTCCTTTTACACAATTACTGTAGTTGCGTCTCCATACACATACAGTACTCCATACTTTTTCCACCGCCTCCCGTTACGCCTACAGTATTGCCAGAGCTGTAGATCAATCCGCCGCTATACTGTACGATCGAAAGTACTGGATTAGTGGAGCATTAGCCACACAGTGGTGGAGATGTGTAATGCATGATGAGTATCTAGATCGCCTCAACGCGCCTACCTGTGATTAAACTCAGCTATCGCCTTAGCGTGACTAAACGCCCGTCTCGGCGGAGAAACAGTCAAGATAAAGGTGGCTACATCTGTACCTATTTCTTTTGTGCAGTCAGAATGTGCTGGTCCCTGTTTAAAAGCTTGAGAGGCAGTGGGTGGGGTGCTAGTCCAGAGATGAGGGCTGTCCCAATCCCTCAGGTGTGTATACACACACACATAATATAGACTATATAGAAACGGGGCCTGGACTGCACACCCTAGCTTATTATAATGGGATGTGCTACCTTGCTGGGACTAAGTACTGTAATACTACAACATAGGAACAAAGGGTGCAGGTGCACCATACACCATTAAAATTATTATAACCATAATATAATATTTGAGGTTCCTGGCATATATTGGCCAGTATATGAGCCTGCCCACCAGCTTCACGGTGACCTCATCGGACAGGTCTCTAACACTATAGGGGTTCACCTCCGGGACGCAGAGCACCCCCAGACCACCCCAGCCAAACCACCCCAGGGCATCACACAGAAAAAGGATAGGAGTGAAAGATCAGTATTAAGCAAATGAAAGAGGCTGCTGAATGTAAAAGAAAAGAAGAGGACAGCAGTAAAGTGTCAGAGTGTTAGAATGTGAAGTTTAGCTGAGCAGTGTTATAAGTGTAAAAAATATGTGAAAAAAGCTACATAAATATAAAACAAACACAATGTGAAATAAGTGTTAAAAGTAAATGTAAGGTGGTGATGCCCCAAGGTGGCCCAGCCAGAGCAATATAGGGAGCCCCACACCCCAAAAGCTCACTCCCAAACTGACTTTGTATATAATTAAAAGGATCATACCTATGTCTTTTGTGCAGTCAGAATGTGCTGGTTCCCTGTTTAAAAGCCTATATAGAATGATTAGGTACAATTAAAACAAATATGTGAAATCATAATCCTTTATAATTATGCTCATAGACCAGTGGTTTCCAAACTTTTTTGAATCACGGCGCCCTAGAATATCAGAATTTTTTTCACGGCACCCCTAGGCCAAAAATTTCTTATTGAGAAATGTAGAAAGAAATATTACATTAAGTAGATTGCGTTTATATGTCATCCTTAGGGTCAGTTGTGTGGTGAGGGACAAGATTTGCTTCTGTTTGGCCACATATTTTATGACTGGCAGCCACCAGCACTGGTTTTGCCTATTATATTGACCATGAATAAATTTAAATGGTCCTGGTCCACCAATCCAGGGCACCCCTGCAAGTGTCCCGAGGCACCCCAGGGAGCCACGGCACACAGTTTGGGAACCTCTGTCATAGACCCTCTGTGATTGTGGTTTTTAGTGATATATATACTGTTTATTCACAGACCTTCTGTGGTTGTGTTTTTTGTTTTTTATTTGATATGTGTATGATGTGCATTGTCTTCTTGTTTTCCTTTTTGTGATATATCTCTATCAACATCTATCTTTTTAAAGCATACTTAATAAAACTATATTTTAACCTTATCAACTAATTCAATTTACTTTTTTACACAAGAGTGCGCCCATACGAGTCTTCTTTTCTTTACCCGTTGTTCTTTATGGGTTTGAAAAATGACAGTTAGGAGCTGGCTGATTGGTATTTAATAACAGTAAAATGTATAACTTTTTAAGGCATAGGGCCTTATACAGCTTCAGTTGCAAAATTGCAATATCGCAAATCGGGTGATTATTGGCAGACTGCACATGAGCATGTAAGAGGAGAGAGAAATAAAAGGATCTGTTTTATGGTGCACAAAGATTTAAAATCTAACTTTTAATTCATACTTTAAGAAAATAATGACGTTTTATCTCATGTCTTGCAAATTAACTTATGCGAAGTATTAAAAAACATGTATAAATTTATGTGACAACATGACAACATTGTGAATTACATGAAAGAAAAAAGAAAAAGAATAAACATAAATATTTAAAATGACAGAGCGTCTTTTTAGTGTCTGTTCTATATAATTAATGTCTTTGTAGAAATCCCTGGTATCACGTATCCACCTTAAATTAATATTGTGGATACATTAAAGTGTGACAAATTGTCACTATTGTGCTCTTATAGACGAAGCAAATGCGAAACGTACGTAGGATCTGAGCGTCCTATGTGCCTGTTTCTCGTGTCTTATTGATTGTATAACCCATCATTTGTGCTCACTATTTAATAGGGATACCAATAACCTTTGTATTATTTCTAAATGATCTATTGGCAGAGCGGGATGACGAGACCCTAAAATAGGGGCAATCACTACCGTCATTGTAGTAATTCTAGACATATCCAATATACCTCTGGTACAGGAATATCTATATCCATTTATTTAAAATAAGAATATTCACCAGATACGTATAATGGTATACATGTAGATGTCTAAGTAACAGGATAGCTGATCATACGACGAGACCCTGGATAAGGGATCTCTTCTGCTATTACCGCATTAGCCAGGAAAACGTTCTACACACTATATTTGTGACCAATCATATACTTACCCTATACAGCGGGGAACGTTTGGACACATAGTGCCTGCTTAGATGTTTAATACACTATAACAATAGACCCTGCAATCAGATTCCATACAGTGCATTCATATATTCAATATAATACAGCACGAGATCCTATAATTAGACCACTCACAGTGCCTGTCAGATGTTCAATACAGCACAACACGAGACCCTATAATCAGATCCTTTACGGTGCCTGCAACACGTTCAATACAGCACAATACGAGACCCTGTGATCAGATCTTGTATAATGCCCAGTGGATTTTTAATACGGCATAATATGAGACCCTGTAATCAGATCCTGAACAGTGTTGGTTAGATGTTAACTACAGCACTACACGAGACCCTGTAATCAGATCTTATACAGGGGACAATGAATGCCATTGCTGCAACAATAGGAGACACACTGTATACGCACCCTATCAATCTACAAAAGTGTCTGTGGATTAACCTCATACTAATAATCTGTATATTAATTCTATGTGATAGACGCACACGCAACACATTATATACTGTAAGTGTGCAATAATAAATGCATTTTTTTGTGCACTCACTTTGTGTGATAAATGCACGATGGAATTTGCTGTACCAGATGAGTATGAAGTAACCAAATCCTTGCTATGCGCATAGACATATAACACTGTCCAGTATATTGGACAATGGGGGTAATTCCAAGTTGATCGCAGCAGGAAATTTTTTAGCAGTTGGACAAAACCATGGGCACTGCAGGGGAGGCAGATATAACGTGCAGAGAGAGTTAGATTTGGGTGGGTTATTTTATTTCTGTGCAGGGTAAATACTGGCTGCTTTATTTTTACACTGCAAATTAGATTTGAGATTGAACACACCACACCCAAATCTAACTCTCTCTGCACATGTTATATCTGCCTCCCCTGCAGTGCACATGGTTTTGCCCAATTGCTAACAGCATTCCTGCTGCGATCAACTTAGAATTACCCCCAATGTGTAATGAGGTACCGCACAAAGGATCTGTAGTGACATAGCACATGGGGACAAAGATAGATGTGGTCTCAAGATTCCGTATTGTTTAAACTAATTTTGGGTGCTTATCACGTACATCTCCCATACAGTAGATCACAGGGTGAAATATATTGCTTCACATTGCTTAATAGCATCTCCGATCCAGGGGAAGTACCTGCTATCTCGTGCTATCCTATGTGCTTCACAGTGTGAGTAGCAATTATTGTGCTATCATTGCCAATTTAAGTTCAGTACCATATATACTGAAAATCTTTTGTTAATATCAGATGGTATAAGACTCAACATATTATTATCTGATGGGTTCAGGAATATATATGCAAATGACCATACTATAAAGGGTACCATGATGCTGTGAGATCACGGCTTATAATTGAAATTTGAACGTATGTTACAGGTATCAGATACAGTCAGTGTCGGACTGGGGCATGAAGAGCCCACCGGGGAATGCAGTGGTAGGGGCCCATGTTTAGGGGTGTGGTCAGTCTCCAGAGGTGGTGTGGCCAGCTGCTACATTGGTTTGCCTAACCATTAGTGAGTGCATGGGCTGGGCCCCTTGACAAATATATAAATACTGCTAGTACGTGCATGATAATGTACAAGATAAATATTGGCAATGCACTGTAGAGAATACATCATTGTCCTGTGCAGTATAAGGTAACATATGTATAATGTATAATTCAAGAACACAGTCTGGAACCTGATCACTAGAGGAGAAGGAGGGGCCCCAGGCAGTGGGGCCCACCGGTGGTTTCCCCTGTACCCCTGTGGGCCAGTCCGATCCTGGATACAGTATATATACATTTCTTGTTAAGCAATTACTGTCTGGATGGGCGGATAGAACAATGGTGATACACTAAATTGAATACATTCATGATGACAAGGTAAATGCACAAAACATATGATATCCAATTTGGGATTCCAAGCGTAAT
This sequence comes from Pseudophryne corroboree, assembly GCF_028390025.1. NCBI lineage: Eukaryota > Metazoa > Chordata > Amphibia > Anura > Myobatrachidae > Pseudophryne > Pseudophryne corroboree. The sequence goes on along the minus strand of NC_086448.1, from coordinate 183,151,805 downwards.
AAAAACAAAGGAGAAAACATCAAAAAGGGAGGGAGAGAATCTATATTATTAATGATAGTTTTTAATAACTACCCATTTGGGTCTGACACACTGGCGTTTCTATAATGGGTGCAGTGTGGGCGGTGCACATGGGCCCCTGAGTCCAGAGGGGGGGCCCCACCGCACACACTGCACCCATTTTTTAAATACTCACCCCTCCGAAGTCCAGCGCCGGCATCCGCCCACAGCGCTATTAGAGCACAGTGAAAATGGCTCAGCGGCCATTTTAAGGAAGTTCTGCGCATGTGCAGTAGAGAAATCTCAGGGAAAATGGCCACCACACCATTTTCCCGGAGATCTGCACATGCGCAGTAGAGTCTGAGCCCTCTAGGGCTCAGACGCTACAGCACTCCGGGTAGAGAGGAGGGGGCCCCGAATGGAGGAGGCTGAACACGGGCCTCCTCCTCTCTTAAAACGCCCCTGGTCTGACACTAATAGGTGAGAGACCTTAAGACACTAAACTAAATGAACAAGGGTCATTCCACCCTGTGGATCACTATCTGGGTCGGACACTATTAAGTGAGAGACCCATGGGTGACATTGATATCCTGTTCACTAGAAGAATATGTCTACAAATCCATAATAACACCTGACACTATATGTGAGAGGTGAATAGGCTTCATACTGTACCTGACACTATATGTGAGAGGTAATCTTACCTTTGCACCTGACACTATGGGGGTCATTCCGAGTTGATCGCTAGCTGCTTTCGTTCGCTGTGCAGCGATCAGGCAAAAAAATTGCACTTCTGCGCATGCGTATGTGGGGCAATGCGCACGCGCGTCGTACTATTACAACGAACGTTATAGTTTCACACAAGGTCTAGTGAAGCTTTTCAGTAGCAGTGCTGGCCGCAGAGTGATTGACAGGAAGAGGGCGTTTCTGGGTGTCAACTGACCGTTTTCAGGGAGTGTTTGAAAAAATGTAGGCGTGCCAGGAAAAACGCTGGAAAAACAGGAACTGAATAGTCTGAAGTGATCGCAAGTGCTGAGTAGGTCTGAAGCTACTCTGAAACTACACAAAATAATTTTGTAGCCGCTCTGCAATCCTTTCGTTCGCACTTCTGCTAAGCTAAAATACACTCCCAGTGGGAGGCGCCATAGCGTTTGCACGGCTGCTAAAAACTGCTAGCGAGCGAACAACTCGAAATGACCACCAATATGTGAGAGGTAACTTGGATAATATTTATATAAAAAACGCTCCCTTTATAGGATCCGGTGTTTTCATCACATACTATATAATGTGCTGATAACATACCCGCCACCGTGAATACAATTAAGAAGACAGGAATTACTATAGATGCTAATAATAGCCACCTGCTAAATGGATCTTTTGGTCTAAAAATGTTTTGTAATTTCCACTATTTCCCCGACACATGACAGTAGAATCAGCTGGAGCATGTGTTCAATATTGCTACATAAATGATTACTGTGTCACATAATTCTAAATAATGTTTTCTCCAGGCAATATGCCAAGATCTCTATAAGAGCACAATAGTGACAATTTGTCACACTTTAATGTATCCACAATATTAAATTAAAATGGATACGTGATACCAGGGATTTCTACAAAGACATTAATTATAGAGAACAGACACTAAAAAGACGCTCAGTGATTTTAAATATTTATGTTTATTCTTTTTCTTTTTTCTTTCTTGTAATTCAGTGTTGTCATGTTGTCACATAAACTTTATACATGTTTTTTAATACTTTGCATAACTCAATTTGCAAGACATGAGATTAAACATGTCATTATTTTCTTAAAGTATGAATTAAAAGTTAGATTTTAAATCTTTGTGCACCATAAAACAGATCCTTTTCTTTCTCTCTCCTCTTAAATATGTATAGCCATACGATCTGTGGTAGCACCCCCTGTATTTGTATGACCAATTGATACATTATTAATATTAGGGGTCAGGGCCGGAGCTTCCACTAGGCAGCTTTAGGCAGCTGCCTAGGGGCGCCGGGACCTGAAGGGGCGGCCTGTTACAGCTGCATGAAAAAGGTAGTGTGGTCTAACATCTCATAGCAGCCGCACTCCCCCTAGCACTCGTATCTACAATAGCCGCGACTGCCAAGCTCCTGTATTGCAGCATCCACCTCCACCCGGCGCAGGCAGTAATTTTTACAACTCCTGGAGTCCTGGCTGGGGGTGACATGCGGCGCTGCTCTTCATTGCAGACTCTTTCACAGACTACTCAGTCCCAACTCTGCATCGCAGCACGCAGGTAAGGTGGCTGCACAGTGCACCCTCTGCATTTAATAAGAAAAGAGGGGGAGAGCAGCAGTCGGGGGGGGGGGGGGGGGCGGAGAGGAGTAGCTGGCATGCACACAGATGGTGGAGGGGATAGAACAGCGGACATTTAAAAAAAGTGTGGTGGGGGGGGGGGGCAGCAGGAGCCCACACAGGCTGGGGAGATGGGGAGAAAGGAGCAGCCATACAACAGACAGGTTGGGGGAGAGCAACAGTATGCCTTTCTCCTGAAGGGCAGGTAGGGGGAAGGGGCAGTAGGCAGAAGTTTTGCCTAGGGTGCCGAGAGACCTTGCACCGGCCCTGTTAGGGGTACCTCTATATATGTATTTATGAGATAGACACGATCTTTCCAGTGCAACAGACACCCTTTCCCTGATTATCAAAACAGACTGCACATGCACGAAGGCTAAATTGTGATCGCAATATAATAACATGCATGACAGGTAGTGACAATTTGTGGTTGTTAAGATGGCATTTGTGGGGAGTGATTAGAAAAAAGCAGGTGGATTAAGGAGTGTATTTATTGCAATTGATTGTGACTAAAAACAAGGCGGCGGTGCAACTGCATTCTCATTATTCTGAGTAGCCCTGGGTCAACCGCAATTGTTGATGGCACTCGATTTCTGCATATGCATTGCAATTTTGCAATTACATCAGTGGGCATCTTTTACCTTTCTGGGTGGCTCTTCACATGCGATTTTTAGCAGAAGCAGGATTGAGAAAATCTAAATTTCTGTCTCAATAATGATCCAACCTGAATGAGGTCCTGGCCCAAAATACTTTTCCCTTGTTCCCACTCATCTACTGTATATTTCCAAAAACAACTCCCCCCCCCCCCCCCCCCCCCCCTCCCTCCTATCTCCTAGGATGATCCAGCAATTCGGGAACCAGAGGGTTAAACTGTAGCTGAAAACAACACATTGCATAATATTGGTCTTCTCATTCTGACTACACATTGCTTAATATTTAAATGGCAGTGGCGGACCGTGGTGATGCAGCTCTCTGTTCATGAGCACACAGCATAAAGGGGAACACTCATTCCAGCTGTCCCTGTTGTTCAAAAAATTATAATATAGTATCAGCATGCTGCGGTAGTGAAGTAAACCACCTTGCCGGAAGCTTGGTGAGCAAAGCGAGCCCACGAGAACATAAGTATCCACCATCAGTAGAAACGTATTACCAAACATAATACAAGATTTAACTACAAAATCTGAATAAACATGTCGACCATTGGTGTGTTGACCGTTATCATGTCGACATTTTGACCCTGTCAATCTTCTATACCTGTCGACCTTGCCCTCTGTCGACCATTTATCTCTCGTCCTTTTGTATCTGTTGACCTTTTGTACTGTCAACCATATGGTGTCGACCTATTGACTGTCTACCTAGATACTGTAGATCTTCTATTCCACACCCAGTAAAAAAATTACTTTAAATAACAAAAACAAGCAAAATATACAAACATATAACATTTAGTGAACACTATGATATAACACCAATGATAAATAAATGTTTATTTTCATTATAATATATCAATATTTGGATAATTTTAAAAACAGATATAATGCATAAAGATACATTCAATTTCTGTTGTTTTTAAGTATACAAAAAGTGCTAGCGCTACAGTGTATATATACAATAAAACACTTGTACAGTATACTGTATATGCAATCTTCACAAATAAATTCAAGTTCAACTAGTAGTTAAAATGATATATATATGTATGTGATTATACTTGTATCAGCAAGGATTAAGTCTATATTTAGAACTTGAAAGCAATGTTAAAATTTTATAGCCGTATGGAGCAGATGAAAAACTAAAAATCAAGAATTAGATTGTTTGCCAAATATTAAATTAACATATACATGAATAATATATTTTGTTGTAATGAAATATACAGTACTGTTCTGTTCTTGATCTTACAAAGAAACAATATAGCTATAACAGAACTTTTATTAATAAAGATAAAAATATTACTAAAAACACAATAAGTGATAATACATAAAGATAACGAATGCACTGTATTGTGCATTTTACAACCGAACATATTTATATCAGCAATGATCTAGTTCAACCTCTAATTAAGTTATTATCTTTGTCTACTTTGGGTAATGTGACAGGGCATATGTACGAGGGGTGTGCAATAAGTTTAAGAATGTATAAAAAGTATTATATTTACATTTACAAACAAAGTGAACATTCAATTGTTTCTAATAATTCACCAGCGGAGTCTATGCAATGTTGCATGCGCTCAAGCCACTTGGTGAAGCAGCTGGATCAGTCTTTTGCATGTTGGGTGAAGGTTTCCACTGCAGCTTCTGGTGACTCAAAACGAATCCCATGCATCTTTCGCTTCATTTGTAGGAACACGAAGACGTCCCACAAATCAAGCGCAAGATGCATGGGATTCATTTTGAGTCACCAGAAGCTGCATTGGAGACCTGGACTGTACCAACCTCCTGGATGCGTTCAAGGGCCAGAAAGTCCACCACTTTTCTGAACTTGTGGGCAGGTGCTTTGTTGTGAGGGAGTGCGAGTTCTTGGACAGCACCTTAAAATGGCTTCCAGCAGTTGTGGCAGGCATTGGTTGGCGTATCAATCTCCAGTGGTACTGCACTGCTGCACAAGTGGTATGGTAGTTACATGACCAGTTGTGGCTACAAAAACAGCCACCTGCTTGGCCATGCTACACTCAAGTCAGAACTTCTGTGGTGGCGTGCCTGTAACTCGGGTCCTCTGGGCCTACTGTTGCTTGGTCTCGGGGTCTCAACTGTAGGTGCAGGATTCATCACCCCTGATGATCATCCAGACAGAGTATGAGCAAATGCCATCAAAACTGACCAGCCTGTTGCGGCACAAAGTCACCCGATCCTCCATCTGCCAGTCAGCTGATTGGGCACCCAGCATGCAGAAATTTTGCTCAGGCCAAGATTTTTGTGGAGTTTCAGTCTCCTACTCTAACTGTGTCACGGTCACCGTGGCGTCTACCTCAACAATCACCCACGTAGCAACAATATTGTCCTTGGTGATGACAGACAGAAGTCGGCCGCAGCACTCCTCATCTTCCAGGGACCTCCTTTCATGCTGAAATTCTGCAAACCACTCAAAAACAGTGGTTTGGGACAGTGCTTCCTCCAAAATATGAGTTCACAGTCAAAAGTCTACTGCTGTTGCAGACCACTCATATAGTCATAGAGGGCCAGTGAATGAATGGGGCCAGTATTGCACTTTTAAGTTTTCCCCACCTCTCCTGCACTTGTTTCAAGTTCCGCCAATCTGCAAATGAATCGTTTAAACATCTCCCCATTTTTGCAAAGTCAGCCTTTCTAAAATCCAACACCTTTGTTTTTCTTAGTGATGTGCACCGGATATTTTTCGGGTTTTGTGTTTTGGTTTTGGATTCGGTTCCGCGGCCGTGTTTTGGATTCGGACGCGTTTTGGCAAAACCTCCCTGAAAATTTTTTGTCGGATTCGGGTGTTTTTTTACAAAAAAACCCTCAAAAACAGCTTAAATCATAGAATTTGGGGGTAATTTTGATCCCATAGTATTATTAACCTCAATAACCATAATTTCCACTCATTTCCAGTCTATTCTGAACACCTCACACCTCACAATATTATTTTTAGTCCTAAAATTTGCACCGAGGTCGCTGGATGGCTAAGCTAAGCGACCCAAGTGGCCGACACAAACACCTGGCCCATCTAGGAGTGGCACTGCAGTGTCAGACAGGATGGCAGATTTAAAAAATAGTTCCCAAACAGCACATGATGCAAAGAAAAAAAGAGGTGCACTGAGGTAGCTGTGTGACTAAGCTAAGTGACACAAGTGGCCGACACAAACACTTGGCCCATCTAGGAGTGGCACTGCAGTTTTCTAGCGAGAGGATGAGTGCTTCCATCCTCATGTGAATCTGATCCACTAGCCATGAACATAGACCAGGGCCTCAGCCGTTCCTTGCCACTCCGTGTCGTAAATGGCATATTGGCAAGTTTACACTTCTCATCAGACGCTTTTAATTTTGATTTTTAGGTCATTTTACTGAACTTTTGTAGTATACTTGACGACACAGAGGTAGAGCAGTGGACTACTGTACCGTACTGCTATATAAATACTGGTGGTCACAGCAACATTCTGCACTGTCCCCTCCTACTATATACTGCACACAACTAAAATGCAGCACAGGTATGGATGCATAGTATACTTGATGACACAGGGGTAGAGCAGTGGACTACTGTACAGTACTGCTATATATATACTGGTGGTCACAGCAACATTCTGCACTGTCCCCTCCTACTATATACTGCGCACAACTAAAATGCAGCACAGGTATGGATGCATAGTATACTTGACGACACAGAGATAGAGCAGTGGACTACTGTACCGTACTGCTATATATATACTGGTGGTCACAGCAACATTCTGCACTGTCCCCTCCTACTATATACTGCGCACAACTAAAATGCAGCACAGGTATGGATGCATAGTATACTTGATGACACAGAGGTAGAGCAGTGGACTACTGTACCATACTGCTATATATATACTGGTGGTCAGCAAAATTCTGCACTGTCCTCCTACTATATATACTGCGCACAACTAAAATGCAGCACAGGTATGGATGGATAGTATACTTGACGACACAGAGGTAGAGCAGTGGACTACTGTACTGTACTGCTATATATATAGCTGGTGGTCAGCAAAATTCTGCACTGTCCTCCTACTATATACTACAATGCAGCACAGATATGGAGCGTTTTTCAGGCAGAGAACATAGATATTTTCAGCACACTGAGCACATATATTTGCAAGCACACTGAGCACAGATATTTGCAGCACACTGAGCACAGATATTTGCAGCACACTGAACACAGAAACTGAGAGAATGCTGCACGTCCTCTCGCTATCATCTCCAATGCACAAGTGAAAATGGCGACGACGCGCGGCTCCTTATATAGAATACGAATCTCGCGAGAATCCGACAGCGGGATGATGACGTTCGGGCGCGCTCGGGTTAACCGAGCAAGGCGGAAAGATCCGAGGCTGCCTCGGAACCGTGTAAAATGGGTGAAGTTCGTGGGGGGTTCGGATCCCGAGGAACCGAACCCGCTCATCACTAGTTTTTCTGTGACAGGAGTTAGACGCTGTCTTTATACTAAACCATACCACTTAATGATCACTAAATCCTAGGTTCTTACCTATATATGTCTGATATCCTGTCACCATTTGTGAGTATTAAATCTAATATTGCATCTTTGCGAGTGGGATTCCTCACCAATTGCTTGAGGTGTGCTCCAAGTAAGGAATTTATAAATGTGTCACTTGTAGTTGAACTTGCAAAAGACCCCTCCTAATTTACATCAGGTAGATGAAAGTGTGCAATAAAAACACTTCTACGCAATACAATCCTATTTCATTTGCATTCGATAGGAGTAATGGTTGTTCAAAATATCTGTTGATGAGAAGGAGCAATGAGCTGTCAATTCACAATTGATAACAACTGACAATAATACTAAATGTCGACAGAAGCTTATTGGTTGCTGAGGGCAAGTACTCCACTTTATCTCTCTCTTAAAATTTTGATATCTCCCCTATATGTTAATTGACAAAAAGTTGGAATTATTTAAAAAGGAAGTCAATGAAAGAAAAAAATAAAAAAATACAGGCTAAAGAGATTATGAGAAAGGAAAGATGTACATATCATACAAAATAGTAAAGTAAACAACCCTAAGAAACACTACTAATCCCACACCAAAATGTAACTCTAGGGAACACTTCTACTCCCACACCAAATGTAACTCTAGGGAACATTACTACTCCCACACCAAATGTAACTCTAAGGGACATTACTACCCCCACACCAAATGTAACTCTAGGGGACATTACTACCCCCACACCAAATGTAACTCTAGGGGACATTACTACCCCCACACCAAATGTAACTCTAAGGAACATTACTACTCCCACACCAAATGCACTGGATACTATCTGTGGCAAAGATCTTTCTTTCAACTTCAAGGACAAAATTGATAAGGTCAGACATGAAATAGTATACTCTTCCTCAGCCAGCAACCTGTTCAATTATTTCCTTGAACCCTCTGGCACTTTCTCTACATATGATACAATAATAGATAGTATCTACTATCTTCTCATCTTTCTACTCTGTGGCCTTTCCTTTTGATCCCATACTCTCACAACTCAGGTGAGCCCTGTCTTCTGTGCTCCTCCCAGCCTTAACTAAAATCTGTATTCTCTCTCTTTATACTGCTATTCAAGCATGCAGTGATACCTTCTGTTCTGAAAAAAAAAATTCTGACCCAACAGAAAAGAATCACATGGCCATCTAGTCTGCCCTAAACACATTTACACGCAAACACACACACTAGGGTTATATTTTGTGGGGAACCAATTAACCTACCAGTTTATTTTTGGATTGTGGGATGAAACCAGAATACCCGGAGGAAACCCACACAAGAACAGCTCAACAATACAATACAAACAATGCAAACGCCACACAATTAGGGGCATAGGAATCGAACACATGACCTCAATGTTGTAATACAGTAATGCTATCCATTACACCAACCGTACTGCCCTAATTACCATCCCACCTCTCAACTCTCTTGCCTCTCCAAGCAGTTTGAGAGACTTGCCTACACCTGCCTTGCACTCTTGCTTCCCACAAGCTAATGGATCCACCAACTCTTCTTTTCTTGCTAACCCTTCATGGATACTGCACTGACTAAGGTGTCACCGCTAAATCTAGAGGCAATTAATCACTAATCCTAATCATTATTATGAATATGCTAGCACTGAGACACCCACTTTTAGCATCTCTGCGTGCTTTAACACCGGCGGTGAGTCTTGACATGCCACCATCGGTGCACCATCACTAGCACATTGACACTTGCACCTGCTCTATGGAAGGTGCAGTTTCTCTGCATGAGTATGGCCTCAAGGCAGTATCTCTGCATCTGGGAATGCAGCCGCTCTCACTAACACATCCGTAACGGGTGCTCTTCAGGTTGTGGGGGGCCGGCCTCCCGGCGACCACCATACCGGCGCCGGAATCCCGACCACCGGCATACCGACATCTTTTCTCCCTCTTGGGGGTCCACAACCCCCCTGGAGGGAGAATAGATACCACCGCGCCCGCAAGGGGCTCATTTGCGCTCGCCCAGCTGTCGGCATGACGGCGGTCAGGATTCTGGAGCCGGTATGCTGGTCACCGGGACCCCGACCGCCAGCAAACCATACTACACCCATCAGTGACACTTGTATAATATGCCCATGAGACTGAATTTTATTTTGCGTGCACTTCAGGTCACCTCCCAGTCACTGCCAGGAACACCCATCATTTTGCTACACCATTTCTGATACCATCAGCCCCAATCACAACAGCACCTTTGTGCGCACACTCTGTGAAATGCATGCGCCCTAGGGGATTTCTGAATTTTTCATTCCCAGTTCCAAATAATCGCTTAACGAGCATTGGTATTGCATGTGGTTTGTGTGCGGCTCAGAATCAGGCCCAATATTGGTAAACTAGTTACTAGCCCGTCAAAATGACAGAACAACATAACAGTAATGTCAGTGCTGGTGGCTTTGTGCAGCCGAACGGAGCAACCATTGAATTGCTCCTTCGGGCGCAATCCAGTGGTCGCTGGCATGCAAAACAATTGAATTCTCCCGCTAGAGGTGATGAGCAGCATTAGCCTTTTTTATATAGGATAATTCCTACAGAACAATAGGAGAACAGTTTATGGCTGGTTCCAGTGGCTTCTTGATAAGAATTGTGGTCATGACATCTCTCCTTACTCACTGTGCGGGAGTCAGAAGGCAGATCTCCACAGATTACATGGAAGGAGCCGGTACACCACTGGCAATAAAATCTCAGCGGGCACCCGGCAAATAGCAATCACAGTAACAACCGGTTCTACAACCAGGGCATTCTGCGCTTTGTGCGGCTGCACCGGCCTCACCACCCCAGTTACAGCCCTGATTTTATGAACGCCACAGTTCTACAGATCCCTTTTCCATTGTCCCAATTTTCACAAATGTCCCCATTCTTCATGGTAAATAATATATGTAGTGGGCTATGTTAGAGGAATATTAGAACAAACAAAATAACTACTCTACTATCTCATTATAATCTGTGCATTGTGAGCACTGTGTCTGTGAAATCAACAGGTCATATTTTGTATTACAATGACAAAGGGAACTGAAAGGCACTTTTACATAATTTGATAGCATACAAACATAAAGATAAATGCAATTATCAATGTAGAATAGCCTATGCTAATATTATTTGATGAATATTTATAGAACACTACTCTTTTGGAATTTGAATAAAAACTGATTACATTTTAGTAATTGCTGCCAAGTGCAATCAAGGAAAGTTTCAGCATTTGGAGATGGCGATTGTAATATTTTGTTCAGTGCTTACAATGAAACTACCTCCCACCTGTGTGAGTAACCTGGCAGTAACGCTGCACTTTGGCTGACTCAGAGATCAGCCGTTGATTATATTTAAAGCACAGGCGTAATTTTACTTGATTTGCTTAATTTGCCATGTTAATAGTACTAGATAAACAAACATTGTGCCAGTTTTATTTAATCACTGTGAGTGTCTAGCTGTATAATAATTTTGGTAATTAAGTTCTGGCTGGTTTCGATTGGGAGGTATTTCGTTATCAAAGCATACTTTTGCTTGGGAGGGAAACTCAGAATGTGCATAATTTTTTTTCCCTCAACACTAATGGAATGCATTGGAAAGCGGAGGGCAAACTTGGCAGGAGCTCAGCATGATACATTCATATGATTTGTTGAATTCACCCATAGACTATAAAGCAGTGGTCTAATTAGTTACTTGAGAATCTCGTTTTCCCATGACTACGTGAAATGAGCAATGTTGAAATATGGCAGAAACTGCAAAACATTCTAAAAGAAATTGATTTATCCTTTGTTTTTTAACATAGCTATATAAATATTCTAATGTTAAGCCAATCATGGTGCAAGCGAGGTGTACTTTAGTAACTTACGGTTAATTATTTTATTATTTACATATTGTATATATATATATTGTTAGGATCTCCTGCTCTGTGCTGCCACGTCGCCATGGCAACCAGGAGGCAAGTGTTAGCGAAGTAACCTGAGCGCAGCTGATACTCCGGTCCGGGTTTTTACTGTGTAGTGGTTACAGGCTCTGTGCACGGCAGGGAATCCGGCGCTGGTTTTGTGCTCACAGTCTGTGAGGTCTGAGAGGGGCGTGGACAGCACCTGCTATATAAACCATCCTCTCAGGCTAGGCAAATGCTGCTGAATCTTTGTTTGTTAGTCAGTTCCAGAGAGTTAGCTAGTACTGTGTGACTTTGTATTTACTTGTTGCTTACTGCGAATAGGCCTTGGGATTCGGTACTTCATTCTGCCAATCCGGACCTAGCAGTAAGACTGGAGTCAGTTGTTTGACCTGCTGGGGTTCTTTTGCTATTCTGTGAACCCAGCGGGTTTGCGGCTGTACTCTCAGACCTGCTTGCTTAATCCTCCCTCACTGTGCAGGGCGTCCAGGTGTCAGTTTAGTGGCAGTAAGCTGAACCTGTGCCCTGCAAGTGGGGGGTTAGGATTGTGGATACTCTCCTTGTGTCTATATTTCTATCTCTGACCAAGGAGTTTATTCCCACACCCGTTGGTAACCCTTTGGGGTTTTTTCTGTTGCTCTTAGCAACATCATTTCAGGTGCTCCACATGTTAAATCACTACACATCGCTTCATTATCCGCTCTATTCCATCTGAGCATTCCTGACACTAGGGAGACACCCAATTCCTGAGCCTTTGGGCTTCTCCGTTCACTTTGTGTTTATTAGTTATTCCATCACCTCCTGTGTATGTTATGTTATACTGTCTGTGAGTTCGTTTGCTTCGCTTCCCTCTCTGTTCATACACCGGTATACTCCTGTTAGCACTGGTGTGCATAACATATTCAGCAACCTTACTCCTGTTGAAATTTTGTGGGAATATGGAGCATACCCCTCCAAATACTTTGCAACAGGTGGTCGATCAGGTGCAGGTCCTGACTCGACAATTTAATGAGATGTCCATTAAAATGAACACCCCGCAGGCCGCTAGCGGAGCTCCTGCAGCAGCAGCGGCAAGTTCAGGGGTTAAGGAGCCGAAAGTAAATCTCCCGGATCGTTTTTCTGGAGATCGCTCGCAGTTCTTTTGTTTCAAGGAGAGCTGTAAGCTATATTTCAGGCTTAGGCACCAGTCTTCTGGGTCGGAGATTCAGCGGGTGGGCATGGTGATTTCCTTGCTACAAGGAGACCCACAGGTCTGGGCATATGGGTTACAGCCTGACTGTCCGTCGCTTAAAAGTGTTGATGCTTTTTTTACGGCACTGGGCATTTTGTATGATGACCCTGACAAGATGGCTTCAGCTGAGGCTCAGATTACGGTTCTTAAGCAAGGGCGACGGCAAGCTGAGGTTTATAGTACGGAGTTTCGGAGGTTGGCTCATGATACCCAGTGGAATGACCCAGCCCTGAGAAACCAGTACCGAAGGGGCCTTTCTGACCAGATAAAGGACCAACTGGTACAATATCCCTCGCCTGATAGCTTAGATCAGCTCATGCAGTTATCCATCCGGGTGGATAGACGGCTGAGAGAGCATAGGCTTGAAAGGGAGACCGCAGTTTCCTTTTTTCCCAAGGGAACCTCAGACTCTGAGGAATATTCCGAGGAGCCTATGCAGATTGGGGCTACCCGCCTCTCCTCGCGTGAGAAGACGCGGAGGAGACAGCAGGGTTTGTGTTTGTACTGTGGGAATAAAGGTCATGTTGTAGTATCATGCCCAGAAAAAACGGAAAACTTCAGGGCCTGAGGGTGATGGGAAATATCCTGTCAGGCCAGAAGTCAGAATTTCCTAAAAAGACTTTTCTCATTCCGGTGACTTTGGAGATCCTCGGTCAAACTGTCAAGACTGAGGCCTTTGTTGACAGTGGGGCCGATGGGGTTTTCATGGACCGTCAATTCGCCCTGGAACACTCTGTTCCCTCAGTACCTTTGGCATCAGAGATTGAAATCTGTGGGTTAAACGGGGAACCATTGTCCCAGGGTAAAATTACCTCCTGCACCAGCCAAATTCCTTTGTTTATTGGAGCCACACACTCTGAAAAATTGTCTTTTTATGTGACTGTCTGTTCTTTTGCCCCATTGGTTTTGGGGTTACCCTGGTTAAGGGCCCATAACCCTCAATTTGACTGGGTCTCTGGGGAGATTCTTAGTTGGGGTAGTGATTGTTTCAGGAGTTGCTTGAGCCTTCCAGTCAGGCTCTCGCAGCTAAGTTTGCCAGGATTGCCAGGATGTTATGCAGATTTTGCGGATGTGTTCTCCAAAAAAGTTGCGGAGGTACTACCTCCCCATCGCCCCTATGACTGTGCCATTGATTTGTTGCCGGATGCTAAGCTTCCCAAGAGCAGGTTGTACTCCCTGTCACGTCCTGAGACTCAGGCTATGGTAGAGTAAATTCAGGAGAACTTGGCTAAGGGATTTATCAGACCCTCACAGTCCCCAGTTGGGTCGGGGTTCTTTTTCGTGGGTAAAAAGGATGGTTCGTTGCGACCCTGCATCGACTTCAGGGAATTGAACCGTATCACGATTAAAAACTCGTACCCACTGCCTCTCATTTCGGTTTTGTTTGACCAGCTTCGTACTGCCACCATTTTTTCTAAGATTGACCTACGCGGTGCTTACAATCTAATCCGAATAAGAGAGGGGGATGAATGGAAGACTGCCTTTAATACCCACTCAGGGCATTATGAATATTTGGTGATGCCTTTTGGGCTCTCTAATGCCCCGGCAGTCTTCCAGGAATTCATGAACGATGTGCTCAGGGAATATTTGGATAGATTCTTAGTTGTTTATCTAGATGACATCCTAATCTTCTCTCATTCCCTGGAGGAACATTGGAAGCATGTACGCTTAGTCCTCCAGAAACTCAGAGACCACCAGCTTGGGGCGAAGCTGGAGAAGTGCGAGTTTGAAGTCCAGCAAATCGCATTTCTAGGGTATATTATCTCCTCAGAAGGTTTCCAAATGGAGGGTTCTAAGGTACAGGCAGTCCTGGATTGGGTGCAGCCCACTAGTTTGAAGGCGCTTCAGCGTTTTCTGGGCTTTGCGAATTTTTATAGACGGTTTATCGCTGGATTTTCGTCTATAGTGGCCCCCTTGGTGGCACTCACTAAGAAAGGGGCGGATGTTGCTCACTGGTCTTGTGAGGCCAAAGCGGCCTTTGCCCGTCTCAAAAGGGCATTTGTCTCGGCCAAGGTGCTGCGACACCCAGATCCAGAGCGTCCTTTTGTGGTAGAAGTGGATGCCTCTGAGATAGGTATGGGGCAGTGCTCTCTCAGATGGGGGTGTCTGATAATCGCCTTCATCCCTGTGCTTACTTTTCCCGTAAATTTTCGTCTGCCGAGATGAATTATGATGTGGGTAACCGGGAATTGTTGGCTATAAAGGATGCACTCGGGGAGTGGAGACACTGGCTTGAGGGGGCTAAGTTTGTGGTCTCAATTCTCACCGACCATAAGAATCTGGCATATTTAGAGTCAGCAAAGCGGCTCAATGCCAGGCAGGCACGATGGGCTTTGTTTTTTGCTCGCTTTAATTTTTTGATAACATATCGCCCTGGGTCAAAAAACATCAAGGCTGATGCGCTCTCGCAGAGTTTTGCTCCAGTTCAAGAGACCACCGAGGAGCCATTGCCCATTGTGTCCCCATCATGTATTAAAGTGGGCATTACCCAGGACCTCTTGTCATTAGTCCTTAGAGCACAGGAGCAGGCTCCTCCAGACCTTCCGGTAGGTCTCTTGTTTGTGCCTCCTAGGTTAAGACAGCGAGTGTTCCTGGAATTCCATGCCAAGAGGTCGGCAGGGCATCCGGGTATTGCCAGAACTCGGGAGTTGCTGTCTAGGGCGGTGTGGTGGCCCTCGGTGGCTAGGGATGTGGATCAGTGGGTTCGGGCATGTGACGTTTGTGCCCGAAATAAAACTCCTAGAGGGGTTCCTGTCGGCCCATTACATCCACTCTCTATTCCGTCTAAGCCATGGACCCACATTTCCATGGATTTTGTGGTGGACTTGCCCAAATCCTCGGGGATGACAGCCATTTGGGTTGTCGTTGACAGGTTTTCGAAGATAGCGCATTTCGTTCCACTGGTTGGGTTGCCATCGGCCAGACGCCTGTCTGAGTTATTTATGCAGCATGTTGTGCGCCTCCACGGGTTGCCACTTGATGTGGTCTCTGACCGTGGATCCCAGTTTGTGGACAAATTCTGGAGGGCATTTTGTTCTGATCTCCAGATTTCTGTGAGCTTGTCGTCAGGCTACCATCCACAGTCTAATGGGCAGACTGAGAGGGTGAACCAGTCCTTGGAGCAGTTCCTCAGGTGTTATGTCTCCAAGTGTCATACTGACTGGGTTGCTCATCTGTCCATGGCGGAGTTTGCCTATAACAACGCGGCTCACTCTGCTACAGGGATCTCTCCCTTCCTTTGTGTGTATGGGCATCATCCTAAGGCCAATTCTTTTGACCCCCTGGATTCCACGTCTGGTGGTTCCTCTGTTGTTTCGGTCCTTAGGGGTATTTGGAGGAAAGTGAAGAAAGCCCTTGTGTCTGTGTCATTAGTGACCAAAAGGGTTTTTGATAAGCGGAGAAGACCCTGCAGCTTCAAATTAGGAGACTTCGTCTGGTTGTCCACCAAGAATTTGAAGTTGAGACAGCCATCTCATAAGCTTGGCCCCCGGTTCATCGGCCCTTATAAGATCACCAGGGTTATCAATCCGGTGGCATTTCAGTTAGATCTGCCCCGTTCATTGGGTATCAATAAAACATTTCATTGTTCCCTTTTAAAACTGGCGGTTAGTAATCCTTCTTCCAGTGGAAGACCTTCTCCTCTTCTGATACGGGGTCAGAGGGAGTTTGTAGTTGAAAGGGTTCTTGACTCCAAGATGGTTCGGGGTCGGCTGTCATTTTTGGTGCACTGGAAGGGGTATGGCCCGGAGGAGCGGTCGTGGGTGCGCAGTTGTGATCTTCATGCCCCCAGACTGATACGCTCTTTCTTCTCGCAGTTCCCCGATAAACCCGGTGGTAGGGGTTCTTTGACCCCTCGTCAGAGGGGGGGGTACTGTTAGGATCTCCTGCTCTGTGCTGCCACGTTGCCATGGCAACCGGGAGGCAAGTGTTAGCGAAGTAACCTGAGCGCAGCTGATACTCCGGTCCGGGTTTTTACTGTGTAGTGGTTACAGGCTCTGTGCACGGCAGGGAATCCGGCGCTGGTTTTGTGCTCACAGTCTGTGAGGTCTGAGTGGGGCGTGGACAGCACCTGCTATATAAACCATCCTCTCAGGCTACGCAAATGCTGCTGAATCTTTGTTTGTTAGTCAGTTCCAGAGAGTTAGCTAGTACTGTGTGACTTTGTATTTACTTGTTGCTTACTGCGAATAGGCCTTGGGATTCGGTACTTCATTCTTCCAATCCGGACCTAGCAGTAAGACTGGAGTCAGTTGTTTGACCTGCTGGGGTTCTTTTGCTATTCTGTGAACCCAGCGGGTTTGCGGCTGTACTCTCAGACCTGCTTGCTTAATCCTCCCTCACTGTGCAGGGCGTCCAGGTGTCAGTTTAGTGGCAGTAAGCTGAACCTGTGCCCTGCAAGTGGGGGTTAGGATTGTGGATACTCTCCTTGTGTCTATATTTCTATCTCTGACCAAGGAGTTTATTCCCACACCCGTTGGTAACCCTTTGGGGTTTTTTCTGTTGCTCTTAGCAACATCATTTCAGGTGCTCCACATGTTAAATCACTACACATCGCTTCATTGTCCGCTCTATTCCATCTGAGCATTCCTGACACTAGGGAGACACCCAATTCCTGAGCCTTTGGGCTTCTCCGTTCACTTTGTGTTTATTAGTTATTCCATCACCTCCTGTGTATGTTATGTTATACTGTCTGTGAGTTCGTTTGCTTTGCTTCCCTCTCTGTTCATACACCGGTATACTCCTGTTAGCACTGGTGTGCGTAACATATATATATATATAAGAACGTATGGTGGCACTCAGAAAAAACGACTGCAGAGGCAACGCTGATGCGGTCAATGTTTCAGGGATGACTCCCATTTATCAAGACACAACCAGCACCCTGTAATACAAAACATATATATACAAAACCGGTACCTTACCAGACTCCAATCGCGTGGCTCCGTCCGCCTCTCCCTGCCGCCGGACGATGACGTCATCGGCACGAACCAGCGCCGGGGATCTGCGTTGGGCGGGTACGGGGCGCGGCTCCGCACACACGTCGAGGCGCTGCTAGGCAACCGTAAACAACAGGAAGTGCAGACAAACAAAGATATCGCTCCTACAAATAACAAATACAATTACAAAGAGTGAAAGTAACAAATGATTAAAAACACCTAAGAGAGTATATCAATACCAGGCAGAGCTATCTTATACAGCAGAAAACATTATTTTACGGACAGGCAATATAATTAATATGCTGATATGTAAATAGCCATATATCACAAAATAAATTATACTCAGCAAAAACGTAAAGGCAATATTGCATACTCCCTCATATCTGTGGAGGTATACCCTACCACTAGATTAATATAGCTTCAACACCATGTTGTAAAGCACCATTGTGGCTCCAATATACATAAAAACAGGTTATAAACCATGAATTGAATAAGGTGTAAATTGTAGATTACAGGAAGCAATTAAAGCTTAACTCCTCATTGAGGCCCAACGGGTGAACCGTTTGAAGGGTGTGGATCCACCACGCCTCTATTCTCAAAAGCGCCTGGCCTCTGTCACCCCCTCTATTACTTGCTGGAACGTGATCGATCATTTTGTAGCGAATAGACGACAAACTGTGGTTGCAATTTTTAAAGTGTCGTGCTACTGGTAGGTCACTACCTCTGCCTTCTAAAGCTGCTCGTATACTAGACCCGTGTAAGGCAATTCTCTCTTTAAACTGTCTGATGCTTTTACCGACATATAACATCCCACATGGGCACTTAATGTAGCAAACAATGAATTTACTGCTACATGTCAATGTGTGCTTAATGTTAAAGAGTTTGCCCGATCTAGGATGGTTAAAAGTGCTGCCAGGTTCTAGACAACTGCAGGTGGTGCACCCTGTGCACCTGTAGTTGCCCGGTTTACGGGTCAAAAAATGTGGCAATCTTACTTGACCCAAATCAGAGATGTCGTTATGGACAACTATGTCCTTTATGTTGCGGCCACGTCTATATGCTGCCATAAGTGTGGTGTCCTTAAAACAGGGTAGTTTCTTGTCTCTAGCAATCACTGGCCATATGCCCTTAGCTTGGTGGTGTAATTTCTTACTAGCAGTCGTATAATCTTGTGTCCAAATCATTCTATTATGAACCTTTTGAGGATCTTTGGAAAGTAAAGTGTCTTGTCTCGGTGTACTAAGCGCTTTCAACATCGCCTGCTTCAGAGATTTTTGAGAATAACCTCTAGCTTAAAATTTTTCTGCCATATTTTGCATCTGAACTTTGGCATCTTCCTCATTACGGCAAATCCGTCTAATTCTCAGAAACTGCGAAAATGGAAGACTCCATTTCATAGGTTCTGGATGATGGCTATTAGCCCTCAACAAAGTATTGCGGTCAGTGGGTTTATAATACATACTGGTGACAATATTGCAATC
Organism: Pseudophryne corroboree; assembly: GCF_028390025.1. NCBI lineage: Eukaryota > Metazoa > Chordata > Amphibia > Anura > Myobatrachidae > Pseudophryne > Pseudophryne corroboree. The sequence continues at coordinate 183,132,792 of NC_086448.1, read as the reverse complement.
GCTGTCCACTGAAATAGCCATGTCTAGATAGTGGACAGTGTTGTAACTACAATCAAAGGTAAACTTGATAGCTGCATCTTTCTGGTTCACCTGAAACATCATGTCTTCAAACTCCTGTTGTGTACCCGACCAAATCATCAAGATGTCGGCGATATACCGACGAAATAGCATGATGTGTTGGGAGTATGACACATTATCAAAAAACAGCTGCTTTTCTACTTCGCTCATGAATATGTTCGTGAAACTGGGTGCCACACAAGAGCCCATGGCGCACCCAGTTCGCTGGCGAAAGATTTTTTTATCAAACAGGAAATAGTTCCTGTCAAGAGTTAATGCAAGAAGTTTGACAAAAAAATTAATATCAGGACCTGAGTATTCGGTATTAGATTCCAGAAATGCCTGCATCCCCGCTATACCCCTATCATGGGGAATGCTGGTATATAAATTAACTACATCAATGGTGCATAACAGATACCGGGCTGGGAGAGGTGAAAAGGATTGCAATATTCGAATAAGTGAAGTAGTATCTGTCAAACTTAAAGGCAGTCCCAATATCAAAGGCTGTAAGTAAAAGTCGAGATATCTAGATAAATCATAATATAACGAGTCTCTAGCGGCGATGATAGGGCGTCCAGATGGTTTTACTGCATCCTTATGAAGTTTAGGGATGGTATAGAACGTCGGAATACTTGGCCATGTGACACTTAAAGCTTCTTTGGTTGCCGCTGAAATGATATTGGTAGACACTGCTGATTGTAGGATCAAATCAAGTTCCATTTTGTATCGCGAAGTAGGGTCCTCCTGGAGAATTTCATAAATTGCTGTGTCATTCAATTGACGATAGGCTTCCTTTATAACTTGATAGGTCTTGAACTACGATCCCGCCCTCTTTGTCCGCCGGGCGGATCGTGATGTCGTCATATTTTCCAAGATTACTGAGTGCCACCTGCTCATTTTTAGAGAGATTATGCGGTCCTTTGTATATTTGTGGAGTAGCTTCGTTAATGAAAGATTCCAAACAGCTGGAAAAACTTTTTATGCTTTTATTTTGTGAGGAAGGGGTAAACAGTGACTTCTTGTAGATGGGGATTTTTTCAGATGAAGAGAGGTTCTCTTGAAAAAATTCTTTGAGTTTGATGCGTCGGTTCAATTTGAACAAGTCCACTTTATTGTTGAAGACATCTGGAGTACAGGTGGGGACAAAGGATAACCCTTTGTTTAACACGTTAACTTCATCAATTGTGAGATGTCTAGAAGACAGATTAAACACTATGTTTTCTTTCGTGACGTTTTTGGCGGCTTCCCTCCTGTTTTGGCCCCCCCGACGGGTCCTGGCTCTTTTGTACGCTCGTTTTTTGAGCGAGTCCTTACTCCTGAATTGGATTTCTCTGAAGCAGGTGATGTTGAAAGCGCTTAGTACACCGAGACAAGACACTTTACTTTCCAAAGACCCTCAAAAGGTTCATAACAGAATGATTTGGACACAAGATTATACGACTGCTAGTAAAAAATTACACCACCAAGCTAAGGGCATATGGCCAGTGATTGCTAGAGACAAGGAACTACCCTGTTTTAAGGACACCACACTTATGGCAGCATATAGACGTGGCCGCAACATAAAGGACATAGTTGTCCATAATGACATCTCTGATTTGGGTCAAGTAAGATTGCCACATTTTTTGACCCGTAAACCGGGCAACTACAGGTGCACAGGGTGCACCACCTGCAATTGTCTAGAACCTGGCAGCACTTTTAACCATCCTAGATCGGGCAAACTCTTTAACATTAAGCACACATTGACATGTAGCAGTAAATTCATTGTTTGCTACATTAAGTGCCCATGTGGGCTGTTATATGTCGGTAAAAGCATCAGACAGTTTAAAGAGAGAATTGCCTTACACAGGTCTAGTATACGAGCAGCTTTAGAAGGCAGAGGTAGTGACCTAACAGTAGCACGACACTTTAAAAATTGCATCCACAGTTTGTCGTCTATTCGCTACAAAATGATCGATCACTTTCCAGCAAGTAAAAGAGGGGGTGACAGAGGCCAGGCGCTTTTGTGAAAAAAGGCGTGGTGGATCCACACCCTTCAAACGGTTCACCCGTTGGGCCTCAATTTAAGCTTGAATTGCTTCCTGTAATCTACAATTTACACCTTATTCAATTCATGGTTTATAACCTGTTTTTATGTATATTGGAGCCACAATGGTACTTTACAACATGGTGTTGAAGCTATATTAATCTAGTGGTAGGGTATCCCTCCACAGATATGAGGGAGTATGCAATATTGCCTTTGCGTTTTTGCTGAGTATAATTTATTTTGTGATATATGGCTATTTACATATCAGCATATTAATTATATTGCCTGTCTGTAAAATAATGTATTCTGCTGTATAAGATAGCTCTGCCTGGTATTGATATACTCTCTTAGGTGTTTTTAATCGTTTGTTGCTTTCACTCTTTGTAATTGTATTTGTTATTTGTAGGAGCGATATCTTTGTTTGTCTGCACTTCCTGTTGTTTACGGTTGCCTAGCAGTGCCTCGACGTGTGTGCGGAGCCGCGCCCCCTACCCGCCCGACGCAGATCCCGGCGCTGGTTCGTGCCGATGACGTCATCGTCCGGCGGCAGGGAGAGGCGGACGGAGCCACGCGATTGGAGTCTGGTAAGGTACCGGTTTTGTATATATATGTTTTGTATTACAGGGTGCTGGTTGTGTCTTGATAAAAGGGAGTCATCCCTGAAACGTTGACCGCATCAGCGCTGCCTCTGCAGTCGTTTTTTCTGAGTGCCACCATACGTTCTTCTACATGCTCATTCTGAGAGGTTAGGCGCCGGATCCGTTGTTATAGCTGCAAGCGTGAGTGCCGGACTTTGGTCTTTGTTTATATATATATATATTGATAAAGCAGAATATTTATCGTATATAAAACCCTTTATGAGGTCTAAGAACACTGTACGCTATTTACGTATGAAGTACCGTAAGGGTACGCTCGTTGCGTAACAATCGCTTAGCCGTGGTCGAGACGCTCAAGCGTCACGTTCGCTCACGGCCAAGAGATCACAGGCAGGCACGCTATTGGCTGCCGACTAACGTAATGATTCGCTATAGCGTAGCGGACGCTGTATCGGGAGCGGGCTGCTCGAGCGATACAGACGCTCACGAGAATACGCTGTTGGTATCGGGCACACTTATAGGTGAGCGACTACCGTAATGCTACGCTATCAGCGTAGCGGACGCTCGAGACCACGAGGAGATCACGAGCGGCGCAGACGCTCACAATGTTAAACCTTTGAATCTAAACCTTAAACAATGTAATATGCTGTAAAACCTTAGTGTAGAGATAGGGTGTAGATGCAACACAGTGTAACCTTATTAACTCAAAAGCTGTTTGAGCGTCACCGACGCTCTGAGAGTACTTAACACTATAAGAATTACACAGATACCTGGGCTTAGGGTCCAACGCCTAATATATATATATATTATGAATGATATACTTGCAAAAGAATTAATACAAATACAAATCATACACTACAATATAACATAGACTACCTAACCAGATAAATACACAGGAAATATAATACAATTACTATTTAAAGGAGAATAAGAGAGAAAGAGGAGAAGAGAGAGAGAGAGAGAGAAATTGGCCCACAATAACAAGAAGATCAATATAGTTGCGGAGAAAACTTACGCACAAAGGAAACGATCGCATGCGCCTCTGGACATCCAGCTCCCGATTTTCAGCAATGATAACCGTTGAAGAGTGAGAGCTGGATGTGATCGGCCTTTCTATTTATGCCCCACACACAATGCAATTCAATGGTCCCTACAATCTCATTGTTCATTGGACACAGGAATTCCTCCTCGCATTATAACAAAAGGTCATAGGTTGATTCATACAGGTGGGCCGTGACTATTTCCAACAGCTCAGGTGGGAGGGAAACTGGGTTTCCCGCCGCATGGATAAGTAAGTGCAAATACAGTAAATGTTCATAAACTTCTTATGTCCATAACTATTCGCACGAGCGATTAATCCGCTTCAAACCAACACCGGAATATTGCTAATTAAATACTCTTCCGATGGGTACTAAACACCACTGTATTACTCCTGTCTGACCCTTCGTATCAAACAAAGAGGGATTTCTCTGTTCACGAACATTCTATATTAACCAAACTTTCAGAATCTATCAAAGGGACCATGATCTACAAAATACATTATATAGTGAAAATATGTAACGATTGAGTCGCACGCTACGATCACATAAACTCTACCGTAAATACGCATACCGTGCGCCTGCGGGTGCCCGCGACTGTGAGTATGCGCACGTACGGGAGAGCGTACGCATGCGCAGCACGGACCTGTGTGAGGTGCAAATATGGTAGTGTGCATAGAGATATTTTTCTGACTTTGACAGTCCACCCTTTGGCAGTCAACAATAACTGCCACCTTCTAAAACATTTCAAAAAGAGAAAAATATATGTCAGGGGTTAATACATTTACATGGTTGGGTAGGGGAGGAGAGGAGAAGGTAGGAAAAGGGTATGACCTAGTGAGATAGCAGAAGCATGTGTGTATGAATCCGTGCTTGGGGGTCATGTATCATCGTGCCGTACGTGTTTTAAATCAAGCTTCGAGGTATTGCGAAGTATACATTCGAATTCCTTCTTATCCCGTGGTACGGGTCTGTGGATGGGCTGTCAAACTTTACCGAGCTCTTTTCGGCTTGGGTTGTAACAAAATGGGGGAGCACATTTTAGTTGATGATACATGAATGGGGGAGATATGTGATTGCTGATATCTGTGCCCGTATTCCCTATCGACTATGTGTGTCATTACCTGAGGGTTGTAGAAATGAAGAAAAGACATAATTACGGTAAATGCGGTGGTATTCTATGTCAGGTAAATGTACATTCGTCGATTGAGGTCTTGTTTGGTGTCTGTTGAATGCAGTCTTCTTTGTGCTTTTGCCCATAAGGTGCGAGCAAAAGCTGTCAATGTCCATAGATTTACAAAAGTGTTGGGCTAGCGTAATTTTAAAATTTCTAGGGAAACTGGGGATCCATGGCATAGTTCATCAAAAATCTGTGTATCAGGTTGTCAAAACTTCTTCTTTAATCCATCTGTTGTCTGTATATCGGCTCATCAAATTCCTCGTCCAAGTGGGTCTTTTTACCTTGGAGGAAACGGAAAAACAGGTGAAAGAAACGGACCGTAGAAATCGCATTTTCATCACATCATTGTTTCTACATTTGGGTCATAAATCAAGTCCATTGGAATTACAGTTTCCTCACTCCTTAAACTCATTACCCTAGTACGACGATTGCACTTCATTAAAGCCTGACCGCATCTAAATATCAAGCCAATCGTTATGATAACACCTAAGATACATAGGAGAAACTTCCCAACATCCATTATGACTCCTTGAGCCCAGTCTCCTAAACCAGAGAACTAATTTCGCGGGTTCAACCATGACACCCAACCAGTCAGCTCATAACCTACAGCAGCAAGAGTGAGATTGTGTCTCCTGCGAAATTCCCACTTCAGTTGGAGAATATCGTCCATCTTTTGGTCTATGACCTCGACCGGGTCCTCGGTGCTATTCGTAATATATGTGCAACATTTCACGCCGTATTGTGTTGCCAGTGTGACACAATATCCGCCTGTCACTGCTGTGAGGTAATTAAGAACCATTCTATGCTGTACCAGTTCTGTTTTATAAGCTTGAAGTTCCCTTCCAGTATACCTAAACGTGTCATCATACATTTCAGTGATATTATCTAACAAATTGGCGAGCGCAGAAATGTATTTATAATTCAACACTCCTCTAGCGGTGCGACTGATGTCTAACGCGATTAGAAACTGAATCCCGGTGGATTCATGGATCATGTCAGAGGCCGGATGCTCTGTTCTTTCTATCAGGTGCCGTTTAACTACGTGTTCGTAATGGGTGTGAGTATAAGGAGTTTGGGCAACACGGTGTATGTCTTTCATTTTGTCATGTGATACAGTCATTACTTCAGGCAGTACTTTTCCAATATAACACAATCCTTCAGAGTTTGGGGCAAGCCACTTATACGCCTTTCTCCCGCATATGAAATATGCATCATCGGGGAGAACATATGGGACGGAGTAGGACATAACCATATTACACACCTTCCATGTGAAATCTCCTAACCCTAATTCTTCCATCTGCTTAGTACACGTATCAGGTTGTACGATATGTGCACAGTATCCTGGTGATACCTCTCCAACTCTCGTAATCCTATTTCCTAAGGTATACCTATACCGGAAAGATTTTCCTCTACTGGCTATGTGGCGTATAAGCTCTGTATCTGTAGGCATTCTATCTGCTCTATGCGAAAAGGTCATGGTTTGATTACTCCATGACACTTCCCAATTTCCCGGCTTTCGGGGATTGGAGATGTTAAAACATAATAGGGACCTATCCACATGGTATTGGTGGAGCTTCAAACTAGGAGGGCTGGAGATATTAAATCTCCTGTCCACCGGTCTCCCACCACTTAACTCAAGTACCTCCCCTAACGTTAAAGGAAATGGTACTAGCCCTGACTTGCTATGACCTTGAGGTACTTGAGAGCATACCCAACAATCTGTTTTATTTAACACACTACCCACTAAGGAGTGATAGTCACTCAATGGATGCCGGTCCATATGGATATTAAAACTGGATTGGCATTTCTTTATGCACCCATCCTCAATGACATTGTTACAAAGCCGACAGATACAGTTTTCTTCAGCTAACAATCCTTCACAATTCCTTCTATGGTCAATGCTATCGGATCGTTTTCTGATACTCGCCTTTACTTGTTGGTTAAGTTGTTCTTGGAAAACTACGCCTCCATCTCTGTCATCAGAACCCATTCCAGAACCTCTCTCGACCTCCATGGTACTCTCGCCGGAACAGACTGCTCTGGTCAACATCATGGTCAACAGGAAAATCCGGATCACAGTCTCTTGGGGCAAGTCCATCTTGTAGGAGGAAACGGAGAAGAATGAGAAGGGGGAAAAATAATTTGAGGGAGAGGGGATGGGAAGTTGGAGAAAAACAATAAAAGGGAACAGGGGATCGACAACTGCTTTCGGTCTTCTGATTTTCAATGCTCAGGTGCCGCCTCAATCCTCCTGGAACAGACACTCCAGTGATACAACCTCTACCGTCTGTTCCTTATCACGGGGCCTCTCTTGATCAGCAACCTTTTTACAGTGGGACGAATGAACCCAAGTTTCTCTCTCAGCAACCTTCAATGCTGTAGTGCTAGTCAATAAGACCTGGTATGGTCCTTCCCATCTGTCAATAAGGCAACCTGAGCGTAGAAAATTCCGTATCATTACATAATCCCCAGGTTCAATGTCATGACAATTACTATCTGGTAAATCAGGAATCACTAACTTCAGATTATCATTTTGATTCCTTAACTGTTTACTCATGTTAATCAAGTATTTTACAGTCACTTCATTGTTACACTTCAAATCATCCTGAGGGTTAATCATAACATGCGGTTGTCGACCAAACGAGATTTCAAAGGGAGACAGATTAAGAGGGGACCTGGGAGTGGTTCTGATGCTGTACAGTACAATGGGTAAAGCTTCTGGCCATGTCAATCCTGTCTCTGCCATCACTTTACTCAGTTTATTTTTAATAGTGCTGTTCACTCTTTCCACTTTCGCACTCGCCTGTGGACGGTATGGAGTGTGCAGCTTGCTATCAATTCCCATCAACTTACACATTCCTTGAAAGACATCACCTGTTAAATGGGTACCCCTATCACTTTCGATTATTCTAGGGATACCATATCTACATACAAATTCCTGCACAATTTTCTTAGCAGTAAACATAGCGGTATTTGTGGCCGCAGGAAATGCTTCGACCCAATTTGAAAAAACATCTATACAAACAAGTACATATTTCAAATTTCGACAAGGGGGTAATTGAATAAAGTCAATCTGTATTACCTGGAAAGGGCCGCCGGCAGGTGGGATATGAGATGGTTCTGTAGGTATTGCCTTTCCGATGTTCTTTCTCAGACAGGTAAGGCATGACATTGCTCTTTTACTCGCATGAGATGAAAATCCTGGGGCACACCAATATGCTCTTACCAACTTGCACATCCCTTCCTTGCCCAGATGAGTCAGTCCGTGAGCTGCCTCAGCTAAACATGGAAGGTATGCTCTGGGGGCCACTGGTTTACCGTGTCCATCCGTCCAGAGTCCTGAGGACTCCTGGCCATATCCTTTTGCCTTCCAGACTGCCTTTTCCTGTGTGGAACACAAATTTTGCATCTCACACAACTTCTGTGTGTTTATGGTATTAAATACCATCAGTTGTGCGGTGTCTGTCTGTCTGGGGGTAGCAGCTGCTAATTTAGCCGCTTCGTCTGCTCGGCTGTTACCAAGTGATACTGGGTCTTGGCTATATGTGTGTGCTTTACATTTGATAACAGCCACTCTGTCGGGTTCCTGTATCGCTGTTAGAAGCCTTTTTATGTGAGCTGCATGCGCTACCGGTGTACCAGCTGCCGTCATGAAATTTCTGAGGCGCCATAGGGCTCCGAAATCATGGAATACCCCGAATGCGTATCTAGAATCGGTGTAGATATTGGCTGATTTGCCCTTAGCCAATTCACATGCTCTGGTTAGGGCGACCAGTTCAGCAACCTGGGCTGAGTGAGGTGGGCCTAGCGGTTCCGCTTCTATGGTGCCTTGGTCATCTACGACTGCGTATCCAGTACACAAGTCTCCCGAGTCTGACTGTCTATGACAACTACCGTCCGTGTAGAACGTAAGTTCTACATCTTCCAGTGGGTTGTCACTGATGTCAGGCCTTGCGGTAAAATTTTGGGTCAAATATTCCATACAATCATGTGTGTCTTCCTTTGTATTAAATTCTCCTTCCCCACGACTCTCATCCTCCACCCTTTGTGCCTGTCCAGGCACACCTGGGAGATATGTTGCAGGATTTAATGCACTGCATCTCCTTATGGTGATGTTTACGGGGGCCATTAGTGCCAATTCCCATCTTGTAAACCGTGCTGATGAGACATGTCTGGTTTGGGCAGAATTTAACAAGGCTGACACTGCATGTGGTGTATGAATTGTGAGGTTGTGACCTAGCACGACGTCTTCGCTTTTCGTTACTAGCAATGCTATCGCAGCAACGCTTCGCAAGCATGTGGGGAGGGATCGCGCTACCGTATCTAGCTGAGCGCTGTAGTATGCTACCGGCCTGCTGGCATCACCGTGCTTTTGGGTTAGTACACCTGCCGCGCAACCAGCACTTTCTGTTCCGTATAGTTCAAAGGGTTTCCCATAGTCTGGCATACCTAATGCTGGTGCCTGCGTTAGGCACTGTTTAAGTCTCTCAAATGCTGTCTCAGACTCGTCTGTATGCGAAATCCGATCAGGTTTGTTTGAGGAGACCATTTCCTGCAAGGGTAACGCTAGAATGGAAAACCCTGGGATCCAGTTACGGCAATACCCACACATTCCTAAAAATGTTCTGATCTGTTGCTGGGTTTGTGGCAGAGTCATGTCTCTAATTGCTTGAATTCTATCAGCGGTCAGGTGTCTCAGTCCTTGTGTTAGACAGTGTCCCAAATATTTTACCTTAGTTTGGCATAATTGCAACTTGTCTTTGGAAACCTTGTGTCCTGTGTCTGAAAGATGAAACAGGAGCTGTTTCGTATCCTTCAGGGATGCTTCCAATGAATCAGAACACAGTAGTAGATCATCCACGTACTGTATTAATACTGATCCACTCACTGGTTGGAAAGACTGTAAACAATCATACAAAGCCTGAGAAAATATACTTGGACTATCTATGAATCCTTGTGGTAATCGAGTCCATGTGTATTGGACTCCTCTGTATGTAAATGCGAACAAATATTGGCTGTCAGGGTGCAGAGGTACCGAAAAGAAAGCGGAGCAGAGGTCAATAACAGGGAAAAATTTCGCAGTGGGAGGGATTTGCATTAGGATGACAGCTGGATTTGGCACTACGGGGAACTGACTCTCAACTATTTTGTTAATCCCCCTTAGATCCTGCACTAGCCGGTAACCCCTCCCCCCACTCTTTTTAACAGGGAAGATGGGACTATTGGCAGTGCTGGACGTTCTTACCAGAATGCCCTGTTGTAGCAAGCGCTCTATTACTGGGTACACTCCTAACTCCACCTCTGGCTTCAGAGGGTATTGTGGGATTTTTGGAGCTATCCTACCATCTTTTACTTGTACAACTACCGGAGCTACGTTTGCCATTAATCCAGTGTCCTGTCCATCTTTTGTCCAAAGTGACTCTGGTATCCGAGATGTCATTTCTTCTACTTGGGAGGGAGTCCTATTTGTCATAATGGTATGTGACATTAATTTTGACGGGGAGTCTAACATGTCTCGTACTTCCTGAGCGTGATTCTCAGGTATGTCCAAGAATACACCTTCAGGAGTACAATAAATGACGCACCCCATTTTACACAGTAAGTCTCTTCCCAGGAGATTGGTCGGTGCCGATGCAGCCAGCAAAAAGGAATGCTTGGTATGTAACGGCCCTACTGTAATCTCGGCTGGTTTGCTAACAGGGTAGTGCTGGACTACTCCCGTTACCCCTATGGCTGGAATTGTCTTACCAGTGGTTCTCATGCCCACTGTCGAATTTATCACTGATTTGGCCGCCCCTGTGTCTACAAGAAAGTTTAATGATTTACCAGCTACATTGATTGCAATTTCTGGTTCACTTCCAAGGCTTGCAATCAATTTTACTGGCTGCAGATTACAGGTATGGCCACACCCCTATTGGGTATGGTGACCTCCCTGAATCCCGCTGGCAGCAACTACTTGTGATGGAGTTAATTGGGAGCTACCAGAGGCTTGCCAGTCTCTGTTCGGGGGCTATCTTTTTGTTTCCCCTGCATGTGGCTCATAACTCCGTTTCTGCGGACCCTGCTCCCAATGTCGTGTGTCGTGTCGTTGTCTAGGGGGTTGGTATGAGTTTCGTGAATTCTTCACTCTACAATCTCGTGCCATGTGTCCCTGTTTATGACAAGAATAACAAGTAACCACATTTGACTTACCCACAGGGTTTGGTGATATAAACAAAGGCTGCCTTGTGGTCAGGGCCTGTATACTTACTGCCATTAACTTATCACCTTGTTGTTCCCTGTGTCTGGTGATGTTCCTATCGTGATCAATAGCAGCCTCTCTCAAAGTAGCCACAGACAGACCTCGCCAACATGGTTGTGTGGTCTGTACCCTAGTCTTCAATGATTCTTTTAAACCATCCATCAGTACCGATACTGCTACTTCTCGATGGTTTATGTTTGTTTTAATGTCCTCTATGCCTGTGTATTTTGCCATTTCTGATAATGCTCTGTGAAAATACTCTGCAGCTGTTTCTGACTCCTTCTGTTTAATGGAGAATATTTTGTTCCATTTAACTACGGCTGGGAAATACTCCTTTAACTGTAAACTTATTCTTTTTACATTGTCTTTGTTGTACACTTCTGTAAGAGGTACATCCTGATCTAATCCACAGTCAGCTAAAAATTGAGCTGCGTCAACATTGGAGGGTAAACATGCTCTCAGCAATATCTGCCAGTCTTTGTTGTTGGGCTCTACCGTGTTACCTAGGTCTCTGATGTATTTTTGGCTGGCAACTAAGTCTTTTCTAGGGTCAGGGAATTCAGACACTATGGTCCTTAATTCCATTCGGGAAAATGGGCTATACATGGCAATGTTCCTAACAGGAGTGACTCCTGAAGTGTCTGTTTTCCCATTTGGAACTACTATTACCTTAACAGGATTAACTCTAACAACCTCATTCTGTGTAGATTCTACAGGCTGTGGTGAAATAGTTTCAGCATAGTGTATGGTGCCGTACTTACCCGTTGATACGACCTCACCTATCCCTCCGCTAGGGGCCTTTGTTACTAATCTCGGGGGTGGAGCTGTGCCTACTGTGGTCTCTGCTATGGTGGCTGCTAGAGAGAGCGCTGAAATTGTTGCCGATTCGTCCTCTTGATCACACTCCTGAGGAAAGTTCAAAACAGGGTACAACTTGCACGGGTTAATACTTGCATTGGTTAATTGGTTAACATTATCTTTAACATTAATACAGTTGCTAAGTGTTTGTGTGTTACATCTTAGTGCGTCATTCTCCGCAACCAATTTCTCTCCTGATATGTATGGTGGCGGTGGGGCCGTGGCTATCAGTTTTCTGATTGAGCCAGATCCCGCCGCCTGAGCCAATACTCTCTGTATGTCACCCTCCTGTTGCCACAACTGCAAATAATCATAATGCTTGATTCGTCTCTTTGCTGATTTAATGAGACATATCCTTCTCCTTAAATTCGTTAACACTTCTGTGCTGAAGCTACCTACTCTTGGGAATTTCTCCCCGTCATGTACCGTCATTCTCTCCCATTCATCACATAAAGCTTCTGTGTGACTTCCGTATTTCTCACACATTACGTACCTTGCCGACCCAACTGGTCGGTTCACTGAATCAACCCGAACCGAGGTTGATCGCCCCCTACCTGAACAAGTGGCCCCCATAGTTCGAAGGTGTTGCTTTATTCAGCCAACCCTTACGCAAACCAAAATGTTCAAAATAGGCTGACGGTGGCGGTTTACCGAGTACCCCACTCACTCGCCCACGCCGACCAATACGACCTGATCACACTGATATAGTGCTGGCGTACTCGACTCAGGGCCCCTGCGACCTGAACCTCTATTTACTGGAACCTGCGAGGGTGATCCGAAGAACACTTACTCTTTCCAGTAACTATTGGTTGTTGGATAGTTCCTGAGTGAGCAGCGAACCTCCCTTAAAATAAAAAAAATTACACAAATCACGTTAGAATGTACAAATAGCGTTTATGACCTTCGTACACAAATAGTACCGGTCAGGTTTACTAATGTACACAATTACGTGCGGTACAATTGTTCAGCACATAAGCAACTAATCTTATGTACGGAGCGACCAGTGGAATCGAAAATTACGGCTGCGAATTCCTTCAGCCAGAGCTTGTATGGCCTATATGGGTGTTGCACCAACCCTTTCTTGGTGTTGTGCCTGTGGACTGTATAGCGGACTTCCTTGTCTGCTGTACCTGAACCTGCTGGTCTGCTATGACCTCCTGGTCTGTTACAGTATGACCTCCTGGTCTGCTACACTCTAATGCTCAAATTGTATGTTTTAACCAGGGATGCCTCCCTAGCCACCATGTACGTCACTTACACGCATGTACCTCACGAGAACTCGACTTTTCTTGTGGTTCAACCTCAAAATTATAAAAACAAACACTCACTCACCACATATACACTTTTGTTTCTATTTCTATTTCTGCGCAGAAATTTTCTTTAGACCAGATGTGTTACTAATTAGGAGAAGGATCTGTTAATTTAAATTTCGAATGTTAAAATAGATTTGTGCGATTTATTGCCTTGCGTTATTTACCGCGTTGCGCTATTTATCGCGTTGAGAAGAGAGAAAAAAAACTTGTGATTTGAGTTACGTGGGCGTACCCGGACGCTCCGCTGCGTGATATACGCTGCGTGCGTCGGTCTTTGGTTTGCGTACGCAAGTCTCAGTCCTTTGTTAGAGACACGTGTACGCAAAATAAAGATCCACCGTAACACAATTTATACGTTTATCAATGTAGATGATCCTTGATCATCTACCGCGCACCACACTGACTTCGCCTTATCTTTCAGGCAGAGCTGTGTGTTTGTCTATACTTTAACTATATTACCTTTACTTTTACACTTTAACTATGAAATAGCGACAAATCTCTCTTAGTACGTTTATCAATTATACAATGGCAAACAGGAGAGTGATATACGAAAATACACAAATGAAAAAAGAAATGCAGATATATATGTGTGCGTGGTTGTGTACGCAAGACAGAAATAAACAGGTTTTTTTTTTAAAAGGACACTATCGTTTTGTTCTTACCTCCGGTCCCGGATTCCTTCAGCACCCTTTACTAAGCGAAGCAGACGCTTATCCAAACAGCACTACGAGGAATATGATCTCCCGCCCTTTGCTGCTGGATAATGTCTGCTGAAATTACCTAGTGCAGATATGTGAAGGACGGGCGAGCCGCCAATTGATAAAGCAGAATATTTATCGTATATAAAACCCTTTATGAGGTCTAAGAACACTGTACGCTATTTACGTATGAAGTACCGTAAGGGTACGCTCGTTGCGTAACAATCGCTTAGCCGTGGTCGAGACGCTCAAGCGTCACGTTCGCTCACGGCCAAGAGATCACAGGCAGGCACGCTATTGGCTGCCGACTAACGTAATGATTCGCTATAGCGTAGCGGACGCTGTATCGGGAGCGGGCTGCTCGAGCGATACAGACGCTCACGAGAATACGCTGTTGGTATCGGGCACACTTATAGGTGAGCGACTACCGTAATGCTACGCTATCAGCGTAGCGGACGCTCGAGACCACGAGGAGATCACGAGCGGCGCAGACGCTCACAATGTTAAACCTTTGAATCTAAACCTTAAACAATGTAATATGCTGTAAAACCTTAGTGTAGAGATAGGGTGTAGATGCAACACAGTGTAACCTTATTAACTCAAAAGCTGTTTGAGCGACACCGACGCTCTGAGAGTACTTAACACTATAAGAAATACACAGATACCTGGGCTTAGGGTCCAACGCCTAATATATATATATATTATGAATGATATACTTGCAAAAGAATTAATACAAATACAAATCATACACTACAATATAACATAGACTACCTAACCAGATAACTACACAGGAAATATAATACAATTACTATTTAAAGGAGAATAAGAGAGAAAGAGGAGAAGAGAGAGAGAGAGAAATTGGCCCACAATAACAAGAAGATCAATATAGTTGCAGAGAAAACTTACGCACAAAGGAAACGATCGCATGCGCCTCTGGACATCCAGCTCCCGATTTTCAGCAATGATAACCGTTGAAGAGTGAGAGCTGGATGTGATCGGCCTTTCTATTTATGCCCCACACACAATGCAATTCAATGGTCCCTACAATCTCATTGTTCATTGGACACAGGAATTCCTCCTCGCATTATAACAAAAGGTCATAGGTTGATTCATACAGGTGGGCCGTGACTATTTCCAACAGCTCAGGTGGGAGGGAAACTGGGTTTCCCGCCGCATGGATAAGTAAGTGCAAATACGGTAAATGTTCATAAACTTCTTATGTCCATAACTATTCGCATGAGCGATTAATCCGCTTCAAACCAACACCGGAATATTGCTAATTAAATACTCTTCCGATGGGTACTAAACACCACTGTATTACTCCTGTCTGACCCTTCGTATCAAACAAAGAGGGATTTCTCTGTTCACGAACATTCTATATTAACCAAACTTTCAGAATCTATCAAAGGGACCATGATCTACAAAATACATTATATAGTGAAAATATGTAACGATTGAGTCGCACGCTACGATCACATAAACTCTACCGTAAATACGCATACCGTGCGCCTGCGGGTGCCCGCGACTGTGAGTATGCGCACGTACGGGAGAGCGTACGCATGCGCAGCACGGACCTGTGTGAGGTGCAAATATGGTAGTGTGCATAGAGATATTTTTCTGACTTTGACAATATATATATATGAATGTATTACCTTTTTTAAGTTTACTGTAATGCTTTTTGTATGTTTATAATGTCATGGAATCTGCATATTAAGAGAATAATAACATTTGATCTTTGTCTTTTAAAAAATTTCAAATTTTTTTTTATTGTAATTAGCAGTATTGGTATATTGTTTTCTTTCTTATAGTCTTTCTGATAGTAAACAGTATTTCTCTTAAGCATAATGTCCCAATTACTTCATTTATTATTCATTTGCAGAATACTGCTTTTCTAAAGATCATTGATTCCATTTGCTCATTTCACATACAGATACCAAAAATTCAAAGAGCAGCTAAAAGTTGAAAACAAAGTAAAATATAAATACATTTGACAACATGTTATATTTACTGAACACCATCTTTTCAAAGTAGCTAATTGTTGCAGTTTTTAACCACAGGATTTAAAACAGCAATAATATTACATACAGGGGCGTAACTAGAACTTTGTGGGCCCCATAGAAATTTTTTGAAAGGGCCCCCCTTCTACAAAGAGGGAAGGTGCAGGATGACACACACATACACAGGGGTAGAGATAAGGTTACAGGGTGTCACAAAAACACATAGGATTAGGGGCAGGGTGTCACACACACAGGAGAAGAGGGGTACTGGATGTCACACACAGGAGGGGATGTACACCGTGTCATACACAGGGGGTACAGGGTGTAAAACACACAGGGGAAGGGGGGCACAATGTGTCAGACACGGGAGGTAGGGGAGAACAGGGTGTCATACACACAGGGGTAGGGGGGTACAGGGTGTCATACATGCAGGGGTAAGGGGTACATGGTGTCACACACACACACACACACACACAGGAGTAAATGGGTACAGGGTATCACACACACACAAGGGTAGAGTGGTATGGTGCTCCCCAAGCACTCACTGCTCTGTGTCATAGAAGGAGGCCCACAGACACAAATACAGGTCCCCACAGCTCTCCTCAGCACTGGAGCTGCCTCCTCTGTTGGGTTCGGGACCAAAGGTTACTGTACCAGGGAATGGGAGGCCGAGCTTTGCTTCCTCCTCAAGATGCGGCTGCTGGAGGAGGGGAGGATATCACAGGGTGATGCAACACTAAGTGCAAACTCATGGGGAAACTAGTTACCTCCAATAGCTGTCCTCTCCTCTCTACCCATCTGTCCCCAAGTGCATCAACACATTGCGAAAGCCAATGCCCAGCAATACGTCACTTTCCAACCCCACAGCAGGAGACCATTAGAAGATGCTGAAAAATGGTGTTTCTCCCCTTACACCCCCTTTCAGGGGGAGAATAGCAATGATGATTTGGCCTATGGGATCATCCTATCACATACAATTGCCACTTCAGTAGAATTTGGGACTAGCATCACAAGCACTGGAGATAAGGGGCCACCAGGTAGGTGATGGCTGGTTGGACAAGGGCAAAAATAACTGAAGACAACCCTCTCACTGACACATATGGCTCAAAAGCTTGACCATACTCACAGGAATCTTACCCTGGGGGCAGAAGCTTCATCAACTCTAATACCCCCTGGGAGCCCCATTCTGCAGCACACAGCCACCACCCACCCTCATAACTCTATACCCTACTCCCCCTGACCCCCACATACACCCCATATCCCTCTACCCCCACACACCCCTTAGTACCCCTGTCCCCCCATATACCAGGGAT
Organism: Pseudophryne corroboree; assembly: GCF_028390025.1. NCBI lineage: Eukaryota > Metazoa > Chordata > Amphibia > Anura > Myobatrachidae > Pseudophryne > Pseudophryne corroboree. The sequence goes on along the minus strand of NC_086448.1, from coordinate 183,115,479 downwards.
GTGCAGTCAGAGGAGGCAGGGGAGGCCCAAGCTGTGGACCGTAAAAGCCCTTCAAAAATAAGAATTTACTCACCGGTAATTCTATTTCTCGTAGTCGGTAGTGGATGCTGGGTACTCCGTAAGGACCATGGGGAATAGACGGGCTCCGCAGGAGACTGGGCACTCTTAAAAGAAAGATTAGGTACTATATCTGGTGTGCACTGGCTCCTCCCTCTATGCCCCTCCTCCAGACCTCAGTTAGGGAAACTGTGCCCGGAAGAGCTGACATTACTAGGAAAGGATTTGGAATCCAGGGTAAGACTCATACCAGCCACACCAATCACACCGTACAACTTGTGATAACTATACCCAGTTAACAGTATGAACAACAACTGAGCCTCATTCAACAGATGGCTCAGAACAATAACCCTATAGTTAAGCAATAACTATATACAAGTATTGCAGAAAGTCCGCACTTGGGACGGGCTCCCAGCATCCACTACGGACTACGAGAAATAGAATTACCGGTGAGTAAATTCTTATTTTCTCTGACGTCCTAGTGGATGCTGGGTACTCCGTAAGGACCATGGGGATTATACCAAAGCTCCCAAACGGGCGGGAGAGTGCGGATGACTCTGCAGCACCGAATGAGCAAACTCAAGGTCCTCCTCAGCCAGGGTATCAAACTTGTAGAATTTTGCAAAAGTGTTTGATCCCGACCAAGTAGCAGCTCGGCAAAGTTGTAAAGCCGAGACCACTCGGGCAGCCGCCCAAGAAGAGCCCACCTTCCTCGTGGAATGGGCTTTTACTGATTTAGGATGCGGCAGTCCAGCCGCAGAATGTGCAAGTTGAATCGTGCTACAGATCCAGCGAGCAATAGTCTGCTTTGAAGCAGGAGCACCCAGCTTGTTGGGTGCATGTAGGATAAACAGCGAGTCAGCTTTTCTGACTCTGGCCATCCTGGAAACATAGATTTTCAGGGCCCGGACTACGTTCAGCAACTTGGAATCCTCCAAGTCCCGAGTAGCCGCAGGCACCACAATAGGTTGGTTCAAATGAAACGCTGATACCACCTTTGGGAGAAATTGGGGACGAGTCCTCAATTCTGCTCTGTCCATATGGAAAATCAGATATGGGCTTTTACAGGACAAAGCCGCCAATTCTGACACACGCCTAGCTGAGGCCAAGGCCAACAGCATGACTACCTTCCACGTGAGATACTTCAACTCCACGGTCTGAAGTGGCTCAAACCAATGTGATTTTAGGAAATCCAACACAACGTTGAGATCCCAAGGTGCCACTGGAGGCACAAAAGGGGGCTGAATATGCAGCACTCCCTTAACAAACGTCTGAACTTCAGGCAGTGAAGCCAGTTCTTTTTGAAAGAAAATAGACAGGGCCGAAATCTGGACTTTAATGGATCCCAATTTTAGGCCCATAGTCACTCCTGACTGTAGGAAGTGCAGAAATCGACCGAGCTGAAATTCCTCTGTTGGGGCCTTCATGGCCTCACACCAAGCAACATATTTTCGCCATATGCGGTGATAATGTTTTGCTGTCACATCCTTCCTAGCTTTTATCAGCGTAGGAATGACTTCAACCAGAATGCCCTTTTCCATTAGGATCAGGCGTTCAACCGCCATGCCGTCAAACGCAGCCGCGGTAAGTCTTGGAACAGACAGGGCCCCTGCTGTAGCAGGTCCTGTCGGAGCGGCAGAGGCCAAGTGTCCTCTGAGATCATTTCTTGTAGTTCCGGGTACCAAGTTCTTCTTGGCCAATCCGGAACGATGAGTATAGTTCTTACTCCTCTCTTTCTTATTATCCTCAGTACCTTTGGTATGAGAGGAAGAGGAGGGAACACATAAACCGACTGGTACACCCACGGTGTCACTAGAGCGTCCACAGCTATCGCCTGAGGGTCCCTTGACCTGGCGCAATATCTTTTTAGCTTTTTGTTGAGGCGGGACGCCATCATGTCCACCTGTGGCCTTTCCCAACGATTTACAATCAGCTGGAAGACTTCTGGATGAAGTCCCCACTCTCCCGGGTGGAGGTCGTGCCTGCTGAGGAAGTCTGCTTCCCAGTTGTCCACTCCCGGAATGAACACTGCTGACAGTGCTAGCACGTGATTCTCCGCCCATCGGAGAATCCTTGTGGCTTCTGCCATCGCCATCCTGCTTCTTGTGCCGCCCTGTCGGTTTACATGGGCGACAGCCGTGATGTTGTCTGACTGAATCAGCACCGGCTGATTTTGAAGCAGGGGTTCTGCTTGACTTAGGGCATTGTAAATGGCCCATAGTTCCAGAATATTTATGTGTAGGGAAGTCTCCTGACTCGACCATTGTCCTTGGAAGTTTCTTCCCTGAGTAACTGCCCCCCAACCTCGGAGGCTTGCATCCGTGGTCACCAGGACCCAGTCCTGAATGCCGAATCTGCGGCCCTCGAGAAGATGAGCACTCAGCAGCCACCACAGCAGAGACACCCTGGCCCTCGGGGACAGGGTGATCAACCGATGCATCTGAAGATGCGATCCGGACCACTTGTCTAACAGATCCCACTGAAAGATCCTTGCATGGAACCTGCCGAAGGGAATTGCTTCGTAAGAAGCTACCATCTTTCCCAGGACTCGCGTGCAGTGATGCACCGACACCTGTTTTGGTTTCAGGAGGTCTCTGACCAGAGATGACAACTCCTTGGCCTTCTCCTCCGGGAGAAACACCTTCTTCTGTTCTGTGTCCAGAATCATGCCCAAGAACAGCAGACACGTAGTAGGAACCAGCAGCGACTTTGGGATATTCAGAATCCAGCCGTGCTGTTGCAGCACTTCCTGAGATAGTGCTACTCCGACCAACAACTGCTCCTTGGACCGTTCCATTATAAGGAGATCGTCCAAGTACGGGATAATTATAACTCCCTTCTTTCGAAGGAGTATCATCATTTCGGCCATTACCTTGGTAAATACCCTCGGTGCCGTGGACAGACCAAACGGCAACGTCTGGAATTGGTAATGGCAGTCCTGTACCACAAACCTGAGGTACTCCTGGTGAGGTGGGTAAATGGGGACATGTAGGTAAGCATCCTTGATGTCCAGTGACACCATAAAATCCCCCTCTTCCAGGCTTGCAATAACCACCCTGAGCGATTCCATTTTGAACTTGAACTTCCTTATATAAGTGTTCAAGGATTTCAAATTTAGAATGGGTCTTACCGAACCGTCCGGTTTCGGTACCACAAACATTGTGGAATAGTAACCCCGTCCCTGTTGAAGGAGGGGAACTTTGATTATCACCTGCTGAAGGTACAGCTTGTGAATTGCCGCCAGTACTACCTCCCTTTCCATGGGAGTAGCTGGCAAGGCTGATTTGAGGTAACGGCGAGGGGGAGACGTCTCGAACTCCAGCTTGTATCCCTGAGATACCACTTGTAGAACCCAGAGATCCACCTGTGAGCGAACCCACTGGTTGCTGAAGTTCCGGAGACGGGCCCCCACCGCACCTGGCTCCACCTGTGGAGCCCCAGCGTCATGCGGTGGACTTAGTGGAAGCAGGGGAAGATTTTTGTTCCTGAGAACTGGCTGTCTGGTGCAGCTTTTTCCCTCTACCCCTGCCTCTGGGCAGAAAGGACGCGCCTCTGACCCGCTTGCCTTTCTGAGGCCGAAAGGACTGTACTTGATAATATGGTGCTTTCTTAGGCTGGGAGGGAACCTGAGGTAAAAAAGTCGACTTCCCAGCTGTTGCTGTGGATACGAGGTCCGAGAGACCGTCCCCAAACAATTCCTCACCCTTATAAGGCAAAACTTCCATGTGCCTTTTAGAATCAGCATCACCTGTCCACTGCCGAGTCCATAATACTCTCCTGGCAGAAATGGACATTGCATTAATTCTAGATGCCAGCCGGCAAATGTCCCTCTGTGCATCCCTCATATATAAGACTACGTCTTTAATATGCTCTTTGGTTAGCAAAATAGTATCCCTGTCAAGGGAATCAATGTTATCTGACAGGGAATCAGACCATGCTGCTGCAGCACTACACATCCAGGCTGAAGCAATAGCAGGTCTCAGTATAGTACCTGAGTGTGTATACACAGACTTCAGGATCGCCTCCTGCTTTCTATCTGCAGGCTCCTTTAAGGTGGCCGTATCCTGAGACGGCAGTGCCACCTTTTTTGATAAGCGTGTGAGCGCCTTGTCCACCCTAGGGGATGTTTCCCAACGCAACCTGTCCGTTGGCGGGAAAGGGTACGCCATTAGTAACCTCTTAGAAATCACTAATTTCTTATCTGGGGAACACCACGCTTCTTCACACAATTCATTTAATTCATCAGATGGGGGAAAAGTCACTGGCTGCTTTTTCTCCCCAAACATAATACCCTTTTTAGTGGTAACCGGGTTAATGTCAGAAATGTGCAACACATTTTTCATTGCCGTAATCATGCATCGGATGGCCCTTGTGGATTGTACATTTGTCTCATCCTCGTCGACACTGGAGTCAGACTCCGTGTCGACATCTGTGTCTGCCATCTGAGGTAGCGGGCGTTTTTGAGCCCCTGATGGCCTCTGAGACGCTTGGGCAGGCGCGGGCTGAGATGCCGGCTGTCCCAAAGCTGTTACGTCATCGAACCTTTTATGCAAGGAGTTGACACTGTCGGTTAATACCTTCCACATATCCATCCACTCTGGTGTCGGCCCCGCAGGGGGAGACATCATACTTATCGGCTCCTGCTCCGCCTCCACGTAAGCGCCCTCATCAAACATGTCGACACAGCCGTACCGACACACCGCACACACACACACACACACACACACACACACACACACACACGGAATGCTCTGACTGAGGACAGGACCCAACAAAGTCCTTTGGGAAGACAGAGAGAAAGTATGCCAGCACACACCAGAGCGCTATATAACAGAGGGATTTACACTAATACAAAGTGAATTTTCACCCAATAGCTGCTTATATCACCTTTTGCGCCTAAATTTATGTGCCCCCCCTCTCTTTTTTACCCTTCTCGTAGTGTATACTGCAGGGGAGAGCCTAGGGAGCGTCCTGCCAGCGGAGCTGTGAAGAGAAAATGGCGCTGGCTGTGCTGAGGAAGATAGCCCCGCCCCTTCAGCGGCGGGCTTCTCCCGCTTTTTTAATAATATTTATGGCTGGGGATAAGGCACATATACAGTTTATAACTGTATTATGTGCATTTTGCCAACCAAGGTATACATATTGCAGCCCAGGGCGCCCCCCCAGCGCCCTGCACCCACCAGTGACCGGAGCGTGTTTTGTATGCTGTGGGAGCAATGGCGCACAGCTGCAGTGCTGTGCGCTACCTTATTGAAGACCGGAGTCTTCAGCCGCCAATTTTCTCCTGGAATCTTCCATCTTCTGGCTCTGCAAGGGGGACGGCGGCGCGGCTCCGGGAACGGACGATCGAGGTCGGGCCCTGTGTTCGATCCCTCTGGAGCTAATGGTGTCCAGTAGCCTTAGAAGCACAAGCTAGCTGCAAGCAGGTAGGTTTGCTTCTCTCCCCTCAGTCCCTCGTAGCAGTGAGTCTGTTGCCAGCAGATCTCACTGAAAATAAAAAACCTAACAAATACTTTCTTTTTTAGTGAGCTCAGGAGAGCCCCACTAAGTGCATCCAGCTCTGGCCGGGCACAGATTCTAACTGAGGTCTGGAGGAGGGGCATAGAGGGAGGAGCCAGTGCACACCAGATATAGTACCTAATCTTTCTTTTAAGAGTGCCCAGTCTCCTGCGGAGCCCGTCTATTCCCCATGGTCCTTACAGAGTACCCAGCATCCACTAGGACGTCAGAGAAATAACTGTGAAAGCGGCCTCAGTGGCAAGGGCGTGCTTTCACTGCAAATGAAAGCACGCCCCTGTCAGTCAGCCAGATGTGATCTGTCACTGGATACAGCTGTCCAGTGATGGATCTGCTGTCATCACTCGTTGGACAGCGGGATGTGTGGTGGAGGTGCAGGCATGAGCGGCGGCGGAACCCGACGGGGATGGCTGGCGTGACGGCAGGACTGGATCCTCTTGGATCCAGTCCCTGCCTGTCATTTTGCAGAGTTGCGGAGCGGAGTGGTTCCACTTTATAAAATGGCGTAGTTAGCATCAGTTTTGAAATCTAAGAAATCACGGCTCACCACGTCATCAACCCGCCCCTCAGGGCTGGCTTATAAAAGCCAGCGCGAGGCAGCCTGCTGTCAGTCTGCCGGCGGGGAGGGAGCGTGCAAGAGTTTCCGAAGACAGAAGACACCAGGAAACCCTGGGGAGGGGGCGGACATGGAAAAGAGCTGCCCAAAGGCTGCCGCCATCCAGGTGAAGACTCGGAAGCCCTGGGTAGGTGGCAGCCCCCCAGTTGAAGACAGAAGATTCCAAAAGTCCTGGGCAGGCGGCGGCCATGGAAAGAGCTGCCCAAAGTCCTCCAGCCCCCAGGTGAAGATCCTGTACAATAAACTTTTTTTTTAAATGTGTTGTGTATTTATTTTAATATTTTCTTTACAGGAGGACTACAGGTGCCAGCGGGCCCTGATTGTCCGGTCATACAGGCACTTGTGTTTCTTCAAGTGCCGGCATGCTGCGGCAGACTTGCTGGGACCTGTATGATGCCTGTAAAGAACAATAGTAGCATGTCATGAATCCCACACCCACCGCCACCAGGGGTGCGGTGCATAGCACTGGGCTGAAAGTTGTTGCTCGGGAGGGGGGACCCCATTCATTTTTTCTGGGGCCTCAACTTTCCGAGGAATCCCAGCACTGGGGCTGACCAGTATGAAGGGAGTTTATTGTGATGGTAGGGGGACCCCATACCGAGTGTCTCCCCTGCTATGGCATTACTCCCCCTGGCTGGTTCAGCCTGGGGCTGGTTTTTGTTAAATATATTGGGGGGGAGGGGTGTAGATAGAGAATCATCCAGTGCCTTCCCAGCCACAGACCTCACCACATGTCCAGGGCAGTCGAGATCCGGGCTAGGCTCAGGTACTTTTCAAGGGGCATGGCCTAATCACAGGAGGTGTGGTCATGTACTTTTAGAGAACAATAGTCAAAAAAATTGTATTTTAAGAACCTCCATGGCCACACTGCAGCCCAGTACACAGCAGAGTGTGCTGGGCTGAGGAGAAGAGCTGCAGCTGCTGCTGCCAGGTAAGAGGGAGGGGGCCTGGGCCCTTACTGGACCCTCACTGGGCCCCTCCATCAGACCTGGGCACGGGTAATTTGTATCCTCTTCCCCCCTCTCTCGACACCACTGCGCATGTCACTACCATATGCACACCCTGTAGTTTAATGTTTCGATAATCAATACACACACCGGCTGGTACAACTATATAAAAAAAAGTAAAATAAATAAATAAATAGCAATAAAAACCAATAATTAATGCCCAATATTCAATATGTTATACGTGATCACTAATAAACTGTATATCAAATGAACATTCCTTTCTAGGTAACATAGCTGTGAAAGACGGAATAGTCACTATACTGTATTAGTAGCATGCAAATGTATTAGTCTGCTTTCTAGTAAAGATACTGTAGATACAACAGGCATTGTGTTACTGTTATATGAGCTTGTTGTTCTGCTCTCCTTGTGTAAACATGGGTGAACAGTTAAGGGCCATATATATGAGGGAGATGTAGGGACAGATGTGTTCTGAGCGAACCACTCAGCACACATCTCTCCCCCCGCTCAGCACAGCGCGATGTGTGCTGAGTGTGCAGGGGGGGGGACTGGCAGGGCCGCTCATTTCACCCAGCAGGTGAAATGAGCGGCCTGCTAGATTGAGCCTGCATGCAGGCCAATCTAGCACCAGCGATAGCGAAGCTGTCACAGTAGCGAAGCTTAGTAAAGATAGCGGAGATAGCAAAGCTTAGTATAGCTGTCACAGTACCTACACTCCTACCCAGCAGTATATATATTTTGGAGCAAAAATGGTATATGGTTTCCAATACTTTAGATTCCCAATGGCCTACACTTATTTGCAAGCGGTAGCTAGTGCACCTGCTGGCTGCTGGTGCCATCCTATGACGCAACCCTCTCCAAAGTGTGCATACCACAATAGTGCAGATGTCACCCAGGGATCAAATATTCCAGCTGGTTCGGCATTTATAAGTCCTTAATGCGTTTCTCTACCTCATGTAGTGTTTGGCAGCTTACTCAGAAGTTAAGAAACTAACAATTACTTATATAGCACCAGCAGTGCCGTAACTAGACATTTTAGCGCTGTGTGCAAGAAACAGCATCGGCGCCCCCCCCCCCCCATATACAAAACAGGGCCAGTGCCAGCCACAGGTGGGCGACAAAATTATAGGAGCATGGCTTCATGGGGAAGGGGCTTTGCCATAAAGTAATACCAATTTAATATTACACTGTACAGTAGTCTCCATAATTTTAAGTTATGCAGCACAGTAGCGCCACTTACACACATTAGAGGTAGGCACCAGGTAGAGACCCTGTCACACATTAGGCCAGGTAGAACCCCCTTTTACACATTACAGCAGGCAGAGTCCCCCTTTTTACACATTAGGCAGGGGGAGAGGGAGGGAGAGAGAGACTAGCTTGCCATTGGGGGAGCCGCCACTCTTTTCCGGTGAGCCCACAGTATGGGGGAGTCACCACTCCTAGAGCCCGGCGCCATTGGACAACAGGGGGAGCAGCTACCCCTGACACAGCAGGGGAGACCAGCATGGAGACCACAAGCTGCAGTGCCCGGCAACAAATCTGTATCACACGATGACAAGGTTGCCGGGTGCTGGTCTCCCTTGTGCGGCGCAGCCCTATGTGGTACGTGTGTGACAGCGGAATGCGCCCACAATGCAGATGCGCTGTGGACAACACACCGCAGGCACACACCTAGTTACGGCTATGCAGCATTTTTACATTTATTTTGTTGCTCTAACTCAACTTATAAATAAAAATAAATGTGGGACTCTGTGAATTGCATATTGCCTCTGAAATAATCTGTAAAGGATCAGAGCAAAAGTACCTTCTCTTTGAAGAAAAAGGTTTATGTCAAAAGCTGCAGAACAACTCACGATGCTGCTCCAAGAGGCATGAGCTTGTATTAGATATTACACTGACTGTGTGCAGGCTATTAGTGGAATTACGGTATCAGTAAGTAAGTGCAATGGACGGAATCTCCATGAAGGATCCTCTCTGTTGAAGAGTCAGTGACTAGCAGCTGCAGACCTGGGGTTCTGTGCGCTGCCAGGCACACACTCACTGATGTATATACAGTCACCCAGGTCCTCCGTCTCCACACTACATTCAGATATAGCTGTATGCACGTGACTGCTGGAGTCAGGAGGTAGATGTAGCAGAAGGGTAATGTCGGATCACTGCAGTGGCTGGTTGCGCCCCCAGGCAAAGTGCGCTGTGTGCAAGGCACACTTCGCACACTGCTAGTTACGGCACTGAGCACCAGCATATTCTATTTCGTTGTACAACTGGGAACAAAGCAGTAGTCGAACAGTAATAAAAATAAAGAATGGGTAATTACAAACAGACAAAGGGTAGGAGGGCTCTGCATGCAAGCATACATTCTCCAGAAACTATTCTCATCATAGATTACAGAGGAGTTTAAATATTCACTGTGGTGTCCTATCAATTTGTAATTGAAGTATTCCTTCAGGTTATGTTACACTAATATAGGGCCTTATTCAGATTTGTAAGTAAAGCAAAAAAAGCAAGTTCAGATGTGTCCTCAGATGACCAGAGCTCACCGATCACCAGCCCCTGGGTACAGGTAAGTGAAGATAGCGCTATTATCACAGGGCTCCATCTGGTATTTTTTCCATTGTTGTTTGGGCAGATCGCAATTCCCATTACAATTATGGGAAATACTATCTGGTTACTATATATATATATATATATATATATATATATATATATATATATATATTTGGGCTTGGAGGGGAATTTTGTGATTCCTCCTCCAATTGCCCATTAGTACATTCAGGCGATACTAAAATAATGTGAAAAGGGTTTGAAAACACCCTTTTTCACATTATTTAGTAAAAGAAGCAATATCTCCTATATATTAGCCCAGATCTGTGACTTTGTGACTCATTTGCTAACGCTGGGCGGAGTCACAGATCTGGCCTAATCTATAGGTTACAGACACAAACCGCCATCACCCCGCCTCCAAGACCGACCCCCCTGCACCGCCCCGTTGTCCTCACCCATCCGTCTCGCATGAGCGGGTGATCAGCAGCGTGCGGTGCCGGGAGCAGGTAAGAGCCGCCCGCCGCCTTCCTCCTCCCCTCTACTGGCGTGCCTGCTGCTGTGTCCGATGGGTGCCATGCAGCAGGCAGGCCAGGAGAGGGGAGGAGGAAGGCGGCAGGCGGCTATTACCTGCTCCCCGCACCGCACCGCATGCCGCTGATCACCCGCTCATGCGAGACGGATGGGTGCCGGGAGCAGGTAAGAGCCGCCCGCCGCCTTCCTCCTCCCCTCTCCTGGCCTGCCTGCTGCTGTGTGTCCGATGGGTGCCGGGCAGCAGGAGGCGGCAGCCACCGCAGAGATCAGAGTGCACAGCGATAGCGCTGCGGCTTATCGCCATCCCTGCCCCCTCCTCACGGCCCTGCACCTACACGAGGGGAGCGCCCGGGTCTGGCCTCGGCCCCGCACAACGAGTCGAATCCTCTCTCTCTGCCTGGTGTCAGCGCCGGGGAAGTGTCCAATCCAGCTGCACCAGGGTCATGGCTGCTGCCCAGTCATATACAATGTCCCTGCTCCTGACATAATGGCAGGGCAGGGAGCACTAGACGATGATGGCCATTATTTGTATCCTGCAACTAGGGGGACATTGTTACATGTGGGGTCATATTTGGCACCTCATGCAATCCCACAACCGCAGCATCATCACACCCGTGGTGGCTCCGGTCCACCTCCCCCACCATGGCACCCCAGCATCCGCCCTTCCTCCAACCACGCAACCCACATACCTGGCCCTCCCCCACCCACCGCACCCCCTCAACCACCCCGCCCGCGCCACACCCGCTACCCCCACACCACGGTGGCTCAGGACTCTCTCCCCCACTCGCCGCACTCCACGACACCCTCCCCCATCCACGTCTATCCCGCACCCGACACTTCCCCCATCCACAGCACCTCCGGCCTCCTCCCCCATCTGCCACCCGCAGCACCTACAGACTCCATCTGCAGTCCCCCCCCCTCAACCGCCCCTCCACCACTCGAAGCACTCCCGCAACCGCAACACCCCTGGCCCCCCGCCACCATCCGTGTCTCCCCTGCACCCGCCACACCCCCACTCACAGCGCCTACTAGGTGTTCATCATCCCCTGCTTGTGCTGTTCACACAGTCGCAAGGGCCTAAGGCCCCTTAACCATCACATGCCCTTTGTCCGCGCAATATTTAACCAATCACACAATTATGTTTGGTGGTAATACTCCATGTAATCAACATATTGCACGCCCAAAAGCCGTGCAAGGCTTAAGGGGGCGTAGCACCTTGTGACGGTGTGAAGAGCGCCCATAGGGCGCGATGAGCACCTAGTTGATAAATATGCCCGGTATAGTGCTATATGTTTTTTGAGTGTGAATTTTTTTTTTAATAAATAGCAGTAAGACCATCCAGCATTTGTTATTTTTATGTAGACAGATAACCAATTTTAACATTAAACAGCCCACCTTAGCACATAGTGGAGGCACCACTTTATATTTCAGTTACACATTTTCCCAAATGTACAGTATATGACTTCTTAGAAATCTGATCTGAACTCTGGGGGTCATTCCAACCTGGTCGCACGCAGGCTATTTTTCACACTGCTGCGCCTACAGGGGAGGGGGTTAGAGCTGTGCAGGGCTGCGATCGGCTGTGCAGAGAGCTGCACAAGCAAAAAGTTTGTGCAGTCTCTGCACAGCTCAGGACTTACTCACCCACTGCGATGATCCTTCCTGGAGCTGACATCAGGATCCCTCCCTGCAAACGGCTGGGCAGGCCTGCGTTTTCTTCGATACTCCCAGAAAACGGTGAGTTGACACCCCTGACCGGCCTCTTCCTGTCAATCTTCTTGAGATCACTGTTGTGAACACTTTCTCCTTTGAATCCGTCGCTGCCCAACAACGTGCCTGCGCATTGTGGCCCACACGCAAGCGCAGTTCAGACCTGATCGCACCGCTGCGAAAAACAGCAGCGTGCCATCAGGTCAGAATGACCCCCTCTGTACAAACCCTATAATTCCAATATACTGCAAATCCTTTTAATTCACCGTTACCTTATTCAACAGAGGCTCTATCAAATATCTTAAACTAACTTACGCCTAAGACATTAACACATTTAGCTGCTAGAAATTGTCTGCAATCTATAGCCAAGAAAAGAACAGGTAATTTTGTCTTCAGTAACTATTTCTGTAGAATAATGGATTGTAATAACACAGCTTTGTTTATTCCTTGTTGCAATGTATGATTTAAATTGTACAGAGCTTTGTTGCAAACAATAAACAATTTCTCTGATAATCTCAAACTGAATGATAAACTGCCAGTTTCAAATAAATGTATTTGTGTTTTGCCGGTTCTAAGCCTCCTTCAATTTAACAGTATTTACTAGCTTTATTCATTCTATAATAGAGCTTTGGTTTGAACCACAAGAGAAAAAGAACGAGAGAGTGCATAGGATAGAGTGAATATAAGCACCCTGTTTGTTATGTAGCTAAACTGTCTGGATCTGGTTTTTGTGTTGATATTAGTTAATAGGTTGTTGTCGCATGCCAATCAAACGGTTATCCAAAGAGAAGTGGTTTGGTGTCAGGGTTATGGGGGTCATTTCGAGTTGATCGCTAGCTGCATTCGTTTGCTGTGCAGCGACGAGGCAAAAAAACGGCACTTATTCGCATGCGTATGCGGCGCAATGCGCACGCGTTTCTTGCTATTACAAAGAACAATGTAGTTTCACACAGGGTCTAGCGAAGCTTTTCAGTCGCACTGCTGGTCGCAGTGTGATTGACATGAAGTGGGCGTTTCTGGGTGTCAACTGACTGTTTTCAGGGAGTGTTCGTAAAAACGCAGGCGTGCAAGGAAAAACGCAGGCGTGGCTGGGCGAAAGTAGGGCGTGTTCGTGACGTCAAAACAGGAACTGAACAGTCTGAAGTTATCGCAAGCACTGAGTAGGTATTGAGATACTCTAAAACTACACACAAAAAATTTGCCGCAGCTCTGCAATCTTTTCGTTCGCACTTCTGCTAAGCTAAAATACACTCCCAGTGGGAGGCGGCATAACGTTTGCACGGCTGCTAAAAACTGCTAGCGAGCGAACAACTCGGAATGACCACATATGTTAACTTATTTAAGTTATGGGTGAGGAATTCAAATTCCTTTTGCCATTTTGTGATAACTGGATTGGTAAAGGTTTTTGGTATCACACTGCAGGTAGTTAATTGCTTTTAATTGATTTCATTTATTTTAATTACATTTGTACCAGCATTCAGCCCCCTCATTTAGTTTGTATTATTGTGTTATTTATTGATTTTACAGTTTATTAATTTTTATTTATTTATTTTAATTTTGTTTTCCCTCACATTTACCTTACCTCAATTTAGCCATGCCCTGTCCCCGGCGCAGTGCCCCCCCTCCCCGCCGCTTTGTTGAGGCGTCTAAGCCTCTCTCCTCGGCTGCGGCTTCTCCGGCTGTGAGGGGAGCAAGGCGCTTCACTATAACGGGAGCCGGTCACGCGGTCCCCGGTGCTCGCTCTGCTCCGGCCGGGGCAGCGGCGGGCAGTCAGCCGCCTACCTCTCCTTATGTGCTGCGGGCCTGGCTGACAAGCGAGCGGCCAGCCCCGGCAAGCACACCCCGCCGGCCATTCCCAGCAATAAGCAGCGTTTCAGGGGCCTCGGCCCCCGCTGCCATAAGCCCCGCCCATTTTAGCTAGGAATTATGTGGTTAAGTCATCCCCCACAGCTTTAGGAGCTGGGGGGATGATTGGGGCTAACATGGGGTCTCAGTCAGGGCTTCAGAGGAGAGGCAGCGTGTTAGCCTCTCCCACCCCAAGTTTTTGTGGGCATTAGGGATCAAGCTGAGGTGTCTTCCAGATTTGTGAATTCCCCAGGGTCTGTGGTACCAGGGGCGGATACGTAGGGGGCAATGTATAGGCTCCCCCCCCCCCTCCTGTGCAGTTGTGGAGATGTGCCCTGTACCCCAGGACACATCCCAGCAGCAGCACGCAGGGGATCTGTGTCCCCTGTGGGAGAACGTGTATGAAAGCGCTGGGACAGTGTGTCTTTTCCCAGCGCCTGTCAGTGTGCGGCAGTGGCGGGTGTCTGGTGCAGGGATCAGACGTTTCCCTGCACCAGACTGTCAGCGGCGTCGGGCAGCACCGCGGCAGTGGCGCTTTAAACTTGGCGCCATTCTGGCCACCAATGAAAAGCGCCGCCCACGAGATTTAAAATCCAGCGCCGCCAGCGAGCCAATCGCGGCTCGCGAGGCGCCGGCCAATCGGAGAGGGGCGCGGTGAGCCAATCGGCGGTCGCCGAGTCATAGGCCCCGCCCCCAGCATCTGACGTCAGACGCCGGGCGGGAGCCGGAGACAGAAGAAGCCACCGCCGAAGAGCGGTGAAGATCCGGGCGCCGCCAGGAGAAGAAGACGGAAGGCCGCGCCGAAAAGCGGTGAAGATCCGAGCGGCGCCAGGAAGAAGAGGACGTCGCGGCGGGAGGTCCTGAGGCCACGGAAGAGGCCAGAAGATGCCCGGCTCCTGGAAGAGGATGTCCAGCGGCGGCTGGACGCGGAGAGGAGACGGCGGTGCCTCTGGCCACGATGGGCCAGCGGCAGAAGAGCCCATCCAGGCCGAGAAGCGCTTCAGTGGTGGGAAGCAACAGAGCTGTGCAGTTCCCCACTGCAGCCTTCTCCTCCGCAGGTAGGCCCTTCTAAGGTGCCCCCCCCTCCTTCTCTCCTCCCTAGACCACCGGGTGATCGGGCACTAGGCCCGTAGGCACAGTCGGGCCCTCCCGGCCCGTGGGCAAATAGGCGGGCATTAGGCCCGTGGCCACAATCCAGGCAGTAGGCCTGTGGGGGACAGATAGAGGGCGTTAGGCCCTAGTTCCAGCAAACCCCCCCTATTAGGTGTATATAAGGTGACCCTGGGCACTAGGCCCAGGTCACCCAACGGGCGACAAGATAGGCGGGTGCTAGGCCCGTGGGTGATGTCAGGCCTCTGGCCTGTGTGCAGTTAGGGGTGCTAGGCCCAGTAAATACGTGCTCCCCCCAGGGTGAATAAAGGTGGCACTGGGAACTAGGCCCAGGCCACCATGAGGTGGATAAGTAGGCAGGCCCGCTTGGCCTGAGCCCCACGTAAGGAAGTGTACAGGAGGTGGGCAGGCTGTACGGCGCCCCCCCCCCCACTCCCACCCCCAGTGGCAGGTAGGGATTTAAAGGAACAGCACCATTGTAAATACTTGGATTGTACTCTGGTATTGTGATGTATGTTGTTACCGTGCAGGGCAAAGTGTTTGTTTTAAAGTTTGCGCATAGTTTGTGTTGCACAACTCACACAAGCTAGTTTGAGGGCTCTGTTTATGTAGCTAGTGTAGCGGACGCACACTAGGTTAGGTCTTGGCCCTGCACGGCTGTTTTCTCTTTACCTCCTTACAGGGACCTGTAAGTGGAGAAGATCGGAGTGCAAGACTTGTGACGGTGAGCAACATCTGTCCGTGTGTTCCTTTTGATGTGTGTTTGTCCCTATCTGTCTCCCTTCCTTCAGGGCGAACGGTGAACCTTGCACGCCGGTGCAAGGTCGAATTTACACCTGGTGCGAGAGTACCGATAGGTGAAATTCGGGCTCTGAGGCCGTGTGCCCAGGATGACCTTCAGCTAGCCCGAAAGCACTTTTTCTTGTTTCGGAGGGCGTTTCGGTCCACAGTTAGGAGGAACAGCACTCAGCAATCTCCTTCCTCCTAGGTCATCGTGTCCAGGTCCGACTGAAGATTTCCAGGTCCGTTGAAGGTTCCGGTACCTGAAGGTGAGAAAGTGCAGCGCCTGGTAAGTGGTGAAACTACACCTGCACGGCAGCAGGCACTACAATGCACCGCCACCCTCTTACACAGTCACAAGTAGTGGAGAGCACGCACGCAGCCATCACAATGTGTCTTGGTCCCCGTATTTTAACCAAGGGTCCCAGCACAATGTAGTTAATTTGCCTGTTGCAGGAGAGCAGCAGTTTTTTTGGGGGGGTTTTTTACCCCCAGATTAACCAGAATTTTTAGCAGCCATATGTTTTTCACAGTTTCGCAGTTTGCCCAGTTTGCACCAGCTCCGCAGGTATGCAACCAATATGGGAATTGGTTGCAGCCAGTGCCGAGTCAAGTGTTAAGCGCGCAGCAAGTAGGGCTACCGCCTCTATCCCAGGCTCCTCCACCGGCTAGACCTCCATCTCCACGGTAGTCGGCGGAGATTCTTCCACCCACACACTTGCAAGTGCGGTCGCCATCGGTTGCGCCGGGCGGGCCGGACAGCACTGCTCAAACAGGGATTAACACTGTTTTATCAAGCCCGCATGTTTTACCCTCTCATATAGATGCAGTGGAAACATCGGCAGCAGGTGTGGTTCCTCATGGTCCGCATTCATCGAGTCAAGCTGCGATGGGCGCGTCGTGCAACATGGGTCAAGAGGTCGTAGGAGATCTGGACGCAGACCCTTCTACATCAGGAACTGGTGAGAAAAATTTAGAGGTCTAGCTTAGCGCAATTTTGTCTCATTCTGACGAATCATCAGATACGTCTAGTTCGCTGGAGAATCCACGCAAATTTATGTGGACATTCATTCAGCATCTTAAGGGGAAGCATAAGGGTTCATAGTGTGCATTGCACGAATACAGCAATTTTGAGAGGAGTTAGGTCTAAAGTGAGGGAGCGAATCAAGAAGGGCCATTTTTGTGGACATGTTTGTGATTACGCATGATGCTAAAAAAGTGTTAGATACAGCTACGGCTGGGGGGGCAGCCGCTGAAGAAGCAAGGAGGAGATATCTAATTGGATTGCGGGGATGTATATATATGTGCGGCCTGCTATATAGACTCTCGCCCATCAGAGTTTTTGAACGTCCTTAAGTATCTGCACCTGGTGCATAATATGTATCTGATGGCTAGACACAACATTTGGCGTCAGTACGATTAATTATTTAGGAAGAAGCAAGATGGATAGAGAATTCTAAGTTTAAGTTTTAAAGACGTGGAGGTATGGTTAGAGGTAACCCAAAGCATTAGGCTTTTCACGGAACCGACGGGGCGAAGACAGCCCTTTCAGGTTAGACCAAGGTTTAACACAGCAGGAAGAGGGAAATGTTACGCGTTTAATAAGTGTAGTAGGGGAACAATGTGTTGTTATAGGCACGTCTGTATGCTGTGTGGAGGAGGTCACGCAGCTAAAGATTGCAATAGGCCCGCAGCTCAGCCAGCTGGTAGAGGTGAAAAGAGAGCCGTTCCTAGGTAAAGCGGAATCACAAGTAAATTTAGAAGTTTTAGAGTGGTGGTTGGGCCACGATCCTATCAGGGAGGAGGCAGCATTCTTATTGCAAGGTTTTAAGTTTGGTTTTAATTTGCCAGTGGTTAGGCAGGTATTAGTTTTAGCTATAAGCAATCTTAAATCAGCTAGAGATTTTACGGAAATTGTAAGAACTAAGATTGCGGCCGAGGTTGGTTTAGGGCGTATGTGTGGTTCTTTTAAGAGTCCGCCTTAGCTGATTTTTGTGTTTCACCATTGGGTGTAGTTCCAAAAAAGGAGCCAGGTAAATTTCGGTTAATTCAGCACCTTTCCTACCCAGAGGGAGGCTCAATAAACAAGGCTTTAGACCCTTCTTTTTGTAGTGTAAAGTATCAGACTTTTGAAGAAGTTGTCACTATGGTTTAAAGTTTCGGTTTAGGCGCGTTGTTAGCGAAGGTAGATATAGAATCAGCTTTTAGATTGTTGCTGCCGCATCCGGATTCGTTTAAGTATATGGGTTTTAAACTGTATGGTCAGTTTTTTGTAGATAGGTGTTTGCCTATGGGCTGTTCAGTTTCGTGTTCTTATTTTGAATGTTTTAGTTCATTTCTACAGTGGTGCGTACAGGCGGGCACTGGTCAGGCGGGAGTCGCCCATTATTTGGATGACTTTTTGCTGGTTGGTCCTGCAGGTAGCGCATCGTGCCAAGAATTGCTTTTTTCGATTCAAGTGCTTTTTTCTGTTATGGGTGTACCTATAGCTAAGGATAAAACGGAAGGGCCTTTCTAGGTATAGAAATTGATAATGAAGCAGGGCTTTGTAGATTGCCAGCGGAAAAAGTTAATCAGTTAAGGGTTTTTGTTAGAAAATTTTATTTTTGCAAAAAAAAAAAAGTTTAATGGGGTCCGCATTTGGTTGCACGAGGAGGTACACAACAGTGAGCTGCATTTTTTATGGATGCTTCAGGGTCGTTAGGTTTCGGGACATATTTTGAGGGTGAGTGGTGCGTGGAGGTTTGGCCGGAAGAATGGCATTTAAAGGGGCTTGCGGGTAGTATGCTTTTACTTGAGCTGTTAACGATAATTGTTGCAGTAGAAATCTGGTAACCTTTAGGTGTTTGCAGAAGAATATTGAGTTGAATGCTAAGCATGTGCCCAGGGGTGAGAACGAGATAGCGGATGCTTTGTCTCGCTTTCAATGGGATAGATTTAGAGCGTTAGCTCCGGCAGCTAGAGTGGATGGTTTGTCATGTCCTGAATTTGTATGGCAGATCATCAAGCCAGCATGAAAGCTTTAGTGTTGAAGGCACTGGCCCCTGGAATGTTGAGATTATATTCTGTTTGGGATGATTGGCAGGCGTTCATGAATTCCAGCGGTAGGGGTAGGAGTGTGCAGGACGCTATTTTGGGGTTTGTATGGTTATGGCACGAGAGGGGTCATTCTAAAGCGGCTATGTCAGGTGCATTGGTAGGAATTTCGTACTTTTCGCGTCTAGAGGGGCTGACCAATCCAACTAAATCTTTCATTCTGTCAAAAACATTGAAGGGTTGGGGTAAAGAGCAGGCAATTATCAGCGATGAGCGTAGGCTAATTGACATTTGAGCTGTTGGGGGACTTAATAACTTCTGTTGCGATAGGGAATTATGAATTTAGCCTGTTTAGTTTAGCATTCTCAGTAGCTTTTTTCGGTGCTTTAAGAGTGGGGGAATTAGTTGCAAATAGTAAAAGTTCAGTTGAAATAGGCATATAGCTAAAAATGTTGTTGGCTAAGAACGATAAGCTGTTTTATTAAAATACATCATTCTAAAACGGACCAGCTTGGAAAAGGTAAATGGATTTCTGTTCCTACGCATTCAGAGCTGAGCATTTTCCCAGTAAGATTAGCGGAAAATTAAGGCCAGATTCGACCTGAAGGGGGAGAGCAATGGTTAGTCCATGGGGATCTTATTCCTTTGTCTAAATTTCAATTACCAGTGTTTTCAAGAGGTGTCTTATAGCGTTAGACCTTCCATTAGAAAGTTATGGGACTCACTTTTTCTGGATAGGAGCAGCGACTTGCGCGGCATCGACAGGTTCATCAAGCGAGGAGATTAAGCGGTTGGGACGATGGAAGTCAGATGCTTACAAATGCTATATTAGGAGCGATTAGTTGCATACATAGAAGCTTTATGCAAGTTTGTTGTTTGGGAATCCCAGGGCCTTAAGCCACCTGCCGTTAAAGGGAGATTGGAGTTCTTTTCACCTTTTTCCTCTCTGAATTTTTAAGGTTTGGTGTTGTTCACCTCCATCTGGGTCACCTAAACAACTAAGCTTTTCTCCTTCCCTGTTAGCAGTTGTGGTTTAAATATATTAATATTAAATAGAGATGAGCGGGTTCGGTTCATCGAGATCCGAACCCCCCCGAACTTCACCTATTTTACACGGTTCCGAGGCAGCCTCGGATCTTCCCGCCTTGCTCGGTTAACCCGAACGCGGGCGAACGTCATCTTCCCGCTGTCGTATTCTCTCGAGATTCGTATTCTATATAAAGAGCCGCGCATCGCCGCCATTTTCACTCGTGCATTGGAGATTGAACGGAGAGGACAAGGCTATGTTCTCTGTCTGAAAAGCTCCATATCTGTGCTCAGTGTGCTTCAAATATCTGTGCTCAGTGTGCTGCAAATATCTGTGCTCAGTGTGCTGCAAATATCTACGTTCTCTGCCTAAAAAGCCCCATATCTGTGGTCAGTGTGCTGCAAATATCTGTGCTCACTGTGCTGCATTTTGGTGACCAACAGTTTATAGTTGTACAGTACAGTAGGCCATTGCTGTATCTTGCAGCTCTGTGTCACTGCAAGTATCCATTCCATATCTGTGCTGCATTTTTGTGAGCAGTATATATAGTAGTACAGTGCAGCATTTTGGTGACCAACAGTATATAGTTGTACAGTACAGTAGGCCATTGCTGTATCTTGCAGCTCTGTGTCACTGCAAGTATCCATTCCATATCTGTGCTGCATTTTTGTGAGCAGTATATATAGTAGTACAGTGCAGCATTTTGGTGACCAACAGTATATAGTTGTACAGTACAGTAGGCCATTGCTGTATCTTGCAGCTTTGTGTCACTGCAAGTATCTATTCCATATCTGTGCTGAATTTTTGTGAGCAGTATATATAGTAGTACAGTGCAGCATTTAGGTGACCAACAGTATATAGTTGTACAGTACAGTAGGCCATTGCTGTATCTTGCAGCTCTGTGTCACTGCAAGTATCCATTCCATATCTGTGCTGCATTTTTGTGAGCAGTATATATAGTAGTACAGTGCAGCATTTTGGTGACCAACAGTATATAGTTGTACAGTACAGTAGGCCATTGCTGTATCTTGCAGCTCTGTGTCACTGCAAGTATCCATTCCATATCTGTGCTGCATTTTTGTGAGCAGTATATATAGTAGTACAGTGCAGCATTTTGGTGACCAACAGTATATAGTTGTACAGTACAGTAGGCCATTGCTGTATCTTGCAGCTCTGTGTCACTGCTAAGTATCCATTCCATATCTGTGCTGCATTTTTGTGAGCAGTATATATAGTAGGACAGTGCAGCATTTTGGTGACCAACAGTATACAGTATATAGTTGTACAGTATAGTAGGCCATTGCTGTATCTTGCAGCTCTGTGTCACTGCAAGTATCCATTACATATCTGTGCTGCATTTTTGTGAGCAGTATATTTAGTAGTACAGTGCAGCATTTTGGTGACCAACAGTATATAGTTGTACAGTACAGTAGGCCATTGCTGTATCTTGCAGCTCTGTGTCACTGCAAGTATCCATTCCATATCTGTGCTGCTTTTTTGTGAGCAGTATATATAGTAGTACAGTGCAGCATTTTGGCGACCAACAGTATATAGTTTTACAGTACAGTAGGCCATTGCTATTGATATAATAATATTACTGGCATATAATTCCACACATTAAAAAATGAAGAACAAAAATGTGGAGGGTGAAATAGGGAAAGATCAAGATCCACTTCCACCTAGTGCTGAAGCTGCTGCCACTAGTCATGACAGAGCTGATTCAATGCCATAAACATTGTCTGCCAAGGCCAATGCCCAATGTCATAGTAGCATGTAAAATCCAAAAAACTAAAGTTCAGTAAAATGACCCAAAAATCTAAATTAAAAGCGTCTGAGGAGAAGCGTAAACTTGCCAATATGCCATTTACGAGACGGAGTGGCAAGGAACGGCTGAGGCCCTGGCCTATGTTCTTGGCTAGTGGTTCAGCTTCACATGAGGATGAAAGCAATCATTTTCCCGCTAGAAAACTGAAAAGAGTTAAGATGGCAAAAGCACAGCAAAGAACTGTGCGTTCTTCTAAATCACAAATCCCCAAGGAGAGTCCAATTGTTTCGGTTGCTATGCCTGACCTTCCCAACACTGGACGGGAAGAGGTGGCTCCTTCCACCATTTGCATGCCCCCTGCAAGTGCTGGAAGGAGCACCCACAGTCCAGTTCCTGATAGTCAAATTAAAGATGTCACTGTTGAAGTACACCAGGATGAGGATATGGGTGTTGCTGGCGCTGAGGAGGAAATTGACAAGGAGGATTCTGATGGTGAGGTGGTTTGTTTAAGTCAGCCACTCGGGGAGACGCCTGTTGAATATGGCCATTGACATGCCTGGTCAAATTACAAAAAAAATCACCTCTTCTGTGTGGATTTATTGTAACAGAAATGTGGACAACAGGTGTCAAGCCATGTGTTGCCTTTGTCAAGCTGCAATAAGTAGGGGTAAGGACGTTAACCACCTAGGAACATCCTCCCTTATACGTCACCTGGAGCACATTCATCAGAAGTCATTGACAAGTTCAAAAACTTTGGGTGACAGCGGAAGCAGTCCACTGACAACTAAATCCCTTCCTCTTGTACCCAAGCTCCCGCAATCCACACCACCAACTCCCTCAGTGTCAATTTCCTCCTCCTTAGACAGGAACGCCAATAGTCCTGCAGGCCATGTCACTGGCAAGTCTGATGAGTCCTCTCCTGACTGGGATTCCTCCGATGGATGCTTGAGTGTAACGCCTACTGCTGATGGTGCTGCTGTTGTTGCTGCTGGGAGTCGATCATCATCCCAGAGGGGAAGTCGGAAGACCACTTGTACTACTTCCAGTAAGCAATTGACTGTCCAACAGTCCTTTGCGAGGAAGATGAAATATCACAGCAGTCATCCTGCTGCAAAGCGGATAACTCAGGCCTTGGCAGCTGTGTTGGTGTTAGACGTGCGTCCGGTGTCCGGCGTTAGTTCACAGGGACTTAGAGAATTTCTTGAGGTAGTGTGTCCCCGGTACCAAATACCATCTAGGTTCCACTTCTCTAGGCAGGCGATACCGAGAATGTACACAGACATCAGAAAAAGACTAACCAGTGTCCTAAAAAATGCAGTTGTACCCAATGTCCAGTTAACCACGGACATGTGGACAAGTGGAGCAGGGCAGACTCAGGACTATATGACTGTGACAGCCTACTGCAGGCCTGGCCAACCTGTGGCTCTCCAGCTGTTGTAAAACTACAAGTCCCATCATGCTTTGCCACAGTTTTGCTGTTAGTGTATGATAAAACTGTGGCAGGGCATGCTGGGATGTGTAGTTTCACAACATCTGGAGAGCCACAGGTTGGCCAGGCCTGGCCTACTGGGTAGATGTATTGCCTCCCGCAGCAAGAACAGCAGCGGCGGCACCAGTAGCAGCATCTCGCAAACGCCAACTCGTTCCTAGGCAGGCTACGCTTTGTATCACTGCTTTCCATAAGAGGCACACAGCTGACAACCTCTTACGGAAACTGAGGAACATCATCGCAGAATGGCTTACCCCAATTGGACTCTCCTGGGGATTTGTGACATCGGACAACGCCACCAATGTTGTGCGTGCATTACATGTGGGCAAATTCCAGCACGTCCCATGTTTTGCACATACATTGAATTTGGTGGTGCAGAATTTTTTAAAAACGACAGAGGCGTGCAAGAGATGCTATCGGTGGCTCGAAGAATTGCGGGCCACTTTCGGCATTCAGCCACCGCTTGCCGAAGACTGGAGCACCAGCAAACACTCCTGAACCTGCCCCGCCATCATCTGAAGCAAGAGGTGGTAACGAGGTGGAATTCAACCTTCTATATGCTTCAGAGGATGGAGGAGCAGCAAAAGGCCATTCAAGCCTATACATCCGCCTACGATATAGGCAAAGGAGGGGAATGCACCTGACTCAAGCGCAGTGGAGAATGAGTTCAACGTTGTGCAAGGTTCTGCAACCCTTTGAACTTGCCACACGTGAAGTCAGTTCAGACACTGCCAGCCTGACTCAGGTCATTCCCCTCATCAGGCTTTTGCAGAAGCAGCTGGAGAGATTGAAGGAGGAGCTAAAACAAAGCGATTCCGCTAGGCATGTGGGACTTGTGGATGGAGCCCTTCATTCGCTTAACCAGGATTCACGGGTGGTCAATCTGTTGAAATCAGAGCACTACATTTTGGCCACCATGCTCGATCCTAGGTTTAAAGCCTACTTTGTATCTCTCTTTCCGGGAAAGACACAAGTCTGCAGAGGTTCAAAGACCTGCTGGTGAGACACTTGTCAACTCAAGCGGAACGTGACCTGTCAACAGCTCCTCCTTCACATTCTTCCGCAACTGGGGCTGCGAGGAAAAGGATAAGAATTCCAAGCCCACCCGCTGGCGGTGATGCAGGGCAGTCTGGAGCGAGTGCTGACATCTGGTCCGGACTGAAGGACCTGCCAACGATTACTGACATGTCGTCTACTGTCACTGCATATGACTCTGTCACCATTGAAAGAATGGTGGAGGATATATGAGTCACAGCATACAAGTAGACACGTCAGACAGTCTGTACGTATACTGGCAGGAAAAAGAGCCAATTTGGAGGCCCTTGCAAAAACTGGCTTTATTTTACCTAAGTTGCCCCCCCTCCAGTGTGCACTCCGAAAGAGTGTTTAGTGCAGCCGGTCACCTTGTCAGCGATCGGCGTACGAGGTTACTTCCACAAAATGTGGAGAAGATGATGTTCATCAAAATGAATTATAATCAATTCCTCCGTGGAGACATTCACCAGCAATTGCCTCCAGAAAGTACACAGGGACCTGAGATGGTGGATTCCAGTGGGGATGAATTAATACTCTGTGAGGAGGGGGATGTACACAGTGAAAGGGGTTAGGAATCGGAGGATGATGATGAGGTCGACATCTTGCCTCTGTAGAGCCAGTTTGAGCAAGGAGAGATTGATTGCTTCTTTTTTTAGTGGGGGCCCAAACCAACCAGTCATTTCAGCCACAGTTGTGTGGCAGACCCTGTGGCTGAAATGATGGGTTTGTTAAAGTGTGCATGTCCTGTTTATTCAGCATAAGGGTGGGTGGGAGGGCCCAAGGACAATTCCATCTTGCACCTCTTTTTTTATTTTATTTATCTTTACATCATGTGATGTTTGGGGCCAATTTTTTTAAGTGCCATCCTGTCTGACACTGCAGTGCTACTCCTAGATGGGCCAGGTGTTTGTGATGCCCACTTGTATCGCTTAGCTTAGCCATCCAGCGACCACAGTGCACCTCTTTTTCTCTTTTCTTTGCATCATGTGCTGTTTGGGGACTATTTTTTTAAGTGCCATCCTGTCTGACACTGCAGTGCCACTCCTAGATGGGCCAGGTGTTTGTGGCGCCCACTTGGGTCACTTAGCTTAGTCATCCAGCTACCTTAGGACTAAAAATAATATTGTGAGGTGTGAGGTATTCAGAATAGACTGGAAATGAGTGGAAATTATGGTTATTGAGGTTAATAATACTATAGGATCAAAATTACCCCCAAATTATATGATTTAAGCTGTTTTTGAGGGGTTTTTGAAGAAAAAAAAACACCTGAATCCAAAACACACCCGAATCCGACAAAACATTTTCAGGGAGGTTTTGCCAAAATGCGTTTGAATCCAAAGCACGGCCACGGAACCGAATCCAAAACCAAAACACAAAACTCGAAAAATTTCCAGTGCACATAATATTATATAAAACTTTCTTTATTTTTGCCATTTTTTCTGCAGGTTTTTGACATTGTCAAGCCAGGTATGGATTGTAGGTCACTCATACATTTATTGGGCCAGTAGGCACAAGACGGCAAAGTCGTCCCCCTTTGAAGTGAGGTGGATAGGAATAAGGGGTATGAGATGAAGCAATTTATTGAAAGTGCTCTGCGAGTTTGAAGAGAAGTGGTGTGCCCCTGATTGTTTAATGGTGCATTTAGGGTGTAATGACTTAGGAACTTGTAAGGGTATCGAACTTATTAATGTCATAAAGATGGAATTTTAGTTAATTGTGGAGCATTGGTCGTTGGTTAAGGTTGTGTGGTCGGAAGTGGTACCGCATAGATTTTGGAGGGTCACCCAAGGGGGAGCAGCATTGGACAAAGTGAGAGAGAAGCTTAATGCTGCGACATCAAGATATGTTATTAGTTTGGGGGGGAAAGTTGTTACGCATCCAGAGTTGCATTATGAGAGGATTAATTTGTATAGGTTAGACGGGGTACATTTATCTGACAGTGGTTTGGAGTTATTCGTAACAGTCTTAATAAGGGGTTTAGAAGATGTTTGCAGTGTTAGGATTGGGGTGGCGGTTTCGTAGTCTTGGGCCTTCGAATTTGGCGGAAAGCAGTGCTATTTGGCAGCTCAATTTAGTGCAGCAGAGCATGGCTAGCATTTCCTCTTTGAGAAAAGGCGACTCGGTCACTACCTCAGGGGAGGACCAGGTCACCATCTTAAGGAGGGACCAGCACTGTGCTAATTAAGGAGAGATGGTTCTACCCAGGACGGATTGCACAAGGGGCAGAAACTCTGCCCCCTTTGTTTAAAGATTAACCCACCCATATCTAACTCTCTGCACATGTTATATCTGCCTCTCCTGCAGTGCACATGGTTTTACCCAACTGCTAACAAAGTTCCTGCTGCGATCAACTCAGAATTACCCCCAGTATCATGATGATCTTTCTCAAAGTGAGAAGTACTGCACTGCATACACTATTTGGGGAATAAAAATAATTGTACTATAGAAATGAAAACTTTTCAGAACTGTTCAACAAAATGCACCTCATTTTCCATTTTGCAGTTTTGCTGGCTGAATTTATCTTTAAGGGGGCTATTCAATTAGTGCATTTTTTTTCGCCTAAAGACACTTTTCGCTATTTTTTAGGGTTAATGGAGATTCGCCCTATTCAATAGCAAGGTCGTTTTTGCCAATTTTAGGCATTTTTCGCAAATGCCTTGTCACAAAAAAAAAAAAAGAAGTGAACCGTATTGGCGAAAATGCCTTAAAAACAGGTGAAAACAGCTTGCAATTGAATACGCATGGGGGTTAATTCAATAGCTCCGATTGTCGGGGCTAATTGAATACTAGTGTTTTTAGCTACATCCCAAACAAAACCACACTTCACAATTAACTAACACAGTTCCATCCCTTTTCATAGATAATAACATCTTTACAAATACTGGGCCTTATTCAGGTTGGATAACTATTGAGACTGAAATTGCAATCGTCTCAAAACTGCAATTGCTAAAAATCGCGTGTGAAGAACCGCCCTGAAAGGTAAAAGACGCATACTGATGCGATCACAAATATGTGTAGTAACTAGAGATGAGCGCCGGAAATTTTTCGGGTTTTGTGTTTTGGTTTTGGGTTCGGTTCCGCGGCCGTGTTTTGGGTTCGACCGCGTTTTGGCAAAACCTCACCGAATTTTTTTTTTCGGATTCGGGTGTGTTTTGGATTCGGGTGTTTTTTTCAAAAAACACTAAAAAACAGCTTAAATCATAGAATTTGGGGGTCATTTTGATCCCAAAGTATTATTAACCTCAAAAACCATAATTTACACTCATTTTCAGTCTATTCTGAATACCTCACACCTCACAATATTATTTTTAGTCCTAAAATTTGCACCTAGGTCGCTGGATGACTAAGCTAAGCGACCCTAGTGGCCGACACAAACACCGGGCCCATCTAGGAGTGGCACTGCAGTGTCACGCAGGATGTCCCTTCCAAAAAACCCTCCCCAAACAGCACATGACGCAAAGAAAAAAAGAGGCGCAATGAGGTAGCTGTGTGAGTAAGATAAGCGACCCTTGTGGCCGACACAAACACCGGGCCCATCTAGGAGTGTCACTGCAGTGTCACGCAGGATGTCCCTTCCAAAAAACCCTCCCCAAACAGCACATGACGCAAAGAAAAAAAGAGGCGCAATGAGGTAGCTGTGTGAGTAAGATAAGCGACCCTAGTGGCAGACACAAACACCGGGCCCATCTAGGAGTGTCACTGCAGTGTCACACAGGATGTCCCTTCCAAAAAACCCTCCCCAAACAGCACATGACGCAAAGAAAAAAAGAGGCGCAATGAGGTAGCTGTGTGAGTAAGATAAGCGACCCTAGTGGCCGACACAAACACCGGGCCCATCTAGGAGTGTCACTGCAGTGTCACGCAGGATGTCCCTTCCAAAAAACCCTCCCCAAACAGCACATGACGCAAAGAAAAAAAGAGGCGCAATGAGGTAGCTGTGTGAGTAAGATAAGCGACCCTAGTGGCCGACACAAACACCGGGCCCATCTAGGAGTGTCACTGCAGTGTCACGCAGGATGTCCCTTCCAAAAAACCCTCCCCAAACAGCACATGACGCAAAGAAAAAAGAGGCGCAATGAGGTAGCTGTGTGAGTAAGATAAGCGACCCTAGTGGCCGACACAAACACCGGGCCCATCTAGGAGTGTCACTGCAGTGTCACGCAGGATGTCCCTTCCAAAAAACCCTCCCCAAAAAGCACATGACGCAAAGAAAAAAAGAGGCGCAATGAGGTAGCTGTGTGAGTAAGATAAGCGACCCTAGTGGCCGACACAAACACCGGGCCCATCTAGGAGTGGCACTGCAGTGTCACGCAGGATGTCCCTTCCAAAAAACCCTCCCCAAACAGCACATGACGCAAAGAAAAAAAGAGGCGCAATGAGGTAGCTGTGTGAGTAAGATAAGCGACCCTAGTGGCCGACACAAACACCGGGCCCATCTAGGAGTGGCACTGCAGTGTCACGCAGGGTGTCCCTTCCAAAAAACCCTCCCCAAACAGCACATGACGCAAAGAAAAAAAGAGGCGCAATGAGGTAGCTGTGTGAGTAAGATAAGCGACCCTAGTGGCCGACACAAACACCGGGCCCATCTAGGAGTGGCACTGCAGTGTCACGCAGGATGTCCCTTCCAAAAAACCCTCCCCAAACAGCACATGACGCAAAGAAAAAAAGAGGCGCAATGAGGTAGCTGTGTGAGTAAGATAAGCGACCCTAGTGGCCGACACAAACACCAGGCCCATCTAGGAGTGGCACTGCAGTGTCACGCAGGATGTCCCTTCCAAAAAACCCTCCCCAAACAGCACATGACGCAAATAAAAATGAAAGAAAAAAGAGGTGCAAGATGGAATTGTCCTTGGGCCCTCCCACCCACCCTTATGTTGTATAAACAGGACATGCACACTTTAACCAACCCATCATTTCAGTGACAG
This sequence comes from Pseudophryne corroboree, assembly GCF_028390025.1. NCBI lineage: Eukaryota > Metazoa > Chordata > Amphibia > Anura > Myobatrachidae > Pseudophryne > Pseudophryne corroboree. Next base: position 183,086,527 of record NC_086448.1, on the reverse strand, counting down.
GGTCTGCCACACGACTGTGACTGAAATGACGGGTTGGTTTGGACCCCCACCAAAAAAGAAGCAATTAATCTCTCCTTGCACAAACTGGCTCTACAGAGGCAAGATGTCCACCTCATCATCATCCTCCGATATATCACCGTGTACATCCCCCTCCTCACAGATTATCAATTCGTCCCCACTGGAATCCACCATCTCAGCTCCCTGTGTACTTTGTGGAGGCAATTGCTGCTGGTCAATGTCTCCACGGAGGAATTGATTATAATTCATTTTAATGAACATCATCTTCTCCACATTTTCTGGATGTAACCTCGTACGCCGATTGCTGACAAGGTGAGCGGCGGCACTAAACACTCTTTCGGAGTACACACTTGTGGGAGGGCAACTTAGGTAGAATAAAGCCAGTTTGTGCAAGGGCCTCCAAATTGACTCTTTTTCCTGCCAGTATAAGTACGGACTGTGTGACGTGCCTACTTGGATGCGGTCACTCATATAATCCTCCACCATTCTTTCAATGGTGAGAGAATCATATGCAGTGACAGTAGACGACATGTCCGTAATCGTTGTCAGGTCCTTCAGTCCGGACCAGATGTCAGCATCAGCAGTCGCTCCAGACTGCCCTGCATCACCGCCAGCGGGTGGGCTCGGAATTCTGAGCCTTTTCCTCGCACCCCCAGTTGCAGGAGAATGTGAAGGAGGAGATGTTGACAGGTCGCGTTCCGCTTGACTTGACAATTTTCTCACCAGCAGGTCTTTCAACCCCAGCAGACTTGTGTCTGCCGGAAAGAGAGATCCAAGGTAGGCTTTAAATCTAGGATCGAGCACGGTGGCCAAAATGTAGTGCTCTGATTTCAACAGATTGACCACCCGTGAATCCTTGTTAAGCGAATTAAGGGCTCCATCCACAAGTCCCACATGCCTAGCGGAATCGCTCCGTGTTAGCTCCTCCTTCAATGTCTCCAGCTTCTTCTGCAAAAGCCTGATGAGGGGAATGACCTGACTCAGGCTGGCAGTGTCTGAACTGACTTCACGTGTGGCAAGTTCAAAGGGCATCAGAACCTTGCACAACGTTGAAATCATTCTCCACTGCGCTTGAGACAGGTGCATTCCACCTCCTATATCGTGCTCAATTGTATAGGCTTGAATGGCCTTTTGCTGCTCCTCCAACCTCTGAAGCATATAGAGGGTTGAATTCCACCTCGTTACCACTTCTTGCTTCAGATGATGGCAGGGCAGGTTCAGTAGTTTTTGGTGGTGCTCCAGTCTTCTGTACGTGGTGCCTGTACGCCGAAAGTGTCCCGCAATTCTTCTGGCCACCGACAGCATCTCTTGCACGCCCCTGTCGTTTTTTAAAAAATTCTGCACCACCAAATTCAAGGTATGTGCAAAACATGGGACGTGCTGGAATTTGCCCATATTTAATGCACACACAATATTGCTGGCGTTGTCCGATGCCACAAATCCACAGGAGAGTCCAATTGGGGTAAGCCATTCCGCGATGATCTTCCTCAGTTGCCGTAAGAGGTTTTCAGCTGTGTGCGTATTCTGGAAAGCGGTGATACAAAGCGTAGCCTGCCTAGGAAAGAGTTGGCGTTTGCGAGATGCTGCTACTGGTGCCGCCGCTGCTGTTCTTGCGGCGGGAGTCCATACATCTACCCAGTGGGCTGTCACAGTCATATAGTCCTGACCCTGCCCTGCTCCACTTGTCCACATGTCCGTGGTTAAGTGGACATTGGGTACAACTGCATTTTTTAGGACACTGGTGAGTCTTTTTCTGACGTCCGTGTACATTCTCGGTATCGCCTGCCTAGAGAAGTGGAACCTAGATGGTATTTGGTAACGGGGGCACACTGCGTCAATAAATTGTCTAGTTCCCTGTGAATTAACGGCGGATACCGGACGCACGTCTAACACCAACATAGTTGTCAAGGCCTCAGTTATCCGCTTTGCAGCAGGATGACTGCTGTGATATTTCATCTTCCTCGCAAAGGACTGTTGGACAGTCAATTGCTTACTGGAAGTAGTACAAGTGGGCTTACGACTTCCCCTCTGGGATGACCATCGACTCCAAGCAGCAACAACAGCAGCGCCAGCAGCAGTAGGCGTTACACGCAAGGAAGCATCGGAGGAATCCCAGGCAGGAGAGGACTCGTCAGAATTGCCAGTGACATGGCCTGCAGGACTATTGGCATTCCTGGGGAAGGAGGAAATTGACACTGAGGGAGTTGGTGGGGTGGTTTGCGTGAGCTTGGTTACAAGAGGAAGGGATTTACTGGTCAGTGGACTGCTTCCGCTGTCGCCCAAAGTTTTTGAACTTGTCACTGACTTATTATGAATGCGCTGCAGGTGACGTATAAGGGAGGATGTTCCGAGGTGGTTAACGTCCTTACCCCTACTTATTACAGCTTGACAAAGGCAACACACGGCTTGACACCTGTTGTCCGCTTTTCTGTTGAAATACCTCCACACTGAAGAGCTGATTTTTTTGGTATTTTCACCAGGCATGTCAACGGCCATATTCCTCCCACGGACAACAGGTGTCTCCCCGGGTGCCTGACTTAAACAAACCACCTCACCATCAGAATCCTCCTGGTCAATTTCCTCCCCAGCGCCAGCAACACCCATATCCTCCTCATCCTGGTGTACTTCAACACTGACATCTTCAATCTGACTATCAGGAACTGGACTGCGGGTGCTCCTTCCAGCACTTGCAGGGGGCGTGCAAATGGTGGAAGGCGCATGCTCTTCACGTCCAGTGTTGGGAAGGTCAGGCATCGCAACCGACACAATTGGACTCTCCTTGTGGATTTGGGATTTCGAAGAACGCACAGTTCTTTGCGGTGCTTTTGCCAGCTTGAGTCTTTTCAGTTTTCTAGCGAGAGGCTGAGTGCTTCCATCCTCATGTGAAGCTGAACCACTAGCCATGAACATAGGCCAGGGCCTCAGCCGTTCCTTGCCACTCCGTGTGGTAAATGGCATATTGGCAAGTTTACGCTTCTCCTCCGACAATTTTATTTTAGGTTTTGGAGTCCTTTTTTTACTGATATTTGGTGTTTTGGATTTGACATGCTCTGTACTATGACATTGGGCATCGGCCTTGGCAGACGACGTTGCTGGCATTTCATCGTCTCGGCCATGACTAGTGGCAGCAGCTTCAGCACGAGGTGGAAGTGGATCTTGATCTTTCCCTAATTTTGGAACCTCAACATTTTTGTTCTCCATATTTTAATAGGCACAACTAAAAGGCACCTCAGGTAAACAATGGAGATGGATGGATACTAGTATACTTATGGATGGACTGCCGAGTGCCGACACAGAGGTAGCTACAGCCGTGGACTAACGTACTGTGTCTGCTGCTAATATAGACTGGATGATAATGAGATGAAATCAATATATATATATGTATGTATATATAATATCACTAGTACTGCAGCCGGACAGGTAGATAATATATTTATTAGGTAATGATGACTGATGACGGACCTGCTGGACACTGTCAGCTCAGCAGCACCGCAGACTGCTACAGTAAGCTACTATACTATAGTAGTATGTACAAAGAAGAAAGAAAAAAAAAAACCACGGGTAGGTGGTATACAATTATGGATGGACTGCCGAGTGCCGACACAGAGGTAGCTACAGCCGTGGACTAACGTACTGTGTCTGCTGCTAATATAGACTGGATGATTGATAATGAGATGAAATCAATATATATATGTATGTATATATAATATCACTAGTACTGCAGCCGGACAGGTAGATAATATATTTATTAGGTAATGATGACTGATGACGGACCTGCTGGACACTGTCAGCTCAGCAGCACCGCAGACTGCTACAGTAAGCTACTATACTATAGTAGTATGTACAAAGAAGAAAGAAAAGAAAAAAAACCACGGGTAGGTGGTATACAATTATGGATGGACTGCCGAGTGCCGACACAGAGGTAGCTACAGCCGTGGACTAACGTACTGTGTCTGCTGCTAATATAGACTGGATGATTGATAATGAGATGAAATCAATATATATATGTATGTATATATAATATCACTAGTACTGCAGCCGGACAGGTAGATAATATATTTATTAGGTAATGATGACTGATGACGGACCTGCTGGACACTGTCAGCTCAGCAGCACCGCAGACTGCTACAGTAAGCTACTATACTATAGTAGTATGTACAAAGAAGAAAGAAAAAAAAAACCACGGGTAGGTGGTATACAATTATGGATGGACTGCCGAGTGCCGACACAGAGGTAGCTACAGCCGTGGACTAACGTACTGTGTCTGCTGCTAATATAGACTGGATGATTGATAATGAGATGAAATCAATATATATATGTATGTATATATAATATCACTAGTACTGCAGCCGGACAGGTAGATAATATATTTATTAGGTAATGATGACTGATGACGGACCTGCTGGACACTGTCAGCTCAGCAGCACCGCAGACTGCTACAGTAAGCTACTATACTATAGTAGTATGTACAAAGAAGAAAGAAAAAAAAAAAACCACGGGTAGGTGGTATACAATTATGGATGGACTGCCGAGTGCCGACACAGAGGTAGCTACAGCCGTGGACTAACGTACTGTGTCTGCTGCTAATATAGACTGGATGATTGATAATTAGATGAAATCAATATATATATGTATGTATATATAATATCACTAGTACTGCAGCCGGACAGGTAGATAATATATTTATTAGGTAATGATGACTGATGACGGACCTGCTGGACACTGTCAGCTCAGCAGCACCGCAGACTGCTACAGTAAGCTACTATACTATAGTAGTATGTACAAAGAAGAAAGAAAGAAAAAACCACGGGTAGGTGGTATACAATTTAGAGATGAGCGCCTGAAATTTTTCGGGTTTTGTGTTTTGGTTTTGGGTTCGGTTCCGCGGCCGTGTTTTGGGTTCGAACGCGTTTTGGCAAAACCTCACCGAATTTTTTTTGTCGGATTCGGGTGTGTTTTGGATTCGGGTGTTTTTTTCAAAAAACACTAAAAAACAGCTTAAATCATAGAATTTGGGGGTCATTTTGATCCCAAAGTATTATTAACCTCAAAAACCATAATTTACACTCATTTTCAGTCTATTCTGAATACCTCACACCTCACAATATTATTTTTAGTCCTAAAATTTGCACCGAGGTCGCTGTGTGAGTAAGATAAGCGACCCTAGTGGCCGACACAAACACCGGGCCCATCTAGGAGTGGCACTGCAGTGTCACGCAGGATGTCCCTTCCAAAAAACCCTCCCCAAACAGCACATGATGCAAAGAAAAAAAGAGGCGCAATGAGGTAGCTGTGTGAGTAAGATTAGCGACCCTAGTGGCCGACACAAACACCGGGCCCATCTAGGAGTGGCACTGCAGTGTCACGCAGGATGTCCCTTCCAAAAAACCCTCCCCAAACAGCACATGACGCAAAGAAAAAAAGAGGCGCAATGAGGTAGCTGACTGTGTGAGTAAGATTAGCGACCCTAGTGGCCGACACAAACACCGGGCCCATCTAGGAGTGGCACTGCAGTGTCACGCAGGATGTCCCTTCCAAAAAACCCTCCCCAATCAGCACATGATGCAAAGAAAAAGAAAAGAAAAAAGAGGTGCAAGATGGAATAGTCCTTGGGCCCTCCCACCCACCCTTATGTTGTATAAACAAAACAGGACATGCACACTTTAACCAACCCATCATTTCAGTGACAGGGTCTGCCACACGACTGTGACTGATATGACGGGTTGGTTTGGACCCCCCCCAAAAAAGAAGCAATTAATCTCTCCTTGCACAAACTTGCTCTACAGAGGCAAGATGTCCACCTCATCTTCACCCTCCGATATATCACCGTGTACATCCCCCTCCTCACAGATTATCAATTCGTCCCCACTGGAATCCACCATCTCAGCTCCCTGTGTACTTTGTGGAGGCAATTGCTGCTGGTCAATGTCTCCGCGGAGGAATTGATTATAATTCATTTTAATGAACATCATCTTCTCCACATTTTCTGGATGTAACCTCGTACGCCGATTGCTGACAAGGTGAGCGGCGGCACTAAACACTCTTTCGGAGTACACACTTGTGGGAGGGCAACTTAGGTAGAATAAAGCCAGTTTGTGCAAGGGCCTCCAAATTGCCTCTTTTTCCTGCCAGTATAAGTACGGACTGTGTGACGTGCCTACTTGGATGCGGTCACTCATATAATCCTCCACCATTCTATCAATGTTGAGAGAATCATATGCAGTGACAGTAGACGACATGTCCGTAATCGTTGTCAGGTCCTTCAGTCCGGACCAGATGTCAGCATCAGCAGTCGCTCCAGACTGCCCTGCATCACCGCCAGCGGGTGGGCTCGGAATTCTGAGCCTTTTCCTCGCACCCCCAGTTGCGGGAGAATGTGAAGGAGGAGATGTTGACAGGTCGCGTTCCGCTTGACTTGACAATTTTGTCACCAGCAGGTCTTTCAACCCCAGCAGACCTGTGTCTGCCGGAAAGAGAGATCCAAGGTAGGCTTTAAATCTAGGATCGAGCACGGTGGCCAAAATGTAGTGCTCTGATTTCAACAGATTGACCACCCGTGAATCCTTGTTAAGCGAATTAAGGGCTGCATCCACAAGTCCCACATGCCTAGCGGAATCGCTCCCTTTTAGCTCCTTCTTCAATGCCTCCAGCTTCTTCTGCAAAAGCCTGATGAGGGGAATGACCTGACTCAGGCTGGCAGTGTCTGAACTGACTTCACGTGTGGCAAGTTCAAAGGGCATCAGAACCTTGCACAACGTTGAAATCATTCTCCACTGCACTTGAGACAGGTGCATTCCACCTACTATATCGTGCTCAATTGTATAGGCTTGAATGGCCTTTTGCTGCTCCTCCAACCTCTGAAGCATATAGAGGGTTGAATTCCACCTCGTTACCACTTCTTGCTTCAGATGATGGCAGGGCAGGTTCAGTAGTTTTTGGTGGTGCTCCAGTCTTCTGTACGTGGTGCCTGTACGCCGAAAGTGTCCCGCAATTTTTCTGGCCACCGACAGCATCTCTTGCACGCCCCTGTCGTTTTTAAAAAAATTCTGCACCACCAAATTCAAGGTATGTGCAAAACATGGGACGTGCTGGAATTTGCCCATATTTAATGCACACACAATATTGCTGGCGTTGTCCGATGCCACAAATCCACAGGAGAGTCCAATTGGGGTAAGCCATTCCGCGATGATCTTCCTCAGTTGCCGTAAGAGGTTTTCAGCTGTGTGCGTATTCTGGAAAGCGGTGATACAAAGCGTAGCCTGCCTAGGAAAGAGTTGGCGTTTGCGAGATGCTGCTACTGGTGCCGCCGCTGCTGTTCTTGCGGCGGGAGTCCATACATCTACCCAGTGGGCTGTCACAGTCATATAGTCCTGACCCTGCCCTGCTCCACTTGTCCACATGTCCGTGGTTAAGTGGACATTGGGTACAACTGCATTTTTTAGGACACTGGTGAGTCTTTTTCTGACGTCCGTGTACATTCTCGGTATCGCCTGCCTAGAGAAGTGGAACCTAGATGGTATTTGGTAACGGGGGCACACTGCCTCAATAAATTGTCTAGTTCCCTGTGAACTAACGGCGGATACCGGACGCACGTCTAACACCAACATAGTTGTCAAGGACTCAGTTATCCGCTTTGCAGTAGGATGACTGCTGTGATATTTCATCTTCCTCGCAAAGGACTGTTGAACAGTCAATTGCTTACTGGAAGTAGTACAAGTGGGCTTACGACTTCCCCTCTGGGATGACCATCGACTCCCAGCGGCAACAACAGCAGCGCCAGCAGCAGTAGGCGTTACACGCAAGGATGCATCGGAGGAATCCCAGGCAGGAGAGGACTCGTCAGAATTGCCAGTGACATGGCCTGCAGGACTATTGGCATTCCTGGGGAAGGAGGAAATTGACACTGAGGGAGTTGGTGGGGTGGTTTGCGTGAGCTTGGTTACAAGAGGAAGGGATTTACTGGTCAGTGGACTGCTTCCGCTGTCACCCAAAGTTTTTGAACTTGTCACTGACTTATTATGAATGCGCTGCAGGTGACGTATAAGGGAGGATGTTCCGAGGTGGTTAACGTCCTTACCCCTACTTATTACAGCTTGACAAAGGGAACACACGGCTTGACACCTGTTGTCCGCATTTCTGGTGAAATACCTCCACACCGAAGAGCTGATTTTTTTGGTATTTTCACCTGGCATGTCAACGGCCATATTCCTCCCACGGACAACAGGTGTCTCCCCGGGTGCCTGACTTAAACAAACCACCTCACCATCAGAATCCTCCTGGTCAATTTCCTCCCCAGCGCCAGCAACACCCATATCCTCCTCATCCTGGTGTACTTCAACACTGACATCTTCAATCTGACTATCAGGAACTGGACTGCGGGTGCTCCTTCCAGCACTTGCAGGGGGCGTGCAAATGGTGGAAGGCGCATGCTCTTCACGTCCAGTGTTGGGAAGGTCAGGCATCGCAACCGACACAATTGGACTCTCCTTGTGGATTTGGGATTTCGAAGAATGCACAGTTCTTTGCTGTGCTGCTTTTGCCAGCTTGAGTCTTTTCATTTTTCTAGCGAGAGGCTGAGTGCTTCCATCCTCATGTGAAGCTGAACCACTAGCCATGAACATAGGCCAGGGCCTCAGCCGTTCCTTGCCACTCCGTGTGGTAAATGGCATATTGGCAAGTTTACGCTTCTCCTCCGACAATTTTATTTTAGGTTTTGGAGTCCTTTTTTTACTGATATTTGGTGTTTTGGATTTGACATGCTCTGTACTATGACATTGGGCATCGGCCTTGGCAGACGACGTTGCTGGCATTTCATCGTCTCGGCCATGACTAGTGGCAGCAGCTTCAGCACGAGGTGGAAGTGGATCTTGATCTTTCCCTAATTTTGGAACCTCAACATTTTTGTTCTCCATATTTTAATAGGCACAACTAAAAGGCACCTCAGGTAAACAATGGAGATGGATGGATTGGATACTAGTATACAATTATGGACGGGCTGCCGAGTGCCGACACAGAGGTAGCCACAGCCGTGAACTACCGCACTGTACTGTGTCTGCTGCTAATATATAGACTGGTTGATAAAGAGATAGTATACTCGTAACTAGTATGTATGTATAAAGAAAGAAAAAAAAACCACGGTTAGGTGGTATATACAATTATGGACGGGCTGCCGAGTGCCGACACAGAGGTAGCCACAGCCGTGAACTACCGCACTGTACTGTGTCTGCTGCTAATATATAGACTGGTTGATAAAGAGATAGTATACTCGTAACTAGTATGTATGTATAAAGAAAGAAAAAAAAACCACGGTTAGGTGGTATATACAATTATGGACGGGCTGCCGAGTGCCGACACAGAGGTAGCCACAGCCGTGAACTACCGCACTGTACTGTGTCTGCTGCTAATATATAGACTGGTTGATAAAGAGATAGTATACTCGTAACTAGTATGTATGTATAAAGAAAGAAAAAAAAACCACGGTTAGGTGGTATATACAATTATGGACGGGCTGCCGAGTGCCGACACAGAGGTAGCCACAGCCGTGAACTACCGCACTGTACTGTGTCTGCTGCTAATATATAGACTGGTTGATAAAGAGATAGTATACTCGTAACTAGTATGTATGTATAAAGAAAGAAAAAAAAACCACGGTTAGGTGGTATATACAATTATGGACGGGCTGCCGAGTGCCGACACAGAGGTAGCCACAGCCGTGAACTACCGCACTGTACTGTGTCTGCTGCTAATATATAGACTGGTTGATAAAGAGATAGTATACTCGTAACTAGTATGTATGTATAAAGAAAGAAAAAAAAACCACGGTTAGGTGGTATATACAATTATGGACGGGCTGCCGAGTGCCGACACAGAGGTAGCCACAGCCGTGAACTACCGCACTGTACTGTGTCTGCTGCTAATATATAGACTGGTTGATAAAGAGATAGTATACTCGTAACTAGTATGTATGTATAAAGAAAGAAAGAAAAACCACGGTTAGGTGGTATATACAATTATGGACGGGCTGCCGAGTGCCGACACAGAGGTAGCCACAGCCGTGAACTACCGCACTGTACTGTGTCTGCTGCTAATATAGACTGGTTGATAAAGAGATAGTATACTCGTAACTAGTATGACTATAAAGAAAGAAAAAAAAACCACGGTTAGGTGGTATATACAATTATGGACGGGCTGCCGAGTGCCGACACAGAGGTAGCCACAGCCGTGAACTACCGCACTGTACTGTGTCTGCTGCTAATATAGACTGGTTGATAAAGAGATAGTATACTACTAATATTATATATACTGGTGGTCAGGTCACTGGTCACTAGTCACACTGGCAGTGGCTCTCCTGCAGCAAAAGTGTGCACTGTTTAATTTTAATATAATATTATGTACTCCTGGCTCCTGCTATAACCTATAACTGGCACTGCAGTAGTGCTCCCCAGTCTCCCCCACAATTATAAGCTGTGTGAGCTGAGCAGTCAGACAGATATATAATATATATAGATGATGCAGCACACTGGCCTGAGCCTGAGCAGTGCACACAGATATGGTATGTGACTGACTGAGTCACTGTGTGTATCGCTTTTTTCAGGCAGAGAACGGATATATTAAATAAACTGCACTGTGTGTCTGGTGGTCACTCACTATATAATATATTATGTACTCCTGGCTCCTGCTATAACCTATAACTGGCACTGCAGTAGTGCTCCCCAGTCTCCCCCACAATTATAAGCTGTGTGAGCTGAGCAGTCAGACAGATATATATAATATTATATATAGATAATAGATGATGCAGCACACTGGCCTGAGCCTGAGCAGTGCACACAGATATGGTATGTGACTGAGTCACTGTGTGCTGTGTATCGCTTTTTTCAGGCAGAGAACGGATTATAAATAAAACTGGTGGTCACTATCAGCAAAACTCTGCACTGTACTGAGTACTCCTAATGCTCCCCAAAATTAGTAAATCAAGTGTCTCTCTAATCTATTCTAAACGGAGAGGACGCCAGCCACGTCCTCTCCCTATCAATCTCAATGCACGTGTGAAAATGGCGGCGACGCGCGGCTCCTTATATAGAATCCGAGTCTCGCGATAGAATCCGAGCCTCGCGAGAATCCGACAGCGTCATGATGACGTTCGGGCGCGCTCGGGTTAACCGAGCAAGGCGGGAAGATCCGAGTCGCTCGGACCCGTGAAAAAAAACATGAAGTTCTGGCGGGTTCGGATTCAGAGAAACCGAACCCGCTCATCTCTAATACAATTATGGATGGACTGCTGAGTGCCGACACAGAGGTAGCTACAGCCGTGGACTAACGTACTGTGTCTGCTGCTAATATAGACTGGATGATTGATAATGAGATGAAATCAATATATATATGTATGTATATATAATATCACTAGTACTGCAGCCGGACAGGTAGATAATATATTTATTAGGTAATGATGACTGATGACGGACCTGCTGGACACTGTCAGCTCAGCAGCACCGCAGACTGCTACAGTAAGCTACTATACTCTATAGTAGTATGTACAAAGAAGAAAGAAAAAAAAAAAACAAGGGTAGGTGGTATACAATTATGGATGGACTGCCGAGTGCAGACACAGAGGTAGCTACAGCCGTGGACTAACGTACTGTGTCTGCTGCTAATATAGACTGGATGATTGATAATGAGATGAAATCAATATATATATATGTATGTAATTGTATATATAATATCACTAGTACTGCAGCCGGACAGGTAGATAATATATTTATTAGGTAATGATGACTGATGACGGACCTGCTGGACACTGTCAGCTCAGCAGCACCGCAGACTGCTACAGTAAGCTACTATACTATAGTAGTATGTACAAAGAAGAAAGAAAAAAAAAAACCACGGGTAGGTGGTATACAATTATGGATGGACTGCTGAGTGCCGACACAGAGGTAGCTACAGCCGTGGACTAACGTACTGTGTCTGCTGCTAATATAGACTGGATGATTGATAATGAGATGAAATCAATATATATATGTATGTATTGTATATATAATATCACTAGTACTGCAGCCGGACAGGTAGATAATATATTTATTAGGTAATGATGACTGATGACGGACCTGCTGGACACTGTCAGCTCAGCAGCACCGCAGACTGCTACAGTAAGCTACTATACTCTATAGTAGTATGTACAAAGAAGAAAGAAAAAAAAACCACGGGTAGGTGGTATACAATTATGGATGGACTGCCGAGTGCCGACACAGAGGTAGCTACAGCCGTGGACTAACGTACTGTGTCTGCTGCTAATATAGAGTCTAGACTGGATGATAAATTATTGATAATGAGATGAAATCAATATAATATCACTAGTACTGCAGCCGGACAGGTACTATATATATTTATTATGTAATGACTGATGACGGACCTGCTGGACACTGTCAGGTCAGCACAGCACCGCAGACTGCTACAGTAAGCTACTATAGTAGTATGTATAAAGAAGAATGAAAAAAAAAACAACCACGGGTAGGTGGTATACAATATTATATATATATATATATATATATATTATATACAATTTTATATATATATATATATATATATATATATATATATATTAAACTGGTGGTGATTGATTATTAAACTGGTGGTCACTTCAGGACAGGTCACGTTGCAACTTGCAACTAGTACTCCGAGGCCTAAGCAGACAATCACAAAATATATTATTATACTGGTGGTCAGTGTGGTCACAACAATGGCAGTGTGGCACTGACTCTGGCAGCAAAAGTGTGCACTGTACGTTATATGTACTCCTGAGTCCTGCTCTCAGACTCTAACTGCTCCCCACTGTCAGTGTCTCCCCCACAAGTCAGATAATACACTTACAGTCACACTATCTAATCTATAAATATCACTTCAGCAAGTAGTATAGTAGTATACAGTAGTACTCCTCCTAATAATGCTCCCCGAAAATACTGTGTCTCTCTCTTCTCTAAACGGCCTCTCCAGCCACGTCCTCTCCCTATGACTCTCAATGCACATGTGAAAATGGCGGCGACGCGCGGCTCCTTATATAGAATCCGAGTCTCGCGATAGAATCCGAGCCTCGCGAGAATCCGACAGCGTGATGATGACGTTCGGGCGCGCTCGGGTTAGCCGAGCAAGGCGGGAAGATCCGAGCCTGCTCGGACCCGTGTAAAAAACCTGAAGTTCGGGCGGGTTCGGATTCAGAGGAACCGAACCCGCTCATCTCTAGTAGTAACAGAATTGCGATCCATGAGGGTTATTCAAGTTGCATCGCAACATGATGCGACCACAATTTCCCCTCTACAGGTGCCAGTGCGCACGCACAGGTCCCTTTCTGCGTATGCGCTGGCCAGCCAATGCGATCACACTGCATTGGCTGCAAACGCCCCTGCCTGACTGACACAACGTTGTGGGGGTGGGTCGATGCGAACGTAGGCAGGACATCACTGATAAGGGGTGTATATATTCCTTCTCTTCTATTCCCCTCCTTTTCTCTGTCTGATTCCATTGTTTGTGTTATACTACTATATTTCATATCTTTGAAGCAAATGTATATTTTTAACCTTTTAGTGATTTATAATAATTCATCACTAATTGTGTACCTTTTATTAACAAACCCGCAGAGGTTGTATGTAGACATATATATCTTTAAATCATTAGGAATATTCTGTTCATGGAAGAATGCACGCCAGTCATAGAAAATGTAAAACGTAAGAATGTATTTCAACAAACAATTGCAACTCATAGAATTCACTTTTATCATTAAACAGTATTGGTCAAATACAATGCAAGTCACCATATAATAGTTTCACAGATTCAAACTATATAAGAAAGAAACAGGATGAAATAAGTGTGAGAGATGTATGTACTGTATGTGTGTATTTATTTATTGGGGAGATATCACTCAAAGCACTCGGCTAAACCCCAGATTGCATAAAATGAAATCCTTGGTTTATTGATATATATTGGAAAGATATATATCTTAAAGAAATATCTTAGGGGATTGATTTTGGTTCATGTGTGTGTTTGTGTGTGTGTGTGTGTGTGTGTGTGTGTGGGGGGGGGGGGGGGGGGGGGGCAGCATGTGACTGCATGGTCCACAGATTGCATGGGACAGAAGCTAGACTCCATTTTGGAAAACTCCCATAATTCCAAAGTCTGTAACATATGGTTCAAAAGGGTATGCCAGCAGCCATTTTAGGTTTTCAAGTTCAAACACATGGCATTCTTTGCTAGACCATAAAGTCACATAGCAGAAGCCATATATATATATAAACTACATATCTCTGAAAGACTCCACTATATTCCAGAATGTATAAGCTTCAATATAATGCATATGTGCTGATTTTACAATTCCAAGCCATCTAATCACATTTCACAATTCCAAGCCAACACAGTATCTCAATAACCAGAGCATATTGTATGCTGGCTATGCTATATAATGTAGCCTGTAATTATATGCCAATCCCGGTCTGTACTTTTGGAATAAACACATCCTACATTATGCTAACTTCTCAGGCCTAAAACCAACTAATTCCAGCCTTCCAAGATCATCACCACATATCTCATGCTGTCCATATGAGCCATCACCAGACCAGATCACCAAGTAACCACAAATATCAGCATGTCATTGCTACAAGCACATGACCACAGTAACAAAAGGAAGTATGTGTCGACTTCTATATTTCAGCAAGATGCACTATATAAAACCTCTACAATCTGTTATAAATCACCATACCAGGAATGCTATGCTACAGATTGTCTACTGTTCCAATTACCATTACAGATTTCACAGAGTATTATCACCAACAAATAACAATCACATAATTGCACAAGTACCATTAACCTTAAGCCATTTGTATTTCCAAATTAACTATTCTATGCCAATCGTTTCACAACTACTATACCACAAACACATATTTAACTATTCCATGCCATTTATCTATGAGATATAGAGAGTATGATACTTAGCCTTCCAGGGGAATAACGCCCAAGCTTCCCAGGCGTATCAAGGTCCATGCTTCTGAGAGAGTCTTTGTAGCTGTGTATATCAGTGTGGGAGTCAGGAGAAAGAGTGGGCTCTGATTTCAAGTGTTCAGGTAATACATTCAACCTGTGGGTGTGTCTTCTACAGGAAGTGTGTGAAAGCTATTGTATCAGTGAGCTGAGCTGGCCATGTGCTGGTATTGTCTGTTCAAATACTAACTAGCCAAGACTACAGTGTAAAGATGTTAATTAGGCTCAGGTTACAGAAGCCAATATTATCAATTCATTCTTTGTATAATAGTAAAATATAATATATGTCTCTAAAATGGATATAAAGGAATTACTCTGTAACAGTCACACATAGCTTTTTAGCAGAATCTGCAATCAAACCTGAATAATCCCCCATATGCAGAAACCAAGTACATTGAACAGTTGTAGTTGACCCAGAGCTACATAGAATAATGCGGATGCAGTTGCACCGTTGCAGTGTTTTTAGTTGCAATCGATTGCAACTGACTTCAGATACACGCCCAGAAAATGGCCATGACCCACCTGTATTTTTCAATAACCCCCTACAAACGTCATGTCAACACTAGAGATGTGCGGCGGGCACTTTTCGTGTTTTGTGTTTTGGTTTTGGTTCTGGTTCCATGCTCGTGTTTTGGATCTGGATTGGTTTTGCAGAAACCACTCTTTCGGGTTTTGGTTTTGGATCTGGATGATGTTTGAAAAAAATATAAAAACAGCTAACATCACAGAATGTGGGGGTAATTTTGATCATACAGTATGATTAACCTCAATAACAGTCGTTTCCACACATTTCCAGTCTATTCTGAACACCTCACACCTCAAAATATTGTTTTAAGGCCAAAAGGTTTCACCAAGTTGGCTGTATCACTAAGCAAAGCGACACAAGTGTGCAGCACAAACACCTGGCCCATCTAGGAGTGGCACTGAAATGGCAGACAGGGTGGTACTTAAAAAACTAGTCCCCAAACAACACATCATGCAAAGAAGAAAAAGAGGAGCAATGAGGTAGCTGTATGACTAAGCTAAGTGACACAAGTGTGCGGCACAAACACCTGGCCCATCTAGGAGTGGCACTGCAGTGGCAGACAGGATGGCAGATTTAAAAAATAGGCCCCAAACAGCACATGTTGCATAGAAGAAAAAGAGCTGCAATGAGGTAGCTGGATGGCTAAGCTAAGCGACACAAGTGTGTGGCACAAACACCTGGCCCATCTAGGAGTGGCACTGCAATGGCAGACAGGATGGCAGATTTAAAAAATAGGCCCCAAACAGCACATTATGCAAAGAAGAAAAAGAGCTGCAGTGAGGGAGCTGGATGGCTAAGCTAAGCGACACAAGTGTGCGGCACAAACACCTGGCCCATCTAGGAGTGGCACTGCAATGGCAGAAAGGATGGCACTTAAAAGAACTAGTCCCCAAACAGCACATAATGCAAAGAAGAAAAAGAGTTGCAACTAAGCGACACAAGTGTGCGGCACAAACACTTGGCACATCTAGGATTGGCACTGCAGTGGCATACAGGATGGCACTTAAAAAAAATAGTCCCCAAACAGCACATCATGCAAAGAAGTAAAAGAGGTGCAATGAGGTAGCTGTATGACCTAAGCTAAGCGACACAAGTGTGTGGCACAAACACCTGGCCCATATAGGAGTGGCACTGTAGTCCCACTGCACTAATGGCGGATACCGGACACACGTTTAACCCCTGCATAGTTGTTATGGCCTCAGTAATCCGCTTTGCAACAGGGTATATAAATACGGCAGTATCACTGGAATTATATGGCAGTGCCTCTGGACATATACGGCAGTATCACTGGATTTATACGGCAGTACCACTGGACATATACGGCTGGATCACTGGAATTATACGTCAGGATCACTGGATTTATACGACAGTACCGCTGGACATATATGGCAGTATCAATGGACATATACGGCAGTATCACTGGACATATACGCAGTATCACTAGACTGGACTTATACGTCAGTACCACTGGAATTATACGGCAGGATCAATGGAATTATATGGCAGTAATGCTGGACATATACGCCAGTACCACTGGAATTATATGGCAGGATCACTGAAATTATACGGCAAGATCACTGGATTTATACGGCAGTACCGCTGGACATATACGGCAGTATCACTGGACATATACGCCAGTACCACTAGAATTACAGTATATGGCAGGATCACTGGAATTATACGGCAGGATCACTGGATTTTTTTATACGCCAGTATCTCTGGACTGGACTTATACACCAGTACCACTGGATTTATACGGCAGGATCACTGGACTTATACGCCATTACCACTGGAATTATATGGCAGGATCACTGGAGTTATACAGCAGGATCACTGGATTTATATGGCAGTACTGCTGGACATATACCGCAGTTTTGTCAGCACCTGGATTCTCACCTCCGGCCGGGGTCCCGGGTCTCACCGCTCCGACGAGTGGTAGTGATGCAACACCAGGATGATGCTGTGGCGCGGGCCTCTGGCGCATCCGGGGGCCGGGAGCTGGGGACCTGAGGCGCCGTGCAGGGAGCTGTTGCGGCAGAGGGCTTTGGCGGGAAGTGCGGCTTCTGGGACGCAGAGAGTTGAGTCTGCATACTGACTCCCTGTATTGGTGTGTGTGTCCTCTCTGCTTGGGCTGCCATATTGGAGACCAAGGAAGCCAATTAGTCCCATTCTGTGTCCAGCCAATTCAGGGCTGGCTTCCCTTACAAAAGGGGGCTAGCCCAGAGTAAGAGTGCCAGTGCTTCAAGTTGCTTACTTGTGTAAGGTGCTCTAGCTCTGTGCTCCCAGGCAGGGCCGGTGCAAGGTATCTCGGCACCCTAGGCAAAACTTCAGCCTAACACACCCCCACCCCCACCCCCAAAAAAAAAAAACCACTTGCTCTCCTTGGTGTCTGAATGCCTGTGTCTCTCACCTTTACTTACTCCTCACATTTTGCCTGCTACCCATTCGGCTCCTTCTTCCCTCTCAACCCCTGCCCCCCCCTCATTCCCCGCACCTCTCATTGCTTGTTTCACTCCCTGCCTGCATCCTTGCCCCACTGCCTACCTGATTCCTTCTCTCAGGCCCACACCTCTCACTAGCTTTCTTTTCTTTAACCCCTAGCCCCTCTCCCCAATGCAATTTCTCATCCAATGCAGCTCCTTTCCCAACATAGACATCTCAAATCAGGAGCACCACGGCAGATATGGTTGCAATTTAAACTTAGCACAGTCACTCACACAGGAGTCACCCACTGTCACACACAGCAGTCACCCAATGTCACCCACACACAGCAGTCATTCACTGGCACCCATATACAGCATTCACCCAATGTAACCCACAATGTCACCCACACAAACAATGCACCCAGTAGTGCTCACCTAGTGCCACCTTGCACTGCGCAGCTGGCTGGGAGGAGCCCGGGAGGCAGCTGTCATCCGCAGCCGCTATGTGTCTAGCCAGATAACTGGAAAAGTGTGGTACAGCAGCGGCTCAGGGCAGCTCAATGTCAGGATCAGCCACACAGCAGCAACAGCCGGGGGCGGGAGGGCGCATGGTCATTGAGGATGTCCCGGGTCCTAATGTTGCTGTGTTTTTAGTGCAAAGGGGAGGTCTTGACCCTCCTCAGCCTGGCCCTGGCAGCACAAGATGCAGGAGGTGGGGAGGCAGCGGGTAACATTTGGGAGCACAATCGTGGGAGAGGGGGGGGGGGGGCGGAAATGATGCAGAGAGGAGGAAGTAACATTCAGGAGCATAATTGAGCGGTGGGGGGGGGGGGGGGGAGATCGTGGTGAGCGAAAAAGCTTGTGGGTCCCAGTGACCCATTACTTAAAAAAATGGGGTCCTATTCCACTGTTTCTGGGTCCCATCTCTATATGCCGCACCTACACCTTCTCTATATACCGCACCTACACCATCTCTATATACCACACCTACACCTTCTCTATATACCGCACCTACACCATCACTATATACCATACCTTCACCATCTCTATATACCGCACCTACACCATCACTATATACCGCACCTACACCTTCTCTATATGCTGCACCTACACCTTCTCTATATGCTGCACCTACACCTTCTCTATATGCTGCACCTACACCTTCTCTATATGCCGCACCTACACCTTCTCTATATGCCGCACCTACACCTTCTCTATATGCCGCACCTACACCATCCCTATATGCCGCACCTACACCATCCCTATATGCCGCACCTACACCATCCCTATATACCGCTCCTACACCATCCCTATATACCGCTCCTACACCATCCCTATATACCGCTCCTACACCATCCCTATATACCGCACCTACACCATCCCTATATACCGCACCTACACCATCTCTATATACCGAACCTACAGGATCTCTATATACCGCACCTACACCTTCTCTATATACCGCACCTACACCTTCTCTATATGCCGCACCTACACCTTCTCTATATGCCGCACCTACACCATTTCTATATACCGCACCTACACCATCTCTATATACCGCACCTACACCATCTCTATATACCGCACCTACACCATCTCTATATACCACACCTACACCATCCCTATATACCGCACCTACACCATCTCTATATACCGCTCCTACACCATCCCTATATACCGCACCTACACCATCTTTACATACCGAACCTACAGGATCTCTATATACCGCACCTACACCTTCTCTATATACCGCACCTACACCTTCTCTATATGCCGCACCTACACCTTCTCTATATGCCACACCTACACCTTCTCTATATGCCGCACCTACACCATCTCTATATACCGCACCTACACCATCCCTATATACCGCACCTACACCATCTCTATATACCGCACCTATACCATCTCTATATACCGCACCTACACCATCTCTATATACCGCACCTACACCATCCCTATATACCGCACCTACACCTTCTCTATATACCGCACCTATACCATCTCTATATACCGCACCTACACCATCTCTATATACCGCACCTACACCATCCCTATATACCGCACCTACACCATCTCTATATACCGCACCTACACCATCTCTATATACCGCACCTACACCTTCTCTATATACCGCACCTACACCTTCTCTATATGCCGCACCTACACCTTCTCTATATGCCACACCTACACCTTCTCTATATGCCGCACCTACACCATCTCTATATACCGCACCTACACCATCCCTATATACCGCACCTACACCTTCTCTATATACCGCACCTATACCATCTTTATATACCGCACCTACACCATCTCTATATACCGCACCTACACCATCTCTATATACCGCACCTACACCTTCTCTATATACCGCACCTACACCTTCTCTATATGCCGCACCTACACCTTCTCTATATGCCGCACCTACACCATCTCTATATGCCGCACCTACACCATCTCTATATGCCGCACCTACACCATCTCTATATACCGCACCTACACCATCTCTATATACCGCACCTACACCATCCCTATATACCGCACCTACACCATCCCTATATACCGCACCTACACCATCTCTATATACCGCACCTATACCATCTCTATATACCGCACCTACACCATCTCTATATACCGCACCTACACCATCTCTATATACCGCACCTACACCATCTCTATATACCGCACCTATACCATCTCTATATACCGCACCTACACCATCTCTATATACCGCACCTACACCATCTCTATATACCGCACCTACACCATCTCTATATACCGCACCTACACCATCTCTATATACCGCACCTACACCATCTCTATATACCGCACCTACACCTTCTCTGTATACCGCACCTACACCTTCTCTGTATGCCGCACCTACACCTTCTCTGTATGCCGCACCTACACCTTCTCTGTATGCCGCACCTACACCATCTCTGTATGCCGCACCTACACCATCTCTGTATGCCGCACCTACACCATCTCTGTATGCCGCACCTACACCATCTCTGTATGCCGCACCTACACCATCTCTGTATGCCGCACCTACACCATCTCTGTATGCCGCACCTACACCATCTCTATATACCGCACCTACACCATCTCTATATACCGCACCTACACCATCCCTGTATACCGCACCTACACCTTCTCTGCATGATGCTCCTGAATAGAACTTTCTGTGTATTGTGAACCTTTCTAAACCAATAGCAGAAACCAGAACTACATGGCTGAAGTTTCTCTGCAAATTGAGATTGTCCTGGGGGATAAGGTGTTAACAGTCACAGATTCCCATGTAGGGGTGGGGGGCAGTGTAGCACATTCCAAGAAGCTGTGGCAGACACTACTGTGTACTATGCATTGCTTCAGTCAGTGTTTCTGTACACGTGCAGCAGGGAGCAGTGACCGGTCAGCCGGAGCTGGAGACGGAGCGCTGCCTGGTGCTTCAGCCTGAATGTGAGTGTATGTCACAGCAGAACAGACAGAGCCAGTATGAGTTACCTTACATTGTTGTGCACTGCACATTTCCTCTGTGTGCTGTGCTGGAACAGCATCGTAGGTAACCACTGTTGGAGGGTGATGTGAAGAACGTCGGCGCTGTTGTTCCTTAGTTCCGGGGGAGGAGGGAAGAGAGAGGGAGGGAGGGCTGTACAAACTCCCCTGGGACGCGCTGCACTGATATTGGTTTATTTTAATGATTGCTGTCCCCCTCGCAGGCTGGCTCCTCCTCCACTTCTGCAGTCGGGCAAGGGAGACTTCAATCATTAAAACAAACCAATATCCGTGCAGCGCGTCCCAGGGGACCCACCCACCCTGGCACGTATTTGCGAACACTGGAGGTAACATTCGGGAGCGGGTGGACGGGGGCGGGGGATGACTCACTCACTTTGAACTCATGTTGAACAATTGTCAGCAGGGTGATAAAGCGTTGTCTGATTCATTCAGTGTGCAGTGCCGCCCTCCAGTGGTCGCCGCCCATAGGCAGCTGCCTAAAGCTGCCTAGTGGTAGCGCCGGCCCTGCTCCCAGGTTGCTTCAGGTTGTTCCAGGTGCCCTGGGTCCGGCTACTATCTTTCGCTGCAGCAGTCCTATTGCCTCCAGCCCGCCTCCACACGTAGAGTGTCCACCAAGCCGCAGAGGAATCCCGGTCATTACGGGACCTCCACAGTCTTTAATTCCTTAAGGCAGAGTTCTTCGGCCTCGTCTTTCAAGCCACAGTTCATCATCCCGCAGCTCATTCTCTCCAGCCACGTCTTTCAAGCCACAGTTCATCATCCCGCAGCTCGTTCTCCCCAGCCACGTCTTTCAAGCCACAGTTCATCATTCCGCAGTCATTCTTGTCAGCCACGTCTTTCAAGCCTCAGTTCATAACTCCGCAATTCTTTCTCTTCAGCCTCGTCTTTCTAACCGCAGTCACAAGCCCGCAGTTTTTTTCTTCAGTCTCGTTTCTTCAACTACTACTCATCGACTCCTAGCTCAGACTACATCTTCCATTGGCCTTTGTATCATGAGAAGGAACTATATCCAGCCCCCTCGTCTTATTCATCCACAGGCGGTTGCTTCCTCGGGCAAGACTCAGTCGTCGTATCCTCAATTCCAGCTGAGTGTGACAGTAAGCACTGGCCCCATGGATCCGACGGGTGATCAGGCTTCAGGAGGCGATGCCACGGTGGATATTTTGTCACACTTGAGTAAGCAGGAGGCTACCCAATCCCAAATTGTGCAGTTCATGCAGAGTATGTCCGATCACCTGGATTCTCTCCATGCAGCCATGGCGGCACCTCAAGTTTCTAAGGCCACTTCTGTATTAGCGTCTCCAGCTCCAGTTTCTCTCCCTCGATTGCATTTGCCACCACCCAGCAAATTTGATGTGAATCCGAAACAATGCAGCAGATTTCTCAACCAGTGCAAAATCCAGTTCGAGTTGCAATCTGCCAATTTCCCATCGGCACGGACCAAGATAGCCTACATAATTTTCCTTCTCACAGGGAAAGCTTTGGAATGGGCATCACTGTTGTGGGAGAGAGCGGATCCTATCCTCTCAAATTATCGAGAATTCGTGTCCACTTTTCGTAAAATCTTTGAACGTGCTTGCTTGGGGAGAATCTTGTTTACGGAACTGTTTATCCACGGTGAAAGCTCTCTGTACCTCTAGATCCTCCAGCCTTCTGATGGAATACCAGTACTTCTTGGATGTCTTCAGCAAACAGGGAGCCGACACCTTGCCTCCGCATCGAAGTTGGGACTGTCCCATTGACCTGCTTCCAGGCAAGACTCCACCCAGGGGTCGGACTTACCCCCTTTCGCTCCCTGAGACGCAAGCAATGTCTGAGTATATCCAAGAGAATTTGGATAAATGTTTCATTCAGCCTTCTATCTCTCCGGCCAGGACGGGTTTCATTTCATGAAGAAAAAAGATGGGGGCCTGCGGCCCTGTATAGACTATAGAGGTCTCAATGAGATAACCATTAAAAACAGATATCCGTTGCCATTGATCCCCGAATTATATGACAGAGTGAAGGGGCTACTGTCTTCTCGAAATTGGACCTACGGGGGGCTTACAATTTGATACGCATTCTCTCAGGAGATGAATGGAAGACTGCGTTGAATACCCGCAACGGGCATTACGAATACCTAGTAATGCCTTTCGGATTGTGTAATGCCCCAGCAGTCTTTCAAGATTTTGTCAACAATATTTTCAGAGACCTCCTTTACAACTGCTTGGTAGCATACTTGGACGACATTCTAATCTTCTCTAGAGATCTGAAGGCCCATCGAGAGCAAGTTAAGGAGGTTCTAACCCATTTAAGGAAGAATCAGCTGTTTTGCAAACTCGAGAAGTGTACTTTTGAGGTATTCTTTAGGGAAAGACAGAAAGTCTGGAGGACAATGCACAGGTCACAACACAATTATCTATATAATTAGGAGAAAATCAACCAATAAGAGAAATTAGTAGTCCTTTCTTTTTTGAAAAAAACGGAATTATGCTGGGTTGGAGGTGCGCCTCTAAGCTAGAGTTATAGTATATTCTTCTAAAGGTTATTAGTGTAGGCCACTAGTGGGTACTGTTAGGCGCCGCGGTCCGGGACTTCCTCCCGGGCCGGCGCCTAGCAACTAGGGACGCCGTGCGCGCTGAGCCGCCGGGTCCCTAGCAACGCTAGGACGCCGTGCGCGCTGAGCCTCCGGCTCCCTAGCAACGCTAGGACGCCGGGCGCGCCGAGCCGCTGGGACCCTAGCAACGGGGACGCCACGGACGGACCGCGTTCCCCGTTGCTGGGTTGATTATTTAACTGTGCACACATGTTTTCTGGTCGTGCAGCAAGGCAGCTGCACGACATTCATTGTAATCAGGCTCTGGACTCTGATTGGAGGATTCCCTGCTAAATACCTTCTCAGTGCCTCACACAGATGCCGGTGATAGTTTCCTGCATGCTGCTCATGTTGGTGAACGTCTGTTCCTGGTCTGCTGTGCCTGGTCATTCCAGTCCTCTGAGTTCCTGAGTCTTGGTGTTTGTCATCTCATCCCAAGGAGTTCTCCTGGTCCTCATTTACCTGTGACAGTCTTGAGAGGATCTCATTTGGTTTCGTGAGTGGCGGCTCTGCCGCGTGCTGCGGCCTAGACCGCTTTATATTGTGTTCTGGTTTTGGAGTATTTGCGGAGGTATCCGCTTCCACAGTCCTCTCCGGAACTCGGCGGTGCCGTGTAGGAGAGTGGACAAGTGGAGTATTTTGGTTGTTCTTTTCCCTGGCGGTAATCCGCGCATACTTTAGTTTTAGGTTTGTTAGTAGCCCCTGGCCTTGTTGTTTAGTTAGAGGGCCCCTTGTTATCACCCTGTCTCGGTTCACTCTTTGTCTCTCATTAAGACCTGAGGGGGCATCGGAGTTGGGCAGACGTAATCCGCCCTTCAAACGCGGCTGCCATGGGCCCAAGCAACCATAGTCTCGCAAGAGTGTACTGACAGCACGGGCGAGACAACGGAGATAGGGCGCCAGGGGCTATTCCCATTCCTTTCCCCTTTCCCAGCATTACGTTCTGGTATTCAGGTCCTTTCATATAAGATCACCCCAGACCTGAGTATTAGAATCATAACAGGTACTACACTAAAAAAGAGCTTAGTGTGTGGCGCACTCTTTTGAAATGATAAGTTAATAAAATTTAACTTTTATTTCATAATTTAAAGTAAATCTCTATAGCCAGGCATATAGGTATACTAGATAGCTTGAGAGTGAACATTTGTGTAATTATTGCCCAAGATTACTGTGCAGGGATAGTAATTAACTTATCCAATGAGATGAGGACAAAAGGAATTAAATGTCAAGCTTTGTGATATATTACTAAAGATTTTTTGTGCTATGACGGTTATTAATATCACCCATTACCAAGACTAAATTAGTCTAAAATCACTGACATAGGTCTGACGTTAGCTACTCTTTAAAGGGTATAATTACTGTTAGTATAGAGAGATGTTGAGCGCTGTGATACTATAATAATCAATACAGATCACAAATGTGAGTTTCAGAATTACCTCAAAAGGAACCCCTGCGTGTATCTTCCAGGTTATTCCTCGTCCTTATATATGCATGAAAGGACAATATAGATGTGTATTGTAACGTGTACACTTCGTCTGCCAGTCTATTATTCAGACTGCAGTGGCTGTGCAGATGTAGTTTAATACGTTTTTTTGTATCCACAATGATAAGATACAATTGTGGCCAAAAGAGCCAATCATGCAAGAGAACAGATAATAACCATACTGTCTCTAAACCTATTATAAAGAGATATTATAGATAGTATGCAGGAACACGATAACTAAAATATGAATGTGCGGCCCCTGTTCACTCAAAGAGAGAGCGCATGAGCAGGTATGTGGGGTATGCGTCCAAAAATTAACTTATATTATCTCCATAGTGGTACAATTTCTAATTCATAAGTAGAAGTGTGACTTAAATTCGGGAAGCACATGCTGCAATGGAGATCATGTTTAAAAGGTTTTAACGCCGTAGAAGTACACCTCACCCCACAGGGCGCATACACTAACAACGACCATATAATTAGAGCAGTATTGCGTGGAGAGATATGATGGCACTCCAATATGCAAATGTCAATGATTAGATTTCTACTCTGTGAAATCAGCACTGTGGCAGTGGTTCTCAAACTGTCTCTGGTTTCGAGACCATTATTTATGTAGACACACCAGGATTTTCTGAAGCATATAGCCTCTCAGTTATGCACTTATCTCTTTGCTAATAGATGGCTTAGTTATCTTTCACGCTGATATCCATATAACCATATGTAGTAGCATTCAGTTTAAATTGAAACAGTTTTTGGATATGCCTGATACTGTTGAGTTATTTCAACTTAAAGAAATTCAAACCATTCATAGGTGTAATAGCTAAGAGATAAAGAGTCCCAGGTGTATCATGACGGTTTCCCTTTCTACTGTTGTCCCATGTGCCTAGTATACCTGGGCAGTGAATGGAGACAATGAGAGCGGGGAAAGACCGTCCACCTGGAGACTGAAAGGACAGAGCAGTGCGAGCCACTTCTGCTGTCCACGCTCTACATCCCCCCTCCCCTGTTGTGAAGACATATTGCAGGGGGGGGCCGTAGATGTGGAGCAGTGGATGAGAGGGCGGCTCTGAGTACCTTTTAAGTTCCCCGTCTGGTGTGTCTTGAGCGCGGTCAGAGCTATGTCAGCGTGCGGGAAACCGATACGGGAGCCGGACGTCGGGTCGGGTATGATTCCCGCACCTCCATCAATTCTGCACGTCCTGAGCGCGGTCAGAGCTATGTCAGTGTGTGGGAAGCCGCTGCGGGAGCCGGATGCCGGGTCGGGTGTGATTCCCGTACCTTCGTGGATGCTGTACGTCCTTGTCCCGCTGATGATGACGTACGTTTCACATGTAGCCTGGTCACATCAGTGACGCCATATGGAGGTGGGCAGTATTTAAAGCAGATACTGTGCACTAATTAATTAGATTTCATTCAAGATAGAGAGATGATCCTCAATTAATCATCACATAAGAGCAAAAAGCAAAGTTAGTATTATTAATTGTAGAGATGATCATATCAAAGTGACCCAAGCATCTAGTATACAATCAAGATTGATGTATCATAGTTATGGTCCTCTATACACATAAAGTTAGGCAAGACTAAAAGGTAGAGTAGAGATTATTATAGAATTAATAATTAGTCATCCCATTCGGTCAGTAAACGATTACCTTTTATCAGTAAGTGGAGTCATATTATAGTGATTTAATGATTGTCCTATATAGAACAAGTGTTATTACCTTAAACACCCTTATCAGCTGTTATTTGAACGATAATAGTGTATCTAAACTAAAACGTTAAGTAAAGGTAGACTAATCTAATCATTTGGCACCAATATAAGTGCCAATTAATACGAAAGTAATCCATGTAATATAGAGAACAGGTTAATGCATCCTTATCACCTGTTGTTCAAACAAGATAGTGTGCCTAAACTAGAACACTAAATTAAAAATAAACTGTTCTAATCGTTTGGCACTGTTGTAGGTGCCAATTAATGCGTGAATTAATACATATAGTGTAAAAAAAAACAGGTAATAGCCTGATATTTATTGCAAAATTCAATTAGCGTTTTAAAATTAATATTAAGTTTATGAAGAATAAGACCTTGCACTTATTTAAAAAGTGGGGTTGGAGACTTCCGCTTCCGGTCTCCGATGTGCGGCCGCTAGTCACCGGAGCTCCGGAACGCCGGCCACCTTCACCCCATTAATCACGGCTATTAAGCCTCTCTTGGGGAACCCCAGCTGCGGGAGACTGCTGGCGCCGCATCCCGCTGCATGGACAGGTATTTTCCTGTCATGTCCAGATCGCGAGCGGCGAAAAAGAAACAGCAGGGGGGACCCTCCCAAAACAAGATGGCACTGGGCGCCGTCTCCAGACGGGGACAGCGAGACCCATCGCCTGTTCCAACAGAGGACGGCACCCACGAGGCTGAGGAAGGGGACTGCTCTGAAGGTGACTCCCGCCCAGCAGTGACTACCAAAAAGGTACAGTGCAGCACAGCTCTGAACAGAGACATGATAGCTACAATTCAGGCTGCCATAGCCCCCATGTTAAAGGAGCAGACGGCTGATATAAATAAGCAACTATCCCATCTCACACAAAAAGTTCTTAATGTGGAACAAAGACTAGGTGAGACATTTACAGATGTGGCAAATCTTAAAAAATCGACGTCCCAGAATACCAAAGAAATACATATACTGCAAAATAAAATCCAAGATCTGGAGAATAGGTCTCGCAGGGGGAATTTAAGGATCATAGGCTTGCCAGAGTCTGTCAAAGGTCAAGACCTATTTGATTTTATTAAATTGACTCTGCCAGAATTACTGCTGGTAAAAGATAGATGCTCTGACCTTATTATAGAAAGGGCTCATAGGCTTGGCCCTATACGACCACAAGAGGGAGCCAGACCACGAGCAGTTATCTTTAAACCACTGAACTTCCTTCACAAGGAGCTGCTGTGGACGGCATCGCGCCGACAGCGTCAGCTTTCATGGGACGGCCATAAGATATTAATCTTCCAAGATTATTCGGCGGAACTTTCAAAGGCGCGGAGAGAATTCGCACCCATATGCTCCAAGCTTATACAAGATGGCAGAAAGTTTGCTCTCCTTTACCCGGCGCGATTGCGTCTGTACAATGGCTCCTCCTTCAAAGACTTTATGTCCCCGAGAGATGCAGAAGCCTACCTAGCGGAGGAATCCACAGCAGACGCCTATGTCTCCAGGATGTCGGATTGTGAATGAAGTCCCTAAAATCCATATTTCCAGTGACAAACTGGGATTAAATAGTTAATTCTACTGCTGACATTGTATTGTGACTGCTTCTTGGGAATTACTGCTGGACATATACCACCAAGTTCAGCAGAGACGGACTGAAAATACACGCTACGAGTATGTTCTTACTGTCCACCCCTACTGGTATTATTATCCGTACTTACATTTATATGTTTCTGCAACTGTTTATTTCTCAGATCAGACCTGTTGCTCCTACTGACTCATCTGCTAGATTAGAGAATCCATTATATTAGATTTCTACGCACATCTCCCGTAGAATGATTGATATAAGCGCTGTAAGGGAATGCGGATAAGCTAATAACTTAATCACCACCTCTCCAGAAGGGAGAGAGCCCTCACATGCCTCCCCCCTCTCAACCCCCCCCCCTCCCTCTCAACCCCCCCTCTCAACCCCCCCTTCCTCCCCTCCCCTCCCCCCCCCCATCTCCTCTACACTGTGAGAATGTCCATAGTCTCATGGATGACCTAGGCTCTTCCCCTTCACAGACATTGAACATTGATTTTGTAATGAGTGAATAGTTTAATGGGAGAGAACTATATAAACGCTGATATGCTGCCGCAGCACCATGGTTCAGGTTATGAACCTGCTATACTGATACGGCATGGAGAATAGAGATGAGCGGGTTCGGTTCCTCGGAATCCGAACCCGCCCGAACTTCAGGTTTTTTTACACGGGTCCGAGCGACTCGGATCTTCCCGCCTTGCTCGGTTAACCCGAGCGCGCCCGAACGTCATCATCACGCTGTCGGATTCTCGCGAGGCTCGGATTCTATCGCGAGACTCGGATTCTATATAAGGAGCCGCGCGTCGCCGCCATTTTCACACGTGCATTGAGATTGATAGGGAGAGGACGTGGCTGGCGTCCTCTCCGTTTAGAAATAGATAGGAGAGTGAGAGTGAGACACTTCATTTACTGGAGCTTAGGAGGAGTACTCAGAGAGTGCAGAATTTTGCTGATAGTAGTTAGTTAGTTATACTAGTGACTGACCAGTGAGACCACCAGTGCAGTTTTATTATTATTTAATATAATCCGTTCTCTGCCTGAAAAAAACGATACACAGTGACTCAGTCACATACCATATCTGTGCTCAGCCCAGTGTGCTGCATCATCTATGTATAATATCTGACTGTGCTCACACAGCTTAATTGTGGGGGAGACTGGGGAGCAGTTATAGGTTATAGCAGGAGCCAGGAGTACATATTAAACAGTGCACACTTTTGCTGCCAGAGTGCCACTGCCAGTGTGACTGACCAGTGACCTGACCACACTGACCACCAGTATATTGTGATTGTCTGCCTGAAAAAGTTAAACACTCGTCGTGTGACTTGTGTGGTGTTTTTTTATTCTATAAAAAACTCATTCTGCTGACAGACAGTGTCCAGCAGGTCCGTCATTATATAATATATACCTGTCCGGCTGCAGTAGTGATATATATATATTTTTTATATCATTATTTATCATCCAGTCTATACTAGCAGCAGACACAGTACGGTAGTTCACGGCTGTAGCTACCTCTGTGTCGGCACTCGGCAGTCCATCCATAATTGTATACCACCTACCCGTGGTTTTTTTTCTTTCTTCTTTATACATACTACATCTCATTATCATCCAGTCTATATTAGCAGCAGACACAGTACAGTACGGTAGTCCACGGCTGTTGCTATCTCTGTGTCGGCACTCGGCAGTCCATCCATAATTGTATACCACCTACCCGTGGTTTTTTTTTTTTCTTCTTTATACATACTACATCTCATTATCAACCAGTCTATATTAGCAGCAGACACAGTACAGTACGGTAGTCCACGGCTGTAGCTACCTCTGTGTCGGCACTCGGCAGTCCATCCATAATTGTATACCACCTACCCGTGGTTTTTTTTTTCTTTCTTCTTTATACATACTACATCTCATTATCAACCAGTCTAAATTGGCAGCAGACACAGTACAGTACGGTAGTCCACGGCTGTAGCTACCTCTGTGTCGGCACTCGGCAGTCCATCCATAATTGTATACCACCTACCCGTGGTTTTTTTTTTCTTTCTTCTTTATACATACTACATCTCATTATCAACCAGTCTATATTAGCAGCAGACACAGTACGGTAGTTCACGGCTGTAGCTACCTCTGTGTCGGCACTCGGCAGTCCATCCATAATTGTATACCACCTACCCGTGGTTTTTTTTTTCTTTCTTCTTTATACATACTACATCTCATTATCAACCAGTCTATATTAGCAGCAGACACAGTACAGTACGGTAGTCCACGGCTGTAGCTACCTCTGTGTCAGCACTCGGCAGTCCATCCATAATTGTATACCACCTACCCGTGGTTTTTTTTTTCTTTCTTCTTTATACATACTACATCTCATTATCATCCAGTCTATATTAGCAGCAGACACAGTACAGTACGGTAGTCCACGGCTGTAGCTATCTCTGTGTCGGCACTCGGCAGTCCATCCATAATTGTATACCACCTACCCGTGGTTTTTTTTTTCTTTCTTCTTTATACATACTACATCTCATTATCATCCAGTCTATATTAGCAGCAGACACAGTACAGTACGGTAGTCCACGGCTGTAGCTATCTCTGTGTCGGCACTCGGCAGTCCATCCATAATTGTATACCACCTACCCGTGGTTTTTTTTTTCTTTCTTCTTTATACATACTACATCTCATTATCAACCAGTCTATATTAGCAGCAGACACAGTACAGTACGGTAGTCCACGGCTGTAGCTACCTCTGTGTCGGCACTCGGCAGTCCATCCATAATTGTATACCACCTACCCGTGGTTTTTTTTTCTTTCTTCTTTATACATACTACATCTCATTATCAATCAGTCTATATTAGCAGCAGACACAGTACAGTACGGTAGTCCACGGCTGTAGCTACCTCTGTGTCGGCACTCGGCAGTCCATCCATAATTGTATACCACCTACCCGTGGTTTTTTTTTTCTTTCTTCTTTATACATACTACATCTCATTATCAACCAGTCTATATTATCAGCAGACACAGTACGGTAGTTCACGGCTGTAGCTACCTCTGTGTCGACACTCGGCAGTCCATCCATAATTGTATACCACCTACCCGTGTTTTTTTTTTCTTTCTTCTTTATACATACTACATCTCATTATCAACCAGTCTATATTAGCAGCAGACACAGTACAGTACGGTAGTCCACGGCTGTAGCTACCTCTGTGTCGGCACTCGGCAGTCCATCCATAATTGTATACCACCTACCCGTGGTTTTTTTTTTCTTTCTTCTTTATACATACTACATCTCATTATCATCCAGTCTATATTAGCAGCAGACACAGTACAGTACGGTAGTCCACGGCTGTAGCTATCTCTGTGTCGGCACTCGGCAGTCCATCCATAATTGTATACCACCTACCCGTGGTTTTTTTTTTTCTTTCTTCTTTATACATACTACATCTCATTATCATCCAGTCTATATTAGCAGCAGACACAGTACAGTACGGTAGTCTACGGCTGTAGCTATCTCTGTGTCGGCACTCGGCAGTCCATCCATAATTGTATACCACCTACCCGTGGTTTTTTTTTTCTTTCTTCTTTATACATACTACATCTCATTATCATCCAGTCTATATTAGCAGCAGACACAGTACAGTACGGTAGTCCACGGCTGTAGCTATCTCTGTGTCGGCACTCGGCAGTCCATCCATAATTGTATATCACCTACCCGTGGTTTTTTTTTTCTTTCTTCTTTATACATACTACATCTCATTATCATCCAGTCTATATTAGCAGCAGACACAGTACAGTACGGTAGTCCACAGCTGTAGCTATCTCTGTGTCGGCACTCGGCAGTCCATCCATAATTGTATACCACCTACCCGTGGTTTTTTTTTTCTTACTTCTTTATACATACTACATCTCATTATCAACCAGTCTATATTAGCAGCAGACACAGTACAGTACGGTAGTCCACGGCTGTAGCTACCTCTGTGTCGGCACTCGGCAGTCCATCCATAATTGTATACCACCTACCCGTGGTTTTTTTTTCTTTCTTCTTTATACATACTACATCTCATTATCATCCAGTCTATATTAGCAGCAGACACAGTACAGTACGGTAGTCCACGGCTGTAGCTATCTCTGTGTCGGCACTCGGCAGTCCATCCATAATTGTATACCACCTACCCGTGTTTTT
The DNA here is from genome assembly GCF_028390025.1 of Pseudophryne corroboree. Taxonomy (NCBI): domain Eukaryota; kingdom Metazoa; phylum Chordata; class Amphibia; order Anura; family Myobatrachidae; genus Pseudophryne; species Pseudophryne corroboree. Next base: position 183,053,515 of record NC_086448.1, on the reverse strand, counting down.
TTTTTTCTTTCTTCTTTATACATACTACATCTCATTATCATCCAGTCTATACTAGCAGCAGACACAGTACAGTACGGTAGTCCACGGCTGTAGCTATCTCTGTGTCGGCACTCGGCAGTTCATCCATAATTGTATACCACCTACCCGTGGTTTTTTTTCTTTCTTCTTTATACATACTACATCTCATTATCAACCAGTCTATATTAGCAGCAGACACAGTACAGTACGGTAGTCCATGGCTGTAGCTACCTCTGTGTCGGCACTCGGCAGTCCATCCATAATTGTATACCACCTACCCGTGGTTTTTTTTTTCTTTCTTCTTTATACATACTACATCTCATTATCAACCAGTCTATATTAGCAGCAGACACAGTACGGTAGTTCACGGCTGTAGCTACCTCTGTGTCGGCACTCGGCAGTCCATCCATAATTGTATACTAGTATCCATCCATCTCCATTGTTTACCTGAGGTGCCTTTTAGTTGTGCCTATTAAAATATGGAGAACAAAAATGTTGAGGTTCCAAAATTAGGGAAAGATCAAGATCCACTTCCACCTCGTGCTGAAGCTGCTGCCACTAGTCATGGCCGAGACGATGAAATGCCAGCAACGTCGTCTGCCAAGGCCGATGCCCAATGTCATAGTACAGAGCATGTCAAATCCAAAACACCAAATATCAGTAAAAAAAGGACTCCAAAACCTAAAATAAAATTGTCGGAGGAGAAGCGTAAACTTGCCAATATGCCATTTACCACACGGAGTGGCAAGGAACGGCTGAGGCCCTGGCCTATGTTCATGGCTAGTGGTTCAGCTTCACATGAGGATGGAAGCACTCAGCCTCTCGCTAGAAAACTGAAAAGACTCAAGCTGGCAAAAGCACCGCAAAGAACTGTGCGTTCTTCGAAATCCCAAATCCACAAGGAGAGTCCAATTGTGTCGGTTGCGATGCCTGACCTTCCCAACACTGGACGTGAAGAGCATGCGCCTTCCACCATTTGCACGCCCCCTGCAAGTGCTGGAAGGAGCACCCGCAGTCCAGTTCCTGATAGTCAGATTGAAGATGTCAGTGTTGAAGTACACCAGGATGAGGAGGATATGGGTGTTGCTGGCGCTGGGGAGGAAATTGACCAGGAGGATTCTGATGGTGAGGTGGTTTGTTTAAGTCAGGCACCCGGGGAGACACCTGTTGTCCGTGGGAGGAATATGGCCACTGACATGCCTGGTGAAAATACCAAAAAAATCAGCTCTTCGGTGTGGAAGTATTTCAACAGAAATGCGGACAACAGGTGTCAAGCCGTGTGTTGCCTTTGTCAAGCTGTAATAAGTAGGGGTAAGGACGTTAACCACCTCGGAACATCCTCCCTTATACGTCACCTGCAGCGCATTCATAATAAGTCAGTGACAAGTTCAAAAACTTTGGGCGACAGCGGAAGCAGTCCACTGACCAGTAAATCCCTTCCTCTTGTAACCAAGCTCACGCAAACCACCCCACCAACTCCCTCAGTGTCAATGTCCTCCTTCCCCAGGAATGCCAATAGTCCTGCAGGCCATGTCACTGGCAATTCTGACGAGTCCTCTCCTGCCTGGGATTCCTCCGATGCATCCTTGCGTGTAACGCCTACTGCTGCTGGCGCTGCTGTTGTTGCTGCTGGGAGTCGATGGTCATCCCAGAGGGGAAGTCGTAAGCCCACTTGTACTACTTCTAGTAAGCAATTGACTGTTCAACAGTCCTTTGCGAGGAAGATGAATTATCACAGCAGTCATCCTGCTGCAAAGCGGATAACTGAGGCCTTGACAACTATGTTGGTGTTAGACGTGCGTCCGGTATCCGCCGTTAGTTCACAGGGAACTAGACAATTTATTGAGGCAGTGTGCCCCCGTTACCAAATACCATCTAGGTTCCACTTCTCTAGGCAGGCGATACCGAGAATGTACACGGACGTCAGAAAAAGACTCACCAGTGTCCTAAAAAATGCAGTTGTACCCAATGTCCACTTAACCACGGACATGTGGACAAGTGGAGCAGGGCAGGGTCAGGACTATATGACTGTGACAGCCCACTGGGTAGATGTATGGACTCCCGCCGCAAGAACAGCAGCGGCGGCACCAGTAGCAGCATCTCGCAAACGCCAACTCTTTCCTAGGCAGGCTACGCTTTGTATCACCGCTTTCCAGAATACGCACACAGCTGAAAACCTCTTACGGCAACTGAGGAAGATCATCGCGGAATGGCTTACCCCAATTGGACTCTCCTGTGGATTTGTGGCATCGGACAACGCCAGCAATATTGTGTGTGCATTAAATATGGGCAAATTCCAGCACGTCCCATGTTTTGCACATACCTTGAATTTGGTGGTGCAGAATTTTTAAAAAACGACAGGGGCGTGCAAGAGATGCTGTCGGTGGCCAGAAGAATTGCGGGACACTTTCGGCGTACAGGCACCACGTACAGAAGACTGGAGCACCACCAAAAACTACTGAACCTGCCCTGCCATCATCTGAAGCAAGAAGTGGTAACGAGGTGGAATTCAACCCTCTATATGCTTCAGAGGTTGGAGGAGCAGCAAAAGGCCATTCAAGCCTATACAATTGAGCACGATATAGGAGGTGGAATGCACCTGTCTCAAGCGCAGTGGAGAATGATTTCAACGTTGTGCAAGGTTCTGATGCCCTATGAACTTGCCACACGTGAAGTCAGTTCAGACACTGCCAGCCTGAGTCAGGTCATTCCCCTCATCAGGCTTTTGCAGAAGAAGCTGGAGACATTGAAGGAGGAGCTAACACGGAGCGATTCCGCTAGGCATGTGGGACTTGTGGATGGAGCCCTTAATTCGCTTAACAAGGATTCACGGGTGGTCAATCTGTTGAAATCAGAGCACTACATTTTGGCCACCGTGCTCGATCCTAGATTTAAAGCCTACCTTGGATCTCTCTTTCCGGCAGACACAAGTCTGCTGGGGTTGAAAGACCTGCTGGTGAGAAAATTGTCAAGTCAAGCGGAACGCGACCTGTCAACATCTCCTCCTTCACATTCTCCCGCAACTGGGGGTGCGAGGAAAAGGCTCAGAATTCCGAGCCCACCCGCTGGCGGTGATGCAGGGCAGTCTGGAGCGACTGCTGATGCTGACATCTGGTCCGGACTGAAGGACCTGACAACGATTACGGACATGTCGTCTACTGTCACTGCATATGATTCTCTCAACATTGAAAGAATGGTGGAGGATTATATGAGTGACCGCATCCAAGTAGGCACGTCACACAGTCCGTACTTATACTGGCAGGAAAAAGAGGCAATTTGGAGGCCCTTGCACAAACTGGCTTTATTCTACCTAAGTTGCCCTCCCACAAGTGTGTACTCCGAAAGAGTGTTTAGTGCCGCCGCTCACCTTGTCAGCAATCGGCGTACGAGGTTACATCCAGAAAATGTGGAGAAGATGATGTTCATTAAAATGAATTATAATCAATTCCTCCGCGGAGACATTGACCAGCAGCAATTGCCTCCACAAAGTACACAGGGAGCTGAGATGGTGGACTCCAGTGGGGACGAATTGATAATCTGTGAGGAGGGGGATGTACACGGTGATATATCGGAGGATGATGATGAGGTGGACATCTTGCCTCTGTAGAGCCAGTTTGTGCAAGGAGAGATTAATTGCTTCTTTTTTGGTGGGGGTCCAAACCAACCCGTCATATCAGTCACAGTCGTGTGGCAGACCCTGTCACTGAAATGATGGGTTGGTTAAAGTGTGCATGTCCTGTTTATACAACATAAGGGTGGGTGGGAGGGCCCAAGGACAATTCCATCTTGCACCTCTTTTTTCTTTAATTTTTCTTTGCGTCATGTGCTGTTTGGGGAGTGTTTTTTGGAAGGGCCATCCTGCGTGACACTGCAGTGCCACTCCTAGATGGGCCCGGTGTTTGTGTCGGCCACTAGGGTCGCTTATCTTACTCACACAGCTACCTCATTGCGCCTCTTTTTTTCTTTGCGTCATGTGCTGATGGGGAGTGTTTTTTGGAAGGGCCATCCTGTGTGACACTGCAGTGCCACTCCTAGATGGGCCCGGTGTTTGTGTCGGCCACTAGGGTCGCTTATCTTACTCACACAGCTACCTCATTGCGCCTCTTTTTTTCTTTGCGTCATGTGCTGTTTGGGGAGGGTTTTTTGGAAGGGACATCCTGCGTGACACTGCAGTGCCACTCCTAGATGGGCCCGGTGTTTGTGTCGGCCACTAGGGTCGCTTATCTTACTCACACAGCTACCTCATTGCGCCTCTTTTTTTCTTTGCGTCATGTGCTGTTTGGGGAGTGTTTTTTGGAAGGGCCATCCTGCGTGACACTGCAGTGCCACTCCTAGATGGGCCCGGTGTTTGTGTCGGCCACTAGGGTCGCTTATCTTACTCACACAGCTACCTCATTGCGCCTCTTTTTTTCTTTGCGTCATGTGCTGTTTGGGGAGGGTTTTTTGGAAGGGACATCCTGCGTGACACTGCAGTGCCACTCCTAGATGGGCCCCGGTGTTTGTGTCGGCCACTAGGGTCGCTTATCTTACTCACACAGCTACCTCATTGCGCCTCTTTTTTTCTTTGCGTCATGTGCTGTTTGGGGAGGGTTTTTTGGAAGGGACATCCTGCGTGACACTGCAGTGCCACTCCTAGATGGGCCCGGTGTTTGTGTCGGCCACTAGGGTCGCTTATCTTACTCACACAGCTACCTCATTGCGCCTCTTTTTTTCTTTGCGTCATGTGCTGTTTGGGGAGGGTTTTTTGGAAGGGACATCCTGCGTGACACTGCAGTGCCACTCCTAGATGGGCCCGGTGTTTGTGTCGGCCACTAGGGTCGCTTATCTTACTCACACAGCTACCTCATTGCGCCTCTTTTTTTCTTTGCGTCATGTGCTGTTTGGGGAGGGTTTTTTGGAAGGGACATCCTGCGTGACACTGCAGTGCCACTCCTAGATGGGCCCGGTGTTTGTGTCGGCCACTAGGGTCGCTTATCTTACTCACACAGCTACCTCATTGCGCCTCTTTTTTTCTTTGCGTCATGTGCTGTTTGGGGAGGGTTTTTTGGAAGGGACATCCTGCGTGACACTGCAGTGCCACTCCTAGATGGGCCCGGTGTTTGTGTCGGCCACTAGGGTCGCTTATCTTACTCACACAGCTACCTCATTGCGCCTCTTTTTTTCTTTGCGTCATGTGCTGTTTGGGGAGGGTTTTTTGGAAGGGACATCCTGCGTGACACTGCAGTGCCACTCCTAGATGGGCCCGGTGTTTGTGTCGGCCACTAGGGTCGCTTATCTTACTCACACAGCTACCTCATTGCGCCTCTTTTTTTCTTTGCGTCATGTGCTGTTTGGGGAGGGTTTTTTGGAAGGGACATCCTGCGTGACACTGCAGTGCCACTCCTAGATGGGCCCGGTGTTTGTGTCGGCCACTAGGGTCGCTTATCTTACTCACACAGCTACCTCATTGCGCCTCTTTTTTTCTTTGCGTCATGTGCTGTTTGGGGAGGGTTTTTTGGAAGGGACATCCTGCGTGACACTGCAGTGCCACTCCTAGATGGGCCAGGTGTTTGTGTCGGCCACTAGGGTCGCTTAGCTTAGTCATCCAGCGACCTCTGTGCAAATTTTAGGACTAAAAATAATATTGTGAGGTGTGAGGTATTCAGAATAGACTGAAAATGAGTGGAAATGATGGTTTTTGAGGTTAATAATACTTTGGGATCAAAATGACCCCCAAATTCTATGATTTAAGCTGTTTTTTAGGTTTTTTGGAAAAAAACACCCGAATCCAAAACACACCCGAATCCGACAAAAAAAATTCGGTTAGGTTTTGCCAAAACGCGGTCGAACCCAAAACACGGCCGCGGAACCGAACCCAAAACCAAAACACAAAACCCGAAAAATTTCCGGCGCTCATCTCTAATTGGAGAAGACGTAGTTTTCCAGGTTACTTATAATTCTCGCTGTACCGGCACTACGTATGTTCTAATGGGGTGGAAACCCGGTGGCTGGAGTACCTGCCTTGCATAACAATGACTCTGGGTAACCGTGAGTTACTCAACATGTTCGGAAGTTCTAAATGTGTTATATGTTGTATTTTATTATTTTATGTATTTTATTTTCTTTCTATGTTGGCCACACCACAGGCCTGCTCCTTACCCCTGCCCTTGCCCCTCCCAGACCGTCCTGCTATCTATAATGCTAGTCAGTACCTATGCAGCCCTGAGCTTTTAAGGTGGACCGTTGGACCAAGGTTTGAAGAAAACTATAAGTCTTTTAGCACACTGAACTATAATCCCCTTATACCCTGGGCCCATGTCACTAAAAATTGGTAGTTGGAACGTAGGGGGTTTCAATTCGCCTAAAAAGCGAAAATGTGTGTTAATGTACCTACGTAAACTACGCCTGGACGTAGTTTGTTTGCAAGAAACCCATCTTATTTCTAGCGAAATGCTTAAGCTTAACATGCTGGGATGGAAGGTTTTAACGTCTGCCTCATTTAATTCTAAAGCCAGAGGGGTGGCCATTATCGCGAGATCTAACATTCAGATAGATATCTCTGATATTGTGGCTGACGCATCAGGCAGATATGTTATTTTGTCAATTGTTGTACGACCAGATGAAGTTTCTATGCGCCTCGATATATGCCCCCAATGTATACTCGAAACCTTTCATGCAGAAGCTAGTAACACTATTGCTTCCATACTCACATATACCCATGATTGTATGTGGGGACATGAATTTAATCTCTGCTGCCCAGCTAGACCGACAGAACACTAGTAGTACCAAGATTAGGGTGCCCCGATTTGGTGTCCCACAAGTAGCGAAGGAGCTTCAATTAGTGGACGCATGGCGCGCTCTACATCCAACTGACAGCGCTTTCTCCTGCCTCTCAGCAGCTACCAATAATCTTTCTAGAATAGACTATATTTTGATGTCCGCTGCCTTACTTCCACGAGCCTCTGATGTAAATATGGAGCCGATTGTGATCTCGGATCACGCAGTGGTATGGGCGGATATTAAAATGCTCCCCGATAAAGGGAACTGCTATCGCTGGCGCTGTCCTTCGTCCCTCAAATCTTCACAGACTCTCAGGGATTTAGTGCTTAGAACGTGGGAGAATTTCTTACAAGATAACATGGAGACGAAAGAGAACAATATAGTGCTATTCTGGCAAGCCTTTAAGGCAACGGTTAGAGGAGCTATTATCTCTCACTCTACGGCCATAAAAAAGGAGGCACTCCGAGACTACTTAGCAGCCCAAGCAACGTTCACTTCCTCCTTTCAACAATACTCTTTATCCCCATCCCCAATCACTAAGGAAGCATACCTTACAGCTAAAAATCACTTTGAGGGAATATTTATTAAAAGGCCTCTTACACCTTTACAAAAAACTGCAAATCCTACAGATTTGCTAACAAATCGAGCAAATTACTGTCAAACTTATTAAATGGACAGCGCACACCCTCTATAATATATCCTCTAAAAATGAAAGATGGAACTTTAACTTCCTCTGACACGCAGATAGCAGAAGTATTGTCGGAATTTTATAGCAAATTATACGCGGCCCCACCACTGGCCCCTCCAGAGACATCCCCCTTTTGGGAGGGCTTGCCTGTTCCACAGCTGTCGCCTGAACTGGGAGAAGCACTATTAGATGCCATAACTCAAGATGAAGTGTCTCTCGCCATCTCCCAGCTTAAAGGAGGGAAGGCACCGGGCCCGGATGGCTTCACGACAGATTTTTATAAACTATTAGCTCCACATGTTACCCATATACTGGTTAAGGTATTTAACTATATATTAGACACAGGCGAGCTGCCTTTATACTATAACACAGCCAATATTAGACTACTACTGAAGCCAGATAGGGACCGCTCTGACCCGGGATCGTATAGGCCCATATTGCTGTTGAATATTGAATATAAAATATTGACCAAAATTTTAGAATCCAGATTGAGTCGAGCGTTACCCACCCTTATTCATAGGGACCAAACGGGATTTGTTGTGGGTAGAAACCCGATGGCAAATGTGAGGAGGCTGCTAGCAGCGGTTTGCGACTCCCAGTGCGCCATGTCGAACACATCCAGAGCGCTCCTTTCCCTGGACGCGGAAAAAGCTTTTGACATGGTGCACTGGGATCATCTTTATGACGTGCTGGATCGTTTTGCAATACCGCAGAAATTTATCTCTTTTTTAAAAACATTATACTCTAGCCCATCCTCCCAAATTATATGTAATGGCCTGCTGTCTTCCCCTTTCCAGATAATGAGGGGCACCCAACAAGGCTGCCCTCTCTCCCCCCTCCTGTTTATACTGGCTTTAGAACCACTGGCGATATCCCTAAGACACTCTCCTCGGTATACGGGTATACGAATTGGGAATGCTGACCTCAGAGTATCCTTGTACGCCGATGACATGTTACTCTTCTTCTCACACCCTGAACATTCTATACCTGTGGCATTAGACATAATTTCAGCATTCGGGGCATTTTCAGGGTATAAAATAAATATCAGCAAATCAGAATTATTGATTCTTTCAGAGCATTCCCCCGACTTACAAACATGTGCAGCACTACAGACCATCCGGGTGGTATCTTCTCACGTTAAATACCTGGGTATCCAGATACCAAGACGGCTAGAGGATTTATATAGGCTAAATTTCACTCCGATTATTGCTAAGATAGCTGAAACAATGGAAAAATGGCATGATTTACCTCTATCAGTACTTGGTAGAATTGAGGTGATTAAAACAGTGCTATTACCAAGATAAACGTATTCCATGCAGCTACTCCCAATAAAACTAACCATGAAAGATATTAAACAATTTGACAAATTATGCACCAGGTTTATATGGAGGTCTAAAAAACCTCGTATAGCATCCTGGAAGCTGAGACGATCAAAAAGGGAGGGTGGTCTTGGTTTCCCCGACCTATTGCTATACTCGAGGGCGCTACTGATGAGGATAGCCATGGACTGGGCCTTAGAACACAATACATATGTAGACTTCGACCTAGATTGCGCACTGTTTGCACCATTCTCCCCGGGCGCTCTAATCCAAACTAAAAGACAGTTGTTACAAGCACATATACGTACTAATATCCTGTTTAAAGATATATACGAGGCCTGGAATGCAGTCTCTGCGAAAATTAAAAGATCGCCACATAGACTTGACTGGATTCCACTATGGGGTAACCCTTCTTTTACACCTGGGTTGGAAAACCCGGTATGCCGTAGATTGATACATAAAGGTCTCAGAATGGCATCTCAGGTCTTTGACCCGGGAGGTCAAGTAAAATCCCTTAAAAGCTTGACCTCGGAATTCTCCATCCCGCAAAATAGTATGTATGCCTTAGCACAGATTCAGCATTATGCCCATTCCCTGGCTGCGTCCACACCAACACTACCTTCCAGAGACCCTTTACAACCACTCATCACTAAGTTCATCAAACATAAATATAAACCCAAACTCCTGTACTCGCTTTTACTAACACACTCTCCACATATTATACCCCAGAGACTACAAATGCTATGGATAAGAGATATACCCTCTTTATCTTCAGCTGATGAATTGGTTAAATATTATAATACTACACTCCGTATAGTAAGGGCATCGGTCCTTCAGGAGGTCCACATTAAAACAATACACAGGGCATATGTATCACATATGTTGAGGATGAAAATGGTAAATGCCCGAAATGCGGGGCTTTATCAGCCTCAACTTTTCATAACATGTGGTCCTGTGGCAAAATTAAAAAGTATTGGAATAAACTTGTACACTACGTGAATATGACCTTTCAATTGTCCGTGGCCCTGGATCCAATACCTCTACTTTTTGCCAACTTTGACAAGTGGAACCTGCCAGTTGATAGGAAACCCCTTATACCTTTCCTGTCTCTGCTGGTAACGGTGGCAAAGAAAGTTATTCTTAACTCATGGATAGTTCACCACACCCCTACGTTGAGAGAGATTGACACGCTAATGATGAGATATATGTACTTTGAAAGATATGAGATGCTAGGTGAACCGCACCATACAGGCAGTCAATTCTGGAGAAAGTGGGGAGCCTTTATAGAATCCAAATCGGATCCTGAAAAGATAAAAATGTATACAATACTGGATTGTTCACCTCCAGCACAAATGTGAAAAATTAGATAAAAATATAAGAATATGTACTGAAATCCTTGAACATGTCATCGAGTGCCGATACTTAATTGCTACCAATAGCCCTCTCCCCCCCCCCCCCCCCCTTTCAAGGCAGGTTTCGGAGGTATGGAACCCACGGTCACCTAGACTGCTTAAAAAATCTACTCAAATAATTAGATGTTTTTGAACTATATGTATAATAAACACTGTCTCTTATGATGTAGTATACAAAAGCAGGACGGTCCCATCACTAACCCCCCCCCCCCACCCCCCACCCCAGCCCTTCCTTCCCTCCTTCATTTTTGCATTATAAAGTTTACATTGAATAAGAATGTAAGGGGAACCGATGGGGATAGTTTCTAAATGACCCAGCAAAAAATGTATATGGCTGTTTATAACCCTGTGGAACTCACTGTTATGATGTTTTGACTCGCCGCCCTGTGTGGCTTTGGACCCTAACAAGGGCTTGCTGTCAATGTAATACTTAAAAACCCAATAAATATATTTAAAAAAAAAAAAAAAAGTGGGGTTGGGCACTTGTCTCACATGGATAGGTCTCTATATTCATTCCCTGCTGATGTGTTTAATATATAAAGGAAATTGTATGAACAAATTAATCCTAGTATATATTCTAATATCCTTGTGTGCTATATATTTGTATAACCTATGCTATTTATGTAAAGGCAGGTAATCAATTTGCATAGGAATAATAAAAAACTAATAATGAATTCAACTATAAAAGAAGACATGAACAAAAATTGAGTTGTGAAGATGTAAGATAGACAGAGATAAGCCTTAAGTGAAATATAATTGAATAAGTGTATATTATATGTGCGGTGAGAATAGAATTGATCTCACAATAACTGTAATAACAGAACATATGCCATTGTGATATGAAGAAATTGCCTAATTGGTGTTAGGCAGCATATAATATATTGTGATATTAAAAATAAAATAAGAAATGTGGTCAATTCGTTATATTCATAATTAGCATAATGAGAATAACTAAAGTATTGTGAAATTTAGTGTGCAAAATACATGGAAATGAAAAGACAATGGTGATATTAGTGAAAAATGTAGCAATATTTAATTGCTAAGTTGAATAAAGTATGAAAAAAGAAAAAAGAAAGGGAAAGCCATAACAATAGAGGGCAGTACTGTCCATAGGTGGTAGGTTGGTTATGCAAACAACTTATGTTCTACGGAGTGAAGAGATGGTATAATAGTTCATCAAAATATATGATATGTAAAGATAAATAGGATCGATATGGATGATGAGATATGAGGTGGGACATTCTGAATAATTTGTTAACTTGATTAGGGAGAGAGGAAGCTATAATAATTCTATGAGCATTGATATTATTATCAAATTATTCCTTCCGTATGGAATGGGTGGAAAAGGGGTGGTAAAAAGGTTGAGAGAGGTAGGAAAAGGGAGTCTTAGGGAGGTACAGGAGGATAACTGGGCCACTGTGCTTGAGGATCAAGCACAGCGCATAAGGAGATGCAGCAAGCAGAGTGGTTGGTCATGTCTCCCCATCATTCCAACATACACATAATATTCAGGATCATGGAGGGTTAGAACATTTTGAGGGGTTTACGGAACAGGATCAAGAAATGATCTCAATTTTACAAGAACTTACTTTAGAAAGCACCCCAAGAGCAACTCAAGATAGGGGTAGAACCATTTGTAAAAAGAGATCAACCTTTTTTCCCCAGGATCAAATCTGCCCCGAAGTCTGGATATTTATGAACATGGTCAGCAAGGATCTGGATGGAATACAGAGAAGGAAATCTAAATACAAAGACAACCTCACAAAAGGGGAGAGGAGGGCTCTCAATGAGATCCAGAAATGGGAAGATGTGGTCGTGAAACCGTCTGACAAAGGAGGCAATGTTGTTCTATGGCCAAAGGAAATGTATGTCCAAGAGGCCATGAGACAGCTGAACGACCCTGATTGTTATGCTAAAACACTGTTTAATCCCACTGATAACTGCAAACTAACCCTCAATCGACTCATTGAAAAAGCACTGAGAGATGAGGTGATTACAAAGCAGGAGTCCGATTTTTTGCGGATGGATCACCCCAGGACTCCCACCTTCTATCTCTTGCCGAAAGTTCACAAAAATCTGAGTAACCCTCCAGGGAGGCCGATAGTATCTGGCATAGGAGGTGTGTCAGAGAAGGCCAGCATCTTCATAGACACTCGCCTGCGCAAACACGTGACTGCCCTGCCCTCCTATACACGTGATACAGGAGATGTTATTGCAAAATTACATGATGTTAAGCTGGAAGACAACTACATACTAGTAAGTCTTGATGGAGAGTCACTGTACAGCAGCATTGACCATGCAAAAGGTCTAGCGGCAGTTGAGTATTTTCTGAAAATGGAAGGTCCCAGTGAATTTAACTCCTTCTTACTGCAGCTACTGCATTTTGTTCTCCACAAGAACACATTTACATTTGCTGACGCATTCTTTACCCAAATACGTGGAACAGCAATGGGCGCAGCTTGCGCACCGACGTATGCAAATCTATATTTAGGATGGTGGGAGAAGTTGATGGTATTCAGTGAAACCAATGAACCATATACCAGCAGAGTAATCACTTGGATGCGTTATATAGCGACATCTTCGTTATCTGGGAGGGAGATGAAAAACCACTGAAGGAATTCATCCAACGACTAAACAACAATGATCTGAATCTCAAACTGACTTATGAGATCAGTAGAGAGTCCATCCCATTTCTGGACCTCAGAATTTACAAGGATAAGAATGGAATGCTGGCAACAGAACTCTATAGGAAGGATATGGCCACTAACAGTTTGTTACTCAGTACCAGCTCACATCTACCCGCTACAGTTCAGAACATACCCAGGGGCGAGTTCCTGAGACTCAGACGGAACTGCTCAGATGATGAGATATATAAAATCAAGAGTAAAGAACTCACAGGAAGATTGAGAGAGAGAGGATACAGTATGAGATGTATCAAAAAAGCCAGCCGAACCCTTCGCCACATCGATAGGCAATCACTTATCCTTCAGGAGAGCTAGAGATCAACACAGTTGAAGGAAATAAAAAAAACGGAGATACGATTTGTTGGGGATTTTTGCCAAGAGTGGAAGGAGATTAGGGGGATAATCAACAAACACTGGCCTCTACTACTCAATGACCCAGACTTGGCAAACAATCTGGGCCCAGCATTATCAATGAGCTGGAAAAAATCGCCTAATATAGGGGATAAGCTGGTCAAGAGCCATTTCTGTCGTTTTCCTAGACGAGAGAGCAAAATCAAAGGCACGTACCCTTGTGGATCATGTGCAGTTTGTGCACATGTCGAAACAAGACCAAACATCACGGATAGGAATGGGAATGAACTTAAAATGCATGAGTTCTCTAATTGCCAGACATCGAATGTCATCTACTGCATCCAATGCCCATGTAAAATATTATATGTGGGAATGACCACCAGAATGGTCAAAACCCGCATTTTGGAACACATGGGCAACATTAGAAATGTAGAAACAGACTTAATGAGATTCAGACAAGTAACATCGGTAGCCAGACACTTCCAACGAAAACATTCTAAATCTCCACGCGAACTCAAGTTCTGCTGCCTTGAGAGATTGCGAATGGGCATCAGGGGAGGTGATTCCTCTAGAGAATTACAAAAATTGGAAAGCAAATGGATCTTTAAGTTGGATACTATGACACCCAAAGGTTTAAATGAGAATTTCAATTATGGGGCCTTTCTTCCCACGTGATTACGATCTCTGATCCTCAAGCACAGCGGCCCAGTTATCCTCCTGTACCTCCCTAAGACTCCCTTTTCCTACCTCTCTCAACCTTTTTACCACCCTTTTTCCACCCATTCCATACGAGAGGAATAATTTGATAATAATATCAATGCTCATAGAATTATTATAGCTTCCTCTCTCTCCCTAATCAAGTTAACAAATTATTCAGAATGTCCCACCTCATATCTCATCATCCATATCGATCCTATTTATCTTTACATATCATATATTTTGATGAACTATTATACCATCTCTTCACTCCGTAGAACATAAGTTATTTGCATAACCAACCTACCACCTATGGACAGTACAGCCCTCTATTGTTATGGCTTTCCCTTTCTTTTTTCTTTTTTCATACTTTATTCAACTTAGCAATTAAATATTGCTACGTTTTTCACTAATATCACCATTGTCTTTTCATTTCCATGTATTTTGCACACTACATCTCACAATACTTTAGTTATTCTCATTATTCTAATTATGAATATAACGAATTGACCACATTTCTTATTTTATTTTTAATATCACAATATATTTTATGCTGCCTAACACCTATTAGGCAATTTCTTCATATCACAATGGCATATGTTCTGTTATTACAGTTATTGTGAGATCAATTCTATTCTCACCGCACATATAATATACACTTATTCAATTATATTTCACTTAAAGGCTTATCTCTGTCTATCTTACATCTTCACAACTCAATTTTTGTTCATGTCTACTTTTATAGTTTAATTCATTATTATTTATTATTATTCCTATGCAAATTGATTACCTGCCCTTACATAAATAGCAGGGCTTATACAAATATATAGCACACAAGGATATTAGAATATATACTAGGATTAATTTGTTCATACAATTTCCTTTATATATTAAACACATCAGCAGGGAATGAATATAGAGACCTATCCATGTGAGACAAGTGCCCAACCCCACTTTTTAAATAAGTGCAAGGTCTTATTCTTCATAAACTTAATATTAATTTTAAAACGCTAATTGAATTTTGCAATAAATATCAGGCTATTACCTGTTTTTTACAATATATGTAAAAATTCACGCATTAATTGGCACCTACAACAGTGCCAAACGATTAGAACAGTTTATTTTTAATTTAGTGTTCTAGTTTAGGCACACTATCTTTGTTTGAACAACAGGTGATAAGGGTGCATTAACCTGTTCTCTATATTACATGGATTACTTTCGTATTAATTGGCACTTATATTGGTGCCAAATGATTAGATTAGTCTACCTTTACTTAACGTTTTAGTTTAGATACACTATTATCGTTCAAATAACAGCTGATAATGGTGTTTAAGGTAATAACACTTGTTCTATATAGGACAATCATTAAATCGTTATAATATGACTCCACTTACTGATAAAAGGTAATCGTTTACTGACCGAATGGAATGACTAATTATTAATTCTATAATAATCTCTACTCTACCTTTTAGCCTTGCCTAACTTTATGTGTATAGAGGACCATAACTATGATACATCAATCTTGATTGTATACTAGATGCTTGGGTCACTTTGATATGATCATCTCTACAATTAATAATACTAACATTGCTTTTTGGTCTTATGTGATGATTAATTGAGGATCATCTCTCTATCTTGAATGAAATCTAATTAATTAGTGCACAGTATCTGCTTTAAATACTGCCCACCTCCATATGGTGTCACTGATGTGACCAAGCCACATGTGAAACGTACATCATCATCAGCGGGACGAGGACGTACAGCATCCACGGAGGTACGGGAATCACACCCGACCCAGCGTCCGGCTCCCGCAGCGGCTTCCCACACACTGACATAGCTCTGACCGCGCTCAGGACGTGCAGAATTGACGGAGGTGCGGGAATCATACTCGACCCGATGTCCGGCTCCCGTAGCAGTTTCCCACACGCTGACATAGCTCTGACCGCGCTCAAGACACACCAGACGGGGAACTTAACAGGTACTCAGAGCCGCCCTCTCATCCACTGCTCCACATCTACGGGCCCCCCCCTGCAATGTGTCTTCACAACAGGGGAGGGGGGATGTAGAGCGTGGACAGCAGAAGTGGCTCGCACTGCTCTGTCCTTTCAGTCTCCAGGTGGACGGTCTTTCCCCGTTCTCATTGTCTCCATTCACTGCCCAGGTATACCTCTGCACATGGGACAACAGTAGAAAGGAAACCGTTCTGATACACCTGGGACTCTTTATCTCTTAGCTATTACACCTATGAATGGTTTGAATTTCTTTAAGTTGAAATAACTCAACAGTATCAGGCATATCCAAAAACTGTTTCAATTTAAACTGAATGCTACTACATATGGTTAAATGGATATCAACGTGAAAGATTACTAAGCCATCTATTAGCAAAGAGATAAGTGCATAACTGACAGGCTATATGCTTCAGAAAATCCTGGTGTGTCTACATAAATAATGGTCTCGAAACCAGAGACAGTTTGAGAACCACTGCCACAGCGCTGATTTCACCGAGTAGAAATCTAATCATTGACATTTGCATATTGGAGTGCCATCATATCTCTCCGCGCAATACTGCTCTAATTATATGGTCGTTGTTAGTGTATGCGCCCTGTGGGGTGAGGTGTACTTCTACGGCGTTAAAACCATTTAAACATGATCTCCATTGCAGCATGTGCTTCCCGAATTTAACTCACACTTCTGCTTATGAATTAGAAATTGTACCACTATGGAGATAATATAAGTGAATTTTTGGACGCATACCCCACATACCTGCTCATGCGCTCTCTCTTTGAGTGAACAGGGGCCGCACATTCATATTTTAGTTATCGTGTTCCTGCATACTATCTATAATATCTCTTTATAATAAGTTTAGAGACCGTATGGTTATTATCTGTTCTCTTGCATGATTGGCTCTTTTGGCCACAATTGTATCTTATCATTGTGGATACAAAAAAACGTATTAAACTACATCTGCACAGCCACTGCAGTCTGAATAATAGACTGGCAGACGAAGTGTACACGTTACAATACACATCTATATTGTCCTTTCATGCATATATAAGGACGAGGAATAACCTGGAAGATACACGCAGGGGTTCCTTTTGAGGTAATTCTGAAACTCACATTTGTGATCTGTATTGATTATTATAGTATCACAGCGCTCAACATCTCTCTATACTAACAGTAATTATACCCTTTAAAGAGTAGCTAACGTCAGACCTATGTCAGTGATTTTAGACTAATTTAGTCTTGGTAATGGGTGATATTAATAACCGTCATAGCACAAAAAATCTTTAGTAATATATCACAAAGCTTGACATTTAATTCCTTTTGTCCTCATCTCATTGGATAAGTTAATTACTATCCCTGCACAGTAATTTTGGGCAATAATTACACAAATGTTCACTCTCAGGCTATCAAGTATACCTATATGCCTGGCTATAGAGATTTATTTTAAATTATGAAATAAAAGTAAAATTTTATTAACTTATAATCATTTCAAAAGAGTGCGCCACACACTAAGCTCTTTTTTAGTGTAGTACCCACTAGTGGTCTACACTAATAACCTTTAGAAGAATGTACTTTTGAGGTATCTTCGATTCCTTTTCTCGGTTATATCATCTCCAGGGAGAGGTTACAGATGGACCCTGCTAAAGTTCAAGTGATTCAGGATTGGTCGTTACCTACTACACTTAAAGGGATTCAACGGTTTCTAGGATTTGCCAATTTCTATCGAAAACTCATTGAGAATTATTCATCCATCATAGCGCCTATCACTACGTTGACTAGAAAAGGAGCAGATCCTACCAAGTGGTCTCGGGAGACATTAAAAGCCTTTTTCATCTTTCAGGAAGCCTTCACAAGCGCTCCTGTCCCCTGACAACCTGATCTCGGTCGCACGTTGCTGGTCAAAGTAGATGCATTCACTGTGGGTGTGGGAGCAGTTTTGTCTCAGCTCTTCAAGGATAAGAGGGTCCATCCTTGTGCATTCTTCTCAGGAAAGTTTTCTCCCGCTGAGCAAAACTTCGCTATTGAAGAACAGGAACTGCTGGCCATCAAGCTAGCCTTTGAGGAATAGAGGTATCTACTGGAGGGAGCTCAACATTCGATTTCAGTTATCACGGCTCATAAAAATCTCTTGTACTTACAATCGGCTCGGTGCCTGAATCCACGCCAAGCAAGATGGGCTCTCTTCTTTACCCGTTTTAGATTTAAACTCAGCTACCGGTCAGGTTCACTTAACAGGAAAGCCAATGCCCTGTCTCATTCTCTAGGTTCAGAAGAATCCACCGATCATTCAGGAGGTCAGTTCATCCTGGATCCCACCTCTATCTCAGCAAACCATACGTCTCCACTTCCCCCAACTGGAAGGACTTTTGTTGCTCCAAACCTTCGAAAGAAACTCCTTACATGGGCTCATACCTCACCCTTTATGGGTCATGCAGGAGGTCTCAAAACTCTCAAGTTCATTCACCGCTCCTACTGGTGGCCTAACCTCAAAACAGATGCACAAGTGTTCATAGCTGCCTGTCCAAAGTGTGCCCAGCATAAAAGTCCAAAAGGCTCCCCATCAGGTTTACTTCACCCACTACCTGTGCCGCAAAAACCATGGACTCACATCTCTATGGACTTTATAACCAATTTACCTGTTTCTGGAGGACAGAATTCCATCTGGGTCATTGTTGATCGGTTCTCTAAGATGACACACTTTGTACCTCTTTCTGGTCTCCCATCTGTGTCCCAGTTGGCGAAGTTGTTCATAGCAGAGATTTTTCAACTTCATGGTTTACCGCAAGAGATTGTGTCAGATCGGGGTCCGCAGTTTGTGGCTAAGTTCTGGAAGTCCCTGTGTTCTGCCCTTGGTGTGAAACTGAACTTCTCCTAAGCCTATCATCCCCAGACAGATGGCCAAACGGAAAGAGTGAACCAAGACCTGGAAACTTTTCTGTGGTTGTTCATGTACTCTTAAGATGACTGGCTGGACTATCTTCCATTTGCGGAATTTGCCCATAACAACCTCTATCATTCTTCTACTCGGTCTACTCCATTTTACATAAACTACGGTAACCATCCAAGAGTTCCTGACTTTCAACTTCTACCCACACTTGAGGTTCCTGCCGCAGAATTAGCACTTCAACAGTTTACCAAAACTTGGAAACAGGTTCATGAGGACTTGCTTAGGACCTCCAAGAGATATAAAACCTATGCAGATTTGATATGAAAGGCTGTCCCAAGTCTCAACGTGGGAGACCAAATCTGGATAGCCACTCTAAACTTAAGACTCAAAGTACCCTCTAAGAAATTTGCACCAATGTTCATCGGCCCATATCCTATAGAGAGAGTACTTAACCCAGTTTCGTACAAGGTGAAGTTGCCAACCTATTTGAAGACTCCTAACGCTTTCCATATTTCTCTGTTAAAGCCTCTAGTTCTGAAGCTTTCGGGCTGCGCTTCCTAAATCTCCCAAGGTTCAAGCCACTCAAAATGAGGAATTTGAAGTTCACAGGATTCTTGATTCCCATAAAAGGTATGGTCGTCTCCAATATCTTATTGATTGGAAGGGCTGTGGTCCGGAGGAGAGGTCCTGGGTTTCCGCGGAGGATGTCCATGCTCCAAGCTTAGTCCGAGCCTTTCATGCCAAGAATCCAACCAAAGCACATGGGTGTTTGGAGTCCACCCTGAAAAGGGGGGGGTACTGTCAGCGTCCGTATTCTCACCTCCAGCCGGGGGTCTTGGGTCTCGCCGCTCCGACGGGTGGTAGGGCTGCGGTGCAGGCCTCTGGCGCGACTGTCTGGCGCCTGGGGGTCGGCGGCTAGGGGCTGGGGACCTGAGGCACCGTGCAGGGAGCTGCTGCGGCAGAGGGTTCTGGCGGGGTGTGCGGCTTCCGGGAGGCAGGGAGTTCAGTCTGCATACTGACTCCCTGTATTGGTGTGTGTGTGTCCTTTCTCTCCAGCCACGTCTTTCAAGCCACAGTTCATCATTCCGCAGTCATTCTTGACAGCCAGGTCTTTCAAGCCACAGTTCATAACTCATCAATTCTTTCTCTTCAGCCTCGTCCTTCTAACCGCAGTCACAAGCCCGCAGTTCTTTTCTTCAGTCTCGTTTCTTCAACTACTACTCATTGACTCCTAGCTCAGACTACGTCTTCCATTGGCCTTTGTCTCATGAGAAGGAACTATATCCAACCCCCTTGTCTACTTCATCCACAGGCGGTTGCTTCCTCGGGCAAGTCTCAGTCGCCGGATCCTCAATTCCAGCCAAGCGTGACAAGTGTCACTGGACTGGACTTATACACCAGTACCACTGGAATTATACAGCAGGATCACTGGACTTATACGCCAGTACCACTGGACATATACGGCAGTATCACTGGACTAGATTTATACGCCAGTACCACTGAAATTATATGGCAGGATCACTGGATTTACATGCCAGTACCACTGGAATTATACGGCAGGATCACTGGAATTATAAGGCAGTACCGCTGGACATATACGGCAGTATCAATAGACATATACGGCAGTATCACTGGACTTATACAGCAGGATCACTGGACATATACGCCAGTACCACTGAAATTATACAGCAGGATCACTGGAAGTACACGGCAGGTTCACTGGATTTATACAGCAGTATCAATGGACATATACGGCAGTATCACTGGACATATACGGCAGTATCTCTAGACTGGACTTATACACCAGTACCACAGTATTTATACGGCAGGATCACTGGAGTTATACGGCAGTATCACTGGATTTATACGGCAGTACCGCTGGACATATACGGCGGTATCAATGGACAGATACGGCAGAATCACTGGACATATACAGCAGCACAGGGACACCACCACTGGACTGATGCAGGACAACACAGCACCACTGCAATGGACTGGACTTATACAGCAGCACTGGACATATGGCAGCAGAGGACACCACCACTGTGAGTGGACTGATGCAGCACAAGACAGCACCACTGGACTGATGCAGCACAACACAGCACCACTGGACTGGACTTATACAGCAGCACTGGACATATGGCAGCAGAGGACACAACCACTGTGACTGGATAGATGCAGCACAAGACACTACCACTGAGGAAACTGAGGAAGGAGACATGTCCTCTCTCTACACTCTCCAATGACGGAGTGAAAATGGTGGGGACGTGCAGCTCCTTATATGGAATCCAAACCCCGTGAGAATCCGACAGCGGGATGATGACGTTTTGCCTCGTTCTGGTTTCTGAGTCAGGCAGGAAAACCCGAGCCTGACTCGGATCCGGGCTCGTGACGTGAAGTCCGGGGGGGTTTGGTTCTCTGAGAACAGATTCAGCTCAACACCCACGCACAGTCACTTCCTGTCAATCAAATTGTAATTGCATTTCACCAAAGCTGTGAATGCATTTCGATCTTCGCGCATGTGCAATGTATTTGCAGCACATGCGTGAAGACATATGTACTGTACCACTCCCATGACTTCATGAGGGGTGTAAACTCTAGTGGGTCAAAATATAGTCCAAACATATTGAAATTCTATATCTCTCAGAGACATAAATTCCCCTTCAATACATTATGCACAATCTCCTGGACATTTCCATAATAAAAATTAAACTTTTAGTTCATTAATAGACTTCATTACAGAAAATATATGATTACAGCATGTTCCCTACATTTTAGATAGTTGTAATACAGTACATACCTTTTAAGCATTTCTTGGTTTGGAACTCAAAAAGACCACCATTTCCTGCATTTGCCCATGTCCTCTGCTGCCTACCCTCCCTCATTCTGCTGGAGACTCCCTGAAATAGTAGCAATCTCCCTCACTCCCTGAATAGTCCACCAATCTCCATGATTGCACTTTAACCCCATTATACAGCTGTTACATTCTTGGGGTAAAAAAAAGAAATTAGAGCTACATACATTCAAATGGGATTATCAGTGCCACTTACCTGCATTGTTTATAAGGCACAATGGGGGTCATTCCAAATTGATCACTAGCTGCCGTTGTTCGCAGCGCAGCGATCAGGCTAAAAATCGGCATTTCTGCACATGCGTATGGACTGCAATGCGCACGCGCGACGTACGGGTACAAAGGCCTTTGTGGTTTTGCACAGGTTCTAGCAACGTTTTCATTCGCACTGGCGGCCGCAAGAACATTGACAGGAAAGGGGCATTTCTTGGTGTCAACTGACCATTTTCAGTGAGTGCTTAGAAAAACGTAGGCATGCCAGGGAAAATGCAGGCGTGGCTGGCTGAACGCTGGGCAGGTGTGTGACGTCAAAAGCCAACCCACCAACGTTAGAATCAACGCACACGAAGAGTAAGTATAGGGCTGGTCTTGTTCTGCACAAAATGTTTTTGCAGGCGCTCTGCTGTACAGGCGTTCGCACTTCTGCAAGGCGAAAATACACTCCCTGGTGGGCAGCGACAATGCGTTTGCATGGCTGCTAAAAACTGCTAGTGAGCGATCAACTCGGAATGACCACCAATGATCCCTATGACTACATGCATTTTAAATAAGGTTTCTCGTGGCCACTTACATTATATGGAAACTCTTGTAAAACACAATACCCAAACAATTCCTGAAAAATATCAGTATCTTTTCTTCAACAAGCAGATCTTACAAACTTTGGGGCTCATTTACATTTGGATGTAAGTCATTTCATGACACGCCCCTAAGATGTAGCAGTACACGTCCGCGCTCATAGGCGTTACTTTCACATTCTCCCTGAAATGATTTTTCAAAAGTAGGCAAGTATGGACCATGGAGACATCAAACCTAGGGAGGAGTAATATTTTAAAGGTGACACCCTTTAATAGTTCATATAAACCCAAATAAAAACATATTCTGAGTTTCATCGCTTTCAAGAGAGACAAAGTGGAGAAGTTGCCCATACCAATCGATCAGCTGCTGTAATTTCGCTAGATGGGTAGCAGTTGATTTTAAGGAACTTTTGCCCAAAAGCAGAGTTGTTCATACAGTACTTTACCATCCCAGTGGACCTGGAGGGGGAATATAATAGTGTGCCAAGCGCAGCGAGGCACCGTGCCAGAAGCAAGCCAGGTGAGGGGATGCGGAACACTTAGACGGTGTCCATGTCAACCTATGTCAACATTGACACAATCCCGCTCCCCAGAAAAATGTATGTTGGCATTTTGACATGTCAGCAGTTAAAATGTCGGTATTCTGACAATGTCGGTATTTGAACATGTTGGCATAATGAATATCTGTATTTTGACCGTGTCTATATTTTGACTGTAGGTTAATGGCTGTCAAGATTATGAAAGTCGGTATTGCGTACGTCGGCAAATCATACTGAACCCTGCCAGATAAATCATATCTAGAAACATGGATGGACTGGGGTCAATTTTCAGCCTTGGCATTTTTGAGTACGCACGTGCACATGAAAGGGGGCGTGCACACGTGAAAGGGGGCATGGACACTGCTCATGGGGGTATTCTGCGAGTCAGGGAAATATGGACTCGCGGCACACCCCATCTTTCTTTGAAACAGGCACTTCAGGTGGGGGGAGAGCCGTTTTCAGAGTTTTAAAACATCTCCCTTTTATAGGTCCTGAAACAAGAGATAAGTTTCCTAGAAAATAAGTCTGAGTCTCGACTCGGGTCTTCCCTCCAGATTCGTATCTGAAAACAACGAAAACATCATCTTCCAAACTTGGGATTGCATAAAGTCCTTCTCTTGTGATTTGGGTGCCATTTGACACAAGATGCCGACAGGAGGGGGTGTGGGACTGTGGGCTCTGTGAGGCAATAAAAAACATACAGAACACCAGTGACCAGTGGGATAGGTTGTGTGACTATGGGCTCTGTGAGGCATTTAACGCGACTGGACTGGATTCTGGAGCAGTGTGTAACTTAAAGCCACTCCAGTAATAAAGGGGCACAGTGCCATCCATTATAATTTATAGTACTAAAAATTAGGACCACTGTGTTAACTTAAAGGGGCACTGTGCCACTGAAAAAAAGCAAAACATAGAGGCACTGTGGACTATTGGCTGCAGCACTGTGAGGCACTGTGTTGTGTGTTCAAGCACTATGGCTCTCATTCCGAGTTGTTCGCTCGCTAGCTGCTTTTAGCAGCATTGCACACGCTAAGCCGCCGCCCTCTGGGAGTGTATCTTAGCATAGCAGAATTGCGAACGAAAGATTCGCAAAATTGCGAATAGAAATTTCTTAGCAGTTTCTGAGTAGTTCCAGACCTACTCACAAATAGCGATCAGTTCAGTCAGTTTCGTTCCTGGTTTGACATCAAAAACACACCCAGCGTGCACCCAGACACTCCCCCGTTTCTCCAGCCACTCCTGCGTTTTAATGACCTTTGTTTGCAAGTGATGGTCCTGCTAGTGCTACTGCTGTTTTATGCACCTGAAGAATTGCTATTGCAGAAGCCAGGGCCAACCACAGTTAGGCATCTTCTTCTGTAACCTCATATGATGATGCAACACCTTCTCGCACTAGTAGCGGTGTCACCTGTAAAACAATCAAATCAGTGCAGAAAAAAAAAGTAGGCTGAAGAGCAAACTTCACAAATTGCTGAGTCTAAGGGTGTCTATGAGTGCTATATGTGAGTTTGACATTCATAACACTGTACTCACAAATGTGGGGATGAGTACAAGTAAAGATGGTGACATACAAATTGAGGATGCTACTGTGGAAGTGCAACAGAATGAGGGGAATATTTATGTATCTGATGCCGATGAGGATGTTGATGATATATACTGTATGTTGTTTATGTGTGTGTTTTCTTGCCCGTGATAAAAAAGACCATTGTCATACCAAAAAAGCCACCTCTTGTGTGTATTATTGTTTACCCAAATCTTGATATTTATGAAGGAATCTGTACCATTTGTGAGGCAGAGGTTGCATGCCGTCAGTTCCATTTGGAGACTGAACCAGTTCTGCCTCCTCCGGCCCACCTAACCTAGAATGTCTGCCCAGTGCCCAGGGAGATGCCAGATGCCCACTGAGATTTTGTTACCAGTGAGTGCCAGTCTCCTTCCCCACAGCACCTGTCTCCTTCTCTCACTCTTGAGCTCCGGCTTCTGGTTCCTGAGTCCTGCAGTGTGCACTATGGAAGAGACGTCATGACATCTCTCCCATAGTTCCGAGGAGCGGGAGGCCAAAGAAGATGGATGGTAGCAGTCGGACACATGCAGCAGCTTAAGGTAAGCATTGTGGGGTATTTTTGTGGGTAAGGGGCATTACTACAGGGGACACTACCAAGGGGGCATTAATACTGGGGCAATACTACAGGGGACAATACTAGGGTCACTACAGCAGGGGCATTGCCAAAGGGGCATTAAAACTGAGGCACTACTGCTGGGGGCATTACTACTGGGGCAATACTAGAGGGGACATTACCACTGGGGCACTACTACAGGGGGCAATACTAGGGGTACTACTACAGGGGGCTTTACCAATGGGGCATTAATAATAGGGGCATAACTATGGGCACTCCTACAAGGGGCATTACTACTGATGGCACTCCTAATGGGGGCAATACTACAGGGGGCATTACCACTAATGGCACTACTACAGGGGGCATTAGTAGGGGCACTACTACAGGAGGCTTTGGTAGTGCATAAATAATGGGCGCCTTACTATGGGCACTCGGCACTGCTACAGGGGGCATTACTTCTGGGGACACTACTAATGAGGTCAATACTACAGTGGGCATTACTAGTGGGGGCACTACTACAGGGGGCATTACTATGGGCACTACTACAGGGGGCATTACTACTGGGGGAACTACTAATGGGGGCACTACTACAGGGTGCATTACCACTGGGGACACTAATACAGGGGGCATTACTACTGGGGGCAATACTACAGGAGTCGTTACTACTGGGGCACTACTAATGGGGGCACTGCATAAGGGGCATCACTCCTAAGGGCATAAGGTGCACTACCACTGTGGGCATTGCATAAGGGACACTACCACTACAGTGGGCATTGCATAAGGGGCACTACTGCTGTAGGCATTTTATAAGGGGCACTAATGTGGGCATTGTGTAAAAGGGATATTACTGTGTGTCCTAATTGTAAGTTTGCGAGTAGAGCCTTCCTACCTCTATGACTGTTATTATCCAATTTTGTTTTATTTTATCATTGTGTAAAACTGCAACGGAATTTGCTGCGCTATATAAGAAACTGTTAATAAATAATAACATGAAAAAGGGACACTAATATGTGGTGTAATATGAATAAGATTTGCTACTGTGTGGCGTAATGTGAATTGGGGATACTATTGCATGACCATGCACATTTCTTTTGAGACCACACCCCTTTTTTGTGGTGTGCACAGTCCTTTTATTTAGTAGGTGTCGGGAAGGTGGGGAGGGTGAGTTCCACCACCTCACTAGGACCACTTAAAGCACAGCTGTTGGCATACACTGGTCTCCTATACAGCTATGCAGTAGCCCGCTGACAGGGGCCCCTTAGTATCTGCAGCTCCTTCTCTGATTCTAGGAGCAGCTTACAATGTGCAGGCTGGAGAAAAATGTTGGTTATCTGTGACTCTGCCCAGCAAGCTATGACCGCTAGATGCAATTTTACTGAGTGATCAGTGGTCTGCAGTGGCGTAAGTTCGTCCCAAATGCCCGGAGGCAAGATAAATATTGGTGCCCCCCCCTCGCCATATATATACATATATGTATGTATGTATATATATATATATATATATATATACACATTAAAATATATATATATATATATATATATATATATATACAGTGATCGCAAAAACGCGCTATAGCGCGTATTTTACCCCATAATGAGGACTGGGGACTCGCTTTTACAAAATGAGTGCGTCCCTGGGGACGCGCTCTGTTGTAGGTAGTCCTGTACTCCTTTGATCTCTCTGCCGGGTCCCGCTGCCAATCTTGTGGCTTCTTTGAAGTCACGGCCAATCGCAATAGTCTCCCTCTCAAACCCCTCCAATAGCCGGGCTTCCGGGAGGACTGTTAGACGGGGAGGAGGAGCTGTTGGTGCCTTTCACTCCCGTATGCAGCTGCGGCACCCGGCGTACTCAGAAGGCGGGACGAACTGCGGCGTTAACAGGCTTTCTCGGCAGCCAGCTGTCTCCTCCCCATCCCGGCGCTGCTATTCACTTCTCCCCCTCACCGCCGCG
Organism: Pseudophryne corroboree; assembly: GCF_028390025.1. Classification (NCBI taxonomy): domain Eukaryota; kingdom Metazoa; phylum Chordata; class Amphibia; order Anura; family Myobatrachidae; genus Pseudophryne; species Pseudophryne corroboree. Next base: position 183,026,446 of record NC_086448.1, on the reverse strand, counting down.
GCCACTCTGGATGCGGGGGCATACGCCGGTGAATTCCAAGGCTAGACGCGGCATCCGCAATGCTGAGTCCTGAGTGGCCGCGGTGGTGAGGGGTATAAGTGAATAGCAGCGCCGGGATGGGGAGGAGACATGTGGCCGCCGAGAAAGCCTGTTAACTGCGGCCAGGTAATTAAGATGAAGAGTTTGACATGCAAGTTCATTTGTTTATCAGCGCAAAGTACTGCGGCCCTTATTATTCTGTGCTTCATATGCTCATCATTACACATGCATATTGTGCAAACGCTGAGAAACTGTAACACCACCAGGCTTAGTGTTAGACCCATCTAACCAGACCGCTAACCTATAGCGTCCCAGCTGCAGCAGCCTGCTCTCCATGCTGGAACTTGTAGTTCAACAACCAGACACCTACAGCACACCTCTCAACTTTTTATGAGGTAAAACTGGGACAATAGCATACAGGCAAGCAAATAGCGCCCCTGACCACTGCACCATTACATTCCCTAAAATCACCCTGTACCCCATTCACCATCACCCTCCTCTCTGCCTACATTAAGCACTTTTGGGAGGTATGCTGATCTATACCATACACAGCTGGGGTGACACGAATAACAGAAGGCGGCATCATGGAGACGTAGCTTTTACACAGAGGGGGCAGCCATTTTGTGAGGGTCAACCTACAAATCAGGAAAAAGCAGTGTCTCAGATATCAGACATCGCACCAGCGGTAGTTGTACTGGAATACCAGTCGCCAATATCCCTTTATTATTGCCAACACCACTAACTTACAATACCTGAAACCTCTACCGGCTATAATGGTTATTCTGCAATTTTATGTCTCAAGTGTCCCAACACCTCTTAGATTGTAAGCTCATTTGGGTAGGGCCATGAACCAGAACAACTGACTGAGGTTTCACCAACAAAGCAGCGCCGGGATGGGGAGGAGACAGGTGGCCGCCGAGAAAGCCTGTTAACGCCGCAGTTCGGTCCGCCTTCTGAGTATGCCGGGTGCCGCAGCTGCATACGGGAGTGAAAGGCACCAACAGCTCCTCCTCCCCGTCTAACAGTCCTCCCGGAAGCCCGGCTATTGGAGGGGTTTGAGAGGGATGGCAACAGCTAACGATTACAACACTGGGGGTGAGGGCAGTGCCCAGCATACACCAACACAAATGCACACATTGACCAGCATAGTTACCCTACCCCCATATACCCACATCCTCCATACACCCTCCAAAGCCACACAGTGCCATCACATGCACCCCACCAACCACACAGTGCCCATCATACACACACCCAATATCCACACATTGCCCATTACACACTCACACAGTGCCAATCATACGCACTCCCCACAACGTGTTCACAGTGCCCATTATACACACACCCATCTGACACCCCCTCCACTGACACCCGTGATCACTGTGTCTGGGGACAACAACTGGGGCTCCGAGATGGTGGCTACAATGTGTCTAAGTGGTCACCTGGCGCAATATGTGTAACGTGCTCTACCTGGCGCAATGTGTATAACGTGCTGTACCTGGCGCAATGTGTATAACGTGCTCTGCCTGGCGCAATGTGTGTAACGTGCTCTGCCTGGTGCAATGTGTATAACGTGCTCTGCCTGGCGCAGTGTGTGTAACGTGCTCTGCCTGGCGCATTGTGTGTAACGTGCTCTGTCTGTCGCATTGTGTGTAACGTGCTCTGCCTGCTGCAATGTGTGTAACGTGCTCTACCGGGCGCATTATGTGTAATGTGCTCTACATGGTGCATTGTGTGTAACGTGCTCTACCGGGCGCATTTTGTATAACGTGCTCTACCTTGTGCAATGTTTATATTTGCTTTACCTGGTGCAATGTATATAACGTGCTCTACCGGGCGCATTGTGTATAACGAGCTCTACTGGGCGCAATGTGTATAATAATGCGCTCTAACTGGCGCAATGTGTATAAAGTGCTCTACCTGGCGTAATGTGTATAACGTGCTCTACCTGGCGCAATGTGTATAAAGTGCTCTACCTGGTGCAATGTGTATAACGTGTTCCACCTGGCGCAATGTGTATAATGTGCTCTACTTGGAGCAAAGTGTATAGCGAGCTGTACCTGGAGCAAAGTGTATAACGTGCTGTAACCTGGTGCAATATGTATAATGTGCTCTACCTGGTGCAATATGTATAACGTGCTCTACATGGCGCAGTGTGCATAGGAGGTTCTACTTGGTGCAATCTGTATAAGCGCACTACTGTGTGGTGTAATGTGAAATGGCACTATTATGTGGCCACGCCCCTTCCCCATGAAGCCACGCCACCTCAAATTTTGAGTCGCGCCTCCGGCGCGCACTGCCTATACTTTGCGGTCTAGTGAGGTGGAACACCAATTCACTTTTTGCCTAAGGGCACCAAAATGTCTAGTTACAGCTCTGGTGCAGGGTGTCCTGCATGCTACACAGCCCAGCAGCACTATCCCCCCATCCCCCCACCTTGCAATACTTTTGTAGTGTCCAAACAAGATTAAGATTAATAAGAACCTTCATTCCGATGGGACCCAGAAAAAGACCGGTAGGACCCCAATTTTTAAAAGTGAGGGGTCCCTGGGACCCACTTTTTTTTGGGATCAGCGCGATCACTGATATATATATAGAGAGAGAGAGAGAGAGAGAGAGAGAGAGAGAGAGAGACAAGGAGAGAAAGAGAGAATGTTCTGAATAAAAAAATGGGTGTGTATATATATATATATATATATATATACACACACACACACACACACACACACACACATTTCATTGACACTTCTTTTAAATCACACCTTTCTTAGCAGTCATACCCAGGATTAGAGCCCATGACCTGTTACACTGAAGGTAGACACCTTACTGATAAAGCTATTTGCTCCTGCTTAGCAAGACTGCGGATTCTAACTATGGGGGTCATTCCGAGTTGACCGCTAGCTGCCGTTGTTCGCAGCGCAGCGATCAGGCTAAAAATCGGCACTTCTGCGCATGCATATGGCGCACAGTGTGCACGCGCGACGTACTTTCACAAAAGCCGATGCAGTTTCACACAAGGTCTAGCGACGCTTTTCAGTCACTCTGCTGATCCGTGAGTGATTGACAGGAATGGGGCGTTTCTGGGAGGTAACTGACCGTTTTCCGGGAGTGTGCTGAAAAACGCAGGCGTGTCAGATACAAATGCAGGCATGGCTGGGGAAACGGGGGAGTTGTCTCGAGCTACTCTGAAACTGCACAATCTTTTTTTGTAGCAGATCTGCGATCTTTTCATTTGCACTTCTGCTAAGCTAAGATACACTCCCAGAGGGCGGCCGAAATTCACATTATAGCACACGGTATGAGCAGAAATTCACATTATAGCACACGGAATGAGACTAAATTCACACTATACACACTGAATGAGCCGAAATTCACATTATAGCACACTGAATGAGCCGAAATTCACATTATAATACACAGAATAAGCTGAAATTCACATTATAGCACAAAGAATGAGCCGAAATTCACATTATAGCACACTGAATGAGCCGAAATTCACAATATAGCACACTGAATGAGCCGAAATTCACATTACATCACACAGAATAAGCCGAAATTCACATTATAGCACAAATAATGAGCCGAAATTCACATTATAGCACACTGAATGAGCCAAAATTCACATTATATCACACAGAATAAGCCGAAATTCACATTATAGCACAAATAATGAGCCGAAATTCACATTATAGCACATTGAATGAGCCAAAATTCACATTATAGCACACAGAATAAGCCGAAATTTACATTATAGCACAAAGAATGAGCCGAAATTCACATTATAGCACACTGAATGAGCCGAAATTCACATTATAGCACACTGAATAAGCCGAAATTCACATTATAACACACAGAATAAGCCGAAATTCACATAATAGCACAAATAATGAGCCGAAATTCAGATTATAGCACACTGAATGAGCCGAAATTCACATTATAGCACACAGAATAAGCCGAAATTCACATTATAGCACAAAGAATGAGCCGAAATTCACATTATAGCACAAAGAATGAGCTGAAATTCACATTATGCTACATGGAATGAGACAAAATTAAGGGAGAGTGACAGAGGGACAGGAAAAGTGACAGCAGGGACAGGGAAAGTGACAGCAGGAACATAGGGATAGGGAGAGTGACAGTGAGAGGGACAGCAAGGACATACAGTAGGGACTAGGGAGAGAGAAAGGCAGCAGGGTAAGATTACCTATTTAGCAGTGGCGGTGCTGAAGATTCTGTGGTGTGCGATGGATGAGGTTGCGGTCGTCATGGTGAGGAGGAGGTGCAGAGAAGGACTGAGGGCGGCGGCGGGACGTCTGAGGGTGGCGGTGTAGAGCAGGAGGCAGAGGGTGGTGACGGTGCAAGGATGAGGAGGCTGTGGTCTGCAGCTTTGCTGGTCCTATGACCACGGCGCTACTATTTCAAATCTGCCGCGGACCGGCAGCCAATGAGGAGCGGGAGAGAGAGCTCAATGCGACGGCGGGGGTCTTCAGCGGTCAGTGCTCGAAGAAGTGCCGGTATGCCATACCGTTGTATACCTGCCCACTTCGTGCACTGCATATTATATACATATATATATATATACACGTTTGCACGCCCGGCACTCCTAATACACAATGAAGATATGGCCCGGTGCCTTCTCTGGCAATGATACTTGCTTGAATATCTGTGTGGTGAGCGGCACTCACGGGACTTTCTCATAAATAACAGGACATCACCCCGTTGTAATCTTGCAACGTTTCGGTTTATTTACAAAACCGTCTTCAGGCTTACATATATATATAAACTCTGATGCCAGACTCTCGCTGTAATGGGATAAAGTAGTTGGGCGTTTGCTTATAGCAAAATACTAGCAAACATCTAAGAATGCAGCACTCAAAATAAGACACTGTCACAGTGCTGCTAATTATGCCACTGTTACTGTGTCTTATTTGTTGTGCTGCATTTTCAGATGATTGCATATATTATATATATATATATAAATATATATATATATATATATATATATATAAATAATATTATATAGATTAAAAAAATATTTGGTAGCACTGTGTGTTCCCCCTCACATGCCCCCTCTCCCAATAGGGCTTGCACATAGTGTACAGTTTTCAGGAGTCCACACTCCTGACTGTGACAGCCAGTTCCACTTCCTTGCACTGCACCCTCTCTCCTGGCGGCTGCCGATGCTGTGTCCTGGCGTGCGGCGGCTCTGGTTTGCGCTCGCTTGTTCGTCGGCTCCTCTAGCAGCTCCAGCTGCACTACAGAAATTAATAATGTGTGGATGGGACGGGAAACAACAGAGCAGGTGCCGTGCCCCCTTCAAAACCAGGAGCCCGGCGGCAACGGACTCCGCTGTCTCCGGGAGTTCCGCCCCTGGTGGTCTGATCCAGCCAGGCTCCGCAGACACATTGGCGCCCTCCAGTGGCCAGTTTCCTTGATAGCCACAGGCCTGGTCCCATAGTCTTGACAGCCAGCAATGCTGGGCTGGGGAGAAAGATGAAGGGCGGAAAAGGCAATCAATCACTGTCAGCGTCTGCCTTCACTCCCTGTCAGCAATCGCGTCTCCCTTTGCCCACATGCAGGCACCAATCACACACTCCAACACCAGCCATGAGGCTCCAGTACGGCAGCTCTCTTTGGCAGAAACTATAGCGGGTGCTTCGGGCACTTAGTGGGATGATGGATGCCAGGACAATGGAGCAGAGATGCCCGGAGGCAACGGCTTTCATTGACTCCGGCAGTTTCCCCCAGAGCAGCACCACTGTGTTTAAAAAAAAATAAAAAAAAAATTGCTTTGTATACGTTTTAAATATATGTTCTGGACATAATGCATACAAAAAAAAACCTTGACAATATCTGAGCATTGTTCCTGTAAGTGGTTAATGAAAATAAAAGTTCATGACAGCAACAAAGCTGAAAGTTTTTTAAGCGATATTTACAAAAACTGAGAACAATGTGGTCTAGGACGGAGCTGCATAATCTGTGTGTTAGATCACCAAGTGAGGTTTTATAATCTGTAATTGTCACATCATGATGTCAGATATGCGGGGACGTATTAAGAGAGGAGGGGGCCCATGTGCAGTATCTGTCTGGGCCCTCTACTCGCAAGCTGGTAGCGTAGTCAGTCTGTAATCCATCTTTGTGAGGCTGTGAGAGCTAGTGGACTCTAGCACTGTGCTAGAGTCTACTAAGAATGCACGGTAGCCATTTTCCTGGTGATTTCCCTACTGGCAATGCACAAAATGGCAGGAAAAAGGCCACCGTGCCATTACCACAGTGATTTTGCAGCGCTGCCACAGCAGACGCAAGTCTCTGGAGTGAAAAGGACTGAAGCAATGGGGGCAGTGTGTGCGTTGTAGGCACCCCTGGACCTGATGAGCCCATGTGAACTGCACACACTGCACCCACTATAGATATGAACCTGCAGATTTATAATGTATGTTGGGAGCCATTCCGGCCTGGTCGCACGCAGGCTATTTTTTGCACTGCTGCGACCAGGTAATCGCCGCCTACAGGGGAGGGGGTTAGGCTGTGCAGGGCTGCAATCGCTTGTGCAGAGAGCTGCACAAACAAACAGTTTGTGCAGTCTCTACACTGCTCAGGACTTACTTACCCGCTGCGATGATCCGGCTTGAAGCTGACGTCAGGAACTTTCCACTTCAACAGCTGGGCACGCCTGCGTTTTTCCAGACTCTCCTCGAAAACGGTGAGTTGGCGCCCAAGTCTGCCTTATGCCTGTCGATCTTCTTGCATTTGCCGCTGTGAATGGCTTCTTCGTAAGGTGTGTCGCTCCGCGGCAACGGCCGTCACCGCGACCGACATGCCTGCGCATTGCCACCCACACGCATGCGCAGTTCAGACCCGTTCGCACGGCTGCGAGAAATTGCAGCATGCGAATGGGTCGGAATGACCCCCATTATTCAGGAGCACCTCTTTTGGAGTCCCCAAAACAACAACACACTGACATTGGTGTGCCCCAGCTAAATAAAGTTATCAAATGTGATATTACATCTATTATGCCAGAGGCTTGCATTTTAAGTTTTATTCTAATTAGGGGAAAATATACTAAATTGCATTTTAAAATGACCCCTTTCCCCACCATTTTCGGTATTGCACTAGTTATGTTTGCTTAGCTCACCATTACATCTTTTTTGGAGTAGATATTTTACATAATATATCATAGTAAATTCCAAATGCATTGCTTCACTGGGGTTAGAGGATGTTAAATCTACAGTATTTGTTTCAATCATTCTAATAAAGCCTTGAAATATTATTGGAATAAATCCAAGAAAGGATTTTGTTGAAAAATTCCTTGTATTGCAATATTCCATGACTTGATCTTCGAGTTTAACACTTACTGTTGTTCATCTACATTTTTAGTTCTTAAAGATCAAGAGATTTAATGCAGGCCTCTGAAAATCCTTCTTGTATACTGTCACCAGAGTAATTCCTTGTAGTCAACATGTATAGGGCAGAGAGGTAGAAAAAGGTACATCTTTTTCTGGGAACCAGGTTATACACACAGAGCTGTAATAGGGCACATACAGTTTTCTTTGAGATTTTTGCAAATTTATTAAAAATAAAAAATTAAGAACTCACATGTACATAAGTATTCACAGCCTGTGCTCAATACTTTGTTGATGCACATTTGGCAGCAATTACAGCCTCAACTCTTTTTAAATATGATGCCACAAGCTTGGCACACCTATCTTTGGTCAGTTTTGCCCATTCCTCTTTGCAGCACCTCTCAAGCTCCATCAGGTTGGATTGGAAGTGTTGTTGTACAGCCATATTCAGATCTCTCCAGAGATGTTCAATCGAATTCAAGTCTGGGCTCTGGCTGGGCCACTCAAGGACATTTACAGAGTTGTCCTGAAGCCACTCCTTTGATATCTTGGCTGTGTGCTTAGGGTTGTTGCCCTGCTGAAAGATGAACCATCGCCCCAGTCTGAGGTCAAGAGCGCTCTGGAGCAGGCTTTTATCCAGGATGTCTCTGTACATTGCTGCATTCATCTTTCCCTCTATCCTGACTAGTCTCCCAGTTCCTGCCACTGAAAAACATCCCCACAGCATGATGGTGCCACCACCGTGCTTCACTGTAGGGATGGCATTGGCCTGGTTTCCTCCAAACATGACGCCTGGCATTCACGCCAAAGAGTTCGATCTTTGTCTCATCAAACCAGAGAATTTTGTTTCTCATGGTCTGAGAGTTCTTTAGGTGCATTTTGACAAAATGCAGGCGGGCTGCCATGTGCTTTATACTAAGGAGTTGCTTCCGTCTGGCCACTCTACCATACACGCCTGATTGGTGGATTGCTGCAGAGATGGTTGTCCTTCTGGAATGTTCTCCTCTCTCCAGAGAGAAATGCTGTAGCTCTGACAGAGTGAACAATGGATTCTTGGTTACCCCCCTGACTAGGGACCTTCTACCCAGATCGCTCAGTTTAGATGGCCGGCCAATTCTAGGAGGAGTCCTGGTGGTTCCGAACTTCTTCCATTTACAGATGATGGAGGCCACTGTGCTCATTGGGACCTTCAAAGCAGGAAATATTTTTCGTGCAACATCATCACATTGCGTACATGACATCATTACGTCATGCAGTGCGGATGGGGACAGCAAAACTGGAAAGTGCAACGCTGACTGGGGAGTCCTGAAGATACTCCAATTGGCACTGCAGCAGCGGCTCTAATACAGGGTGGCTGCCTTTCCAAGCCCCCTGCTAGTCAGAAGCAAGGGCCGTAAGGCAACTAACGGGGTTGCCCACTAAACTCTTGTGCTCTGTGTGGTGGCACTAGTAACACACCCAGAGCTGGCTCTTCGATTAAGCTGCTCTAGGGCAGCTGCCTAAGGGCACCAGGAACTGAGGTGGCAGTCCGCTGAGGATACCTGTGAGAAAAATGAAGGATGTCTCCATCATCCTTATTATGCTTACTTCTGGTGACAGCCGTATCTGTAGGCAGCTGCAACAGCTATTATTTATTTACCTATTGTAGCCTTCTCCTCTGGCAATCAATGCTATCAGCTAGGTGTTGCAGGTAGGCAGCAGCGGGGGCATCACGTCCCATTCCCTCTCCTCCCCTTCCCTCTCACACAGCCGATTATGCAAGCAATGCCTTCCAGCGTGTGTATCTGAAACATGACTCATCCCATTGTCATAGACTGGGGTAAGTGTGGTTTTATGTATATGGATTGAAGGAGTGCATTGGGGAATTCGGGGCAGTAATGTGATGCATTCCCTAGGGTGCCAGGAAATCGCACACTGGACAATCGAAACACGTTATGCGATGGCTGTGTACCTGCATAACAGAACTATGGCATCTTACCATTGATCCCCCAGGAGGGTAAACTGGTGGGAGACTGTATACCACAGAAGGAGCATTACAGGACAACTGCTTTACCTGCTTTTATATTATTATGTAAGTGCAATAGTGCTTTTTACTGCTTCCTCCCATTCATAGAAGGGGTTAGCATAGAAAAATCTCTGATTTCTCCAGCAGTGCCCCTACTCCATGTCAGTATCACTTCCCCATACACTAGTATGAGAACAGCAAGTCGTAGAACCACAGAGGGAAGAAGAGCAGTGAAGACTGCTGTGTCTCCGCCTACTCCCTCCGCCGCCTTATCCAATGCTGACCAATCAGGGGAACGCAGGAAGAAAGTGGCAAACAGTAGACTGCAGTACTGGGTCACAGACTGCTGAAAGCCCGCTGCCACTTTGACCTTGCCGTGTGATCGGCGCATGAGCAAAAATGACCCCCTCTTTGGGTTCACCAGGCGGAGTATGTGAAGACAGGACCACCATTCCATCTTCGTGGTAACACAGAGGACTGCATCAGAAGATGGGATCGCAGGAACCCACTTCTCGGGCAGGAAGGCGAGTATACATGAATTGTTACTTAGCTAAAATATTTATTGCATCGATCTGATGCAATATATAGTGAAAAGTAACAATTCTGTTTTCACTTTCTTAATGAATTATTTCCTATCAAGGATCTCTGAACTACCGGTTATTTTTCCTTTTTGTGTTAAATCCCTGCTTCCATTCTATATGACAGTGACATGCGGTGAGGTCAATGGATGGTGAGGCACTGGTTAATAATAACAGGGTCGGATTTACACCAACGTATAGTCTATGAACCTGATGGTTCTGTGGGCATTATACAAAGGTACAACAGTATCTATTGTATACAAAAGTTGTGCCTAGGGAGGCCAATCCCAGGCAGATTTTTCAATCCCAAGGTACCCAGGATTGGCTAGGGGGAAAAAAGAAATAAGAAATACTTACCCTCCTTAGGTCCGGCTTCTGGCGAGTCTGGGCGGTGGTGCTGTCAGCAGGATCGGGCGGCAGTGCTTTCAGCAAGTCTGGGTGGCAGGCGGCGGGTGACCTCTAACATCACATCACACTATGCAGTGCGCACTGCCGGGTGCAGTGCTGTCAGCTAGTCTGAGTGGCAGGCGGCGAGTGACCTCTAACATCACATCACACTGTGCAGTGCGCATTGCCGGGTGCAGTGCTGTCAGCAAGTTTGAGTGGCAGGCGGCGGGTGACCTCTAACATCACATCACTCTGTGCAGTGCGCACTGCCGGGGGCAGGGGGGAGCTGGGCAGCGTCTGAGCCCTATGCTGTACCAGCTCAGACTCTAAAAAAGCATTGGCCTGAATCTCGTTATTGGAAACTCCAAAACTGGGATTCAATCACGGCCAATTTTACACAAAAATCCCGGGATCCTGCAGATACCAATCCTGTGATTAGCCACCCTAGTTGTGCCACGCTCACTTTAAAGATGTTATACATGCCGCCTATTTATAAAATCATGGAGAGTAATGTAGAGAAATGAATCTGTAACAATTTTCTTATGATTTTTCCCTAACTGTCCTGTGGCCATTGGCGTTTCTATAATGGGAGCAATGTGTGCGGTGCACACGGGCCCCTGGGTCCAGGGAGGCCCACACCGCACACATTTAAATACTTACCTAACCGGAGTCCAGCGGCAGGTGCAGCGTCCGCGGCAGAAATCACTGCCAAAATTGCCGCCGCGCATGCTCGGTAGCCAAATTGGTCTCTGGATCATGGCGGGCGCCATGTTTCTGGAGACCTGCGCATGCACAATAGGCATGTTGCCGGAGTCTACAGCGCCATTCAGAGGAGGGGGCCCACCCGGAGGTGCACACGGGCCCCCTCCTCTGTAGAAACGCCCCTGCCTGTGGCATCTGTTTAACACTGAGGAAGAAAGGTGTCCGCTATATATATATATAATGTATGTACAGTATGTGGGGGTTATTCAGAGATGAACACAGATCACTGCATACGCAGCTAGATCTGCGTTCATCTCTGCACATGCTGAGGGCTGCTCAGCACAGGGCAAGGCCCCCCAGCATATAAGCGGTCGCCTCCCGATGCAAATTGCGGACGCATCAGATCTAGGGTTGACCCCTGGCAGTGCAGCCTGGCTGCGCTGTCAGACAGCCAGCAGGCATTTTTTATATCGGCACGTCTGCGTGTGACGTCCAGCAGCCAAAATGGTCCCGGTCCATCCCCGTTCGCCTCGCTGCTGCTCCAAACGCCCGCCGCTGTCAATCACACCGCGGTCGCATTCATTGTGGATGCAGCTGCATTATGTTTGCCTGAGCAGCCACTGTGTATCCGCTGCGCATGCGCAGTTTGCCGCCACAGGCAAACTGCACGGATCTGATTGACCCCCTATATTTTTAACATTGACGTCATACTGGATGGGGAACTAGATATATACCCATGACTATAACTGAAATAATCTAAACTTTTATTAAGTACTTACTGTACAATGGCCTTCAGGAAGACAGCGGGCTGCAGGGGACGTTAGACAACTGAAGCATCCATTAACAAGATTCATCTCTGGAAGCAGCAGGGAGTCTTGGATAGTGGAGGGAGCAGAGGCGTAACTAAGGAGGGTTGAGCAGAGCACATGCCCTGGGCGTCATGGCAGGCCCAACAGTAGGGGGTGTCGCCGCCAAGGGAATTGTACATGCTCCGCCCGGCCGCCTCTGTCAATGTGCCGCCTCCCACCCGTTACCACTGCACCGCCAAGCTAGGCCGGCACTCAGCAGCGTTCGAGCAGCAGCAGCACCCAGTCTCCTGCTTCTGGGAGGGAGCGTGACTGCGGCGCCGGCATCACGCTCCCTAAGCTTCCCCCTGCTTGGCCACCCCTGCTCCTGACTAACTGGCTACCTGGCTCCCAGCTCCATGACTGCCGGGTCCTTGCTCTCTGACTCCCGGCTCCCTGACTCCCATCCCCCTGACTCCCGGCTCCCAGCTGAAGGTAAGGGGGAGTGGGGGTGTGAAACAACACAGACACACATACACAGACACACACAAAAACAAACACAGTCTCACTCAGGGCGGGATGTACTAAAGGGAAAATACAGTAAAAACCCAGTTTTCGTGGGTTTTATTGCATTTTCATATGTACTAACCCCCGGCCGCCAGGTTTTTGCCACCGAGGGTATCGCCATCTGTGGAGGAATTTATGTATCTGCCACTGTGGGGGCATATATGTATCTGGCACTGTGGGGGCATTTATGTATCTGGCACTGTGGGGGCATATATGTATCTGACATTGTGGGGGCATTTATGTATCTGGCACTGTGGGGGCATATATGTATCTGGCACTGTGGGGGCATACGTGTCTCTGGCACTGTGGGGGCATATATGTATCTGGCACTGTGGGGGCATATATGTATCTGCTACTGTGGGGGCATATATGTATCTGGCACTGTGGGGGCATATATATATACCTGGCACTGTGGGGGCATTTATGTATCTTGCACTGTGGGGGCATTTATGTATCTGGCACTGTGGGCATTTATATATCTGGCACTGGGGGCATATATGTATCTGGCACTGTGGGGACATGTGTAGCTGGCACTACTGAGGGGCATATCATGTGTAGATGGCACTGCTGGGGGGATATCATGTGTAGCTGGCACTGCTGGGTGCATATCTTGTATAGCTGGCACGGCTGGGGGCATATCATGTAGTGTTCCCACTAGGCGTCTTTCACAGGGCAATGCACCATGCCCCTTTTTACGCTACTGAATTCCGCCCTGCCCGTTTGTGTGTGCCCTGCCATTTACTACTGATCGCCGGACCCAGCCGTACGCCACTAGACCCACTGTCTCCCTGCATTAAAGTCCACCGCACCCCGACCGTTGCTGTAAGCCGCCGCTGTCTCAGCCTTTCTGCGCTGACAGGGTGACTGACAGCAGCTCCCCCTCCTCTGCGTGCTGATGATCTGATGAGACAAGAGGGCTGGGTTTGCCTCTCCTGCCGAGGCAAACCCAGCCCTCCTGTGTGTATGAATCTTTAAAAGGAGAAGCCAGGGAGGATCAATCAACAGATGGCCATCTTTACAGCAGCTCCGCAAGTGTGCAGTGACCAGCTCTCCCCATATTTAAAGTGCGTCACCCCCTCATGTGTGTCCTGGGCTAAAGCATTTTACCTTGTAAGTAACTGTAAACTTTGCAGTCAGCTGCTAGCAGTTTAGTTCAGACCAGTGGTAGTGCCCTGGGTATCAGTCAGTCCAGTGACCATTCACAGTGGGGGTGTCCTCTGCTGCCATATGTCCAGTGCTGCTGTATAATAAGTCCCACTGTGACCCGGCAGTCACAGTGGTATACGCTGCTGCTATATGTCCACAGCTGCCGTATAATAATAATAACAACAACAAGTCCCTTACAGTGTTGCTGTGTTGTGCTGCATCAGACCAGTGGTAGTGTCCTGGCCATCAGTCATTCTAGTGACCAGGCAGTCACAGTGGTATACGCTGCTGCTACATGTCCACTACTGCCATATTATAATAATAACAACAACAAGTCCCTTACAGTGTTGCTGTGTTGTGCTGCATCAGACCAGTGGTAGTGTCCTGGCCATCAGTCATTCCAGTCATTCCTGTGCCGCATATTGTGCTACATAACTTATAATGGAGAACAAAAATTTGGAGGATAAAATAGGGAAAGATCAAGAACGACTTCCTCCTAGTGCTGAAGCTGCTGCCACTAGCCATGATATAGACGATGAAATGCCATCGTCGTCTGCCAATGTGATTGTAGAGGGTACCTAAAATCCAAAAAGCCAAAGTTCAGTAAAAAGACCCAAAAAAAGAAATTTAAATGGTCTGAGGAGAAACGTAAACTTGCCAATATGCCATTTACAACACGGAGTGGCAAGGAACGGCTGAGGCCCTGGCCTATGTTCATGACTAGTGGTTCAGCTTCACATGACGATGGAAGCCCTCATAACTGAGGCCTTGACACTTAAGTTGGTGTTAGACGTGCGCCCGGTATCCGCCATTAGTGCAGTGGGATTTAGACAATTGATGGAGGTATTGTGTCCCCGGTACCAAATCCCATCTAGATTCCACTTCACTAGGCAGGCGATACTGAGATTTTGCCATTTAATTCCAGTGATTTGAACGTATAATTCCAGTGATTTTGCCATTTAATTCCAGTGAATTGGAAGTATAATTCCAGTGAGTTGGACATACAATTCCAGTGGTAATTGTTTTGCTTGGCTTAGTCATACAGCTACCTCATTGCACCTCTTCGACATCTTTGCATGAGGTGCTGTTTGGGGCCTAGATTTTGAAAAGTGCCATCCTGTCTGACACTGCCGTATGAGTCCAGGGGTAGTGTTGTATTAGTCCTGGGGTATTGCCATATAAGTCCACCAATTACAGATTTTTTTAAAAATGACAAGGGCGTGCTGGAAATGCTGTCAGTGGACTGAACAATTGCGGCCCACTCTCGACATTCAGCCACTGCATGACACTACTAGATGGGCCAGGTGGTTGTGTCGCTTAGCTTAGTCATACAGCAACCTTGGTGCACCTTTTTTTCTTCTTTGCATCATGTGCTGTTTGGGGACTATTTTTGTAAAGTGCCATCCTGTCTGGCACTTCCGTATATGTCCAGTGATACTGCCATTTAATTCCAGTGATTTGGACGTATAATTCCAGTGATTTGGCCGTATAATTCCAGTGATTTGGCCATTTAATTCCAGTGATTTGGACGTATAATTCCAGTGATTTCGCCATTCAATTCCAGTGATCCTGCTGTATAATTCCAGTAATCCTGCCATATAATTCTAGTGGTACTGGTGTATAATTACAGTGATCCTGCTGTATAAATCCAGTGATCCTGCCGTATAATTACAGTGGTACTGGCGTATAAGTCCAGTCCAGTGATACTGCTGTGTATATATTGATAAAGCTAAATATTTATCGTATATAATACCCTTTATGAGGTCTAAGAACACTGTACGCTATTTACGTATGAAGTACCGTAAGGGTACGCTGGTTGCGTAACAATCGCTTTGCCGTGATCGAGACGCTCAAGCGTCACGTTCACTCACGGCCAAGAGATCACAGGCAGGCACGTTATTGGCTGTTGACTAACGTAATGATTCGCTATAGCGTAGCGGACGCTCGGGACCACGAGGAGATCACCAGCGGCGCTGACGCTCACTATATTAAACCTTTAAATCTAAACCTGTTAGGGTCTCCTACCCTGTGCTGCCACGTCGTCATGGCAACCGGGAGACAAGTGCTAGTGGAGTAACCTGAGCGCAGCTGATACTCCGGTTCGGGTCTTTTGCTGTGCAGTGGTTATAGGCTCTGTGCACGGCAGGGGATCCGGTGCTGGTTTTTGTGCTCACAGTCTGTGAGGTCTGAGTGGGGCGTGGACAGCACCTGCTTTATAAGGCCTCTTTTCAGGGTAAGCAGATGCTGCTGAATCTTTGTTGGTTAGTCAGTTCATGAAAGTTAGCCAGTACTGTGTAGCTTTGTATTTGTTTGTTGCTTACTGCAAATAGGCCTGGGGATTTGGTATTACACTCTGCCAATCCAGACCTAGCAGTAAGACTGGAGTCAGTCGTTTAGCTTGCTGGGGTTCTGTTACTACTCTGTGAACTTAGCAAGTTTGCGGCTGTATTCTAAGACTTGCCTGTCTAATCCTGTCTCACTGTGCTAGGTGTCAGGGGTCAGTTTAGTGGCAGTAAGCTAAAACCTGTGCACTGCAAGTGAGAAATAGGATTGTGGAGACTCTCCTTGTGTCTATCATTCCATCTCTGACCAAGGAGTTTACTGCCACACCCGTTGGTAACCCTTTAGGGTTTTGCTGTTGCCCTTAGCAACAGCATTTCGGGTTCTCTACGTATTAAAACACAACATCTTGCTTTTTCCATCTGTGCAGTTCTAATACAAGGGAGATACCCAGTTCCTTAGCCTCTGGGCTTCTCTGTTCACTTTGTGTGTATTTTGTTACCCTATTACCTTCTGTGTACGTTATGTCATATTCCCCAGTTTGTCTGTGAGTCCATTTGTTTTGCATAACAGTTCAAACACCAGTACATTCCTGCAGACACTGGAGTGCATAACAGTTCTGACACCAGTACTTTCCTGCAGGCACTGATGTGCATAACATATTCAGCAGCCTAATACTCCTGTTGAAATTTTGTGGGAATATGGAGCATACCCCTCAAAATACGTTGCAACAGGTGGTCGATCAGGTGCAGGTCCTGACTCGACAATTTAATGATTTGTCCATTAAAATGCACACCTCCCAGGCTGCTGGCGGAGCTCCCGCAGCAGCAGCACCTGCAGGGGTTAAGGAGCCGAAAGTAAATCTCCCGGATCGTTTTTCTGGAGATCGCTCGCAGTTCTTTTGTTTCAAGGAGAGCTGCAAGCTATACTTCCGGCTTAGGCCTCAGTCTTCTGGGTCGGAGATTCAGCGGGTGGGCATAGTGATTTCCTTGCTACAAGGAGACCCACAGGTCTGGGCATATGGGTTGCAGCCTGACTGTCCGTCGCTTAAAAGTGTTGATGCTTTTTTTACGGCACTGGGCATGTTGTATGATGACCCTGACAAGACGGCCTCAGCCGAGGCTCAGATTTCGATCCTTAAGCAAGGGCGAAGGCCAGTTGAGGTTTACTGTACGTAGTTTCGGAGGTTGGCCCATGATACCCAGTGGAATGACCCAGCCCTGAGACACCAGTACCGAAGAGGTCTTTCTAACCAGATAAAGGACCAACTGGTACAATATCCCTTGCCTGATAGCTTGGATCAGCTCATGCAGTTATCCATCCGGGTGGATAGACGGCTGAGAGAGCGTAGGCTTGAAAGGGAGACTGAGATTTCCTTCCTTCCCAAGGGAACCTCAGACTCTGAGGAATTTTCTGAGGAGCCTATGCAGATTGGGGCTACCCGCCTCTCCTCGCGTGAGAAGACGCGGAGGAGACAGCAGGGGTTGTGTTTGTACTGTGGGAATAAAGGTCATGTGGTAGTATCATGCCCAGAAAAGCCGGAAAACTTCAGGGCCTGAGGGTGATGGGAAATATCCTGTCAGGCCAGAAGTCAGAATTTCCCAAGAAGACTTTTATCATTCCGGTGACCTTGAAGATCCTCGGTCAAACTGTCAAGACTGAGGCCTTTGTGGACAGTGGGGCCGACGGGGTTTTTATGGACCGCCAATTCGCCCTGAAACACTCTGTTCCCTTAGTACCCTTGGCATCGGAAATTGAGATTTGTGGGTTAAACGGGGAACCATTATCCCAAGGTAAAATTACCTCTTGCACTAGCCAGATTTCTTTGTTTATTGGAGCCACACACTCTGAAAAATTGTCCTTTTATGTGACTGTCTGTACTTTTGCCCCATTGGTGTTGGGGTTACCCTGGTTAAGGGCCCACAATCCTCAATTTGACTGGGTCTCTGGGGAGATTCTTAGTTGGGGTACTGATTGTTTCAGGAGTTGCTTGAGCCTTCCAGTCAGGCTCTCGCAGCTAAGTTTGCCAGGATTGCCAGGGTGTTATGCAGATTTTGCGGACGTGTTCTCCAAAAAAGTTGCAGAGGTACTACCTCCCCATCGCCCCTATGACTGTGCCATTGATTTGTTGCCAAATGCTAAGCTTCCCAAGAGCAGGTTGTACTCCCTGTCACGTCCTGAGACTCAGGCTATGGCAGAGTACATTCAGGAGAACTTGGCTAAGGGATTTATCAGACCTTCACAGTCTCCAGTTGGGTCGGGGTTCTTCTTCGTGGGTAAAAAGGACGGTTCGTTGCGACCCTGCATCGACTTCAGGGAATTGAACCGTATCACGATTAAAAACTCATACCCACTGCCTCTCATTTCGGTCTTGTTTGACCAGCTTCGTACTGCCACCATTTTTTCTAAGATTGACCTACGCGGTGCGTACAATCTAATCCGAATAAGAGAGGGGGATGAATGGAAGACTGCCTTTAATACCCACTCAGGGCATTATGAATATTTGGTGATGCCTTTTGGGCTCTGTAATGCCCCGGCAGTCTTCCAGGATTTCATGAATGATGTGCTCAGGGAATATTTGGATAGATTCTTAGTTGTATACTTAGATGACATCCTAATCTTCTCCCATTCCCTGGAGGAACATCGGAAGCATGTACGCTTAGTCCTCCAGAAACTCAGAGACCACCGGCTTGGGGCGAAGCTGGAGAAGTGCGAATTTGAAGTTCAGCAAATCGCATTTCTAGGATATATTATCTCCCCAGAGGGTTTCCAAATGGAGGGTTCCAAGGTACAGGCAGTCCTGGATTGGGTGCAGCCCACTAGTTTGAAGGCGCTTCAGCGTTTCCTGGGCTTTGCGAATTTTTATAGACGATTTATCGCTGGATTTTCGTCTATAGTGGCGCCCTTGGTGGCACTCACTAAGAAAGGGGCGGATGTTGCTCACTGGTCTTGTGAGGCTAAAGCGGCTTTTGCCCGTCTCAAAAGGGCATTTGTTTCGGCCAAGGTGCTGCGACACCCAGATCCAGAGCGTCCTTTTGTGGTGGAGGTGGATGCCTCTGAGATGGGTATTGGGGCAGTGCTTTCTCAGATGGGAGTGTCTGATAATCGCCTTCATCCCTGTGCTTACTTTTCCCGTAAATTTTCGCCTGCCGAGATGAATTATGACGTGGGTAACCGGGAATTGTTGGCTATTAAGGATGCACTCGAGGAGTGGAGACACTGGCTTGAGGGGGCTAAGTTTGTGGTCTCAATTCTCACTGACCATAAGAATCTGGCATATTTAGAGTCAGCGAAGCGTCTCAATGCCAGGCAGGCACGATGGGCTTTGTTTTTTGCTCGCTTTAATTTTTTGATAACATATCGCCCTGGGTCAAAAAACATCAAGGCTGATGCGCTCTCGCGGAGTTTTGCTCCAATCCAGGAGACCACCGAGGAGCCGTTGCCCATTGTTTCCCCATCATGTATTAAAGTGGGCATTACCCAGGACCTCTTATCATTAGTCCTTAGAGCACAGGAGCAGGCTCCTCCAGACCTTCCGGTAGGTCTTTTGTTTGTGCCTCCTAGGTTAAGACAGCGAGTGTTCCTGGAATTCCATGCCAAGAAGTCGGCAGGTCACCCGGGTATTGCCAGAACTCGGGAGTTGCTATCTAGGGCGGTGTGGTGGCCCTCGGTGGCTAAGGATGTGGATCAGTGGGTTCGGGCATGTGACATCTGTGCCCGAAATAAGACTCCTAGAGGGGTTCCTGTTGGCCCATTACATCCACTCTCTATCCCATCTAAGCCATGGACCCACATTTCAATGGATTTTGTGGTGGACTTGCCCAAATCCTCGGGGATGACAGCCATCTGGGTTGTCGTTGACAGGTTTTCGAAGATGGCGCACTTCGTTCCACTGGTTGGGCTGCCATCAGCCAGACGCCTGTCTGAATTATTTATGCTGCATGTTGTGCGTCTCCACGGGTTGCCACTTGATGTGGTCTCTGACCGCGGATCCCAGTTTGTGGCCAAATTCTGGAGGGCATTTTGTTCCGATCTCCAGATTTCTGTCAGCTTGTCGTCAGGCTACCATCCGCAGTCTAATGGGCAGACTGAAAGGGTGAACCAGTCCTTGGAGCAGTTCCTCAGGTGTTATGTCTCCAAGTGTCAGACTGACTGGGTTGCTCATCTGTCCATGGCGGAGTTTGCCTATAACAACGCGGCTCACTCTGCTACAGGGATCTCTCCCTTCCTTTGTGTGTATGGGCATCATCCTAAGGCCAATTCTTTTGACCCCCTGGACTCCACGCCTGGTGGTTCCTCTGTGGTTTCGGTCCTTAGAGGTATTTGGCGGAAAGTGAAGAAAGCCCTTGTGTCTGTGTCATTAGTGACCAAAAGGGTTTTTGATAAGCGGAAAAGACCCTGCAGCTTCAAATTAGGAGACTTCGTCTGGTTGTCTACCAAGAATTTGAAGTTGAGACAGCCATCTCATAAGTTAGGGCCCCGGTTCATCGGCCCTTATAAGATCACCAGGGTTATCAATCCGGTGGCATTTCAGTTAGATCTGCCCCGTTCTTTGGGTATCAATAAAACATTTCATTGTTCCCTTTTAAAACGGGCGATTAGTAATCCTTCTTCCAGTGGAAGACCTTCCCCTCTTCTGATACGTGGCCAGAGGGAGTTTGTTGTTGAAAGGATTCTTGACTCCAAGGTGGTTCGGGGTCGGCTGTCATTTTTGGTGCACTGGAAGGGGTATGGCCCGGAGGAGCGGTCGTGGGTGCGCAGTTGTGATCTTCATGCCCCCAGACTGATACGCTCTTTCTTCTCGCAGTTCCCCGATAAACCCGGTGGTAGGGGTTCTTTGACCCCTCGTCAGAGGGGGGGTACTGTTAGGGTCTCCTGCCCTGTGCTGCCACGTCGTCATGGCAACCGGGAGACAAGTGCTAGTGGAGTAACCTGAGCGCAGCTGATACTCCGGTTCGGGTCTTTTGCTGTGCAGTGGTTATAGGCTCTGTGCACGGCAGGGGATCCGGTGCTGGTTTTTGTGCTCACAGTCTGTGAGGTCTGAGTGGGACGTGGACAGCACCTGCTTTATAAGGCCTCTTTTCAGGGTAAGCAGATGCTGCTGAATCTTTGTTGGTTAGTCAGTTCATGAAAGTTAGCCAGTACTGTGTAGCTTTGTATTTGTTTGTTGCTTACTGCAAATAGGCCTGGGGATTTGGTATTACACTCTGCCAATCCAGACCTAGCAGTAAGACTGGAGTCAGTCGTTTAGCTTGCTGGGGTTCTGTTACTACTCTGTGAACTTAGCAAGTTTGCGGCTGTATTCTAAGACTTGCCTGTCTAATCCTGTCTCACTGTGCTAGGTGTCAGGGGTCAGTTTAGTGGCAGTAAGCTAAAACCTGTGCACTGCAAGTGAGAAATAGGATTATGGAGACTCTCCTTGTGTCTATCATTCCATCTCTGACCAAGGAGTTTACTGCCACACCCGTTGGTAACCCTTTAGGGTTTTGCTGTTGCCCTTAGCAACAGCATTTCGGGTTCTCTACGTATTAAAACACAACATCTTGCTTTTTCCATCTGTGCAGTTCTAATACAAGGGAGATACCCAGTTCCTTAGCCTCTGGGCTTCTCTGTTCACTTTGTGTGTATTTTGTTACCCTATTACCTTCTGTGTACGTTATGTCATATTCCCCAGTTTGTCTGTGAGTCCATTTGTTTTGCATAACAGTTCAAACACCAGTACATTCCTGCAGACACTGGAGTGCATAACAGTTCTGACACCAGTACTTTCCTGCAGGCACTGGTGTGCATAACAAAACCATAAACAGTATATTATGCAGCAAATCCTTAGTGTAGTGATAGTGTGTAGATGCAACCTTGTGTAACCTGATTAACTTAAAAGCTGTTTGAGCGTCACCGACGCTCTGAGAATACTAGACACTATAAGAAATACACTGATACCTGGGCTTAGGGTCCAACGCCTAATATGTATATATTTTGAATGATAAACTTGCAAAAGAATTAATACAAATACAAATCATACACTACAATATAACATAGACTAACTAACCAGGTAACTACACAGTAAATACAATACAATTAAGTTTAAGAGAAGAATGAGAGAAAGAGAAGAGAGAGAGAGATATGGCCCATAATAACAAGAGAGAAACAGTATGATTACGGAGAAAAACTTACGCACAAAGGAAACGATCGCATGCGCCTCTGGACATCCAGCTCCCGATTTTCAGCAATGATAACCGTTGAAGAGTAAGAGCTGGATGTGATCGGCCTTTCTATTTATGCCCCACACACAATGCAATTCAATGGTCCCTACAATCTCATTGTTCATTGGACACAGGAATTCGGCTTCGCATTATAACAAAAGGTCATAGGTTGATTCATACAGGTGGGCTGTGACTATTTCCAACAGCTCAGGTGGGAGGGAAACTGGGTTTCCCGCCGCATGGGTAATAAAGTGCAAATAAAGTAAATGTTCATAAACTTCTTATGTCCATAACTATTCGCACGAGCGATTGATCTGCTTCAAACCAACACCGGAATATTTCTAATTAAATATTCTTCCGATGGATACTAAACACCACTGTATTACTCCTGTCTGACCCTTCGTATCAAACAAAGAGGGATTTCTCTGTTCATGAACATTCTATATTAACCAAACTTTCAGAATCTATCAAAGGGACCATGATCTACAAAATACATTATTACTGAAAATATGTTACGATTAAGTCGCACGCTACAATCACATAAACTCTACCGTAAATACGCATACCGTGCGCCTGCGGGTGCCCGCGACTGTGAGTATGCGCACGTACGGGAGAGCGTACGCATGCGCAGCACGGACCTGTGTGAGGTGCAAATATGGTAGTGTGCATAGAGATATTTTTCTGACTTTGACAGTCCACCCTTTGGCAGTCAACAATAACTGCCACCTTCTAAAACATTTCAAAAGAGAAAAATATATGTCAGGGGTTAATACATTTACATGGTTGGGTAAGGGAGGAGAGGAGATGGTAGGAAAAGGGTATGACCTAGTGAGATAGCAGAAGCATGTGTGTATGAATCCGTGCTTGGGGGTCATGTATCATCGTGCCGTACGTGTTTTAAATCAAGCTTCGAGGTATTGCGAAGTATACATTTGAATTCCTTCGTATCCCGTGGTACGGGTCTGTGGATGGGCTGTCAAACTTTACCGAGCTCTTTTCGGCTTTGGTTGTAACAAAATGGGGGAGCACATTTTAGTTGATGATACATGAATGGGGGAGATATGTGATTGCTGATATCTGTGCCTGTATTCCCTATCGACTATGTGTGTCACTACCTGAGGGTTGTAGAAATGAAGAAAAGACATAATTACGGTAAATGCGGTGGTATTCTATGTCAGGTAAATGTACAGTCGTCGATTGAGGTCTTGTTTGGTGTCTGTTGAATGCAGTCTTCTTTGTGCTTTTGCTCATAAGGTGCGAGCAAAGCTGTCAATGTCCATAGATTTACAAAAGTGTTGGGCTAGCGTAATTTAAAAAATTTCTAGGGAAACTGGGGATCCATGGCATAGTTCATCAAAAATCTGTGTATCAGGTTGTCAAACTTCTTCTTTAATCCCTCTGTTGTCTGTATATCGGCTCATCAAATTCCTCGTCCAAGTGGGTCTTGTTACCTTGGAGAAAACGGAAAAACAGGTGAAAGAAACGGACCGTAGAAATCGCATTTTCATCACATCATTGTTTCTACATTTGGGTCATAAATCAAGTCCAGGTTAATTACAGTTTCCTCACTCCTCAAACTCATCACTCTTGTACTATGTTTGCACTTCATTAAAGCCTGACCGCATCTAAATATCAATCCAATCGATATGACAACACCTAAGATACATAGGAGAAACTTCCCAACATCCATTATGACTCCTTGAGCCCAGTCTCCAAAACCAGAAAACCAATTTCGCGGGTTCAACCATGACACCCAACCAGTCAGCTCATTACCTATAGCAGCAAGAGTGAGATTGTGTCTCCTGCGAAATTCCCACTTCAATTGGAGAATATCGTCCATCTTTTGGTCTATGACCTCGACCGGATCCTCGGTGCTATTCGTAATATATGTGCAACACTTCACGCCGTATTGTGTTGCCAGTGTGACACAATATCCGCCTGTTACTGCTGTGAGGTAATTGAGAACCATTCTATGCTGTACCAGTTCTGTTTTGTAAGCCTGAAGTTCTCTTCCAGTATACCTAAACGTGTCATCATACATTTCAGTGATATTATCTAACAAATTGGCGAGCGCAGAAATGTATTTATAATTCAGCACTCCTCTAGCGGTGCGGGTGAAATCTAACGCGATTAAGAATTGAATCCCGGTGGATTCACTTATCAGATCAGAGGCCGGATGCTCTGTCTTCTCTATCAGGTGCCTTTTAACAACGTGCTCGTAATGGGTGTGAGTATAAGGAGCTTGGGCACCACGGTGTATGTCTTTCATTTTGTCATGTGATACAGTCATTACTTCAGGCAGTACTTTTCCAATATAACACAATCCTTCAGAGTTTGGGGCAAGCCACTTGTACGCCTTTCTCCCGCATATGAAATATGCATCATCGGGGAGAACATATGGGACGGAGTAGGACATAACCATATTACACACCTTCCATGTGAAATCTCCTAACCCTAATTCTTCCATCTGCTTAGTACACGTATCAGGTTGTACAATATGTGCACAGTATCCTGGTGATACCTCTCCAACTCTAGTAATCCTATTTCCTAAGGTATACCTATACCGGAAAGATTTTCCTCTACTGGCTATGTGGCGTACAAGCTCTGTATCTGTAGGCATTCTATCTGCTCTATGCGAAAAGGTCATGGTGTGGTTACTCCATGACACTTCCCAATTTCCCGGCTTTCGGGGATTGGAGATGTTGAAACATAATAGGGACCTATCCACATGGTATTGGTGGAGCTTCAAACTAGGAGGGCTGGATATATTAAACCTCCGGTCCACCGGTCTCCCACCATTTAACTCAAGTACCTCCTCTATCGTTAAAGGAAATGGTACTAGCCCTGATTTGCTATGACCCTGAGGTACTTGAGAGCATACCCAACAATCCGTTTTGTTTAACACATTACCCACTAAGGAGTGATAGTCACTCAATGGATGCCGGTCCATATGGATATTAAAACTGGATTGGCATTTCTTAATGCACCCATCCTCAATGACATTGTTACAGAGCCTACAGATACAGTTTTCTTCAGCTAACAATCCTTCACAATTCCTTCTATGGTCAATGCTATCGGATCGTTTTCTGATACTCACCTTTACTTGTTGGTTAAGTTGTTCTTGGAAAACTACGCCTTCATCTTTATCATCAGAACCCATTCCAGAACCTCTCTCGACCTCCATGGTGTTATGATTCCCGTACTCCAGACCAGATGAGATCTTATGGCAGAGGTCTGAGTACTGGAAAGATATGCTGGTTACGGGAGCAGGAAAGCCTAGTAACCCCTGGCGCCCTAACTCCGTTGTCTCGCCCGTGTTATCAGAAATCCCCTGCGAGACTATGGTTGCTTGAGCCCATGGCAGCCGCGTTCGAAGGGCGGATTATGTCTGCCCAACCCCGATGCCCCCTCAGGTCTTAATGGGAGACAAAGGGAAATCCGAGACAGGGTGATAACAAGGGGCCCTCTGACTAAGCAACCAGACCAGGGGTTACAAGCTATCTAACTTAACCAAAAGTATGTGCGGACAAACCGCCAGGGAAAAGGACAACCAAAGATCCACTGATCCGTTACTCCTATCCAGCACCGCTGGATACCAGAGTGGACCAGTGGGAGCGGAATCCTCCGCAAAAGCTCCGGAACACAATAAAACTAAATAATAAATAGTAAGCGGTCAAGCCGCAACACACGGCTACGCCGCGACTCACGAACACCACTGGATGTTAAAGGTGCTCGGTAGGACTCCAGGAAAGATGACAAATTCCGAGTACTGGATCACTGAGGACAGGAACAACCGGATGGAGCAGGACTGGAAACTCTCTGTAACAGACACAGCAACAGGAAGCTAACACCGGCGTCTGTGAGAAGTCCTGAGAGTGCTTTTATTTAGAACCCCTCCAATCCGGATCCAGACAGGGTAATGTTAATTATGCCGTGCAGCTGCATGCTGCACGGCCAGGATGCAATTTGACCTGATTCATTTAGACCTAGCAACGGGGAACGCGGTCCGACAGTGGCGTCCCCGTTGCTATGGTCAGAGCGGCTCCGTGCGCCCGGCGTCTAGCGTTGCTAGGGAGCCGGCGGCTGTCTGCCTGCGGCGTCCCTAGTTGCTAGGCACCGGGCCGCACTGACGGGCGGACCCTCGGCGCCTAACAGTACCCCCCCCTTGAGGAGGGGTCAAGGAACCCCTAAGGCCAGGCTTCTGAGGAAATTCTCGAAAAAACGTCCTTTTGAGCCTCGGGGCATGGAGATCCTCATCCAGGACCCAAGACCTTTCCTCTGGACCATAACCTCTCCAATGCACCAAAAAATAAAGCCGACCCCGGGACAACTTGGAATCGAGAACCTTCTCCACTAAGAACTCCTGCTGACCCTGTACGTCTATTGGTGATTTCCCCTGAGAGATCTTGCGAGGAAATTTACTGGACGAAACATAAGGTTTTAACAAGGAGCAATGGAAGGTATTTCCGATCCGTAAAGTTTTTGGTAACCGTAACCGGAAAGCCACTGGATTGACTTTTTTGATAATTTGAAATGGTCCAATAAATTTAGGACCCAATCTGGCTGAGGTTTGTCGAAGTTTAATGTTGCGAGTCGACAACCATACCCTATCTCCAACTTTGAAAGTGCACGGCCGCCGGAGCCTGTCAGAAAAATTTTTCTCCCGAAATGCCGCTTTTCTGAGAGCCAGGTGCACTTTTCTCCAAATAAGTTTGAGATGAGAGGTCAAGGTCAGTGAGGAGACAGAGGAATGTTGAAAAAAGGAATTAGCTCTAGGGTGAAAACCAAAAACTGTAAAAAATGGAGATACATTGGTGGAGGAATGACAGGCATTGTTGTAAGCAAACTCTGCTAACGGAAGAAACTCAGACCAGTCATTTTGGAGTTTGGCCGAGTACAAACGCAAATATTGTTTTAATGATTGATTGACTCGCTCAGTCTGCCCGTTGGATTGGGGATGGTAGCCAGACGTTAAAGATAATTTCATCTTCAATGAGGCACAAAAAGACTTCCAAAATTGTGCAATGAATTGTGGACCCCGATCAGAAACAATATCAGTGGGTAACCCATGGAGTCTGAAAACATGGCGGAGGAACAAGACTGCCAATCCCTGGGCAGTTGGCAATCGGGGAAGAGCAATAAAATGGGCCATTTTGCTAAAACGGTCCACTACCACCCATATGACTTGGCATCCGGCTGACAGAGGGAGGTCCACCACAAAATCCTTGGAAATATGAGACCATGGCCTAAGAGGAACATTCAAGGGCATAAGTTGACCGATAGGCAAGGAACGGGGAACCTTATGCTGTGCACAGACCTGACAAGAAAAAACAAACTCCTTAATGTCTTTGGAAAGACCAGGCCACCATACCGAGCGGGAAACTAATTCAAAAGTCTTAGCGATCCCCGGATGCCCGGCAACTTTGCTATCGTGAAACTCTGTCAAAACCGTTGCTCTCAAAAACTCGGGGACATAAAGACGACCAGCAGGAGTATTACCAGGAGCTTGATGTTGAAGCTGCTTCAACTGGGTAAATAAATCTTGTGTGAGGCCTGCCCGAATGACTGAAGACGGAAGTATGGGAGTAACAGGACTGTTGTCTTGAACTGGAAGAAAACTGCGTGATAGGGCATCTGCCTTGGTATTCTTGGAACCTGGCCTGAAGGTGATAATGAACTTGAAACGAGTAAAAAATAAAGCCCAACGAGCTTGCCGGGCATTAAGCCGTTTGGCTGATTCAATGTATTGAAGATTTTTGTGATCAGTCAAAACTGAAATGGTATGAGTGGCTCCTTCAAGCCAATGCCTCCACTCCTCAAAAGCCCATTTAATAGCCAGTAATTCCCGGTTACCAACATCGTAGTTGGATTCAGCAGATGAGAATTTCCTGGACATGAAGGCACAAGGATGTAATTCTAGGGAATCCGGATCCTTCTGAGACAGGATAGCCCCTACTCCAACCTCCGAGGCATCGACCTCAACAATGAAAGGCAATTCTGGGTTGGGATGTCTGAGGACAGGGGCTGAGACAAAGGCTTGTTTCAAGGCCTGAAAAGATAACTCCGCATCACGTGACCAGTTGGTAGGATCTGCTCCCTTCTTAGTCAGTGCCACAATGGGAGCAACTAGGTCAGAGAAAGAGTGAATAAATCTTCTATAGTAATTTGCAAACCCTAAAAAGCGCTGAATTGCTTTTAAATTGGTGGGTTGCGCCCAACTAAGGATGGCTTGGAGCTTCTTTGGTTCCATACAGAATCCCCGAGGGGAAATAATGTACCCTAAAAAGGATACCTCCGTGACATGAAATTCACACTTCTCCAGCTTGGCATATAGGTGATTTTCACGTAATTTTTTTAGAACCTGACGCACCTGGGTAACATATTGTTCTATAGAGTCAGAATATATCAAAATATCGTCTAAGTAGACTACAACGAATTTTCCAAGAAATTCACGGAGCACATCGTTAATGAGATCCTGGAAAACTGCCGGAGCGTTGGACAGGCCGAAAGGCATAACCAGATACTCATAGTGGCCTGACTGAGTACTGAATGCCGTTTTCCACTCATCCCCTGACTTGATTCTGATGAGGTTATATGCTCCTCTCAGGTCAATCTTAGAAAAAATCACCGCCGAACGTAGCTGATCAAAGAGGACAGAAATCAGCGGCAAAGGGTAAGTATTCTTTACAGAGATTTTATTCAAGGCTCTAAAGTCGATGCAAGGTCTGAGTGATCCATCCTTCTTCTCCACGAAGAAGAAGCCTGCACTTAAAGGGGATTTAGATGGCCTGATAAATCCTTTCCCTAGGCTTTCTTTAACATACTCATTCATGGCCACAGTTTCAGGTCCGGACAATGCATATAACCTTCCCTTAGGCAAAGTGGCACCAGGAATTA
Organism: Pseudophryne corroboree; assembly: GCF_028390025.1. Lineage (NCBI taxonomy): Eukaryota > Metazoa > Chordata > Amphibia > Anura > Myobatrachidae > Pseudophryne > Pseudophryne corroboree. The sequence continues at coordinate 182,997,517 of NC_086448.1, read as the reverse complement.
ACTCAATAGAACAATCATAAGGCCTATGGGGAGGCAGAATATCCGCATTGCCCTTGGAAAATATATCAACAAAATCCTGGTATACCACAGGAATGGGTGCGGGAATGACAGCAGCAATTCTGATGGGAAGCGTAATACATTCCTTATTACAGATGGTACCCCATTGTAAGATCTCCCCCAACTGCCAATCAATGATGGGATTATGAAAGGCCAGCCAAGGGTGACCCAGAACCACAGGAACTGCTGGGCAATGGGTAAGGAAAAACTCAATCTTTTCAGAATGCAGAGCTCCTACCGAAAGTAGAACAGAAGGTGTACAGAGAGAAATAACCCCATTGGACAAGGGACTCCCATCTAAACCATGCATGGTGATACACCTACCCAAGGCTAACTGAGGAATACCTAAGGCTTGGCCCATGTTAAATCCATAAAGTTCCCTGCAGCTCCACTGTCCACAAAAGCCGAGACCGAAGAACAGAGGCTGCCAAAGGAAACTTTAGCTGGAACCAACAGTGAATTATTTGAGGAGATAAGCTGTAGACCAAAGTGAACCCCCTCACAACTCACTTGGTCGAGGCGTTTCCCGACTTGTTCGGACAACTACGGGCAAAATGTCCCTTACCCCCACAGTATAAACAAAGACCAGAATTTTGCCTTCTGGTTCTTTCTTCTGGAGACAGTTTGGAGAGGCCTATCTGCATGGGCTCCTCTATGTCCACAGGAATGGAAAAAACACAAGGAGTAGACCCGACAGATGCTCCTTTTTCAGCCCTCCGCTCTCTGAGACGACGATCAATCTTAATAGAGAGCTCCATGAGTTTATCGAGAGTCTCAGGAGCGGGATACTGAAGGAGACTGTCTTTTATAGACTCGGATAAGCCGAGGCAAAACTGACTGCGCAAGGCTGGGTCATTCCATCCACAGTCGTTCGACCAACGGCGAAACTCTGTACAATAAATCTCTGCGGGATTCCTACCCTGTCTGAGAGCACGCAACTGACTCTCGGCGGATGCCTCTCTATCAGGGTCGTCATACAAAAGCCCTAAGGACCCCAGAAAGGCGTCTACAGACAATAAAGCTGGATCGTCTGTCTTTAAACCAAAAGCCCAGGTCTGAGGATCCCCCTGTAGCAGAGAAATAATAATTCCTACCCGCTGAGATTCCGTACCTGAGGATACTGGTCTTAAACGAAAATACAGTTTACAAGACTCTTTAAAATTAAAAAACTGCTTTCTATCCCCAGAAAAACGGTCAGGCAGATGCATTTTTGGTTCAGGAATGACCCTCGGGGAAGTCCGTAACAGATCTTCCTGTGACCTCACCCGAAGGGACAGATCCTGAACCATCTGAGTAAGCTCTTGGATCTGGCTAACTAAAAGCTGGCCAGGATTTGGCCCAACACCGGTGGGATTCATGAAGCTGACAAAATCTCCCAACTGAATAAGGGAAAAAATTAACTCCTGTTAATTTTAAATTTTAGTCTGGCCGGTGTTAATGTTATGATTCCCGTACTCCAGACCAGATGAGATCTTATGGCAGAGGTCTGAGTACTGGAAAGATATGCTGGTTACGGGAGCAGGAAAGCCTAGTAACCCCTGGCGCCCTAACTCCGTTGTCTCGCCCGTGTTATCAGAAATCCCCTGCGAGACTATGGTTGCTTGAGCCCATGGCAGCCGCGTTCGAAGGGCGGATTATGTCTGCCCAACCCCGATGCCCCCTCAGGTCTTAATGGGAGACAAAGGGAAATCCGAGACAGGGTGATAACAAGGGGCCCTCTGACTAAGCAACCAGACCAGGGGTTACAAGCTATCTAACTTAACCAAAAGTATGTGCGGACAAACCGCCAGGGAAAAGGACAACCAAAGATCCACTGATCCGTTACTCCTATCCAGCACCGCTGGATACCAGAGTGGACCAGTGGGAGCGGAATCCTCCGCAAAAGCTCCGGAACACAATAAAACTAAATAATAAATAGTAAGCGGTCAAGCCGCAACACACGGCTACGCCGCGACTCACGAACACCACTGGATGTTAAAGGTGCTCGGTAGGACTCCAGGAAAGATGACAAATTCCGAGTACTGGATCACTGAGGACAGGAACAACCGGATGGAGCAGGACTGGAAACTCTCTGTAACAGACACAGCAACAGGAAGCTAACACCGGCGTCTGTGAGAAGTCCTGAGAGTGCTTTTATTTAGAACCCCTCCAATCCGGATCCAGACAGGGTAATGTTAATTATGCCGTGCAGCTGCATGCTGCACGGCCAGGATGCAATTTGACCTGATTCATTTAGACCTAGCAACGGGGAACGCGGTCCGACAGTGGCGTCCCCGTTGCTATGGTCAGAGCGGCTCCGTGCGCCCGGTGTCTAGCGTTGCTAGGGAGCCGGCGGCTGTCTGCCTGCGGCGTCCCTAGTTGCTAGGCGCCGGGCCGCACTGACGGGCGGACCCTCGGCGCCTAACACATGGTACTCTCGCCGGAACAGACTGCTCTGGTCAACATCATGGTCAACAGGAAAATCCGGATCACAGTCTCTTGGGGCAAGTCCATCTTATAGGAGGAGACGAAGAAGAATGAGAAGGGGGAAAAAAAAAATAATTGAGGGAGATGGGATGGGAAGTTGGAGAAAAACAATAAAAGGGAACAGGGGATCGACAACTGCTTTTGATCTTGTGGTTCTCGATGCTCAGGTGCCGCCTTAGTCCTCCTGGAACAGACACTCTAGTGATACAACCTCTACCGTCTGTTCCTTATCACAGGACTTCTCTGGATCAACGACCTTCTTACAGTGGGACGAATGAACCCAAGTCTCTCTCTCAGCAACCTTCAATGCTGTAGTGCTAGTCAATAAGACCTGGTATGGTCCTTCCCATCTGTCAATGAGGCAACCTGAGCGTAGAAAATTCCGTATCATTACATAATCCCCAGGTTCAATGTCATGACAATTACTATCTGGTAAATCAGGAATCACTAACTTCAGATTATCATTTTGATTCCTTAACTGTTTACTCATGTTAATCAAGTATTTTACAGTCACTTCATTGTTACACTTCAAATCATCCTGAGGGTTAATCATAACATGCGGTTGTCGACCAAACAAGATTTCAAAGGGAGACAGATTAAGAGGGGACCTGGGAGTGGTTCTGATGCTGTACAGTACAATGGGTAAAGCTTCTGGCCATGTCAATCCTGTCTCTGCCATCACTTTACTCAGTTTATTTTTAATAGTGCTGTTCACTCTTTCCACTTTCGCACTCGCCTGTGGACGGTATGGAGTGTGCAGCTTGCTATCAATTCCCATCAATTTACACATTCCTTGAAAGACATCACCTGTAAAATGGGTACCCCTATCACTTTCGATAACTCTAGGGATACCATATCTACATACAAATTCCTGCACAATTTTCTTAGCAGTAAACATAGCGGTATTTGTGGCCGCCGGAAATGCTTCGACCCAATTTGAAAAAACATCTATACAAACAAGTACATATTTCAAATTTCGACAAGGGGGTAATTGAATGAAGTCAATCTGTATTACCTGGAAAGGGCCGCCGGCAGGTGGGATATGGGATGGTTCTGTAGGTATTGCCTTTCCAATATTCTTTCTCAAACAGGTAAGGCATGACATGGCTCTTTTACTCGCATGAGAGGAGAATCCTGGGGCGCACCAATATGCTCTTACCAACTTGCACATCCCTTCCTTGCCTAGATGAGTCAGCCCGTGAGCTGCTTCAGCCAAACATGGAAGGTATGCTCTGGGGGCCACTGGTTTACCATGTCCATCCGTCCAGAGTCCTGAGGACTCCTGGCCATATCCCTTTGCCTTCCAGACTGCCTTTTCCTGTGTGGAACACAAATTTTGCATCTCACACAACTTCTGTGTGTTGATGGTATTAAATACCATCAGTTGTGTGGTGTCTGTCTGTCTGGGGGTAGCAGCTGCTAACTTAGCTGCTTCGTCTGCTCGGCTGTTACCAAGTGATACTGGGTCTTGGCTATATGTGTGTGCTTTACATTTGATAACAGCCACTCTGTCGGGTTCCTGTATCGCTGTTAGAAGCCTTTTTATGTGAGCTGCATGCGCTACCGGTGTACCAGCTGCCGTCATGAAATTTCTGAGGCGCCATAGGGCTCCGAAATCATGGACTACCCCGAATGCGTATCTAGAGTCGGTGTAGATATTGGCTGATTTGCCCTTAGCCAATTCACATGCTCTGGTTAGGGCGACCAGTTCAGCAACCTGGGCTGAGTGAGGTGGGCCTAGCGGTTCCGCTTCTATGGTGCCTTGGTCATCTACGACTGCGTATCCAGTACACAAGTCTCCTGAGTCTGACTGTCTATGACAACTACCGTCCGTGTAGAACGTAAGTTCTGCATCTTCCAGTGGGTTGTCACTGATGTCAGGCCTTGCGGTAAAATTTTGGGTCAAATATTCCATACAATCATGAGTGTCTTCCTTTGTATTAAATCCTCCTTCCCCAGTACTCTCATCCTCCACCCTTTGGGTCTGTCCAGACACACTTGGGAGATATGTTGCAGGATTTAATGCACTGCATCTCCTTATGGTGATGTTTACGGGGGCCATTAGTGCCAATTCCCATCTTGTAAACCGCGCTGATGAGACGTGCCTGGTTTGTGCAGAATTTAACAAGGCTGACACTGCATGTGGTGTATGAATTGTGAGGTTGTGACCTAGCACGCCGTCTTCGCTTTTCGTTACTAGCAATGCTATCGCAGCAACGCTTCGCAAGCATGTGGGGAGGGATCGCGCTACCGTGTCTAGCTGAGCGCTGTAATATGCTACTGGCCTGCTGGCATCACCGTGCTTTTGGGTTAGTACGCCTGCCGCGCAACCAGCACTTTCTGTTCCGTATAGTTCAAAGGGTTTCCCATAGTCCGGCATACCTAATGCTGGTGCCTGCGTTAGGCACTGTTTAAGTCTCTCAAATGCTGCCTCAGACTCGTCTGTATGCGAAATCCGATCAGGTTTGTTTGAGGAGACCATTTCCTGCAAGGGTAACGCTAGGATGGAAAACCCTGGGATCCAATTACGGCAATACCCACACATTCCTAAAAATGTTCTGATCTGTTGCTGGGTTTGTGGCAGAGTCATGTCTCTAATTGCTTGAATTCTATCAGCGGTCAGGTGTCTCAGTCCTTGTGTTAAACAGTGTCCCAAATATTTTACCTTAGTTTGGCATAATTGCAACTTGTCTTTGGAAACCTTGTGTCCTGTGTCTGAAAGATGAAACAGGAGCTGTTTCGTATCCTTCAGGGATGCCTCCAATGAATCAGAACACAGTAGTAGATCATCCACGTACTGTATTAATACTGATCCACTCACTGGTTGGAAAGACTGTAAACAATCATGCAAAGCCTGAGAAAATATACTTGGACTATCTATGAATCCCTGTGGTAATCGAGTCCATGTGTATTGGACTCCTCTGTATGTAAATGCAAACAAATATTGACTGTCAGGGTGCAGAGGTACCGAAAAGAAAGCGGAGCAGAGGTCAATAACAGTGAAAAATTTCGCAGTGGGAGGGATTTGCATTAGGATGACAGCTGGATTTGGCACTACGGGGAACTGACTCTCAACTATTTTGTTAATCCCCCTTAGATCCTGCACTAGCCTGTAACCCCTCCCCCCACTCTTTTTCACAGGGAAGATGGGACTATTAGCAGTGCTGGACGTTCTTACCAGAATGCCCTGTTGTAGCAAGCGCTCTATTACTGGGTAAACTCCTAACTCCACCTCTGGCTTCAGAGGGTACTGTGGGATTTTTGGAGCTATCCTACCATCTTTTACTTGTACAACTACCGGAGCTACGTTTGCCATTAATCCAGTGTCCTGTCCATCTTTTGTCCAAAGTGACTCTGGTATCTGAGATGTCATTTCTTCTACTTGGGAGGGAGTCCTATTTGTCATAATGGTATGTGACATTAATTTTGACGGGGAGTCTAACATGTCTCGTACTTCCTGAGCGTGATTCTCAGGTATGTCCAAGAATACACCTTCAGGAGTACAATAAATGACGCACCCCATTTTACACAGTAAGTCTCTTCCCAGGAGATTGGTCGGTGCCGATGCAGCCAGCAAAAAGGAATGCTTGGTATGTAAAGGCCCTATTGTAATCTCTGCTGGTTTGCTAACAGGGTAATGCTGGACTACTCCTGTTACTCCCACGGCTGGAATTGTCCTACCAGTGGTCCTCATGCCAACTGTCGAATTTATCACTGATTTGGCCGCCCCTGTGTCTACAAGAGAGTTTAATGATTTACCAGCTACATTGATTGCAATTTCTGGTTCACTTCCAAGACTTGCAATCAATTTTACTGGCTGCAGATTACAGGTATGGCCACACCCCTATTGGGTATGGTGACCTCCCTGAATCCCGCTGGCAGCAACTACTTGTGATGGAGTTAATTGGGAGCTACCAGAGGTTTGCCAATCTCTGTTTGGGGGGTATCTTTTTGTTTCCCCTGCATGTGGCTCATAACTCCGTTTCTGCGGACCTTGCTCCCAATGTCGTGTGTCGTGTCGTTGTCTAGGGGGTTGGTATGAGTTTCGTACATTCTTTACTCTACAATCTCGTGCCATGTGTCCCTGTTTATGACAAGAATAACAAGTAACCACACTTGACTTACCCACAGGGTTTGGTGATACAAACAAAGGCTGCCTTGTGGTCAGGGCCTGTATACTTACGGCCATTAACTTATCACTTTGTTGTTCCCTATGTCTGGTGATGTTCCTATCGTGATCAATAGCAGCCTCTCTCAAAGTAGCCACAGACAGACCTCGCCAACATGGTTGTGTGGTCTGTACCCTAGTCTTTAATGATTCTTTTAAACCATCCATCAGTACCGATACTGCTACTTCTCGATGGTTTATGTTTGTTTTAATGTCCTCTATGCCTGTGTATTTTGCCATTTCTGATAATGCTCTGTGAAAATACTCTGCAGCTGTCTCTGACTCCTTCTGTTTAATGGAGAATATCTTGTTCCATCTGACTACCGCTGGGAAATACTCTTTTAACTGTAAGTTTATTCTTTTTACATTGTCTTTGTTGTACACATCTGTAAGAGGTACATCCTGATCTAATCCGCAATCAGCTAAAAATTGAGTTGCGTCAACATTGGAGGGTAAACATGCTCTCAGCAATATCTGCCAGTCTTTATTGTTGGGCTCTACAGTGTTACCTAAGTCTCTGATGTATTTTTGACTGGCAACTAAGTCTTTTCTAGGGTCAGGGAATTCAGACACTATGGTCCTTAATTCCATTCTGGAAAATGGGCTATACATGGCAATGTTCCTCACAGGGATGACTCCTGATGTGTCAGTTTTCCCATTTGGAACAGCTATTACCCTAACAGGAGTAACTCTAACAACATCACTCTGTGTGGGTTCTACAGCCTGTGGTGAAATGGCTTCAGCATAGTGTATGGTGCCGTACTTACCTGTAGATACGACCTCACCTATCCCTCCGCTAGGGGCCTTTGTTACTAATCTCGTGGGTGGAGCTGTGCCTACTGTGGTCTCTGCTATGGTGGCTGCTAGAGAGAGCGCTGAAATTGTTGCTGATTCGTCTTCTTGATCACACTCCTGAGGAAAGTTCAAAACAGGGTACAACTTGCACGGGTTAATACTTGTATTGGTTAATTGGTTAACATTATCTTTAACATTTACACAGTTGCTAAGTGTTTGTGTGTTACACCTTAGTGCGTCATTCTCCGCAACCAATTTCTCTCCTGATATGTATGGTGGCGGTGGGGCCGTGGCTATCAGTTTTCTGATTGAGCCAGATCCCGCCGCCTGAGCCAATCCTCTCTGTATGTCACCCTCCTGTTGCCACAACTGCAAATAATCATAATGCTTGATTCGTCTCTTTGCTGATTTAATGAGACATATCCTTCTCCTTAAATTCGTTAACACTTCTGTGCTGAAGCTACCTACTCTTGGGAATTTCTCCCCGTCATGTACTGTCATTCTCTCCCATTCATCACATAAAGCTTCTGTGTGACTTCCGTATTTCTCACACATTACATACCTTGCCGACCCAATTGGTCGGTTCACTGAATCAACCCGAACCGAGGTTGATCGCCCCCTACCTGAACAAGTGGCCCCCATAGTTCGAAGGTGTTGCTTTATTTAACCAACCCTTACGCAAACCAAATGTCCAAAATAGGCTGACGGTGGCTGTTTACCGAGTACCCCACTCACTCGCCCACGCCGACCAATACGACCTGATCACACCGATATGGTGCTGGCGTACTCGACCTAGGGCCCCTGCGACCTGAACCTCTATTTACTGGAACCTGTGAGGGTGATCCGAAGAACACTTACTCTTTCCAGTAACTATTGGTTGCTGGATAGTTCCTGAGTGAGCAGCGAACTTCCCTTAAAATAAAAAAAGTTACACAAATCACGTTAGAATGTACAAATAGTGTTTATGACCTTCGTACACAAATAGTACCGGTCAGGTTTACTAATGCACACAATTACGTGCGGTACAATCGTTTAGTACACAAGCAACTAATCTTATGTACTGAGCGACCAGTGGAATCGAAAATTTCGGCTGCGAATTCCTTCAGCCAGAGCTTATATGGCCTATATGGGTGTTGCACCAACCCTTTCTTGGTGTTGTGCCTGTGGACTGTATAGCGGACTTCCTTGTCTGCTGTACCTGAACCTGTTGGTCTGCTATGACCTCCTGGTCTGTTACAGTATGACCTCCTGGTCTGCTACACTCTAATGCTCAAATTGTATGTTTTAACCAGGGATGCCTCCCTAGCCACCATGTACGTCACTTACACGCATGTACCTCACGAGAACTCGACTTTTCTTGTGGTTCAACCTGTAAAATTGTATACAACACACTCACTCACCACATGTACACTTTTGTTTCTATTTCTATTTCTGCGCAGAAATTTCTCTTTAGACCAGATGTGTTACAAATTAGGAGAAGGATCTATTAATTTAAATTTCGAATTTAAAAAAAAATAGATTTGCGCGATTTATCGCCTGGCGTTATTTACCGCGTGGCGCTACTTATCGCGTTGAGAGGAGAGGAAAAAAAACTTGTGATTTGAGTTACGTGGGCGTAACCGTACGCTCCGTTGCGTAATATACGCTGCGTGCGTCGGCCCTTGGATTGCGTACGCAAGTCTCAGTCTTTTGTTAGAGACACGTGTACGCAAAGCAAAGATCCACCGTAACACAATTTATACGTTTATCAATGTAGATGATCCTTTATCATCTACCACGCACCACACTGACTTCGCCTTATCTCCCAGGCAAAACTGTGTGTTTGTCTATACTTTAACTATATTACCTTTACTTTTAAACTATAAAATAGTGACAAATCTCTCTAAGCACGTTTATCAACTATAAAACTGGCAAACAGAAGAGTGATATACGAAAATACACAAATGAAAAAGAAATGCAGATATATATGTGTGCGTGCGTGTGTACGCAAGACAGAAAAATAAACAGTTTTAAAAAAGACACTATTGTTTTGTTCTTACCTCCGGTTCCCGGATTCCTTCAGCACCCTTTACTAAGAGAAGCAGACGCTTATCCAAACAGCACTACGAGGAATATGATCTCCCGCCCTTTGCTGCTGGATAATGTCTGCTGAAATTACCTAGTGTAGATATGTGAAGGACAGGACGAGCCCGCAATTGATAAAGCTAAATATTTATCGTATATAATACCCTTTATGAGGTCTAAGAACACTGTACGCTATTTACGTATGAAGTACCGTAAGGGTACGCTGGTTGCGTAACAATCGATTTGCCGTGATCGAGACGCTCAAGCGTCACGTTCACTCACGGCCAAGAGATCACAGGCAGGCACGTTATTGGCTGTTGACTAACGTAATGATTCGCTATAGCGTAGCGGAAGCTCGGGACAACGAGGAGATCACCAGCGGCGCTGACGCTCACTATATTAAACCTTTAAATCTAAACCATAAACAGTATATTATGCAGCAAATCCTTAGTGTAGTGATAGTGTGTAGATGCAACCTTGTGTAACCTGATTAACTTAAAAGCTGTTTGAGCGTCACCGACGCTCTGAGAATACTAGACACTATAAGAAATACACTGATACCTGGGCTTAGGGTCCAACGCCTAATATGTATATATTTTGAATGATAAACTTGCAAAAGAATTAATACAAATACAAATCATACACTACAATATAACATAGACTAACTAACCAGGTAACTACACAGTAAATACAATACAATTAAGTTTAAGAGAAGAATGAGAGAAAGAGAAGAGAGAGAGAGATATGGCCCATAATAACAAGAGAGAAACAGTATGATTACGGAGAAAAACTTACGCACAAAGGAAACGATCGCATGCGCCTCTGGACATCCAGCTCCCGATTTTCAGCAATGATAACCGTTGAAGAGTAAGAGCTGGATGTGATCGGCCTTTCTATTTATGCCCCACACACAATGCAATTCAATGGTCCCTACAATCTCATTGTTCATTGGACACAGGAATTCGGCTTCGCATTATAACAAAAGGTCATAGGTTGATTCATACAGGTGGGCTGTGACTATTTCCAACAGCTCAGGTGGGAGGGAAACTGGGTTTCCCGCCGCATGGGTAATAAAGTGCAAATAAAGTAAATGTTCATAAACTTCTTATGTCCATAACTATTCGCACGAGCGATTGATCTGCTTCAAACCAACACCGGAATATTTCTAATTAAATATTCTTCCGATGGATACTAAACACCACTGTATTACTCCTGTCTGACCCTTCGTATCAAACAAAGAGGGATTTCTCTGTTCATGAACATTCTATATTAACCAAACTTTCAGAATCTATCAAAGGGACCATGATCTACAAAATACATTATTACTGAAAATATGTTACGATTAAGTCGCACGCTACAATCACATAAACTCTACCGTAAATACGCATACCGTGCGCCTGCGGGTGCCCGCGACTGTGAGTATGCGCACGTACGGGAGAGCGTACGCATGCGCAGCACGGACCTGTGTGAGGTGCAAATATGGTAGTGTGCATAGAGATATTTTTCTGACTTTGACAATATATATATATATATATATATATATATATACCCTGTTGCAAAGCCGGTTACTGAGGCCATAACAACTATGCTGGTGTTAGACGTGCGTCCGGTATCCACCATTAGTGCAGTGGGACTGCAGTGCCAACCCTAGATGGGCCAGGTGTTTGTGCCGCACACTTGTGTCTCTTAGCTTAGTCATACAGCTACCTCATTGTCCTCTTTTACTACTTGGCATGATGTGCTGTTTGGGGACTATTTTTTTTAAAGTGCCATGCCGTCTGACACTTCCATATATGTCCAGAAGTACTGCCATTTATTTCCAGTGATTTGGACGTATAATTCCAGTGATTGTGCAGTACAATTCCAGTGATTTTGCAGTATAATTCCAGTGATTTTGCCATTTAATTCCAGTGATTTGGACGTATAATTCCAGTGATTTTGACGTAATTCCAGTGATTTGTATGTAATTCCAGTGATTTGGACATATAATTACAGTGATTTTCCAGTATAATTTTAGTGATTTTGCCATTTAATTTCAGTGATTTGGACGTATAATTCCAGTGATTTGGACGTATAATTCCAGTGGGAATTGTTTTGTGTCGCTTGGCTTAGTCATACACCTACCTCATTGCACCTCTTCTACATCTTTGCATGATGTGCTCTTTGGGGCCTAGTTTTTAAAACTGCCATCTTGTCTGCAACTGCAGTGCCACTCCTAGATGGGCCAGGTGTTTGTGCCGCAAACTTGTGTCGCTTAACTTGGTCATACAGCCACCTCGGTGCAACTTTTAGGCCTAAAAACAATATTGTGAGGTGTTCAGCATAGACTGGAAATGAGTGGAAATTAATGTTATTGAGGTTAATAATACCGTAGGAGCAAAATTACCCCCAAATTCTGTGATTTTAGCTGTTTTTATGTTTTTTTCAAAAATAATCCAGATCCAAAACCAAAACATGAAAGGGTGGTTTTGGCAAAACCAAAACCAAAACACAAAAGTGGAATTAGAACCAAAACAGAAAACACGAAAAGTGCCAGCCGCACATCTCTATTATAATGCCTGGTGCAATGTGTCTCAGTGCAATATCTTACATAGTTACATAGTTGTTGAGGTTGAAAAAAGACAAATGTCCATCGAGTTCAACCTATTGTACATTACATTATTTTATTTAATAATTTTTTCTTTAAATATTAATTAAATGCTGTATCCCTGGATATTTTTTTCAGCTAGGAATTTATCTAATCCATTTTTAAACTTATTGATTGTGTCCACCATTACTACCTTCTCTGGAAGAGAATTCCAAATCCTTACTGCTCTTACTGTGAAGAATCCTTTTCTCCGTTGGGTATGGAATTTTTTCTCCTCTAACCTCAGTGGGTGTCCTCGTGTCCTATGTAGTGTTTTTTTTGTAAACAAATCGTGTGATATTTCCTTGTAATGTCCCTTAATGTATTTATAAATATTAATGATGTCTCTCTCAGTTGCCTCTTTTCCAGTGTGAACATATCAAGCCTTTTAAGTCTTTCATCATCGAGTTCCAAGATATCTTTTTTATAGTATGGTGCCCAAAACTGTACACAATATTCCAGGTGTGGTCGCACCAATGATTTATACAGTGGCAGGATTACACTCTCATCCCTTGTCTCCATACCCCGTTTTATGCATGCTAACACCTTATTAGCCTTTGCTGCTGCATTTTTTACATTGCGAACTGCTACCAAGTTTATTATCGATGAGCACACCCAGATCCTTTTCAACTACCGTTATCCCTACATTTTTCCCATTTAGTTTATAGGCTGCCTGATTGTTCTTAGTCCCAAGGTGCATAACTTTACATTTGTCTATATTGAACCTCATTCCCCATTTGTCTGCCCAGGCCTCCAGTCCAGTTAAGTCATTCTGTAGAGACTCAACATCCTTGTCTGAATTAATTATTCTACATAATTTAGTGTCATCTGCAAAAATTGACACTGTGCTTTCCAGTCCCTCACCTAGGTCATTAATAAATATATTAAACAGCAATGGCCCGAGTACTGAGCCCTGCAGTATTCCACTGAGTACTGAAGCCCATTCAGAGTACATCCCATTAACCCCCACTCGCTGTTCCCTATTAAACAGCCAGTTACTCACCCAAGTACAGATAGTATTTCCCACCCCAAGCTCTCTTAGTTTGAGGATTAGTCTCCTGTGTGGAACTTTGTCAAAAGCCTTAGAAAAGTCTAAAAAGATCACATCCACTGCTTGACCCTTATCAATACTATCGCTCACTTTCTCGTAGAAGCTTATTAAGTTAGTTTGACATGACCTGTCCTTCACAAATCCATGTTGATTCCTAGTAATAACCTTGGAGGTATCTAAGTACTCTAGAATGCTATCCCTTAATATACCTTCTAGTATTTTCCCCACTATAGATGTCAAGCTAACCGGTCTATAGTTCCCAGGGAGCGTTTTAATACCCTTTTTAAATATTGGGACTACCTCTGCTATACGCCAGTCCTTTGGTATCATTCCTGATCTAATTGACTCGATGAAGATCAAATATAGAGGTTTGGCTATCTCTACGTTGAGTTTCATAAGAACCATGGGGTGGAGTCCATCCGGCCCAGGAGATTTATTTATCTTAATTTTACTCAGTCTCTCCCGGATTACTCCCTCTATAAGCAAGTACCAAGCAGTGGGTCATTATTATTATTTATGTTATGCTCTATTCTTGTCAACTTGTCCTCTTTCGTGAATACTGATGAAAAGAATTTATTAAATAAATCTGCATTTTCCCTATCATCATTAATTAAGACATCCAGTTTACCCTTTAAAGGCCCAATATTCTCCCTTTTCAACCTTTTACCATTTATATACTTAAAGAACTTTTTCGGATTTGTTTTACTCTCCTTTGCAATTTGTTTTTCGTTTTCTATTTTAGTTGTTCTAATTGCTTTTTTGCATTTATTGTTACATTCCATGTAGAACTGGAATGATTCCACCTTTCCGTCAGACTTAAATGCTTTGAAAGCACACTTCTTTTTATCCATTTGTTCCTTGACCTTTTTATTAAGCCACATCGGTTTGGATTTCCTACTTCTGTTTTTGTTGACTTTGGGAATAAATAAATTAATGTACTTATTGAGCGCAGTTGTAAAAATGTCCCACATTTCAGCAGTATTCTTACCATGAAATACAATTTCCCAAATAATCTCCTTCATCGCTTTTTTCAGCAATGTGAAATTTGCTTTCCTAAAGTTAAAAATCTTGGTTAAACCCTTATATTGTTGTTTTTGAAAGCTGATATCGAATGTGATCATATTGTGATCGCTATTTCCTAGGGTCTCCCCCACTTTAGTACTTGTTATAATTTCCTCATTATTTGTTAGTACTAGGTCCAGTATAGCCCCTTGCCTAGTTGGCTCCTCAATTACCTGTGACAAGTAATGATATTTTAGCATGTTTAAGAACATGTTACCCCTAGATGTATTTACTGTTTCGGTGTTCCAGTTTATGTCCGGGTAATTGAAGTCCCCAACAATAATGACGTCCCCCATACCTGCAGCTTTTTCGATTTGCTGCAAGAGTAGTAATTCGTCAGCCACACTAATATCTGGTGGTTTATAGCATGTCCCTATTAAAAGTTTTTTTTTTTGTATCTTTACCCCCACTCGAAATCTCAACCCATAATGACTCTACGTTATCTCCAGTCACCTCGTAACTGACCTCCTTTAAATATGGTTTTAAGAATAGTTTAACATAGAGACAAACACCCCCTCCCTTTTTATTAATCCTATCTTTCCTGAAGAGAGTGTATCCCTCGATGTTTGCCATCCAGTCGTGAGAATCGTCCCACCATGTCTCAGTAATGTCTATTATGTCATAATGGTCATTATGTGCAATTGCCTCTAATTCCCCCATTTTATTTGTTAGGCTTCTCGCATTTGCAATCATACCCTTTTAATTTATTAATTCTCTGATCCGCAAGTTCTGTGTGTACATGACATTTCCTTAGGAACCATGGTATCCCTTAAATTACCATTGCTGACTCTTTCACTCCTTCCCCCCTATACACCCCCATTATACTTTATACATCACACTATTCTTTGCTCTCTAGTTGTCCCACTAATTCTTTCTAATCCCTCTGCCCAGGCACCTAGTTTAAAATCTCCTCCAACTTTCTAACCATCCTTCCCCCCAGCACCGCTGCCCCCTCCTCATTCAGGTGCAATCCATTGCGTCCAAAAAGATGGCGCCTGACTGAGAAGTCTGCCCAGTGTTCTAAGAACACAAACCCCTCCTTCCTACACCGGTCTCTAAACCACACATTTACCTCCTGATTCTCCCTCTGCCTTCCTGGACTAGCGCATGGCACAGGTAATATTTCAGAGAATATTACCTTAGACGTCCTTGCCTTTAATTTTTGTCCTAGGTCCCTATAATCTCTCTTAAGGACATCCCACCTTCCACTAACTTTGTCGTTGGTGCCAACGTGCACCAAGACCGCCGGGTCGTTCTCGGCCCCTCCCAACAATCTTTCTACCCGGTCCGCAATGTGCCGTACCTGAGCACTCAGGAGATAACAGACTGTACGGCGATTGTGTCCCGGTAGCAGATTGCCCTATCTGTTCTCCTGATAATAAAATCCCCTACCACCACAATTTGACTAGGTACCTCACTATCTTTTTTTCCCTTTGTCCTGGAGGGACCGCTCCTCTGGTTGCTAGAGGGAGCGGCATCCTCCAGTGCTGTCATTTCCTCACTGCAATCCCCAGAATCTTCGTCCAGTCGGGCAAATTTATTGGGGTTTGGCAGGTCGGAGATGTCCTGTCTCCCCCTCCCCCCTCTTCTTCTTCCTTCTAACTGTGACCCAGCTTGCTACCTGATTGTCCTCGTCCTCCTCTACCGGTGGCCCCTCCTGCAACTCCTCCACCGTTCTATCTAATCTCAGTTCGAGATTGTGAATACTCCTCAGTCTCGTAACGGTTTGAAAATAAGAAATGGGAGACTGCGCTCACTAGTATGGAAGGGAAAAGTGGGGAATGGGTGCTGCTAGACCTGGAGGTGTCCAACGGTTTGCTCTAGATCAGTTACCTGGGCTTCCAGGGCAACCATTCGCGTACACCTCGCGCAGATGTAGTCGCACTGGGCCGGTTGCTCCAGTTGCGCATACATCATATACGACATGCACTGAGTGAGATTCCCAACCACGGACCCCCATTATGTCTAAAAAGAAACTCTAACTCCCTGTACCTTTATAAAAACAATACAATATAATACAGACAATACCGACTATGTATTACAATACAACTTAGTTCATATGAGTGTATCAATGGAAAACAGTCAAAAGAATAATAATAATAATAACACACACACAAAAAAAATAGGATTTTAATACCTACCGGTAAATCCTTTTCTCTTAGTCCGAAGAGGATGCTGGGGACTCCGTAAGGACAATGGGGTATAGACAGGATCCGCAGTAGACATGGGCACACTAAAAGACTTTGACTGGGTGTGAACTGGCTCCTCCCTCTATGCCCCTCCTCCAGACCTCAGTTAGAAAACTGTGCCCAGGGAGACGGACATTTCAAGGAAAGAATCTATTGTTTAAACAGGGTGAGTGTCATACCAGCTCACACCACGAACATACCGCAGAACGTGGCATTCAATAGAATACCAGCCAACGGCATAAACAATACACAGCGACACGCTGAGAGACTACGTAACACAACCAGTGTGTCAACACAATCAATAATAGGACACCACATGCCATGGCATGCACACCGTCAGGAACAGCCTGACAGAAAAGAAACACCACAAGAGTGTAACCATAACCAATAACTGCAGAGACAGTACGCACTGGGACGGGCGCCCAGCATCCTCTACGGACTAAGAGAAAAGGATTTACCAGTAGGTATTAAAATCCTATTTTCTCATACGTCCTAGAGGATGCTGGGGACTCCGTAAGGACCATGGAGTTTATACCAAAACTCCAGACCGGGCGGGAGAGTGCGGACGACTCTGCAGCACCGATTGAGCAAACATGAGGTCCCCCTCAGCCAGGGTATCAAACTTGTATAGCTTAGCCAAAGTGTTTGAACCCGACCAAGTATCCACTCGGCAACCTTGAACCGGCGAGACTCCTCGGGCATCCGCCCAAGAAGAGCCCATCTACCTAGCAGAATGGGTCACCACCAACTTCGGTAACAGCAATCCAGCTGTAGAGCGAGCACGCCGAATCGTATCACAGATCTAGCATGTAACAGACTGCAAAGACGCAGGCGCCCCAATCACGCTGGGACAAACCGGACAAACAGAGCCTCTGTTTCCCCAATCTGAGCCAAATTGGCAACATAAACATTCAAAGCCCTGACTACATCTAGAGACCTTGAATCAGCCATTGCTTAAGCAACCACAGGCATCAAATAGGCAAGTTTCTGCGAAACACCGAAACCACTTTTTGCAGTACTATTATCCGAGTTCTCAATTCCTCTTTATCCACCTGTAATAAAAAGATGAGAAACTAGTGCGCAATTAAACCACAAGTGCAGCCAAAGATTAGTGTAATATAGTGTACATCCACAAACACTAAAGAGTAGATACAAGAGAAAAATTATTACACATATCTATGGCGCTCAGAGGAAAAAATATAGTACACCTTCAAGACAAAAAATAATAGGTTGATAATCACCCTAAGGATTTCCTCAAAGGAGCACAACCTTGAGATTTCTATTTCTCTTTTTCTTTATTTTATCGGTCTCAATTGGAACCTAAAAGACAATGTAACCTCCTCCACACAATGTGTGTGTTAGGAAGGACACATAAAGGAGAAGATAGTGCAATGAAACCCTTTTAATGAGCGATTCTAGTCAATCGAATGCACTTACAGACGGATGTAATTCAAACAGCATATCTCATAACTTCCCATTAGGCACACAGCTTAGCAGTCACAGGGTCGTCATTAGCCAAGGATAGTATTCCAAACAATGTTGAAAATCTAGGGAAATGTGACTACCTCCACATGACCGTGTTTTGAGGTTTAGGCACAAACAATAGAAAGAAGATATAGTGCGATGATCCTTTTTAAAAATATGCAGGATTTAATGACATCAAAGCACTTACAAACAAACGTAGTTTATTCAGCATAAAAACATATCCATGTAATCCGGTAGACAAACAGCAACCACCCTCAGGTTCAATCCCAGATGGAAAAGACAGGCTGGTAAAGTGATCTCTCAATCCGGATATAGAGAGGTCACTACCAAAGAATAGTTACCGCAATCACCACCAAGTCACATGGAGAAGGAACACTTAACGCGTTTCTGACCTGTTTGGTCCTTCATCAGAAGTGTAAAGTTCCTTTTCATTAGTGCCATATTTATAGCAAACATATTAGTAACATTAAGGACACCTGTGGACATTTAATCACGTTCCCCGGCGTTCACGTATCCTGCGCATGCGCCGTTAAAGTCCGGAAGTTCGTCATGCGTTCCATCTCGAAACCGGAAGTGCGTCTTTGCGTTCCACAGATCCGGAAAGTACTTCCCGTTGTTCACAGCGTTCTGTGCATGCGTGATTTGGTCCCAGGGGCTCTACATGCGTTCCATTATCTCCAGGAAGTGTATTTTCCTGTTACATTCACTCCGAGATGTAGACTTAAAACTCATATTTGCCGGGTCCATTAGAATGTTATTTTACATATGAGTGTCCGCATATGAGTCCCATTAAGAATCCATAAAACATAAAATAGATAATAAAAACATAAAAATTAAAAAATGCTCATTATATTCAAGAACATGATAAAGTGCATAGAAGAAAGTGCTTATAAGACAAGTGCTTGCAGAAGGGTAGAAAAGATAGTTAATTAAGTGAGAAAACACTTGATTTCGAAATCACTGTTGAGGCCCTTGGGTACCAGTGTTCCCAAACGGTGAATCCACCTCATTTCCATCTTGGACAGTCTGTCATCTAGATTTCTGTTACGCCATGAGGGTAAAATCAGTTGTATTCCTATGAAATTCTTCCGATGGCATGTATTAGAATTATGAGATCTCTTAAAATGTGCCGAGACCGTATGGGTTTCCAAACCTTTACGTATATTATATACATGTTCGGCCATCCTAACTTTTAAACAACGAGTAGTCTTTCCGACATAGAACAAACCACAAGTACACTCCAAGATGTATATTACATTCTTGGAGTGACACGTGATGAATTCCCTTATCGGAAAAACCATGTTGTTTACAGTAAAGTTAATTTGTTTACGTTGTTTATTCTCTACTGATTTACACATCAGACAATCTCCACATTTATGGAAACCCTTAGTTCTTATACTTTGTCTAATTTCTGGCTCTATGCTACTTTTTACAAGATGGTCCTTTAATGCAGGTGCCTTTCTATACACAAAAGATGGTTGGTCCGGTATACATGGTCCCAAGATGGTATCTAATTTAAGGATTTTCCAATTCTTTTTAATAATACGTTCCATATCTCTATGGCATGTATTATACTGTGTAATAAAGGCCCATTGTGCATTATTGGTGGTAGATGGTGTTTTTCTATTGTTCAATAAAGCCTGCCTTTGTACCTGGTCAATTTTATTTCTAGCTTTTGTAAGGATCTTTGGGGAATTACCCTTTACTTCAAAGCGTTTAGTCAGATCATCCAATTGCTTTTCACAGACACTAGGTTCTGTGCAATTCCTTTTAATCCTAGAGAACTGACCAAAAGGGATACCATCTAACCAGTTTTTGTGATGTTGACTGGTTCTTTCTATGAAATTATTACAGTCTGTGGGCTTCCGATAAGTCATAGTATGAATGGAACCCTCTTTAATATAAATACTGAGATCTAAAAAACAAATTTCTTCTTTACTTATACTAAAAGTTAAATTAATAGACATAGTATTCAGATTCAGATTGGTACAGAATTCATCTAAAGATCTTTTATCGCCACTCCATATAAAAACGATGTCATCTATAAAACGATGCCAGGACACCAGGTTCGCCACCAGAGTGCCATTAGCTCAAATGGTATGCTCCTCCCAGTACGCCATAAATAAATTAGCGTAACTGGGGGCGAACCTGGTGCCCATGGCAGTTCCTATCATTTGAAGATAAAAAGATCCATCGTAATAAAAATAATTATTGGAGAGTATAAACTTAATACTATCAATGATAAAGTGCTTTAGTGCTTCATTCATATCGGTTTTGTTTAGGAAATATGTAACAGCAGTTATACCCTTCTCTGAATCAATTATCGTGTAGAGTGTTTTCACATCTGCACTACACAGAAAACTGTTCTCTTTCCAATTGATGTCACCTAATTTGCACAGGACATCTCCCGTATCTTTCAAATAAGCCTTCGTTGTCTGCACGAGGGGCTGTAAATATGAGTCTATTAAGGCCGACAAATTGCTGGTAAGACTGTTACAGCCGGATATTATTGGTCGGCCAGGCGGGTTTAGGGGATCTTTGTACACTTTAGGAAGTGTGTAAATAGTGGGTATAGATGGGTTCTTAATATTTATAAACTCTAATTCTTTTTTTGAAATAAGGCCATCATCAAATGCTTTTGTTGTAAGCTCCTTAAGAGCTTTCTCCATTTTAACCGTAGGGTCACATTTTAGTTTTTTATATGTGTTATCTTCATTCAATAATGAATGGATATTCTTCATATACGTGTCTTTATTCATTAGAACCACCACCCCCCCTTTATCTGCAGGTTTTATGATTAGGGTTTTGTCTTCCTTCAATGATTTTAGAGCATTAAATTCCTTTTTAGTTAGATTAAGATGTCTATTCTTTTTAGTCAAATTCTTCTGTATGACTCTTTCAACTTCATCACATACTAATTTATTAAAAGAGTCAATACAGCTCCCTTTAGCATGTGAAGGATAAAATGTTGAGGGAGGTTTAAATCTATCAACTTGGGATGGTGTTTGTGTACATTCACCATCTTCCTTTTCCTTCATTAAGAAGAACCTTTTTATTGTCAATTTCCTTACATATTTTTGGATATCCAAAAACACATCAAAGGAATTAGGCTGAAAAGAGGGGGCATGTTTTAGGCCCTTTTTCAGAACCCTGATTTCATCCTCAGTTAAGACCCTATTACTAAGATTGAAGATTTTCACCTCCTGGACATCTTTCGTGAGTTCAGTTTCTATATCTTGATTTTCTACATTCTGAATCTCTCTCTTTTTAACTTTCTTTCTGATTTTATTCTGTCCACCCCTTTTACCCCTCCTTGTTTTCTTAAAGGTGGGAATTGGGGGGACTAATACTGGTTCCTTGGTGGGGTTCTCAAGTTCCACTCTAAAAAAGAGGGTTGTTCATGTCTCCTACGTTCATCATGATTGTCATTGTCTAATACTGAAAAACGATTTCTATGACTGAAATATGGAGTAGGATTGTTATCTCTCTGTGTCTTTTGTGGAAACCTAGATGTTTGTCGTCTTTCCATTTTGGATTTATTCCTCTCAGGTATATATCTAGATCGATTACCCCATAAATTTGAGTCCCCATTTTGATTTCCGTAGATGGGTTGTCTACTGGTATTATTATTTCTCCTCCAATTGGGGGTTTTTCTAGTCATATTATATTTAAATCCTGATTTAATTTTATGGGTGTCAAGATGGGGGGTATTAATTTCCTCATTTATAGGTTTGGTTATTATTTCCACCACAGAGGGTGGTGCAGAGTCCCTTAGGAATTTTTTATGTTTTTTCTCTCTCAAGAAATTTGTATTTTTTGTTATTTTATGTAAAACATCCTGTTCTAAAGCTTTGAAGTCCTCTAATTCTCGAAAAGGGTGTATTAGGGATTGTAGAACATTAATTTCATCATTAAGTATTTTTAAATTGTGTGTTCTCTCCTTAATAATCAGAGAAATTAAAGACTCAGAACATGTATTGAGGATAGAGTCCCAATTCTCTTTAAATGTAGTATCAGAGGAAGTGAAGGATGGAGGTTTTATGATCTTAAGCCCCTTAGGAACAATTCCAGATGCTTGGTATTGTTCCAAAGTGGCCAGCTCCCACCACAATTTATTTTCTTTTATCATTGTAGTTTCTAATTTTTTAAAAATACTATCCAAATCATCATCACAAAGATCTGTTTGATTGGTAGCATTAAAAGTTCTTTTAGCTAAATCTTTTCGTGTTTCTCTGTAGGTGAACATATTTTTGCAGCACTTATTTCACAGATAGATGTATACAAGACAGAGTAATAAAAAGATGAGAAACTAGTGCGCAATTAAACCACAAGTGCAGCCAAAGATTAGTGTAATATAGTGTACATCCACAAACACTAAAAAGTAGATATAAGAGAAAAATTATTACACATATCTATGGCGCTCAGAGGAAAAAATATAGTACACCTTCAAGATAAAATAATAGGTTGATAATCACCCTAAGGATTTCCTCAAAGGAGCACAACCTTGAGATTTCTATTTCTCTTTTTCTTTATTTTATCGGTCTCAATTGGAACCTAAAAGACAATGTAACCTCCTCCACACAATGTGTGTGTTAGGGTGGACACATAAAGGAGAAGATAGTGCAAAAATCAACCTATTATTTTATCTTGAAGGTGTACTATATTTTTTCCTCTGAGCGCCATAGATATGTGTAATAATTTTTCTCTTGTATCTTTATCCACCTGGAAAATAAAACAGGGGCTCTTGTGAGACCCAGCCGCTACTTCCGACATCTGCCCTGCGGACGCCAAAGGCAAAAGCATGACCACTCTCCAAGAGAGAATTTTTAACACAACCTTTTATAAAGGTTCCAAACATTCTGACACAAGAAAACGCAACACCACGTCACGGTCCCACGGTGCCAATGGGGGCACAAATGGAGGTTGTACGTGCAGTACTCCTTCCACAAAGGACCGAACTTTCGGAAAGGTTGCCAATTCTTTCTCGAAAGAAAATTCATAAGGCCAATACCGCACTGAAATGGAGCCTAACTTCAGGCCTGCACCCACACTGGGTTACAAAGAATGGAGAAGAACGACTCAGCTGAAATCTTCCGTAGTAGCCTTCTTGGGTTCACACCAAGACACATATTTTCTCCAAACACGGTGGTAAGGCTTTACCGTTACTTCTTTCCTAGCCTGAAGAAGTGTAGAAATGACTTCACTGGGAATATCCTTTCTGGTTAGGATATGTTGTTCAACCGCCACGCCGTCAAACGCAGCCGCGTTAAGGTTTGATACACGCCCGGAACTTGTTGTAACAGTTCCTCACGTAGAGGAAGAGGCCAGTGACCTACTATGAGTAAATCCTGAAGAACTGGATACCAAGCCTGCCTTGTTTAGACCGGAACAAAGAGGATCACCTGAAGCTTCATTCTTCTTACGTTTATCACCTTCAGAAGAGTGAAAACGGAGGGGACACATAGACCAACTGAAAACACCCAAGGTGTCCCGAGGACGTCCACTGCTAAAGCTTGAGTGTCTTCTGACCCGGAACAATATCACTGAAATCTCTCGTCGAGGTGAGACGCCAACATGTCCAATTGAGACACTCCTCAAAGACTTGTCGCTTCAGTGAAAACTTCTCGATGACGACCGCATTTCTCCTGGATGGAGATCGCATCTGCAGAGGAATCTAAGTCTCTGTCTCTCACACCCGGAACGAAGACTGCTAATATAGCGTTTACCAGTCCTTTCACCCAGCGGAAACTTTTTTTTTTTTAATCTACCATTGCCTCTTTGCTCCTTGTTCTGCGCTAGCGGCTTACTTACACCACTGCTGTCAAGTCATCCGACAGAATTAACACGGACAGATCACGAAGCATATGTTCATTGACAATAGCTCTTAATTCAAGAAAGCTTATAGCAGACAAGCTTCCCAGCTTGACCTTTTCCTCCGGAAATACTTCCCTTGCACGGACTGCTCCCTAATCTCGGAGATCTGCATGCATGGACACCAGGATCTCATCCTGTATTCCGTACCCTCGTCCCTCTAGGAGGTGAAAACTGAGCCGACACTACAGGAGCGAAAACCTGGCCATTAAGATTATCTTCCGGCGCATGCGCGGGTGAGACCAGGACCACATTTCCAACTGGCCCCGTGAAAACCAGTCTGGCATTTGACCTGCTCACCGAAAAGGCTTCTTAGGCCGCATGATCTTCTTCATCAATGGAACATATTGATTGATTGTCACTGCAAATCTGATCCGACTCTGGATCCTCAGACCTCTTTCCACAGGAACACACAGAACTTCAACCGTTCCGTATCTACTCTGATACCCACCTCCGATGCGTGCGTCGTTGGGAACAACAGCCTTCCCCTGTGTTGAAGAACAGCAGAGAGAAAACAACGAATTGCACCACTTGTGTCCTGACTTTGCCTTAAACAGGAGAGTGTCCCAGTACAGAACAACAATGGCTCTTACTATTGAAAGAATACCATCCCACTGCCATCACTCTGGTTAAATGGCAAAGACAATCCTGGATATCCACCCAGGTAATCCGAATGCGGAGAACAACGCATTTAAACCTCTTAGATTTTTATTTTTTTTAACAGGGACAGCAGGACAATGCCCTGAACTTGACGCACCTCTGGCATGGCGTCGCGTACTACCTCCCCTTCTAGAGGGGAAACGGCAAGATCTATTAGAAAAATCAGTGAGGGGAAACACCTGTAACGCCAGAATGTCCCCCTTTGGATTCTATAATTAACTCACAGGTCCTAGTCTATTCCCGGACTGACTGAAAAGTAGTAGACGAGTACCCACCGGAGTGGGCTCCAGCCAGATAGACTCAAGGACATGTGGTGGATGTGGTAGAAACAGAAAACGACATCTTCTTCTGCGAACCTCACAAGGCTGCAGAACTCTTACCTTTTCACCTTCCACTGTCTGCACAGAAAAATAAAAAAGAACGGCATCGAACCAGTTAAAACAACTGCATCCCACACAAGAATGCGTCACCAACCATTGTGAAGGAGACTAATTCACGAAGTTAGATTTACCAGCAGTATCCGCCGAGATTGACTGAACTGAGGCATCCCCAACAGCGGTACACTGTCACCGGGAAAAACTCCAGTATCTCTCGGAGTCAGCCTCAGCATTCCCCCGGCCACCTCTCCTGTATACGCACGGCAGCCTGCCGCAATGATATAGAAAAGAATGAACATAAGAAACATCCCCTCTCTCTTAGGGTAATTCTATCGGATGCTTTTCCGAATATACAACACTCCCTCACGTGCATGTAATGCAATGAAGCCCAAAGCATAGAAATAAAATATCACTTAGCTTCCTGTGTACGATCCATTGCGACAGGGACCCGTGTTGACCAGGAGTTGACTTTCACAGTATTCCATCCGTGGTGGGAAAAGAATAAACCTTCGGACACCTTGTGAGTATCTGAGACCAACTCGTCACGGCCGACCTAGAGCTTTATCAACAGAGCGACCAGCACAAGAGAGGAATACTTTTACTTCAGCATTCATTAT
This sequence comes from Pseudophryne corroboree, assembly GCF_028390025.1. Classification (NCBI taxonomy): domain Eukaryota; kingdom Metazoa; phylum Chordata; class Amphibia; order Anura; family Myobatrachidae; genus Pseudophryne; species Pseudophryne corroboree. The sequence continues at coordinate 182,972,029 of NC_086448.1, read as the reverse complement.
AAATCATAATATGAATATACATAATGTAATACACCATTACACACGTATCACATATATATATATATATATATATATATATATATAAAATATAACATATAATCAGAATCAGAATCAGCTTTATTGGCCAGGTATACTTACGTATACTAGGAATTTGTCTTCGGTTTGCTATACAACAGCCAAGTAGGTAACAGGTAAGCAGGTGTGTGTGTGCGTGTGTGTGTGTGTGTGGGGGCAAGTAAAGTTACACAGATAGGTATACCGTAGGGACACAAGTGAGTTACATGTACGTCTAGTCAGTCAATGTTCAGGAGTTCAGCAGGCGGACAGCTTGGGGAAAGAAACTTTTGAGGCTTCTGGTGGATCTGGCGGGGACAGCCCTGTAACGTCTGCCTGAAGGAAGCAAGTTAAACATGCTGTGGCCGGGGTGTAGCTGGTCTTTTACTATCTTCATTGCCCGCTTTTTAGCTCTGGACAAGTACAGGTCCTGGACTGAGGGAAGGTCGGCCCCGATGATCTTCTCTGCGATTCTGACCGCCTTTTGGAGCCTGCATCTGTCCCTCGTGCTGGCGGAGCTGTACCATACGAGTATCGAGGAGCACAGTACCGACTCCACAATCGCGGAGTAGAAGAGGAGCAGGAGCTTCTGTGGGATGTTGAACTTCCTTAGTTGCCTGAGGAAGAACAACCTCTGCTGCGCTTTCCCAACAGTGGTGTCAGTGTTGGACCCCCCATTTAAGGTCCCTGGAGATTGTGGTCCCTAGAAACTTGAAGGAGTCCACTAGCGATACCACACTGTCAGCAATCGTTAGCGGAGGTGCACTAGATGACTTCTTCCTGAAGTTCACTATCATCTCGACAGTTTTGAGGGGGTTGAGGTCAAGGTTGTTGTGGATGCACCACTGGGCCAGCCGGTCTACTTCCCGTCTATAGGTCGATTCGTCCCCATCCTTGATGAGGCCGATGACGGTGGTGTCATCGGCGAATTTGATGATCCTTACTGATTGCGCCTCTGAGGTACAGTCATTTGTGTACAGGGAGAAGAGCAGGGGTGAGAGGACACAGCCCTGAGGGGCCCCTGTACTGATGGACCACGCTTGGGAGGTGAATTCCCCCGCTTTCACCACCTGTGTCCTATCTGTCAGGAAGTCTATTATCCAGGAACAGGTAGCTTCTGGGACCCCTAGGCGAAGTAATTTGGGGTGGAGGATGCTGGGGACGATTGTATTGAATGCCGAGCTGAAATCGACAAACAGGACCCTCGCGTAGGTACCGGGAATGTCTAGGTGCTGTAGAATGTAGTGCAGGCCCAGGTTGACTGTATCCTCGACACACCGATTCGAGCGATAGGCGAACTGCAGGGGGTCCAGTTGCGGGCCAGTCACAGTTTTCAGGTGATTCAAAACCAGACGCTCGAACGTTTTCATGACCACAGACGTCAGTGCTATCGGCCTGTAGTCGTTCAGGTTCGTGATAGTGGGTTTCTTGGGGACCGGGACTATAGTAGACCTTTTGAGGCAGGAAGGGACTTTCTGTAGCTCCAGCGATTTATTGAAGATCTTGGTGAATATGGGGGCGAGCTGACCCGCACATGCTCTTAGGGCAGTTGGTGACACTCCGTCAGGACCCGGAGCTTTCCTGGTTTTGGTCCTTTTGAACAATGCCTCCACCTCTTCTTGGGTGACTTGCAGTGCCTGGGGTTGGCCGTCGGTGTTCGGGGCATCGTAGAGGTGATTGTTTGGGTTGCAGGGGACTTCTTTTGCGAACCTGCAATAAAAGTGGTTCAGTTCATCTGCAAGGTCTTGGTGCATGGCGGTGGTCTTTGATGTTTTCCTATAGTTGGTTATGGATTGCATTCCTTTCCATACAGATACGGGGTCATTGGTGGAGAGATCGTTTGTCAGCTTGTCCGAGAACCGCTTTTTTGCTAGCCTGATTCCTTTAGTCAGAGAGTTCCTAGTACGGTTGTATAGTGCTCTGTCACCGCTGCTATAGGCCTCCTCTTTGGCTCAACGAAGTTGCCTGAGCTGGGCATTGAACCAGGGCTTGTTGTTGTTGTAAATGCGGTAAGTCTTGGTAGGTACACACGTCCTCACAGTAGCTGATGTAGGATGTGACAGTGTCTGTCAAGTCATTCAGGTCGGTTGCCGAGGCTTCAAAGACCCCCCATTCCGTGCAGTCAAAGCAGGCCTGGAGCTTCATCTTGGCCTCATTGGTCCATTTCTTGACAGTCTTAACGACAGGCTTAACTGCTCTCAGCTTCCGTGTATAGGTAGGGAGTAGGTGGATGAGGCAGTGGTCAGATAGGCCGAGTGCAGCACGCGGGATAGACCGGAAGGCAGACTTGAGGGTAGTGTAGCAGTGATCAAGGGTGCGCCCTTCCCTAGTGGGACACGTGACTTGTTGTTTGTACTTAGGTAGCTCCTTGCTCAGGTTAGTTCTGTTGAAGTCACCCAGTACTATAAGCAGAGAGTCTGGGTGTTTTTGTTCTATGTCGGATATACATATGGCCAGGTGGTGCAGGGCTTCGTTCGCGCAGGCGAGGGGGGGGGGTGTACACTCCCACAAGGACAATTGAGGCAAATTCCCGGGGGGAATAGAAGGGGTTGCAGTTGATACTCAGCATCTCCAGGTGAGGGCTGCATGATTTGCCTATGATCGTGACATTGGTGCACCATCCGTCGTTGATGTAGAAGCAGATGCCACCACCCTTCGTTTTTCATGAGAGAACCTTGGAGCGATCGGCCCTGAAGAGACTGAAGCCCGGCAGAGACATCGGGTTGTCCGCAATACGGTCGTCCAGCCACGTCTCCGTAAAGCAGAGGATAGATGACCCTGTAATGCCTGACCCTGCGCTGCCCAGAAGGAGGGACAATTCATCGAACTTGTTTGCCAGTGAGCGCACATTCGAAAGCAGGATCGCGGGTAGTGCAAACCGGTGCCCTCGCCGCCGCCACCTCACTAGGGCGCCTGCGCGACAGCCTCTCCTCTGAGTCCAGGTCCTTCTACTAGGGCCGACATGAGGGCCTCCGTCATTCTCTTTCCGGGGCCGGTGATCCATCCGCCAGTCGCCACCTGGGCTGCGGGGGGGCGCGGCCGCTCGGTCATCCACTTCGGTGTCCACAACGTCTGCATCCTTGCCACACAGGGCAGCAAGGGCAGCGAGGGCTGCAAGGGCCGCTGATCTGCCCGCCGACCGGCCCGAACGTGTGGTAAGCACCTCGGGAGCGCTCCAACTAAGGAGGGCTTCCCTGCTGTATTTGGTCACCGGTGGGGTAGACAAGGGCAAGGGAAAACAAGGGGAAACAGGTATTTTGGCTGAGCTGCGTAGCTCCGAGGCAGCCATCTGCGGCGCCATCTTAGATTGTAATCGCTATAATCGTTGTTGCTGTAACCTATTGCTGCTCCTTAATACAATGGGTATATCTGAAACAAGTGATACTGTAAATAAAATAACTGCTTTTTCTGTTGCTGATTTAGTCAAAAGCAGGCTTGTGGAGAGGTGTTAGAATCCAATTCCTGTTGTGTAGGTGTGAAAGATCTCAGTGTGAGAGGCCTTTGAAGTAAATTTCTTGTGGGGGGTAGTGATAACATGTGTCCTTTGGAATGGCTCTTGCAAATTGAAGTGAGCAGTGACCCTTCAGTGATTCAGAGCCTGAATATGCTGTATATTAGTTGATTAATGCAAGAAGTCAGTTATTTTTTGCTTAGAGAACAGAGGTGAATGATGTCTAAGTGAGGGGCTGGATGGAGCCAAATATAGGTTGTAGTTCACAGTACCTTGTCTGGGATGTCCAATGCAGAGCACAGTAGATTCCAAACTGAAGGACTTCTAAGTGGAGAGTTGCAGAGGTTTCAATCTAGTGTGTATCTCAGCGCAGGAATGCAATCCGTTGGTTTTGATCAGATGTCCGCGTAGAGTAGAACAAGTTAAAGGTAAGTCCTTGGATATTTACGATGATTTATGGGTCAGTTGTGGTGAATTTCAGCTGTTTTATGGAGATGATCAGGAGCATGCAAAAGGTGATGCAGCCATCTTGGTGTTACATAGCACAACATACATATATAAGCGGATTGTCCGGAACCGTCGGTTCCCTAGAGACATTAATGTGTTCTGAATGTGTATGACCATGTACAGAATGCCCCAATTGTTGATCTAACAGGAAAACTTATTGTCGATAGAACACCTAGTATTCGTCGAAAACAGGGAGTAGTAACCAGGGAAAATAACATATTTGCGACCCCGAGGGATCCGAGGGGAGTATAGATAAATAATTTTAATAATACTCCCCCACATATACTACCATGTCTGTGCTCGAGGTACAGGCCCATGGAACTGTACCATAACTATACACATACATATATATACAGATACAAGGCAGTACAGAAAATTAATTTTCACCCAGTAATAACAGTTGGTGCCGACAGGGTCACCCACATACTACTGTGTCTCCCCTACAGTGTTTACTTTTTGACCAGTATACAACTACCGACCCGCTGACACTACATCTACTGAATCAAGTATCAACAGGCGTCGGCAATGCCGACAATGATCCCCACAAGAGTTAGAGACAGAGCACTCACGCCTGTCGACATCTGTCGACTAAAAAGCTATAGTGGGTATCTGACAGGGAACACACAGATATCTATGCACAACACACATATTACATGCCCATTAATCCAAATAGTGCTATATTGTCCTCTATATAGCACTAAACACTGTGCCCCCCCACATTTGCAGTGTTTTACATTGCCTTGGCGGGCACATGGAGAAAATGGGGCTTCTCGGCGCGCTTCGGGCCATTATTAAAAACGTATTTATGCTGGCGGGGGTCCCCATACAGTGTATACACACTGTATAACTGTGCTGACACCCTTAAAAAGGTATAACTTGCAGCCCAGGGCGCCCCCACCCCAGCGCCCTGCACCCATGTAACAACATTGGCGTGTGGGAGCAATGGCGCGAAGCGACCGCTGCTTCAACTGGCAAGGGTATCGTGCCCGGTGCCCGGGCACCGAATATGTATCTTGTGCCAGCTTTATTTAAGACTCTCAGTAAATTGCTGCCCAGGGCGCTCCCCCCCCCCCAGCGCCCTGCACCCTGTGAGTGCGTTGGTGTGTGGGAGCATGGAGCGCAGCGCGACCGCTGCGTGTTACCTCCGTTACTGAAGTCTTCTGCCGTCACTGAAGTCTTCGGTTCTTCTCATACTCACCCGGCTTCTTTCTTCTGGCTTCTGTGAGGGGGGTGACGGCGTGGCTCCGGGAACAAGCAGCTAGGCGAACCAAGTGATCGAACCCTCTGGAGCTAATGGTGTCCAGTAGCCTAAGAAGCAGAGCCTTTGAACTAAGAAGAATTAGGTCTGACTTCTCTCCCCTCAGTCCCACGATGCAGGGAGCCTGTTGCCAGCAGGTCTCTCTGAAAATAAAAAACCTAACAATAAGTCTTTTAGAGAACTCAGTAGAGCTCCCCTAGTGTGTGTCCAGTCTCTCCTGGGCACAAAGTCTAACTGAGGTCTGGAGGAGGGGCATAGAGGGAGGAGCCAGTTCACACCCAGTCAAAGTCTTTAATGTGCCCATGTCTCCTGCGGATCCCATCTATACCCCATGGTCCTTACGGAGTCCCCAGCATCCTCTAGGACGTATGAGAAAAAAATAAAGTGTTTAAGAGGTGTGATACCTGCGTGTCCGGCCCGCCTTCAGCGAAGTTCTTCCACTTTGTGATCGTCTTCCTATTCACTTTCAAGCACTCACATGCAAATAGGACTGCAGTAGTTGCACTCTAACCTGTAACACAATCACAACCTCACCTGCAGTCTGTTCTGCTCAGTCCCCGGCTCACACTCACACTCCATCCCAAGCTCACACTCAGTTCCCGGAACACACACTCACTCAGTCCCCAGAGCAGCACACTCACTGGTCAGACCTCGGCTCACACTCTCACACACACACACACACACACACACACACAGGGAGCAGCACACTCTCCTGCTCCTATTTGTCCCTGGCTCACAATCACAACACACGGAGCGGCAGCAGCACAATCTCCTGCTGCCTGCTCCACCTGGCCCCCGGGTTCAGAGCGAGAGCCCGATCGGCTCTTTGCTCTGGTGCTCCTCTGTCTCGCCCGGCCTGCATGAGCGCGTCCTGCTCGTCCCCCCGGCGCCCGGCAACCGGCTCACGTCACTTCCGGTTCCGGGTCTCACGTGTCGTCAGCGTCACAGCGTCTTGTCTTAAACTGTAAGTGCAATGTGTCTCAGTGCTCTACCTGGTGCAATGTGTCTCAGTTCTCTACCTGGTGCAATGTGTCTCAGTACTCTACCTGGCGCAATGTGTCTCAGTGCAATACCTGGCGCAATGTGTCTCAGTGCTCTACCTGCCGCAATGTGTCTCAGTGCTCTACCTGGTGCAATGTGTCTCAGTACTCTACCTGGCGCAATGTGTCTCAGTGCAATACCTGGTGCAATGTGTCTCAGTGCTCTACCTGCCGCAATGTGTCTCAGTGCTCTACCTGCCGCAATGTGTCTCAGTGCTCTACCTGGCGCAATGTGTTTCAGTGCTCTACCTGGTGCAATGTGTCTCAGTGCAATACCTGGCGCAATGTGTCTCAGTGCTCTACCTGCCGCAATGTGTCTCAGTGCTCTACCTGCCGCAATGTGTCTCAGTGCTCTACCTGCCGCAATGTGTCTCAGTGCTCTACCTGGTGCAATGTGTCTCAGTGCAATACCTGGCGCAATGTGTCTCAGTGCAATACCTGGCGCAATGTGTCTCAGTGCTCTACCTGCCGCAATGCGTCTCAGTGCTCTACCTGCCGCAATGTGTCTCAGTGCAATACCTGGCGCAATGTGTTTCAGTGCACTACCTGGTGCAATGTGTCTCAGTGCAATACCTGGTGAAACGTGTCTTGGTGTAATGTATATAACATGCTCTGCCTGGCGCAAAGTGTAAAACGTGCTCTGCCTGGCGCAAAGTGTATAACGTGCTCTGCCTGGTGCAATGTGTATAAATGCTCTACCTGGTGCAAAGGGGTGGTCTTCAGTATGCCGACTGACGGGATCATGGCGCACAGTATACCGGCGCCAGGATCCCAACAGCCGGCATACCGACACTTATTCTCCCTCGTGGGGGTCCACGACCCCCCTGGAGGGAGAATAAAATAGCGTGGCACGCATAGCGCGCCACCGTGCCCGTAGCGTGGCGAGCGCAGCGAGACCGCAAGGGGCTCATTTGCGCTCGCCACACTGTCGGTAAGCCGGCGGTCGGGCTCCCGGCGCCGGTATGCTGGTCGCCGGGAGCCCGACCGCCGGCATATCATAGTGAACCCGTGCAAAGTGTAGAACGTGCTCTATCTGGTGCAATATGTATAACGTGCTCTACCTGTCGCAGTGTGTATAGGAGGTTCTACCTGGTGCAATGTGTATTAGCTGCACTATTGTGTGGTGTAATGTGAATTACCACTATTATGTGGCCACGTCCCTTCCCCACAAAGCAACGCCCCTAAATGTTTGCTTTAGCATTTAGGAAGGGAAGTACTCTACCTGGCGCAATGTGTCTCAGTGCAATACCTGGCGCAATGTGTCTCAGTGCTCTACCTGCCGCAATGTGTCTCAGTGCTCTACCTGGTGCAATGTGTCTCAGTACTCTACCTGGCGCAATGTGTCTCAGTGCTCTACCTGCCGCAATGTGTCTCAGTGCTCTACCTGGCGCAATGTGTTTCAGTGCTCTACCTGGTGCAATGTGTCTCAGTGCAATACCTGGCGCAATGTGTCTCAGTGCTCTACCTGCCGCAATGTGTCTCAGTGCTCTACCTGGTGCAATGTGTCTCAGTACTCTACCTGGCGCAATGTGTCTCAGTGCAATACCTGGCGCAATGTGTCTCAGTGCTCTACCTGCCGCAATGTGTCTCAGTGCTCTACCTGCCGCAATGTGTCTCAGTGCAATACCTGGCGCAATGTGTTTCAGTGCACTACCTGGTGCAATGTGTCTCAGTGCAATACCTGGTGAAACGTGTCTTGGTGTAATGTATATAACATGCTCTGCCTGGCGCAAAGTGTAAAACGTGCTCTGCCTGGCGCAAAGTGTATAACGTGCTCTGCCTGGTGCAATGTGTATAAATGCTCTACCTGGTGCAAAGGGGTGGTCTTCAGTATGCCGACTGACGGGATCATGGCGCACAGTATACCGGCGCCAGGATCCCAACAGCCGGCATACCGACACTTATTCTACCTCGTGGGGGTCCACGACCCCTCTGGAGGGAGAATAAAATAGCGTGGCACGCGTAGCGCGCCACCGTGCCCGTAGCGTGGCGAGCGCAGCGAGCCCGCAAGGGGCTCATTTGCGCTCGCCACACTGTCGGTAAGCCGGTCGGGCTCCCGGCGCCGGTATGCTGGTCGCCGGGAGCCCGACCGCCGGCATATCATAGTGAACCCGTGCAAAGTGTAGAACGTGCTCTATCTGGTGCAATATGTATAACGTGCTCTACCTGTCGCAGTGTGTATAGGAGGTTCTACCTGGTGCAATGTGTATTAGCTGCACTATTGTGTGGTGTAATGTGAATTACCACTATTATGTGGCCACGTCCCTTCCCCACAAAGCAACGCCCCTAAATGTTTGCTTTAGCATTTAGGAAGGGAAGCACCAAGCATTACAGTATGTACCTAATTTTGCCCTTCTAACGTAAAAATGTGACCTCCCGAATGAAAAATGTGCCCTCCTGAATGAAAAATGCGCCCTCCCCGTGATCAGCACTGTCAAAGTCAAAAATAGTACATACACACAACATACAAACTCCAAACAAAGAGGTCTCTGTTTGTGCACATACACGCAGCGTGCACAGGATATACGGTTGCATATGCATTCGCACAGAGAAGCCACAAAGATATATTCAACACATATTTCATATGGGATCCGGACTGAAAGTCGACAGTAACTAGGTCGACAATGTCTAGGTCGACCACTATTGGTCGACAGTAACTAGGTCGACAGGTTGTCTAGATCGACAGGTCAAAAGGTCGACATGAGTTTTTCACAATTTTTTTCTTTTTTTGAACCTTTTCATACTTAACGATCCACATGGACTACGATTGGAACGGTAATCTGTGCCGAGCGAAGCGGTAGCGGAGCGAAGGCACCATGCCCGAAGCATGGCGAGCGAAGCGAGCCATGCGAGGGGACGCGTTGCACTAATCGGGGTTCCCGGTCACTCTATGAAGAAAACGACACCAAAATAACATTAAAAACTCATGTCGACCTTTTGACCTGTCGACCTAGAACATGTCGACCTAAAGACCCTGTCGACCTAGACACCCTGTCGACCTAGTTACTGTCGACCAATAGTGTTCGACCTAGACATTGTCGACCTAGTTACTGTCGACTTTCAATACCACACCCATTTCATACAACACATAAATTACACATAGACAAAACATGTCAAGAACCAGACATTATAATGTATTTATATAATAGAGTGTAACATCAGATATATATGTATTATTGGAACGGAACAAGTTAATTATATCATGCTTAGTGTCAAAATGATCAGGAGAATGCGTGGATCAATTTGATAGCTATGGGTAAATTGTAGCACATTGTAACGATTAGTTATGATTAAATGTATGAAATCTAAAGTCACTCTTATTAGAACAAATAACTTTCTGAAGTAAGCATGTGTGTAGAAAACCAGTGGCTAACCCCTATAGCTGCATCTTCAAACTGGACGTTGCTTGCATATGAACTGACCAATAACACACAAGGAATGAGAGACCTCCCTTTCCTGGTCCAATGGAAGGAGACCGAAACAAACAACCTGTTAACTCCCACTTTTTGATATAGGCAGTTTTGTAAGGCATAGTTAGTTGTTGTTGCTGTTGCTGAGAAGGGATGGAGGAAAGTTCTATGGGATAGGGTGACGTATGTTGGCTGTAACTGCTTCTTGTGTAATTGTAACTCTGTAACGATATATATACATGTTATACCTAATGATATACTGTACACATGTTATTTTGTATGCATACCCCTTTTAATATCAAATATATATATACCTCTGAGCATTGGACCTTAGTATACTAATGTGTGCGACTGCTTGGTTTCTCTTAAGGGACATAATGCGCACTTTTATCGTATATGGTAATAAGATGCGCCTTGCGTCCACAGTATATATTAACGCTGGCATTTGAAATATTTATTTAAAATAATTGGAAATTCACAGCACCCTGCCCTAAAAAAATCCTAGAGTGAACATATCATGTGTAGCTGGCACTGCTGGGGGGCATATTATGTGTAGTTGGCACTGCTGGGGGGCATATCATGTGTAGCTGGCACTGTAAGGAACACTACTGTGGCTGTTATGTGTAAGGCTGCTAATTGTATGTGTAGAGGGGGTGTGAAAATATATTTATTTATAGTTTGGTAATATGAAGTTGCAAGGCCGCGCCCACTTTTCCAGGAGCGCGCGCGCCAAAGGTGTGTGTGTGGGGAAGGAGCGCTTTGACATTTTCTCGCTCAGGGTGCTAGTAGGCCTGGAGCAGGCCCTGGCCACCGCACATAGCACTGCAGGGTAAAGAGCGCTGTTGGTGGCACTTGTCAATTATCTGTTTTAATTACTTTCACTTGCCGCTTCCCCTCTTTTTGAAGCCCAGCGACTCCTGGCCACCCCTGTCTCCTATCCATACTCCTTCCATCGCTAATACCTATTCAGCATTCATAGAGTTACAGTACTTGAGAGCTCTTTGTTATTCAGTCCCAGGGGGGCAGATGTATTAAGCCTGGAGAAGTGATAAAGCAGTGATAAAGCAGTAATAAGTGTAAGGTGATAACACACCAGCCAATCATCTCCTGTCATTTTTCAAACCATAATGATTGGCTGGTGCGTTATCACCTTCCATTTATCACTTCTGCAGGCTTATCACATCTGCCCCACTGTCCTTTATTAGATTTCAAGATGCTGACATACTCTGGATTTTAACCCATTTCCTGTGGCATTGCAATCATACACTCTATTCATCAAGCTTTCTATTCTTACATAGAAAGCTAGAAAATTCTAAGCTACATAATTCTAACTATTTTGAGCTTACCTTCTACTTTGTGAACAAATGATCAAGACTGGAGCTCAGCAGATCTATGTAGTGTGAGTCTGCAAGGGATTGGATGTGTGGCTGCCCAATTAATAGATCGGGATCAGTATATAAACAATGGCATCCCATCCGTCAGTAAGCTGGCAGTGGGGAGAGTGCTAAAATGCCCCTTGCGGGCTCGCTGTGCTTGCCATGCTGCAGGTTCGGTGGCTCGCTGTTCTCTCCACAGGTTCTATTCCCACTCTATGGGTGTCATGGACACCTACAAGTGGGAATATTCCCTGTGAGCCTAGATTCCGTCTGGCAGCATTGTCAGCAGTCAGGATTCCGACATCAGTATCCAGACCACTGGGATCCCGACTGCTGGCAATTTAACTGCATCCCTCATAGATCTGCTCATGCTGATTGTTTTATTTTTTTACAAAGTACAGGCAGCAGGATCAAATAGATCAATGAGTAGGGTGTTTGACTGGAATGCAACAGGTTATAGGTTTGAATCCCTGCGCCAGAAAGAGAATAAAATCTATTATATTAATTCAATGACCACATTTATGTCTTTTTGATAGTCAACTATATGACAGAATCACTGTATTATTTATAATGATGTGAACTATTGTTAGAACATATATCCCTTAAAATTAAATTTTTGATTCAGATATATATTTTATATTTTTTAAGGTCTAATAAAAACTCCATTAAACTGTTTAAGGGTTAATTCATCACTTACCAATAGAAGTCTACTAGTCCATAGTCTGTGCAGTTTTTTTTATAGGTATGTGTATACATCTGTGCACTGGTTGAACCCAACGTGTTACACTCTCAAGATCTATTGAATCTTTGACATTATGTCAATCTATATTAGAGATGAGCGGGATCGGATCTCTGAGATCCAAACCACCCCAGACTTCAGGATTCGAACCCAGACCCGAGTCCGACTAGGGACTTCCCACCAGACTCGGATCCCAGAATGAGGCAAACATCATCATCCCGCTGTTGGATTCTTGCGAGTTTTGGATTCCATATAAAGAGCCATGCGTCACCGCCATTTTTACTCCAGATTTGGAGAGTGAGGAAGACAGATCTCTGTCTCTCTCTGTGGGTGGTGGCATCAGGTGGGGTCAGTGTGTGCTCTCTAGGGGTGCAGTCCAGTGTGCTGTTAGGGGTGCTGTCCTGTCACTGTGGTGTCATGTGCTGTTAGGGGTGCTGCAGCTGTACATGGGTGTTGCTGTCTTGCCACTGTGCTGTATAGGGTCAAATTTCCTGTATGCTGTGAAAATACAGGGGTGCTTCAAAAATACAAGGGTTCTGGTTCTGTCTTGTATGCTGTAAAAATACAGGGATGCTGTGAAAATAAATGTACACTGGCCATGTCTTGTATGCTGTAAAAATACAGGGGTGCTGTGAAAATAAATGTACACTGGCCCTGTCTTGTATGCTGTAAAAATACAGGGGTGCTGTGAAAATAAATGTACACTGACCCTATCCTGTATGCTGTAAAATACAGGGGTGCTGTGAAAATAAATGTGCACTGGCCCTGTCTTGTATGCTATAAAAAAGGGGTGCTGTGAAAATAAATGTACACTGACACTGTCCTGTATGCTGTACAAAATACAGGGGTGCTGTTGTTAAAATAAAGATACATTGGACCTGTCTTGTATGCTGTAAAAATACAGGGGTGCTGTGAAAATAAATGTACACTGGCCCTGTCCTGTATGCTGTAAAAATACAGGGGTGCTGTTGTTAAAATAAAGGTACAATGGCCCTGTCTTGTATGTTGTAAAAATACAGGGGTGCTGTGAAAATAAAGGGGTACTGTTCTGTGTGCTGTAAAAATATAGGGGTGCTGTCCTGTGAAATGAGAACAAAAATTTGGTGGATAAAATAGTGAAAGATCAGGAACCACTTCCAGTTCCTAGGGATCCGGTCTTTAGGTAGACAGTAAGTAGGTCGGCACTGTCTAGGTCAACCACTATTGGTCGACAGTAAGCAAGTCGACATGGTTTCTAGGTTGACACGGACTCTAGGTCGACATGTTCTAGGTCAACATGACATAAGGTTGACATGAGTTTTTCACATTTGTTTTAAGTTTTAGAACTTTTTCATACGTTATGATCCACGTGGACTACAATTGGGAACGGTAACCTGTGCTGAGCGCAGTGGTAGGGGAGCGAGGCACCTTGTCCGTTGCATGGCGAGCGAAGAGAGCCATGCGAGGGGGCATGGTGCACTAATTGGGGTTCCCGGTCACTGTACGGAGAAAACTACACAAAAAAAGTTTTAAAAAATCATGTCGACCTTTTCTCATGTCGGCCTAGTACATATCAACCTAGAGTCCCTGTCGACCTAGAAACCATGTCAATCTACTTACTGTCAACCAATAGTGGTCGACCTAGACACTGTTGACCTAAGTCTTATCTACCTAAATACCACACCCCAATTCCTAGTACTAGTGCTGAAGCTGCTGCTGCTGCCACCAGTCATGACATTGACAATGCAATTTCATCAACATCATCTGCTAAAGCTGATGCCCAATGTCATAGAGGGCATGTAAAAACCATAAATCAAAAATTAATAACCAAAAAAAAAAGAAATTGTCTGATGAGAAATGTAAAATTGGCAGTATGCCATTCACGACATGATGTGGCAAGGAAAGGCTAAGGCCTTGGCCTATGTTTATGACTGGTGGTTCAGCTTCTTATTGAGAATGTCGATTTAATTACCTTATTAAACACTCTAAGAGGTTAAGAGACTTTGTACGCTATTGGAGTAAGTAGTACCGTAAGGGTACGCTCTTAGCGTAGCGGACGCTGTATCGGGAGCGAGCCGCTCGAGCGACACAAACGCTCGCGAGAATACGCTGTTGGTATCGGGCACACAATAGGTGAGCGACTACCGTAATGCTACGCTATTAGCGTAGCTGACGCTCGGGACCACGAGGAGATCACGAGCGGCGCAGACGCTCACTGGATAACAATCAGTAAAACTTGTATGTGACACACAGGAAAGATATTCTTACGCTGTAAACCTTGTATTAAAACACTGTAGCGATAGAACGCTGTTTAACCTTGTTAATATTAAAGCTGTTTGAGCGAAAGAGACGCTCCTATTACCCCTTGCAATATAATGAACACACGCTACCGTTAAGGGTCCAAAGCCTTTTACTAACAAGTCTTAAGTTACTTCAAAAAGGGGAAACAATTCACAAGTCATACGCTACAAACTAACATATAAACCTAACCGAATATCTAGACAGAAATATACAATAACGTTACAATCTTAAACTAAACCGAAAGAGAGAGAGAGAGAATGTGGCAAATACAAAGAGCAATGATTACAGAGAATTACTTACATACACACACTGGGAACGATCGCAGCGCAGCCTGGTACCAGACCCCAAGTTTGTCAATATGATAACCCTTTGTGGAGAGAGTCTGATCCCTGTTCAGGCTGGCTGACCTTATATACACTACACACAATACAGTACAATGGTCCCTATATTCTTATTGTTCATTGGACACAGGAATTCGGCTTCGCATTATAACAAAAGGTCATAGGTTGATTCATACAGGTGGGCTGTGACGATTTCCAACAGCTCAGGTGGGTGGGATACTGGGTTTCCCGCCGCATAGCTAAATAAGAACAAATAATAGTAAATGGACATAAACTTCTTATGTCCATAACTATTCGCACGAGCGATTAATTCGCTCCAAACCAACACCGGAATATTGCTATTTAAATACTCTTCCGATGGGTACTAAACACCACTGCATGACCCCTGTTAGACCCTTCGTACAATACAAAGAGGGATCTCTCTGTTCAGGAACATGCTATGTTAACTAAACTTTCAGAATCTATCAAAGGGACCATGATTTACAAAATACATTATATGGTGAAAATATGTAACGATTGAGTCGCACGCTACGATCACATAAACTCTACCGTAAATGCGCATACCGTGCGCCTGCGGGTGCCCGCGACTGTGAGTATGCGCACGCACGGGAGAGCGCACGCATGCGCAGCGCGGACCAGAATGAGGTGCAAATATGGCAGTGTGTATAGAGATATTTTTCTGACTTTGACAGTCCACCCTTTGGCAGTCAACAATAACTGCCACTTCCTGAAAACATTTCAAAAAGAGAAAAATATATGTTAGGGGTTAATACATTTACATGGTTGGGTAGGGGAGGAGAGGAGAAGGTAGGAAAAGGGTATGACCTAGTGAGATAGCAGAAGCATGTGTGTATGGATCCATGTTTGGGGGGTCATGTATCATCGTGCCGTACGTGTTGTACATCAAGCTTCGAGGTATTGCGAAGTATACATTTGAATTCCTTCTTATCCCGCGGTACGGGTCTGTGGATGGGCTGTCAAACTTTACCGAGCTCTTTTCGGCTTTGGTTGTAACAAAATGGGGGAGCACATTTTAGTTGATGATACATGAATTGGGGGAGATATGTGATTGCTGATATCTGTGCCTGTATTCCCTATCGACTATGCGTGTCATTACCTGAGGGTTGTAGAAATGAAGAAAAGACATAATTACGGTAAATGCGGTGGTATTCTATGTCAGGTAAATGAACATTCGTCGATTGAGGTCTTGTTTGGTGTCTGTTGATTGCAGTCTTCTTTGTGCTTTTGCTCATAAGGTGCGAGCAAAAGCTGTCAATGTCCATAGATTTACAAAAGTGTTGGGCTAGCGTAATTTTAAATTTTCTAGGGAAACTGGGGATCCATGGCATAGTTCATCAAATCAGTGTATAAAGTTGTCAAAACTTCTTCTTTAATCTCTCTGTTGTCTGCATATCGGCTCATCAAATTCCTCGTCCAAGTGGGTCTTTTTACCTTGGAGGAAACGGAAAAACAGGTGAAAGAAACGGACCGTAGAAATCGCATTTTCATCACATCATTGTTTCTACATTTGGGTCATAAATCAAGACCATTGGAATTACAGTTTCCTCACCCCTTAAACTCATTACCTTAGTACGACGGTTGCACCTCATTAAAGCCTGACCGCATCTAAATATCAAACCAATCGTTATGATAACACCTAAGATACATAGGAGAAACTTCCCAACATCCATTATGACTCCTTGAGCCCAGTCTCCTAAACCAGAGAACCAATTTCGCGGGTTCAACCATGACACCCAACTAGTCAGCTCATTACTCACAGCAGCAAGGGTGAGATTGTGTCTTCTGCGAAATTCCCACTTCAGTTGGAGAATATCGTCCATCTTTTGGTCTATGACCTCGACCGGGTCCTCGGTGCTATTCGTAATATATGTGCAACATTTCACGCCGTATTGTGTTGCCAGTGTGACACAATATCCGCCTGTCACTGCTGTGAGGTAATTGAGAACCATTCTATGCTGTACCAGTTCTGTTTTGTAAGCCTGAAGTTCTCTTCCAGTATACCTAAACGTGTCATCATACATTTCAGTGATATTATCTAACAAATTGGCGAGCGCAGAAATGTATTTATAATTCAGCACTCCTCTAGCGGTGCGGGTGAAATCTAACGCGATTAAGAATTGAATCCCGGTGGATTCACTTATCAGATCAGAGGCCGGATGCTCTGTCTTCTCTATCAGGTGCCTTTTAACAACGTGCTCGTAATGGGTGTGAGTATAAGGAGCTTGGGCACCACGGTGTATGTCTTTCATTTTGTCATGTGATACAGTCATTACTTCAGGCAGTACTTTTCCAATATAACACAATCCTTCAGAGTTTGGGGCAAGCCACTTATACGCCTTTCTCCCGCATATGCAATATGCATCATCGGGGAGAACATATGGGACGGAGTAGGACATAACCATATTACACACCTTCCATGTGAAATCTCCTAACCCTAATTCTTCCATCTGCTTAGTACACGTATCAGGTTGTACGATATGTGCACAGTATCCTGGTGATACCTCTCCAACTCTCGTAATCCTATTTCCTAAGGTATACCTATACCGGAAAGATTTTCCTCTACTGGCTATGTGGCGTATAAGCTCTGTATCTGTAGGCATTCTATCTGCTCTATGCGAAAAGGTCATGGTTTGATTACTCCATGACACTTCCCAATTTCCCGGCTTTCGGGGATTGGAGATGTTAAAACATAATAGGGGTCTATCCACATGATATTGGTGGAGCTTCAAACTAGGAGGACTGGAGATATTAAACCTCCTGTCCACCGGCCTCCCACCCTTTAGCTCAAGTACCTCCCCTACCGTTAAAGGAAATGGTACTAGCCCTGATTTGCTATGACCTTGAGGTACTTGAGAGCATACCCAACAATCTGTTTTATTTAACACACTACCCACTAAGGAGTGATAGTCACTCAATGGATGCCGGTCCATATGGATATTAAAACTGGATTGGCATTTCTTAATGCACCCATCCTCAACTACATTGTCACGGAGCCTACAGATACAGTTTTCTTCAACTAACAATCCTTAAAGGAAAATGTTTACAGATAACATGGCTGCTAGATCGTTTCCGGTACTCGCCTTTGCTTGGTGATTGGGTTGTTATTGGAAATTTACACCTCCATCTTTATCATCAGGACCTTTCTGGATCTCGACCTCACTGATACTCTCACCGAAACAGACTGCTCTGGTCAACATCATGGTCAACAGGAAAATCCATATCACAGTCTCTTGGGGCAAGTCCATCTTACAGGAGGAGAAAAGAAGAAATTTTGTAATGGGGGTACAAAAAAATCAGTTTGAGGGGGAGAGAGACTTGTTACGATAATTAAGTTCTCTAGTCTTGTCGTTCTTCTTGTTCTGTTGTCATCTCAAAGGTGCTGTCTTTCAGTCTTCCAAACGAACATTCCGATGATGCAATATTCTTTCCAAATCAGCGATCTCTCTGTAAGGAGCAAAAATCTTGCATTACCATTTGTCTAACTGATGTGTGACATACCATCTTTAAATCATGAAAACATGTGAAAGAAGAGAGAAAACATCAAAAAAAACAAACGAGAGAGAGAACAATTTATGTGCATGTGTATATTACTTGAATCAACAATAACCATCAATAGGAAAAGAGAAAAAAAAAAACATTTTTCAAACATTTTAAAACATTGTCAGATCATCAGGCTGTCATATCTACATGTCTAATGGTTTCCTTGCGCAGTCCCTCCCCCCAGCACTTCCATATTCCATTGTCTGTATCTGGCCAGAATACATTGGTGCGGATAGGTCATGCTGGGGTTTGGTAGACTTCTGCAAAGACCAAGTATATATGCAATGTTTGAATCCTACCAATAATCGTCAGAGGTGGGGAGAGAGAAAAAGAAAACATTTCACAGATACATTTACAACGTTTCACCCGGTCATTCCTGTGTCTTCAGGGAATGACCTCCCAATTTATTAACTGTTACCTCAGGCTTACCATCAGTCCTAATGATCACCTTTCCTGACTGCATGTTACAGGTGCGGCCTATGTGATCCCTGATTATAATTTGGGGTGTTATTACCCTGCTCATATCTTTGTCTAGGGGGTTTATGTGAATTTGGTCTACTTCTTGGTCTACAATCTCTTGCAAAATGACCTTCCTTCTGGCAATTATAACACCTTATCACCTTGGACTTACCCACAGGGATCTGAGGCTTCTTTGCTTCCCCGTGTTTGATGCTGTTTTGCTCATGCCTAACAGCAGAGTCCCTTAATGCAGTTACTGATTTATCTCTCCAGTATGGATTGGTGGTCTGTATCCTTGCTCTCAACACTTCCTTTAAACCAAGCATTAGCACAGATACTGCTACTTCTCTGTGCGGTGCACTTGTTTCGATGTTTTCTATACCCGTATACCTAGTCATGTCCTGCAATGCCCGATGGAAATAATTAGAAGTACTTTCCCCTTCGTTTTGTCTTATGGAGAAGATTTTGTTCCACTCGACAATGGCTGGGAAATATACTTCTAACTGTCGGTTGATCTGCTTAATACATTCCTGATTGTTTTCCTCTGTACGTGGTACCTCTGTGTTTAATTTACAATCAGCAATAAATTTCGCAGGGTCAACACTGGAGGGCAAACATGCCCTCAGCACTGTCCGCCAATCTTTGTTGGGGGGTTCTGTGGAGTTTCCTAGTTCTTTAATAAATCTCTGACATGAAACTAGATCTTCCCTGGGATCAGGGAATTCAGACATGATTAATCTCAATTCTGTCCGGGACCATGGATGGCGCATTGCACGGTCCTTGACGGGAGTGATTCCCTGATCGTCAGTCTTCCCATTGGGGACTGTGATCACCCTGACAGGACTAAATTCAATCATATCATCTTGTGTTGGTTCTTCAATATGAGGTACATTTGTTTGTGCATGAGATATAACATTGTACGTACCTGTGGACACGACCTCACCTGACCCTCCGTTAGGGGGATTGATTATTGCCTTTACCGATTTGGTCGCGTCCACCTGGATGTCTTGTGTGATGGCTGCTGGAAGAGGTGCCGACATCGTTCTGGGCTCACTTTCTTGCTGATAATCCTGAGGGAAGTTTAACATGGGGTGCGACTTGCACAGGTTAACATTTGTACATTTAACACTTTCATTTTCATAAACATTATTACATTTTACACTTTCATTCTTAACACAGTTACTAAGTGCATTTTTATCGTACACCAGTGTGTCATTCTCTGCAACCACCTTCTCTTTCATTGCCACATTCCTCTCACCAAGGTGAGAGTCAGCTGTATGAGCTAGCTCTCCTTGTATTTCACTTTCCCGTTGCCATAACTGTAAACAATCATTTTGTCTAATCCTCTGCTTAGCAGATTTTATTAGACCTATCCTTTTTCGTGGGTTCTGTAATACCTCAGGGTTCAGACTGCCTACCCGGGGAGACTGTTCCCCATCATCCTCTGTCATACGTTCCCATTCGTTGCATAATACCTGATACCTGGCGGACCCTTTGGGCCAGCAACTACCAACGTGAACCCTTGTTGGACGTCCCTTCTTTGAGCAACTGGCCCCCATCGTTTGTAGATATTGCTGTCTTAGCTAATTCTGACAAACAGACCAAATTTGCCCGCGGTAAGGTGACGGTGAAAGTTTAACCAGTGCTTTCACTCACTCTGCGCCCCAATTGGCCTATCCAATCCGTGGGATCTTTTGTAACCTCTATTTACTGGGGCGCGATCCCTCCCCAGCAAGTATTGGTCGTTAGAGATTTGCTTAGTGAACAGCGAAACTCCCTTAAAATAACAAAAACCTACACAAATCACGTTAGAATGTACAAATAGCGTTTATGATCCCACAATAAATTGTTGATGGGTACCAAGGTAACAAACTAATGCACACAATTACGTGCGGTCCAGTCGCACAGCGCATAAATAATTAAATATTCATACGCTTTACGACCAATGGAATCGGTTGTTTAGGCTGCGAAACCTTCAGCCGGAGCTTTACCTTGACTATATGGGTGCTACGCAAAACCCTCCCCGGGGCTGCGCTTAAATACCTCGCAGTCCTTTTGTCTGCGGAAACTACTTGCTCCTTTACCTTATATAATGTTAACGCGGGCAAGCCAATCCCACGCCACCAAGTGTCCACTCACCTGATGTGGTCTCCGACGGGATCCCGATTTGTGGGTTCACAAAAAAACAATACCTTAAGTTCCACACTCACTCCTTTCCAATCAAATACACTTTTAATCTTTCTGTACAGAAATTCCTTTCATACAGGTAGGAGTCCAATCCCTGGGTTTGCAGTAGAAAAAGGTTTTCTTTTCACTAATACTTTTAGTAAACTGAACTGAACAACTGTGTGCTATTTACCAGGTGGCTATACTATACCGCCCACCCTAAACAAGGTTATTGTGTGATTTGAGTCTCAATGGGCGTATGCGTACGTTCCGTTGCGTAAAACACGCCACGTGCGTATGCCTTTGCGTCACGTACGTGCTTTTGCACGTTGTCCGAGACACTTATGCACAGAGTGCAGATACGCCCACAGCGACACAATCAACACGCTTCTATCAATGTAAACAATACTCAACAGAAATCGCTTACCGTACACCACAGTATTTGCTATGCTGTGTGTGTGTTCTTTACACTTATACCCTTAACAATTTTCCTTTGTAATCTTAACTAAATAGCACCAGATTCCTCAGCACGTGTCTAATAGTCAATTCTAATGGCAACAAGAAAGTGAGTTACAACAATGTAGATGCGTGCGTGCATGCGTGTGTGCGTATGCAAAAGCAGAAATAAACAGTTTTAAAAGATAATAGCGTATTGTTCTTACCTCCGGTTCCGGATTCCACCCCAGCACTCCTACAGCATAGCGAAACAGACGCTTATCTAGTCAGCACTACTGTATCCCTCACCACCAATACGGATACGAAAGGATACTGCGTTCCCGCCCTTTGCTGACAGATAAAGTCTGTTTTAGCTAGTGCGGATGGATGTGTGGAGGGAGGACGAGGCCCCAATTGAGAATGTCGATTTAATTACCTTATTAAACACTCTAAGAGGTTAAGAGACTTTGTACGCTATTGGAGTAAGTAGTACCGTAAGGGTACGCTCTTAGCGTAGCGGACGCTGTATCGGGAGCGAGCCGCTCGAGCGACACAAACGCTCGCGAGAATACGCTGTTGGTATCGGGCACACAATAGGTGAGCGACTACCGTAATGCTACGCTATTAGCGTAGCGGACGCTCGGGACCACGAGGAGATCACGAGCGGCGCAGACGCTCACTGGATAACAATCAGTAAAACTTGTATGTGACACACAGGAAAGATATTCTTACGCTGTAAACCTTGTATTAAAACACTGTAGCGATAGAACGCTGTTTAACCTTGTTAATATTAAAGCTGTTTGAGCGAAAGAGACGCTCCTATTACCCCTTGCAATATAATGAACACACGCTACCGTTAAGGGTCCAAAGCCTTTTACTAACAAGTCTTAAGTTACTTCAAAAAGGGGAAACAATTCACAAGTCATACGCTACAAACTAACATATAAACCTAACCGAATATCTAGACAGAAATATACAATAACGTTACAATCTTAAACTAAACCGAAAGAGAGAGAGAGAGAATGTGGCAAATACAAACAAAGAGCAATGATTACAGAGAATTACTTACATACACACACTGGGAACGATCGCAGCGCAGCCTGGTACCAGACCCCAAGTTTGTCAATATGATAACCCTTTGTGGAGAGAGTCTGATCCCTGTTCAGGCTGGCTGACCTTATATACACTACACACAATACAGTACAATGGTCCCTATATTCTTATTGTTCATTGGACACAGGAATTCGGCTTCGCATTATAACAAAAGGTCATAGGTTGATTCATACAGGTGGGCTGTGACGATTTCCAACAGCTCAGGTGGGTGGGATACTGGGTTTCCCGCCGCATAGCTAAATAAGAACAAATAATAGTAAATGGACATAAACTTCTTATGTCCATAACTATTCGCACGAGCGATTAATCCGCTCCAAACCAACACCGGAATATTGCTATTTAAATACTCTTCCGATGGGTACTAAACACCACTGCATGACCCCTGTTAGACCCTTCGTACAATACAAAGAGGGATCTCTCTGTTCAGGAACATGCTATGTTAACTAAACTTTCAGAATCTATCAAAGGGACCATGATTTACAAAATACATTATATGGTGAAAATATGTAACGATTGAGTCGCACGCTACGATCACATAAACTCTACCGTAAATGCGCATACCGTGCGCCTGCGGGTGCCCACGACTGTGAGTATGCGCACGCACGGGAGAGCGCACGCATGCGCAGCGCGGACCAGAATGAGGTGCAAATATGGCAGTGTGTATAGAGATATTTTTCTGACTTTGACATTATGAAGATGGAAGTCCTCCTTCCTCTTGAAAAAGGTAAAAAATAAAGCTTGTTAAAGCACAGGAAAAATAACTTTGCGTTCAGAGATATTACAAATCCCCAAGGATTCCAAGTCCAAGTGTGTCTGCGGTTGTGATGTCTAGGCCTGACCTTCACAACACTGTATGGGAAGAGGAGGCTCCTACCACAATTTGCATGCCCTCTGCAAGTGCTGGGAGGGGCACCGCCAGTCCAGTTGCTGATATTGAGATTGAGGATGTCACTGTAGAAGTACACCAGGATGAGGAGGATATTGGTGTAGCTGGTGCAAAGAAGGAAGTTGACGATGATGATTCTGATGGTGATGTGGTTTGTTTGAATAAGGCACCAGTGGAGACAGTTGTTGGCCATGGGACGAAAAAGCCCATTGTCATGCCTGGGCAAAATACAAAAAAATCCACCTTCTCGGTGTGGAATTAGTTCTCTGTGAGGATGAGGATGTAAACACTGAAGGGGGTGAGGAATCGGAGGATGAGGACGACATCTTGCCGCTGTAGAGCCAGTTTGTGCAAGGAGAGAGTAATTGCTTCTTTTTTGTGAGGGCACAAACAAACCAATAATCGTGTGACAGACCCTGTCGCTGAAATGATTGGTTTGTTAAAGTGTGCATGTCCAGTTTATACAACATAAGGGTCGGTGGGAGGGACTAAGGCCAATTCCATTTTGCACATATTTTCTTTGTCTGCCACATAATTCCAGGGGTGCTGCTATATATGGGGTGCTGCCCTATCAGTCCAGGGGTGCTGCCCCACTGCCATTTAAGTCCAGAAGTGCTGTTGCCTGTCTGCTGTGTTGTGTAATTCTCCAGGGATGCTGCCTATGCTGTATAAAACCAGTGGTGCTGCCGTATAATTCAGAGGTGCTACTATTCTTGATCCTATGTTTAAATTAAAGCCTAGAGTAGAATATGAAACAAGCTTCAACATCACAACCAGATTTATGAAAACATATAGCCGCAAAGGCGGAAATGGAAATTGCAATTTTGACAAAGTGTTTTTTAATAAAGTGGGGAGAGACCACATTTGTGGCCAAAGTCAGTCAGACTAGGAAGATACAGAATCATAATCCAGCGGAAAGTGACATGGCAACATCTCCTACTTCATTTTCTCTGGCAACTGCCAGAGAAAACTAGATTTTCTGAAAACAGCTATGTCTATCTATTTGCCATATAATTCCAGGGGTGCCCTGAATGAACCCACTCATCTCTAGTAGATATATCTTCTAGTGTGCACTGCGTACCCAGCATTAGAGAGGTTCTTCTTAATTATTTCATGTTAGGTACTCAAATGAATGGCTCCAATTAGTCAACCTTAATTTTCATTTATTATTAATGTTCCACATTTTTGGATTATTTACAAGATGTGCATTTGTTGTACAGGGTTCTTTTCCTTTATTCCTGCCGTATAAGTCCAGTGGTATTGGCGCATAAGTCCAGTCCAGTGGTACTGCCATTTAAGTCCAGTGGTACTGCCATATAAGTCAAGTCCAGTGGTACTGCCGTATAAGTCCAATGGTACTGCCGTATAAGTCCAGGGGTACTGCCGTATAATTCCAGTGGTGCTGTACTGTGCTGTATATTATTTACTCCAAATAAAGGGGGTATTAATATTTAATCCAAATAATTTTTACAGGGTTTGCCCTGTGTGGTGTAGGGGTACACTCTCCTGTGCCGCATATTGTTATATAACTCTAGAAAAATCCAGTGGTGGTGTCCTGTGCTGCTATAAGTCCAGTGCTGCTGCTGTATAAGTCCAGTGCAGTGGTGCTGTGTTGTGCTGCATCAGTCCAGTGGTGGTGTCCTGTGCTGTCGTAAGTCCAGTGCTGCTGCCGTATAAGTACAGGTGTAATGCCGTATAAGTCCAGGTGTACTGCCGTATAAGTCCAGTGGTACTGCTGTATAAGTCCAGAGGTACTGCCGTATAAGTCCAGTGGTACTGCCATATAAGTCCAGAGGTACTGCAATATAAGTCCAGTGGTACTGCCATATAAGTCCAGAGGTACTGCCGTATAACTCCAGTGGTACTGCAGTAAAAGTCCAGAGGTACTGCAGTAAAAGTCCAGAGGTACTGCTGTATAAGTCCAGTGGTACTGCTGTATAAGTCCAGTGGCACTGCCGTATAAGTCCAGTCCAGTGGTACTGCCATTTAAGTCCAGTGTTACTGCCGTATAAGTCCAGTCCAGTGGTATTGCCGTATAAATCCAGTGGTACTGCCGTATAAGTCCAGGGCTACGGCCGTATAAGTCCAGTCCAGTGGTACTGCCCTATAAGTCCAGTGGTACTGCCGTATAAGTCCAGTCCAGTGGTACTGCCGTATAAATCCAGTGGTACTGCCATATAAGTCCAGGGGTACTGCCGTATAAGTCCAGTAGTGCTGTCCTGTGCTGTATATTATTTACTCCAAATAAAGGGGTTATTAATATTTAATCCAAGTAATTTTTACAGGGTTTGCCCTGTGTGGTGTAGGGGTACGCTCTCCTGTGCTTATTTTTATATAACTCTAGAAAAATAATGGAGAACAAAAATTTGGAGGATAAAATAGGGAAGGATCAAGAACCCCTTCCTCCTAGGGCTGAATCTGCTGCCACTAGTCATCACATAGATGATGAAATGCCATCAACGTCATCTGCCAAGGCCAATGACCAATGTGTTAGTCGAGGGCATGTAAAATCTAAAAAGCCAAAGTTCAGTAAAATGACCCAAAAAAAAGAAATTTAAATCATCTGAGGAAAACGTAAACTTGCCAAAATGCCATTTACGACACAGAGTGGCAAGGAACGTTTAAGGCCCTGGCCTATGTTCATGACTAGTGGTTCAACTTCACATGACGATGGAAGCCCTTATGCTCCCGCTAGAAAAATGAAAAGAGTTAAGCTGGCAAAAGCAAAGCAAAGAACTGTGCGTTCTAAGATGGTATCACAAATCCCCAAGGAGAGTCCAAGTGTGTCGGCGGTTGTGATGCCTGACCTTCCCAACACTGGACGGGAAGAGGTGGCTCCTTCCACCATTTGCATGCCCTCTGCAAGTGCTGGAAGGAGCACCCACAGTCCATTTTCTGATATTCAAGTTGAAGATGTCACTGTTGAAGTACACTAGGATAAGGATATGGGTGTTGCTGGCACTGAGGAGGAAGTTGACAAGGAGGATTCTGATGGTGATGTGGTTTGTTTAAATCAGGCACCAGGGGAGACACCTGTTGTCCGTGGGATGAATAAGCCCATTGTCATGCTTGGGCAAAATACCATAAAAAGCCACCTCTTCAGTGTGGAATTATTTATCCACAAATCCAGACAACAGGTGTCAAGTCGTGTGTTACATTTGTCAATCCGTAATAAGTAGGGGTAAGGACGTTAACCACTTTGGAACATCCTCCCTTATATGTCCTCTACAGCGCATTCATCAGAAGTCATTGTCAAGTTGTGAAACTTTGGGTAAGAGCGTAAGCAGTCCATTGACACCTAAATCCCTTCTTCCGTTTGTACCTAAGCTCATGCAAGCCACACCACCAACTCCCTCAACGTCAATATACTCCTCAGTCAGGAAAGTCAGTAGTCCTGCAGGGCATGTCACTGGCATGACTGACGAGTCCTCTCCTAGCCAGGATTCCTCCGGAGGATCCTAGAGTGGTATTCCTACTACTGCTGCTGCTGCTGTTGTTGCTGCTGGGAGTCGATCGTCATCCCAGAGGGGAAGTCTGAAGACCACTTGTACTACTTCACCTAAGCAATTGACTGTCCAACAGTCCTTTGTGAGGAAGATGAAATAGGACAGCAGTCATCCTTTTGCAAAGCGGATAACTGAGGCCTTGACAGCTATGTTGGTGTTGGTGTTAGGCATGCGTCCGGTATCTGCCATTAGTTCAGTGGGACTTGATGGAGGTAGTGTCCCCCTGGTACCAAATCCCATCTAGGTTCCACTTCACTAGGCAGACGATACCGAGAATGTACAGAGACGTCAGAAAAAAGTGTCCTCAGTGTCCTAAAAAATGCGGTTGTACCCACTGTCCACTTTACCACGGACATGTAGACAAGTAGAACAGAGCAGACTAAGGACTATATGACTGTGACAGCCCACTGGGTAGATGTATCGCTTTGCGCAAAAACAACAGCAGCGGCACCAATAGCAACGACTCAGAAACGCCAGCTCGCTCCAAGGCAGGCTACACTGTGTGTCACCAGTTACAATAAGAGGCACACCGCCAACAACCTCTTAGAGAAACTGAGGGAAATCATCGCCCAATGGCTTACCCCAATTAGACTCCCCTGAGGATTTGTGATATCAGAAAACACCACCAATATTGGGCCTAATTCAGAGTTGATCGCAGCTGCAAATTTGTTAGCAGCTGGGCAAAACCATGGGGGTCATTCCGAGTTGATCGTAGCTGTGCTAAATTTAGCACAGCTACGATCATCTTCCCTGACAAGCGGGGGGGGGGGGGGGGACCCAGCACAGGGCTAGTCTGCCCCGCATGTCAGTGCCGGCCCCCCCACCGCACAAATACAAAAGCATCGCACGGCGGCGATGCCTTTGTATTTGAGGAGTAACTCCCGGCCAGCGCAGCTCCTGCAGCTGGCCGGGAGTTAATTGTCGCTGCCACTGGCCGCAGCGGCTGCGTGAGACGTCACGCATCCGCCACGGCCCGCCCCCCCCCCCCCCCCCATCCCACCCCCACAACGGTCCGGCCACGCCTGCATTGGCCGGACCGCTCCCTCTAAACAGCGGCTTAACACCGCCGTCCAGCCCCCTCCCGCCCTGCGACCACCTCTGTCTCAGAGGCAAACGCTAGGCAACAAAAGCTGCCATGCGCCAGCGCACTGCAGCGCCGGTGCATGCGCAGTTCTGACCCGATCGCTGCGCTGCGGCAAGCTACAGTGAGCGATCGGGTCGGAATGACCCCCATGTGCACTGCAAGTGTGGCAGATATAACATTTGCAGAGAGAGTTAGATTTGGGTGGTTTATTTTGTTTCTGTGCAGGGTAAATACTGGCTGCTTTATTTTTACACTGCAATTTAGATTTCAGTTTGAACACACCACTCCCAAATATAACTCTCTTCGCACATGTTATATCTGCCTCCCCTGCAGTGCACATGGTTTTGCTGCTGAATCAGCTCTGAATTACCCCCATTGTGCGGGTATTAAATCAGAGCAAATTACAGCATGTCCCATGTTTTGCACACACAATAAATTTGGTGGAGCAACATTTTTTGAGAAACGACAGGGCCGTGCAGGAGATGCTTTCGGTGGCCCGAAAAATGTAGGGACACTTTCACCATTCAGCGACTGCGTGCCGAGGACTGGAGGACAATTCCATCTTGCATCGCTTTTTTTTCTTTGCATTATGTACTTTTTGTGGCCTAGTTTTTCAAACTGCCATCCTGTCTGCCACTGCAGTGCCACTCCTAGATGGGCCAAGTGTTTGTGCCGCACACTTGTGTCGCTTAGCTTAGTCACCCAGCGACCTCGGTGCACCTCTTTTCTTATTTGAATGATGTGGTCTTTGGAGCCTATTTTTTTAAACTGCCATCCTGTCTGCCACTGCAGTGCCACTCCTAGATGGGCCAGGTGTTTGTGCCGCACACTTGTGTCGCTTAGCTTAGTCACCCAGTGACCTTGGTGCACTTCTTTTTTTTCTTTGCATGATGTGCTCTTTGGGGCCTAGTTTTTAAATGTGCCATCATGTCTGCCACTGCAGTGCCACTCCTAAATGGGCCAGGTGTTTGTGCCACACACTTGTGTCGCTTAGCTTAGTCACCCAGGTGCACCTCTTTTTTTTCTTTGCATGATGTGGTCTTTGGAGCCTATTTTTTTAAACTGCCATCCTGTCTGCCACTGCAGTGCTACTTCTAGCTGGGCCAGGTGTTTGTGCAGCACACTTGTGTCGCTTAGCTTAGTCACCCAGTAACCTCGGTGCACCTCTTTTTTTTCTTTGCATGATGTGCTCTTTGGGGCCTAGTTTTTAAAACTGCCATCATGTCTGCCACTGCAGTGCCACTCCTAGATGGGCCAGGTCAGGGCCGTAACTAGGGGGGAGCTAAGGGGGCATGCGCCCCGGGTACAGGATTTGAGGGGGCGCTGAGGAGTTACAGAGGAGCATGTTGGGTTTTTTTACCGGCAGTGTTGTGCGGCTCCCGGGGCAATGTCTCTGACACACCTGTCTGGCTGCAGTTGCCTCCGATGCTGTGCAGGTGAGCTTTAGTACCTAGGATCTCTCCTATGTCGGCTACTGTCTTAAACTCTCGTCTTTGCCATGCAGCGCTGCGACTAGTGTGCGGTGCACTGTACAAGCTATAGAAGCGAGCTGTTGGTGCTGTGTTTTTCAGCAGGCTATGATTCCGGCTGCCTGCCCAGCACCAACCAATAACAAGCTGCAGGCTACACCACACTGCCCCAGGCTTATGCTTACTAACAGGTGCAATCACCGATGTTACAGAAATCAAAGGCTCACTTTGCTAACTATCCACCTGACAGTGGAAACTAAGAGCTTGGACAACCTCCAACTCTCACAGAGTATCACTGCAGCAGCTTTGTGGTGAGTTTAAAGACAGACTTTATTATCGGCACTGTGCTCCCAGGTAGCAGTATCAACCTCCGCTTTGCTTCCCAGATGGGGGGATTTGGTGTAGTATATAGGGTATGTAATGTAGTGTATAGGGGCATGTAGTGTAGTGATATAGTTCAGCGTGTAGGGGATGTAGTATATCGATATAGTGCAGTGGATAGGGGAATATAGAGCAGTGATGAAGTGTTATGATATAGTGCAGTGATATAGTGCAATGTATGGGGACACACAGGGGAGCATGTAGTGGGGCATGTGACGCATAGGGCATTTGAGGCATATAGAGGAATATTGTCCAATAGTATCCCCCATTTTTTTTCTTCTCATTTTTTAATAATCTAAGTATTTTAGTCTGACAAGTTTTTTTGGGGGGTGGGTGTTTGTTTTGGGGGGCAGGCGCCAAATTATTGCCTTGCCCCGGGTGACGAAAATCCTAGTTTCGGCCCTGGCCAGGTGTTTGTGCTGCACACTTGTGTCGCTTAGCTTAGTCATACAGCTATCTCGATGCACCTCTTTTTTTCTTTGCATTATGTGCTCTTTAGGGCCTAATTTTTAAAGCTACCATCCTGTCTGCCACTGCAGTGCCACTCCTAGATGGGCCAGGTGTTTGTGCCGCACACTTGTGTCGCTTTGCTTAGTCATCCAGCGACCTCGGTGCAACCTTTTGGCCTAAAAACAATATTGTGAGGTGTTTAGAATAGACTGGAAATTAATGTTATTGAGGTTAATAATACCGTAGGATCAAAATTACCCCCAAATTCTGTGATTTTAGCTGTTTTTATGTTTTTTTCAAAAATCATGCAAATCCAAAACCAAAACCCGAAAGGGTGGTTTTGGCAAGACCAACCCAGATCCCAAACACGAGCATGGATCCAGATCCAAAACCAAAACACAAAATATGAAAAGTGCCCACAGCACATCCCTACTAGGAAGCATACTGGGGACAATCGACACCAGGGACAAGGTGTGTGTGTGTGTGTGTGTGTGTGTGTGTGTGTGTGTGTGTGTGTGTGTGTGTGTGTGTGTGTGTGTGTGTGTGTGTGTGTGTGTAAAAAAGTATTACAACCTACCAGGTGGGTGTAATGTGTGTATTTTAATATTCCTTTTACAGGAGTATTTAAGGTATCAGCAGGCCCTTAATGCCCCGTATGTTGGTACTTGTGGTTTTCCAAGCGGTATCCGTTCAGATGGTGGACGACCATGTCCATGTCAACCACTATTGGTCAACATGGACATGGTCGACATGGACAAATGGTCGACACATGAAAAGGTCGACATGGTTAAAAAAAAAGCCCCTCTTTTTTGGAATTTTGTCATATTTTACGATCCACGTGGACTATTATTGGGAACGGCAAACTGTGCCGAGTGCAGTGGTAGCGAAGTGAGGCACCTTGCCCGAAGCATGGCGAGCAAAGCGAGCCATGCGAGGGGACGCGGTGCATTAATTGGGGTTCCCCGTCACTTTACACAGAAAACAACACCAAAAAAAGTTTAAAAAAAACATGTTGACCTTTTCATGTGTCGACCTTTCATGTGTCGACCATTTGTCCATGTTGACCATGTAAATGTCGACCAATAGTGGTCGACCTTAACATTGTCGACCATTCATACCGGAACCTTTCCAAGCACCTGCATGTGGGGGAGGCTTGCTGAGACCTAAAGACCCATCTGTAAAATACAATATTACTGAAGTCTATATTTTACTGAATGCTATCAACCGTTACTGGGTACCTAAAGGTGTAAATTATATTTTGGACAAATAAATACTAATTAAAAAATATGCTGTTCTGCAATACTGCACATTATAAATAATATGAAACAAAATTCCAGCAGTCTCTGCAGGATTTTGGCAGTAAGTCACCACTAACTTGACAAACTGATATAGAAAGATTAATAAACACTACTCAAGAGTAGCAAGTTCAAACCATTGACATTATGTACTTAAAAGATATAAATATTAACACAAATTCTTCCCACAGAAAACAGAATTAATCTTAGATGCAATTTCAGGGACATGAATAGCCATGAAATGGAAGCATGTGCATCTTAAAGGAGAACCCTCCAACATACCTCCCAACTGTCCCAATTTCAGCGGGACAGTCCCGCTATTCGAACACTGTCCCACAGTGTCCCGCAGGGAAGGGGGGGGGGTGTTAGTTGGGAGATCCTGTGATCACCGCTGCTCTGCATGCGCACGGCATCTAAACAGTGCTACGGAATGAGGTGGGGGCTGCCCAGCTGCTCAGGGCCGCTAGGCACGTCACCAAAATGACAAAAGCGGGGGTCAGCCAGCAATCTCCGCCCCTTCTGGTGAGACCCCACTCCTTTATGACCGCAGCCACACCTCCGGCGCGCCAAATCCCTTTTCCACAAGGTGAAATGTTGGGAGGTATGCCCTCCAGTAGAATTAAGCAGCTAGACTCTTATTCCTAAAGACAGAACAAGGACCCCTGTAGGGTGACCATAATATCCATTTAACCTGGAACACCTATGATTTACACAGGTTCTGTGGCTGGCTAAACTTTAGCCTGAATTTCACCTGGTTTAAGCCAGCCGCAGAACCTGTGTAAATCATATGTGTCCCAGATTAAAGGGATATTATGGTCACCCTACCTATATCTGGGTGGTGAAGTTTTATTTAAAACTCAGAATAATCATCTAGAACAGTAGTTCTCAACCTCAGACCTCACGTTTACCCAACAGCTCATGTTTTGAGGATTTCATTCTGTTTTGAAGATTTCATTTCCTAGTAATGCAAAAATAATACACGGTCATCAGACTATGACCTAGAGACATTCATCCCAAAATGTGAGTTGTATTGTACATGTGACAAACAAACATACTTGAAAGCAGATGTTGGAATGTGGGGCCAAATCCCAGGCTGTTTTTCTATACAGTACATTAGATCATAGGTTCTGAAACTTGGGCCAAAATTTACTAAGAATTCGAGTTTGTCCGATTTGTGACGTGTTTTTTTTTTCTAAGTCCCAATCCGGGAATTTACTAAGCAGAAAACTCGGCAGTGTCTGGTCTATTCGTAATGGTTTGATTGGCACAGTTCTGAAATACGAATGAATAGACCATCGGTCAAGCGCGGCTGTTATTTCATACAATACGGGCATTCACTATTCATCCGTATTTGGGTGTTAGTCTCTGAGTGCTCAAGTGCGGGTCTATTTTTTTTCGATTCGTTAAAAAAAGCAGCAAAAAAATAGACCTGCTTTTTCCAGTCGAGTTTGAATAACTATGCACGGATCAGTGAGATCTGTGCATGGTTATCTATGGGAAAGGGTCTGTTTAGTGTAAAAACTGGAAAAAAAATTGCGCGGGGTCCCCCCTCCTAAGCATAACCAGCCTCGGGCTCTTTGAGCCGGTCCTGGTTGAAAAAATATGGGGATAAAAATGACAGGGGTTCCCCCATATTTAATCAACCAGCACCGGGCTCTGCGCCTGGTCCTGGTTCCAAAAATACGGGGGACAAAAAGCGTAGGGGTCCAGGGGTGAAGCCCGAGGCTGATTATGCTTAATAGGGGGGACCCCACGCAATTTTTTTCAGATTTTTTAAACACTTTAAAAACCTTTTTAAGGTACACAATGAAGCCCTGCATGGATCTCACAAAAGTTGCAGTAAAATGCACCCGATACCATTCGAGTTCAAACACCCTTCAAAATGGCAAAAACACGAATCTTTGTAAATATACCCCTTGGTCTTCAGGGCCCCAAACAGTGCATGTTTTCCTGGTCTCCTCACAGAATTCCAAGTGAAATAATTAGCTCCACCTGTGGATATTTTAAAATATGTCAGTGAGTAATGAATACACCTGTGTACCTGCTAGGTGACCTGAAAAACGTGAACTGTTTGGGGTCCTGAGGTCCGAGTTTAAGAACTTATGCATTAGATCACAGGTTCTCAAACTAGGTCCTCAGGACACCAAACAGTTAATTTTTTCCAGGTAACCTCAAAGAATCATAAGTGTAATAATTTGCTCCCCCTGTGTGTCTTTTGTGTCCATGAGTAATGAATAAACCTGTGTACCTGCTAGGTCACCTGGGAAAAGAGAACTGTTTGGGGTCCTAAGGACACAGGTGAGAACCACTTCATTAAACTTTCCCATGATTCTGATACGTATGGTATTGAACAGCCAGTGGGAAGCAGCTATGCAACACTGTACTACTATACTACAGATGTGTCCTTATACCTGAAAATGCATTTTAGTCACAATTCAATAGGACTAGAACTCACCACGGGACTGTGCTTATGCAACACTTGTATGTTTGTGTGAGTCTGAGTCTGTATACAAAGCACCAGCGCTTAAAGTGGTCCTGGAGAGGTGATGGAACTCATTTACCTCTCTACCCACCCCTCCAGTCCCCTTAGGCGGAGCCAGGGCTAGTGCTAGGGTTTTAAGCACCCCCCCCCCCTCCAAACTATAAATTTGTGCATTACCTCCCATACTTTATAAAGGGATAGTGGTCTCACTAGGAGGGGCGTGGTTACATAATAGTACTCCCAATTCAAATTACGCTATACAGTAGCACAATCTTATCCCCATTATACTGCATGTAGTGCCCCTGATTCATATTACACCACATAGTAGTGCCCCTTATTCTAGAGATGTGCGGCGGGCACTTTTCGTGTTTTGGTTTTGGTTCTAATTCCCCGCTCGTGTTTTGGTTCTGGATTGGTTTTGCCAAAACCACCCTTTTCGTGTTTTGGTTTTGGATCTGGATGATTTAAAAAAAAAAAACATAAAAACAGCTAAAATCACAGAATTTGAGGGTAATTTTGATCCTACGGTATTATTAACCTCAATAACATTTATTTCCACTCATTTCCAGTCTATTCTGAACACCTCACAGCTCACAATATTGTTTTTAGGCCAAAAGGTTCCACTGAGGTGGCTGTATGACTAAGCTAAGTGACACAAGTGTGCAGCACAAACACCTGGCCCACCTAGGAGTGGCACTGCAGTGGCAGACAGGATGGCACTTAAAAAACCTAGGCCCTAAACAGCACATGATGCAAAGAAGAAAAAGAGGTGCAAAATGGAATTGTCCTTAGGCCATTCGACCCACCCTTATGTTGTGTAAACAGGACATGCACACTTTAACAAACCAATCATTTCAGCGATAGGGTCTGCCACACGACTGTGGCTGAAATGACTGGCCCCCACCAAAAAAAAAGCAATTAATCACTCCTTGCACAAACTGGCTCTACAGAGGCAAGATGTCGACCTCATCCTTCGATTCCTCACCCCTTTCACTGTGTACATCCTCCTCCTCACAGAGTATTAATTCGTCCCCAGTGGAATCCACCATCACAGGTCCCTGTGTACTTTCTGGAGGAAATTGCTGGTCAAGGTCTTCCCGGAGGAATTTAGAATTCATTTTGATGAACATCTTCTCCATATTTTGTGGAAGTAACCTCCTACGCCGATCGCTGACAAGGTTACCGGCTGCACTAAACACTCTTTCGGAGTACACACTGGAGGGGGGCACCTTATTTAAAATAAATCCAGTTTGTGCAAGGGTATCCAAATTGGCTTTTTTTCTGCCAGTATACATGCGGACTGTCTGACATGCCTACTTGGATGCTGTCACTCATAAAATCCTCCACCATTCTTTCAATGGTGACAGAGTCATATGCAGTGACAGTAGACATGTCAGTAATTGTTGGCAAGTCTCAAACACTTTGGTTACAGAAATCAAGGCTTGGTGATATTGTGAGCATTTTGCAGTAGGCAGTAAGGTACTGCATGGCCACTGACAAAATTATAGAATCAGGATCTGCTAATAGCACTTGTCATTATTGATGTGCACAGCCCACAGTTTTCAAGTGATAACAAATCATTGTATAACACAAATCAATATTACTGGTTTCTCATGTAATGGCAGAATAAGACGACAGGTTGAGTGGAACAGAGTTGAGAGGTGCAGGTGGAGATTAAAAGATGGGTTAGTAGGCAATTGCGTTTTCAAGGGCACATTTGAGTGCTAGGAGGCAAATTTAATTGGATGTGGGATAGCATTCCAGAGGTGGTGAGCACTGTTAGAATAGGAAATCTCTATGCAGCTTCCTTCTGTAGCCCTGCAGCCACCTGGCACTAAGACCTAGCGGCTCTCTCCCTGGATGACTGAGCTCCAACATGAGCTACTGCACATGTGCGGCATCACTGCGTGTTCTTTCTCTTGTTGTGTCCCATGCATATGGACGTGAGTTACTCCTTGCTACGGAGCACATACAGGTAGTGATGAGCGGGTTCGGTTCCTCGGAATCCGAACCCCCCCCGAACTTCAGCCTTTTTACACAGATCCGAGGCAGACTCGGATCTTCCCGCCTTGCTCGGCTAACCCGAGCGCGCCCGAACGTCATCATCCCGCTGTCGGATTCTCGCGAGGCTCGTATTCTATCGCGAGACTCGAATTCTATATAAGGAGCCGCGCGTCGCCGCCATTTTTACACGTGCATTGAGATTCATAGGGAGAGGACGTGGCTGGCGTCCTCTCCATTTAGATTAGAAGAGAGAGAGTGAGAGTGAGACACTTGATTTACTGGAGCTTAGGAGTACTCAGAGAGTGCAGAGTTTACTAGTGACTGACCAGTGACCACCAGTGCAGTTTTTTTATTATATTATTATTTAATATAATCCGTTCTCTGCCTGAAAAAAAATGATACACAGTGACACAGTAACAGTATACCATATCTGTGCTCAGCCTCAGTGTGCTGCATCATCTATGTATATCTGACTGTGCTGAGTGCTCACACAGCTTAATTGTGGGGGAGACTGGGGAGCAGTAGCAGGAGTACATATTATTTAACAGTGCACACTTTTGCTGCCAGAGTGCCACTGCCAGTGTGACTGACCAGTGACCACTGTCTGACCACCAGTATATTGTGATTGTCTGCCTGAAAAAGTTAAACACCCGTCGTGTGGTGTTTTTATTCTATAAACGCATTCTGCTGACAGTGTCCAGCAGGTCCGTCATTAATTATATAATATATACCTGTCCGGCTGCAGTAGTGATATATATATATTTTTTATATCATTATCATCCAGTCTATATTAGCAGCAGACGCAGTACGGTAGTCCACGGCTGTAGCTACCTCTGTGTCGGCAGTCGCTCGTCCATCCATAATTGTATACCACCTACCTGTGGTGTTTTTTTTTTCTATCTTCTTTATACTACTAGTAGCTTACTTTAGGAGTCTGCAGTGCTGCTGACAGTGTCCAGCAGGTCCGTCATTATATAATATATACCTGTCCGGCTGCAGTAGTGATATATATATATTTTTTATATCATTATCATCCAGTCTATATTAGCAGCAGACGCAGTACGGTAGTCCACGGCTGTAGCTACCTCTGTGTCGGCAGTCGCTCGTCCATCCATAATTGTATACCACCTACCTGTGGTGTTTTTTTTTTTTTCTATCTTCTTGATACTACTAGTAGCTTACTTTAGGAGTCTGCAGTGCTGCTGACAGTGTCCAGCAGGTCCGTCATTATATAATATATACCTGTCCGGCTGCAGTAGTGATATATATATATATTTTTTATATCATTATCATCCAGTCTATATTAGCAGCAGACGCAGTACGGTAGTCCACGGCTGTAGCTACCTCTGTGTCGGCAGTCGCTCGTCCATCCATAATTGTATACCACCTACCTGTGGTGTTTTTTTTTTTCTATCTTCTTGATACTACTAGTAGCTTACTTTAGGAGTTTGCAGTGCTGCTGACAGTGTCCAGCAGGTCCGTCATTATATAATATATACCTGTCCGGCTGCAGCAGTGATATATATATATATTTTTTATATCATTATCATCCAGTCTATATTAGCAGCAGACGCAGTACGGTAGTCCACGGCTGTAGCTACCTCTGTGTCGGCAGTCGCTCGTCCATCCATAATTGTATACCACCTACCTGTGGTGTTTTTTTTTTTCTATCTTCTTGATACTACTAGTAGCTTACTTTAGGAGTCTGCAGTGCTGCTGACAGTGTCCAGCAGGTCCGTCATTATATAATATATACCTGTCCGGCTGCAGTAGTGATATATATATATATTTTATATCATTATCATCCAGTCTATATTAGCAGCAGACGCAGTACGGTAGTCCACGGCTGTAGCTACCTCTGTGTCGGCAGTCGCTCGTCCATCCATAAGTATACTAGTATCCATCCATCTCCATTGTTTACCTGAGGTGCCTTTTAGTTGTGCCTATTAAAATATGGAGAACAAAAATGTTGAGGTTCCAAAAATAGGGAAAGATCAAGATCGACTTCCACCTCGTGCTGAAGCTGCTGCCACTAGTCATGGCCGAGACGATGAAATGCCAGCAACGTCGTCTGCCAAGGCCGATGCCCAATGTCATAGTACAGAGCATGTAAAATCCAAAACACCAAATATCAGTAAAAAAAGGACTCAAAAATCTAAAATAAAATTGTCAGAGGAGAAGCGTAAACTTGCCAATATGCCATTTACCACACGGAGTGGCAAGGAACGGCTGAGGCCCTGGCCTATGTTCATGGCTAGTGGTTCAGCTTCACATGAGGATGGAAGCACTCAGCCTCTCGGTAGAAAAATGAAAAGACTCAAGCTGCCAAAAGCACAGCAAAGAACTGTGCATTCTTCGAAATCACAAATCCACAAGGAGAGTCCAATTGTGTCGTTTGCGATGCCTGACCTTCCCAAAACTGGACGTGAAGAGCATGCGCCTTCCACCATTTGCACGCCCCCTGCAAGTGCTGGAAGGAGCACCCGCAGTCCAGTTCCTGATAGTCAGATTGAAGATGTCAGTGTTGAAGTACACCAGGATGAGGAGGATATGGGTGTTGCTGGCGCTGGGGAGGAAATTGACCAGGAGGATTCTGATGGTGAGGTGGTTTGTTTAAGTCAGGCACCCGGGGAGACACCTGTTGTCCGTGGGAGGAATAGGGCCATTGACATGCCTGGTGAAAATACCAAAAAAATCAGCTCTTCGGTGTGGAAGTATTTCAACAGAAATGCGGACAACATTTGTCAAGCCGTGTGTTGCCTTTGTCAAGCTGTAATAAGTAGGGGTAAGGACGTTAACCACCTCGGAACATCCTCCCTTATACGTCACCTGCAGCGCATTCATCATAAGTCAGTGACAAGTTCAAAAACTTTGGGCGACAGCGGAAGCAGTCCACTGACCAGTAAATCCCTTCCTCTTGTAACCAAGCTCATGCAAACCACCCCACCAACTCCCTCAGTGTCAATTTCCTCCTTCCCCAGGAATGCCAATAGTCCTGCAGGCCATGTCACTGGCAATTCTGACGAGTCCTCTCCTGCCTGGGATTCCTCCGATGCATCCTTGCGTGTAACGCCTACTGCTGCTGGCGCTGCTGTTGTTGCTGCTGGGAGTCGATGGTCATCCCAGAGGGGAAGTCGTACTCGTAAGACCACTTTTACTACTTTCACCAAGCAATTGACTGTCCAACAGTCCTTTGCGAGGAAGATGAAATATCACAGCAGTCATCCTGCTGCAAAGCGGATAACTGAGGCCTTGGCATCCTGGGTGGTGAGAAACGTGGTTCCGGTATCCATCATTACTGCAGAGGCAACTAGAGACTTGTTGGAGGTACTGTGCCCCCGGTACCAAATACCATCTAGGTTCCATTTCTCTAGGCAGGCGATACCGAAAATGTACACAGACCTCAGAAAAAGACTCACCAGTGTCCTAAAAAATGCAGTTGAACCCAATGTCCACTTAACCACGGACATGTGGACAAGTGGAGCAGGGCAGGCTCAGGATTATATGACTGTGACAGCCCACTGGGTAGATGTATGGACTCCCGCCGCAAGAACAGCAGCGGCGGCACCAGTAGCAGCATCTCGCAAACGCCAACTCTTTCCTAGGCAGGCTACGCTTTGTATCACCGCTTTCCAGAATACGCACACAGCTAAAAACCTCTTACGGCAACTGAGGAAGATCATCGCAGAATGGCTTACCCCAATTGGACTCTCCTGTGGATTTGTGGCATCGGACAACGCCAGCAATATTGTGTGTGCATTAAATATGGGCAAATTCCAGCACGTCCCATGTTTTGCACATACCTTGAATTTGGTGGTGCAGAATTATTTAAAAAACGAGAGGGGCGTGCAAGAGATGCTGTCGGTGGCCAGAAGAATTGCGGGACACTTTCGGCGTACAGGCACCACGTACAGAAGACTGGAGCACCACCAAAAACGCCTGAACCTGCCCTGCCATCATCTGAAGCAAGAAGTGGTAACGAGGTGGAATTCAACCCTCTATATGCTTCAGAGGTTGGAGGAGCAGCAAAAGGCCATTCAAGCCTATACAACTGAGCACGATATAGGAGGTGGAATGCACCTGTCTCAAGCGCAGTGGAGAATGATTTCAACGTTGTGCAAGGTTCTGCAACCTTTTGAACTTGCCACACGTGAAGTCAGTTCAGACACTGCCAGCCTGAGTCAGGTCATTCCCCTCATCAGGCTTTTGCAGAAGAAGCTGGAGACATTGAAGGAGGAGCTAACACAGAGCGATTCCGCTAGGCATGTGGGACTTGTGGATGGAGCCCTTAATTCGCTTAACAAGGATTCACGGGTGGTCAATCTGTTGAAATCAGAGCACTACATTTTGGCCACCGTGCTCGATCCTAGATTTAAAACCTACCTTGGATCTCTCTTTCCGGCAGACACAAGTCTGCTGGGGTTCAAAGAACTGCTGGTGACAAAATTGTCAAGTCAAGCGGAACGCGACCTGTCAACATCTCCTCCTTCACATTCTCCCGCAACTGTGGGTGCGAGGAAAAGGCTCAGAATTCCGAGCCCACCCGCTGGCGGTGATGCAGGGCAGTCTGGAGCGACTGCTGATGCTGACATCTGGTCCGGACTGAAGGACCTGACAACGATTACGGACATGTCGTCTACTGTCACTGCATATGATTCTCTCCCCATTGAAAGAATGGTGGAGGATTATATGAGTGACCGCATCCAAGTAGGCACGTCAGACAGTCCGTACTTATACTGGCAGGAAAAAGAGGCAATTTGGAGGCCCTTGCACAAACTGGCTTTATTCTACCTAAGTTGCCCTCCCACAAGTGTGTACTCCGAAAGAGTGTTTAGTGCCGCCGCTCACCTTGTCAGCAATCGGCGTACGAGGTTACATCCAGAAAATGTGGAGAAGATGATGTTCATTAAAATGAATTATAATCAATTCCTCCGTGGAGACATTGACCAGCAGCAATTGCCTCCACAAAGTACACAGGGAGCTGAGATGGTGGATTCCAGTGGGGACGAATTGATAATCTGTGAGGAGGGGGATGTACACGGTGATATATCGGAGGATGATGATGAGGTGGGCATCTTGCCTCTGTAGAGCCAGTTTGTGCAAGGAGAGATTAATTGCTTCTTTTTTGGTGGGGGTCCAAACCAACCCGTCATTTCAGTCACAGTCGTGTGGCAGACCCTGTCACTGAAATGATGGGTTGGTTAAAGTGTGCATGTCCTGTTTATACAACATAAGGGTGGGTGGGAGGGCCCAAGGACAATTCCATCTTGCACCTCTTTTTTCTTTCATTTTTCTTTGCGTCATGTGCTGTTTGGGGGGTGTTTTTTGGAAGGGCCATCCTGCGTGACACTGCAGTGCCACTCCTAGATGGGCCAGGTGTTTGTGTCGGCCACTAGGGTCGCTTAGCTTACTCACACAGCTACCTCATTGCGCCTCTTTTTTTTCTTCTTTGCGTCATGTGCTGCTGTTTGGGGAGTGTTTTTTTGGAAGGGCCATCCTACGTGACACTGCAGTGCCACTCCTAGATGGGCCAGGTGTTTGTGTCGGCCACTAGGGTCGCTTAGCTTACTCACACAGCTACCTCATTGCGCCTCTTTTTTTCTTTGCGTCATGTGCTGTTTGGGGAGTGTTTTTTGGAAGGGCCATCCTGCGTGACACTGCAGTGCCACTCCTAGATGGGCCAGGTGTTTGTGTCGGCCACTAGGGTCGCTTAGCTTACTCACACAGCTACCTCATTGCGCCTCTTTTTTTCTTTGCGTCATGTGCTGTTTGGGGAGTGTTTTTTGGAAGGGCCATCCTGCGTGACACTGCAGTGCCACTCCTAGATGGGCCAGGTGTTTGTGTCGGCCACTAGGGTCGCTTAGCTTACTCACACAGC
The DNA here is from genome assembly GCF_028390025.1 of Pseudophryne corroboree. Lineage (NCBI taxonomy): Eukaryota > Metazoa > Chordata > Amphibia > Anura > Myobatrachidae > Pseudophryne > Pseudophryne corroboree. The sequence continues at coordinate 182,930,404 of NC_086448.1, read as the reverse complement.
TACCTCATTGCACCTCTTTTTTTCTTTGCGTCATGTGCTGTTTGGGGAGTAGTTTTTTGGAAGGGCCATCCTGCGTGACACTGCAGTGCCACTCCTAGATGGGCCAGGTGTTTGTGTCGGCCACTAGGGTCGCTTAGCTTACTCACACAGCTACCTCATTGCGCCTCTTTTTTTCTTTGCGTCATGTGCTGTTTGGGGAGTGTTTTTTGGAAGGGCCATCCTGCGTGACACTGCAGTGCCACTCCTAGATGGGACAGGTGTTTGTGTCGGCCACTTGGGTCGCTTAGCTTAGCCATCCAGCGACCTCGGTGCAAATTTTAGGACTAAAAATAATATTGTGAGGTGTGAGGTGTTCAGAATAGACTGAAAATGAGTGGAAATTATGGTTATTGAGGTTAATAATACTTTGGGATCAAAATGAACCCCAAATTCTATGATTTAAGCTGTTTTTTAGGGTTTTTTGAAAAAAACACCCGAATCCAAAACACACCCGAATCCGACAAAAAAAATTCGGTGAGGTTTTGCCAAAACGCGTTCGAACCCAAAACACGGCCGCGGAACCGAACCCAAAACCAAAACACAAAACCCGAAAAATTTCCGGTGCTCATCACTACATACAGGGCCCCCATTACACTATACCACTACTGCTTGTTACAAGGAGTACACTCACTTAGATGTAGGGAAAGTGTATGTGCCTATACCATCTGGTGCACTAAAATGACCAGCATACCCTAAACACTTCATGCTGTATCTGGCACACCATTTCTTGCCTGTACCTGTATTTAAGCCTGTGTTTTACGCCACCTTTTTCTACATGGATAATAAACCAATACTCTGGTCAAGCTGTGTGGACTAACCTAAGGACCGGATTAACAGTGGGGCAGCTGGAGCTGCAACTTCAGGCACCCCATCAAAATGGGCCCAAATTATCTGCTATGTTGCTGAAAGAGACATGATTTTTTTTTTGTCATTACAGATGCCTGGAAATTAGGGATGTGCGGCTGGCACTTTTTGTGTTTTGCTTTTGGTTCTAATTCCACTTTCGTGTTTTGGTTTTGGCTTGGTTTTGTCAAAACCACCCTTTCGTATTTTGGTTTTGGATCTGGATGATTTTTGAAAAAAACATAAAAACAGCGAAAATCACAGGATTTGGGGGTAATTTTGCTCCTATGGTATTATTAACCTCAATAACAATCATTTCCACTAATTTCCAGTCTATTCTAAACACCTCACACCTCACAATATTGTTTTTAGACCAAAAGGTTGCACCGAGGTTGCTGGATGAATAAGCTAAGCGACACAAGTGGACAACACAAACACCTGGCCCATCTAGGCGTGGCACTGCAGTGGCAGACAGGAGGGCAGATATAAAAAAAAAAAGTCCCCAAACAGCACATCATGCAAAGAAGAAAAAGAATTGCAATGAGATAGTTGTATGACTAAGCCAAGCGACACAAACAATTGGCTCATCTAGGCGTGGCACTGCAGTGGCAGACAGGAGGGCAGATATAAAAAAAAAAGTCCCCAAACAGCACATCATGCAAAGAAGAAAAAGAATTGCAATGAGGTAGTTGTATGACTAAGCCAAGCGACCAGAGGCGTAACTAGGGTAGGGTGAGTGGGGCACGTGCCCTGGGCGCCTCGGCAGGCCCAGCAGAGGGGGGTGCCGCCAGCGGCCAGGGCATCATGCCCCACTCGCCCCCGTCACGCTGCAATGTGAGGGGAGGATGCGCAGCATCTCTCCCTCCCCTCACCACCGCTGCCAGCACCAGCAGCGCTGCGTGTATCCGGTCTCCGGTGGCATTAGCCAATCAGAGCTTGCGGACCGGCTCCTGATTGGCTGCCGGTCTGCGAGCTCTGATTGGCTAGCGAACCGGCACCACATAGCCGCCGCCGGGGACCTAGAGCGATGAGGGGCAGGAGAGGCGCTGCGCTCTCCTCCCCTCACATAGCACAGCCACGAAACAGGAAGAAGTGCCAGCGGTGAGTGAGCGGGGGGGGGGGGGAGGCACTGTGAAGCATCTATCTGGCACAGTGGGGCATGTATCTGGCACTGTGGGGCAATGTAACTGGCACTGTGGGGCATGTATCTGGCACTGTGGGGCAATGTAACTGGCACTGTGGGGCATTGTAACTGGCACTGTGGGGCATGTATCTGGCACTGTGGGGCATGTATCTGGCACTGTGGGGCAATGTAATTGGCACTGTGGGGCATGTATCTGGCACTGTGGGCATGTATCTGGCCCTATGGGGCATTGTAACTGGCACTGTGGGGCATTGTAACTGGCACTGTTGGGCAATGTAACTGGCACTGTGGGGCAATGTATCTGGCACTGTGGGGCATGTATCTGGCACTGTGGGGCATTGTATCTGGCACTGTGGGGCATTGTAACTGGCACTGTGGGGCAATGTAACTGGCACTGTGGGGCATGTATCTGGCTCTGTGGGGCATTGTAACTGGCACTGTGGGGCATTGTAACTGGCACTGTGGGGCATGTAACTGGCACTGTGGGGCATGTAACTGGCACTGTGGGGCATTTTTAGTGGCCACAACCCTTCTGGTGCGTGGCCACACCCCTTCTGGAGTGTGGCCATGCCCATTTTTTCACCGCACGCGTACATACTTCTTTTGGTGTGTTTTTTTTTATTGGGGGGGGGGGGCGCCACTCTTCATCTTGCCCTGGGCTCCGAAAAACCCTAGTTACGCCTCTGCAAGCGACACAAACAATTGGCCCATCTAGGCGTGGCACTGCAGTGGCAGACAGGAGGGCAGATATTAAAAAAAGGCCCCAAACAGCACATCACGCAAAGAAGTAAAAAAGGTGTACCGAGGTTGCGGTAGGCCTAAGCTAAGCAACACAACCACCTGGCACATCTAGTAGTGTCACGCAGTGGCTGAATGTTGAGAGTAGGCCGCAATTGTTCGGTCCACTGACAGCATCTCCAGCACGCTCCAGTCACTTTTAAAAAAAAATCTGCAATTGGTGGACAGTACCCCAGGACTAATACAGCAGTACCCCTGGACTCCGACAGCAGTGTCACACAGGATGGCACTTTTCAAAAACTAGGCCCCAAACCGGGGTTGGTGCTAGGGTGTTCAGTGCCCTCCTGCAAACTATAAATTTGCGTCCATACTTTACAAAGGGACAGCGCACATAACGCCCCCTGTAGCAGTGACACGTATACACATAATGCTCCCTGTAGTAGTGCCGCTTACACACGTAACGCCCCCTGTACCAGTGACACTTTCACATGTAACGGCCCCTGTACTAGTGACGCTTACACACGTAACACCCCTGTACCAGAGGCACTTACACATGTAACCATAACTCACTTCAAACCATAATATATTTATAAAATGGTAGTATTTTATTTTGATAGTTTATCAATATAATTTAATAATATATACTTTAAAAAAAAATGTGTGTTTTCCTATTAGAAAGTTACTAAATATGCAGCAATTGGGTATTGGCAAAAAAAAACATGATAACCAGTTGTAGTGTGGAACTAACAACATTATCAAATTAAGTATGAGTGCTGCACGCTTGAGAAGGCAAGATTTACATTTAATAACTGTCATCCATACAATGGCCACTGTCTGGGACATTGTCTAAAAGAGCTGGAATTACCATCAAGCATGGACAATGGGATGCCAACCAGTACGCGAATAGCGGTTGGCAGAAGTGAACTACCGGAAACCAGAAGTGCGGGTCCGAACACAAAAGCCTGGACAATGGGATGCCAACCAGTACGCGAATAGTAGGGAGACATCAGCTCAGTACAGGGATGCAGTGCAGGGAGAGCGCCTCCCTGCACTGCATCCCTTTTCTGAGCGGCTTGCGACACCTCTGCCCCAAACAGTACCTCATGCAAAGATGTCGAAGAGGTGCAATGGGTTAGCTGTATGACAGCCAAGCGACAAAAAAAATTCCAACTGGAATTATACGTCCAAATCACTGGAAATAATTGCCAAGATCACTGTAATTAATAATTATAAATCACTGAAATTAATTGGCAAAATCACTGTAATTATACGTCCAAATCACTGGAATTAAATGGCAAAATCGCCTGCCTAGTGAAGTGGAATCTAGATGGGATTTGGTACCGGAGACACAATATCTCCATCAATTTTCTAAATCCCACTGCACTAATGGCGGATACCGGGCGCACGTCTAACACCAACATAAGTGTCAAGGCCTCAGTTATGAGGGCTTCCATCATCATGTGAAGCTGAACCACTAGTCATGAACATAGGCCAGGGCCTCAGCCATTCCTTGCCACTCCGTGTCGTAAATGGCATATTGGCAAGTTTACGTTTCTCCTCAGACCATTTAAATTTCTTTTTTTGGGTTTACTGAACTTTGGCTTTTTGGATTTTACATGCTCTCTACTATCACATTGGGCATCCGCCTTGGCAGACGACGTTGATGGCATTTCATCGTTTATGTCATGGCTAGTGGCAGCAGCTTCAGCACAAGGAGGAAGTGGTTCTTGATCTTTCCCTATTTTATCCTTCAAATTTTTGTTCTCCATTATTTTTTTGGAGTTATATAACACAATATGCGGCACAGGAATGACAGATGGCTGATGGCCAAGACACTACCACTGGTCTGATGCAGAACAACACAACAACACTGTAAGAGACTTGTGGTTGTTGTTATAATTATTATAATACTGTAGCAGTGGACATATAGCAGCAGCGTATACCACTGTGACTGCATCGTCACTGGAATGACTGAAGGACAGGACACTACCACTGGTCTGATGCAGCACAGCACAACAACACTGTAAGGGACTTGTGGTGGTTGTTGTTGTAATTATTATTATTATACGTCAGCAGTGGACATATAGCAGCAGCGTATATCATCACTGGAATGACTGATAAGACAGGACACTACCACTGGTCTGATGCAGCACAACAGGTTGTTGTTATAATTATTATACTGCAGCAGTGGACAAATAGCAGCAGCGTATATCGTCTCTGGAATGACTGATGAGACAGGACACTACCACTAGAGATGAGCGGGTTCGGTTCCTCGGAATCCGAACCCGCCCGAACTTCATGTTTTTTTACACGGGTCCGAGCGACTCGGATCTTCCCGCCTTGCTCGGTTAACCCGAGCGCGCCCGAACGTCATCATCACGCTGTCGGATTCTCGCGAGGCTCGGATTCTATCGCGAGACTCGGATTCTATATAAGGAGCCGCGCGTCGCCGCCATTTTTCACACGTGCATTGAGATTCATAGGGAGAGGACGTGGCTGGCGTCCTCTCCGTTTATAGAGATTCGAGAAGAGAGTGAGACAGAGAGAGACACAGTAGTAATTTGGGGAGCATTAGGAGGAGTACTACTACTACTAGTACTTGCTGAAGTGATAGAGATAGTGTGACTGTATTATCTGACTTGTGGGGGAGACACTGACAGTGGGGAGCAGTTAGAGTCTGAGAGCAGGACTCAGGACTCAGGAGTACATATAACGTACAGTGCACACTTTTGCTGCCAGAGTGCCAGCCACACTGCCATTGTTTGTGACCACACTGACCACAAGTATAATATATATTGTGATTGTCTGCTTAGGACTCAGGAGTACTACTTGCAAGTTGCTGATAGTGTGACCAGTGACCTGACCACCAGTTTAATAATCACCACCAGTTTATGAGTTTAATATATATTATATATATATATATAATTGTATATAATATATATATAATATTGTATACCACCTAGCACCTACCCGTGTTTTTTTTTTTTTTCCTTTCTTCTTTATACATACTACTATAGTAGCTTACTGTAGCAGTCTGCGGTGCTGCTGAGCTGACAGTGTCCAGCAGGTCCGTCATCAGTCATTACATAATAAATATATAATATATATACCTGTCCGGCTGCAGTACTAGTGATATTATATATACATATATATTGATTTCATCTCATTATCATCCAGTCTATATTATCAGCAGACACAGTACGTTAGTCCACGGCTGTAGCTACCTCTGTGTCGGCACTCGGCAGTCCATCCATAATTGTATACCACCTACCCGTGGTTGTTTTTTTTTTCTTTCTTCTTTATACATACTACTATAGTAGCTTACTGTAGCAGTCTGCGGTGCTGCTGAGCTGACAGTGTCCAGCAGGTCCGTCATCAGTCATTACATAATAAATATATAATATATATACCTGTCCGGCTGCAGTACTAGTGATATTATATATACATATATATTGATTTCATCTCATTATCATCCAGTCTATATTATCAGCAGACACAGTACGTTAGTCCACGGCTGTAGCTACCTCTGTGTCGGCACTCGGCAGTCCATCCATAATTGTATACCACCTACCCGTGGTTGTTTTTTTTTTTCTTTCTTCTTTATACATACTACTATAGTAGCTTACTGTAGCAGTCTGCGGTGCTGCTGAGCTGACAGTGTCCAGCAGGTCCGTCATCAGTCATTACATAATAAATATATAATATATATACCTGTCCGGCTGCAGTACTAGTGATATTATATATACATATATATTGATTTCATCTCATTATCATCCAGTCTATATTATCAGCAGACACAGTACGTTAGTCCACGGCTGTAGCTACCTCTGTGTCGGCACTCGGCAGTCCATCCATAATTGTATACCACCTACCCGTGGTTGTTTTTTTTTTCTTTCTTCTTTATACATACTACTATAGTAGCTTACTGTAGCAGTCTGCGGTGCTGCTGAGCTGACAGTGTCCAGCAGATCCGTCATCAGTCATTACATAATAAATATATAATATATACCTGTCCGGCTGCAGTACTAGTGATATTATATATACATATATATTGATTTCATCTCATTATCATCCAGTCTATATTATCAGCAGACACAGTACGTTAGTCCACGGCTGTAGCTACCTCTGTGTCGGCACTCGGCAGTCCATCCATAATTGTATACCACCTACCCGTGGTTGTTTTTTTTTTTCTTTCTTCTTTATACATACTACTATAGTAGCTTACTGTAGCAGTCTGCGGTGCTGCTGAGCTGACAGTGTCCAGCAGTTCCGTCATCAGTCATTACATAATAAATATATATACCTGTCCGGCTGCAGTACTAGTGATATTATATATACATATATATTGATTTCATCTCATTATCATCCAGTCTATATTATCAGCAGACACAGTACGTTAGTCCACGGCTGTAGCTACCTCTGTGTCGGCACTCGGCAGTCCATCCATAATTGTATACCACCTACCCGTGGTTGGTTTTTTTTCTTTCTTCTTTATACATACTACTATAGTAGCTTATGTAGCAGTCTGCGGTGCTGCTGAGCTGACAGTGTCCAGCAGGTCCGTCATCAGTCATTACATAATAAATATATAATATATATACCTGTCCGGCTGCAGTACTAGTGATATTATATATACATATATATTGATTTCATCTCATTATCATCCAGTCTATATTATCAGCAGACACAGCACGTTAGTCCACGGCTGTAGCTACCTCTGTGTCGGCACTCGGCAGTCCATCCATAATTGTATACCACCTACCCGTGGTTGTTTTTTTTTTCTTTCTTCTTTATACATACTACTATAGTAGCTTACTGTAGCAGTCTGCGGTGCTGCTGAGCTGACAGTGTCCAGCAGGTCCGTCATCAGTCATTACATAATAAATATATATACCTGTCCGGCTGCAGTACTAGTGATATTATATATACATATATATTGATTTCATCTCATTATCATCCAGTCTATATTATCAGCAGACACAGTACGTTAGTCCACGGCTGTAGCTACCTCTGTGTCGGCACTCGGCAGTCCATCCATAATTGTATACCACCTACCCGTGGTTGTTGTTTTTTTCTTTCTTCTTTATACATACTACTATAGTAGCTTACTGTAGCAGTCTGCGGTGCAGCTGAGCTGACAGTGTCCAGCAGGTCCGTCATCAGTCATTACATAATAAATATATAATATATATACCTGTCCGGCTGCAGTACTAGTGATATTATATATACATATATATTGATTTCATCTCATTATCATCCAGTCTATATTATCAGCAGACACAGTACGTTAGTCCACGGCTGTAGCTACCTCTGTGTCGGCACTCGGCAGTCCATCCATAATTGTATACCACCTACCCGTGGTTGTTGTTTTTTTCTTTCTTCTTTATACATACTACTATAGTAGCTTACTGTAGCAGTCTGCGGTGCTGCTGAGCTGACAGTGTCCAGCAGGTCCGTCATCAGTCATTACATAATAAATATATATACCTGTCCAGGCTGCAGTACTAGTGATATTATATATACATATATATTGATTTCATCTCATTATCATCCAGTCTATATTAGCAGCAGACACAGTACGGTAGTCCACGGCTGTAGCTACCTCTGTGTCGGCACTCGGCAGTCCATCCATAAGTATACTAGTATCCATCCATCTCCATTGTTTACCTGAGGTGCCTTTTAGTTGTGCCTATTAAAATATGGAGAACAAAAATGTTGAAGTTCCAAAATTAGGGAAAGATCAAGATCCACTTCCACCTCGTGCTGAAGCTGCTGCCACTAGTCATGGCCGAGACGATGAAATGCCAGCAACGTCGTCTGCCAAGGCCAATGCCCAATGTCATAGTACAGAGTATGTAAAATCCAAAACACCAAATATCAGTAAAAAAAGGACTCCAAAACCTAAAATAAAATTGTCGGAGGAGAAGCGTAAACTTGCCAATATGCCATTTACCACACGGAGTGGCAAGGAACGGCTGAGGCCCTGGCCTATGTTCATGGCTAGTGGTTCAGCTTCACATGAGGATGGAAGCACTCAGCCTCTCGCTAGAAAAATGAAAAGACTCAAGCTGGCAAAAGCACCGCAAAGAACTGTGCATTCTTCGAAATCCCAAATCCACAAGGAGAGTCCAATTGTGTCGGTTGCGATGCCTGACCTTCCCAACACTGGACGTGAAGAGCATGCGCCTTTCACCATTTGCACGCCCCCTGCAAGTGCTGGAAGGAGCACCCGCAGTCCAGTTCCTGATAGTCAGATTGAAGATGTCAGTGTTGAAGTACACCAGGATGAGGAGGATATGGGTGTTGCTGGCGCTGGGGAGGAAATTGACCAGGAGGATTCTGATGGTGAGGTGGTTTGTTTAAGTCAGGCACCCGGGGAGACACCTGTTGTCCGTGGGAGGAATAGGGCCGTTGACATGCCTGGTGAAAATACCAAAAAAATCAGCTCTTCGGTGTGGAAGTATTTCAACAGAAATGCGGACAACATTTGTCAAGCCGTGTGTTGCCTTTGTCAAGCTGTAATAAGTAGGGGTAAGGACGTTAACCACCTCGGAACATCCTCCCTTATACGTCACCTGCAGCGCATTCATAATAAGTCAGTGACAAGTTCAAAAACTTTGGGCGACAGCGGAAGCAGTCCACTGACCAGTAAATCCCTTCCTCTTGTAACCAAGCTCACGCAAACCACCCCACCAACTCCCTCAGTGTCAATTTCCTCCTTCCCCAGGAATGCCAATAGTCCTGCAGGCCATGTCACTGGCAATTCTGACGAGTCCTCTCCTGCCTGGGATTCCTCTGATGCATCCTTGAGTGTAATGCCTACTGCTGCTGGCGCTGCTGTTGTTGCTGCTGGGAGTCGATCGTCATCCCAGAGGGGAAGTCGTAAGCCCACTTGTACTACTTCCAGTAAGCAATTGACTGTCCAACAGTCCTTTGCGAGGAAGATGAAATATCACAGCAGTCATCCTGCTGCAAAGCGGATAACTGAGGCCTTGACAACTATGTTGGTGTTAGACATGCGTCCGGTATCCGCCGTTAGTTCACAGGGAACTAGACAATTTATTGAGGCAGTGTGCCCCCGTTACCAAATACCATCTAGGTTTCACTTCTCTAGGCAGGCGATACCGAGAATGTACACGGACGTCAGAAAAAGACTCACCAGTGTCCTAAAAAATGCAGTTGTACCCAATGTCCACTTAACCACGGACATGTGGACAAGTGGAGCAGGGCAGGGTCAGGACTATATGACTGTGACAGCCCACTGGGTAGATGTATGGACTCCCGCCGCAAGAACAGCAGCGGCGGCACCAGTAGCAGCATCTCGCAAACGCCAACTCTTTCCTAGGCAGGCTACGCTTTGTATCACCGCTTTCCAGAATACGCACACAGCTGAAAACCTCTTACGGCAACTGAGGAAGATCATCGCGGAATGGCTTACCCCAATTGGACTCTCCTGTGGATTTGTGGCATCGGACAACGCCAGCAATATTGTGTGTGCATTAAATATGGGCAAATTCCAGCACGTCCCATGTTTTGCACATACCTTGAATTTGGTAGTGCAGAATTATTTAAAAAACGAGAGGGGTGTGCAAGAGATGCTGTCGGTGGCCAGAAGAATTGCGGGACACTTTCGGCGTACAGGCACCACGTACAGAAGACTGGAGCACCACCAAAAACAACTGAACCTGCCCTGCCATCATCTGAAGCAAGAAGTGGTAACGAGGTGGAATTCAACCCTCTATATGCTTCAGAGGTTGGAGGAGCAGCAAAAGGCCATTCAAGCCTATACAATTCAGCACGATATAGGAGGTGGAATGCACCTGTCTCAAGCGCAGTGGAGAATGATTTCAACATTGTGCAAGGTTCTGATGCCCTTTGAACTTGCCACACGTGAAGTCAGTTCAGACACTGCCAGCCTGAATCAGGTCATTCCCCTCATCAGGCTTTTGCAGAAGAAGCTGGAGACATTGAAGGAGGAGCTAACACAGAGCGATTCCGCTAGGCATGTGGGACTTGTGGATGGAGCCCTTAATTCGCTTAACAAGGATTCACGGGTGGTCAATCTGTTGAAATCAGAGCACTACATTTTGGCCACCATGCTCGATCCTAGATTTAAAGCCTACCTTGGATCTCTCTTTCCGGCAGACACAAGTCTGCTGGGGTTCAAAGACCTGCTGGTGAGAAAATTGTCAAGTCAAGCGGAACGCGACCTGTCAACATCTCCTCCTTCACATTCTCCCGCAACTGGGGGTGCGAGGAAAAGGCTCAGAATTCCGAGCCCACCCGCTGGCGGTGATGCAGGGCAGTCTGGAGCGACTGCTGATGCTGACATCTGGTCCGGACTGAAGGGCCTAACAACGATTACGGACATGTCGTCTACTGTCACTGCATATGATTCTCTCACCATTGAAAGAATGGTGGAGGATTATATGAGTGACCGCATCCAAGTAGGCACGTCACACAGTCCGTACTTATACTGGCAGGAAAAAGAGGCAATTTGGAGGCCCTTGCACAAACTGGCTTTATTCTACCTAAGTTGCCCTCCCACAAGTGTGTACTCCGAAAGAGTGTTTAGTGCCGCCGCTCACCTTGTCAGCAATCGGCGTACGAGGTTACATCCAGAAAATGTGGAGAAGATGATGTTCATTAAAATGAATTATAATCAATTCCTCCGTGGAGACATTGACCAGCAGCAATTGCCTCCACAAAGTACACAGGGAGCTGAGATGGTGGATTCCAGTGGGGACGAATTGATAATCTGTGAGGAGGGGGATGTACACGGTGATATATCGGAGGATGATGATGAGGTGGACATCTTGCCTCTGTAGAGCCAGTTTGTGCAAGGAGAGATTAATTGCTTCTTTTTAGGTGGGGGTCCAAACCAACCCGTCATTTCAGTCACAGTCGTGTGGCAGACCCTGTCACTGAAATGATGGGTTGGTTAAAGTGTGCATGTCCTGTTTATACAACATAAGGGTGGGTGGGAGGGCCCAAGGACAATTCCATCTTGCACCTCTTTTTTCTTTCATTTTTATTTGCGTCATGTGCTGTTTGGGGAGTGTTTTTTGGAAGGGCCATCCTGCGTGACACTGCAGTGCCACTCCTAGATGGGCCCGGTGTTTGTGTCGGCCACTAGGGTCGCTTATCTTACTCACACAGCTACCTCATTGCGCCTCTTTTTTTCTTTGCGTCATGTGCTGTTTGGGGAGGGTTTTTTGGAAGGGACATCCTGCGTGACACTGCAGTGCCACTCCTAGATGGGCCAGGTGTTTGTGTCGGCCACTAGGGTCGCTTATCTTACTCACACAGCTACCTCATTGCGCCTCTTTTTTTCTTTGCGTCATGTGCTGTTTGGGGAGGGTTTTTTGGAAGGGACATCCTGCGTGACACTGCAGTGCCACTCCTAGATGGGCCCGGTGTTTGTGTCGGCCACTAGGGTCGCTTATCTTACTCACACAGCTACCTCATTGCGCCTCTTTTTTTCTTTGCATTATGTGCTGTTTGGGGAGGGTTTTTTGGAAGGGACATCCTGCGTGACACTGCAGTGCCACTCCTAGATGGGCCAGGTGTTTGTGTCGGCCACTAGGGTCGCTTAGCTTAGTCATCCAGCGACCTCGGTGCAAATTTTAGGACTAAAAATAATATTGTGAGGTGTGAGGTATTCAGAATAGACTGAAAATGAGTGGAAATTATGGTTTTTGAGGTTAATAATACTTTGGGATCAAAATGACCCCCAAATTCTATGATTTAAGCTGTTTTTTAGTGTTTTTTGAAAAAAACACCCGAATCCAAAACACACCCGAATCCGACAAAAAAAATTCGGTGAGGTTTTGCCAAAACGCGGTCGAACCCAAAACACGGCCGCGGAACCGAACCCAAAACCAAAACACAAAACCCGAAAAATTTCAAGTGCACATCTCTAACTACCACTGGTCTGCACAACACAGCACCACTTTATACAGCTACACTGGATATATGGCAGCAGAGAACACCAACACTGTGACTGGCTGGACTGATGCAGCACAATACACTGACTACACTGGACTGGTCTGCACAACAGAGCACCACTTTATACAGCTACACTGGATATATGGCAGCAGAGAACACCAACACTGTGACTGGCTAGACTGATGCAGCACAATACACTACACTGGACTGGACAGCACAACACAGCACAAGATTCACCACCCCACTTTCCCGCCCCCACACAAACACTGAACACTGAGGACACGTCCTCTCAATACACTCTCCAGGACTGGAGTGAAAATGGCCGCGACGCGCGGCTCCTTACATGGAATCCAAATCCTGCGAGAATCCGACAGCGGGGTGATGACGTTTTGCCGCGTTCGGGTTTCTGATTCAGGCGGGAAAACCCGAGCCTGGCTCGGATCCGGACTCGGAAGGCAAAGTCCGGTAGGGTTCGGTTCACTGAGAACTGAACCCGCTCATCTCTAATTCTATGCTTGATGGTACTTCTCTCCCATCCATTGATCTTTTGCTAGTGGGCACCTAAATACTTGACCTCTCTTCTTCTTCGAAGTTGTCTTCCCTTGTTAAATGGGAAAATTATCTTAAGTGCACGATTTCGGAAGAGGAATGGAGAGGGGTATTTCATACTTGTTTCCATCTATCTAAATGTATGTCTCACATTGAACATTTTTACAAGCTTTTGCACCGCTTATATTTAACTCCATCGAGACTCCATATTTGTGGGCCATCCAATTCGAACATGTGTTGGCGTAATTGTAGCAATGTCGGGACCCTGCTCCATATATTCTGGTATTGCCCAGCACTCTCTAACCTATGGAACGCAGTTTTTACTCTCTTATCCAAGGTCCTGGGCTTCCACGTATCCCCTCACCCTAAATTAGCATTATTACTTTTGTTCCAAGGTGCCCTCCCCCCAAATGATAGATATGTGATGGGCCACATCTTAATATCAACCAACTCCTGATTGCACAAAACTGGCACACATCCCACATCCCCACTATAGCTGCAGTTGAAACAGCTGTTCAATCCCATTATGAGTTCTAGACAGCTGGCTTAACCTATTCCCCCATTTCGACAAAAAACACCTATATCGCTGCCTTCCCTGGCATTCGTATAGGTCATATAACCCAGTGTGTTTAATCTCCCACTCCGTTTGCTCACGATATCTCTTTATAGGCCTCTGTAAGGCTGGCTTTATACACTGAATTTATTTTATTGACTAATTTGAAGATCCAGTAGTTCAATTTCAATATGTATATATGTGTTTGTCTGAATTCAGTACAAAATTGTCATGAGAAAGTCTACAATGCAACCTTGTCTATACCAGAATTGTATCCACCTGTTCTCCCCCCTCCCCAATTCCCCCCATACTCTCTTTTTTTCTCTCTGTATCCCCCCCCCCCCATTCCCACATATGTTATAAACTCTTCAATAAAAATCTAAAATTAAAAAAAGCACAAACATCAAATCCAAAATATTTAAGGCAAAAAATGTGATTATAATGTAAAGAGTAAATTTGATGTCTCCATTCTATTCCGTATGTAGGCCCTCATTCCGAGTTGTTCGCTCGGTATTTTTCATCGCATCGCAGTGAAAATCCGCTTAGTACGCATGCGCAATGTTCGCACTGCGACTGCGCCAAGTAACTTTACTATGAAGAAAGTATTTTTACTCACGGCTTTTTCTTCGCTCCGGCGATCGTAATGTGATTGACAGGAAATGGGTGTTACTGGGCGGAAACACGGCGTTTCAGGGGCGTGTGGCTGAAAACGCTACCGTTTCCGGAAAAAACGCAGGAGTGGCCGGAGAAACGGTGGGAGTGCCTGGGCGAACGCTGGGTGTGTTTGTGACGTCAACCAGGAACGACAAGCACTGAAATGATTGCACAGGCAGAGTAAGTCTGGAGCTACTCTGAAACTGCTAAGTAGTTAGTAATCGCAATATTGCGAATACATCGGTCGCAATTTTAAGAAGCTAAGATTCACTCCCAGTAGGCGGCGGCTTAGCGTGTGTAACTCTGCTAAATTCGCCTTGCGACCGATCAACTCGGAATGAGGGCCGTAATAACTGTATCCTGGCCCAAATAGAAATTGTTCTTGCTGGAGCTGCGGACACCAGCCTAGAATAGTCTGTGTGCACAATCACAGGCAGCACTACAGAGTATAGCTTGGCACAAATATGCGTAGTAGTAATAATAATAATCTTGGCAGTACAGTTTTCAAATAAGCATCAAAACTGGCTGGGCAATTATAAATAGCTGTGATCTAAGAATCTATGTAATATATATAAACGTATAAAGAATTACAACAAGCTGCTCAAGATTTAAGATGATAGTAAGCATAAAAGAGGTCATACTCAGGGTTGCGTCACCGTTGATGTCACCGTTGCGCTCCCAGTAACTGACAAAGTGGGAGGCACCGTCATGCTGCCAAGCACCATGGTCTTGTTGCTTTGTGGCGCATTATAATTGCGGTAATTGGTAATGGCGGTCAATGGTGCAAAGAGTGTGGCAGGTGGTACTGCGTACTCACTGCCAAATTCTTAAAGGTAATCCGTATCCGAACGTACCTGCATACTTGCACCTCTGCCTTTCATGTTGCCACCGTTATATGGGCAGAGAGAGAGATAGTAAGAGGGCTGACAAAAAGCTCCCTGTTTAGTCTTGTTCTATAATGTGGCAATGATAGCACACAAATGCAAAATGCAGGATGTCAGACCCAGGCCAGGTATTCTGGGGGTAATTCCAAGTTGATCGCAGCAGGAAATTTTTTAGCAGTTGGGCAAAACCATGTGCACTGCAGGGGGGCAGATATAACATGTGCAGAGAGAGATAGATTTGGGTGTGGTGAGTTCAATCTGCAATCTAAATTGCAGTGTAAAAATAAAGCAACCAGTATTTACCCTGCACAGAAAAAAAATAACCCACCCAAATCTAACTCTCTCTGCAAATGTTATATCTGCGCCCCCTGCAGTGCACATGGTTTTGCCCAACTGCTAAAAAATATCCTGCTGCGATCAACTTGGAATTACCCCCTCTGTGTGCAAAGCTGAGCAGCAGGCATGGTCACAATCACCTGTGTGAGCCTGGTAAAAGAAGCAGCAGAGACACTGGGAAACTGTTCCTGATGCTGAAGTAGTCAGCCAGGCAATAGGAGGGGTGTTTTGGGGACTACATTAGGGGGCTGGCTGGGCAGGGGGGCAGGGTGCCATCATTCCCTCGTCCAGTGCGATTTAAGTGTTCCTGGGCCGCCTGACTGTGGAGGCAGCAGAGGATGATCCTGCTTCCCCTGGCCACTGCACAGCTAGAGAAAGAACTAGTACCCGAATCAGTAAGGATTGCAAATTCTGCTAAGTAGCACAATTTGAATCCTTTTGATTGCATGGTGGGGGCCGCCCATCACAGGGCAAGGCTGCCCAGCGTGCTATCTGCTGCCCCGCCCTGAGACCACGCTGAAATTGCAGTCGCACTGCAATTTCAGCATGATCGCTAAAAATAGGGCAGCCTCCTGTCAGCGCAGCCTGGCTGCGACCACAGGGGGCCTGACGCCATCTTTGTGATCACAGCAGCTGCATGTGACATCACGCAGCTGTCTCGATCACGCCATGCCCCCTATTCCACTGGTGCTACCCCTGTTTTCATACCACCACCCCCGCAACACTCTGTCGCTGCCTAGGAAATGGAGCGTTGCCGCCCCCCTCCCACCCCACAAACGGCTCTACCTGATTGACAGGCAGAGGCGTTCGCATTTACCGCGGGGTGCCTACAGAAAATGCGGGTGCATGCGTAGGACAGGTTCTGCGCATGTGCCGAGCATCCTCTTTGTAACTTTTATGGTTGGATTGCTTTTTGCGGAAATGAGTGGAAATGAATGTTATTGAGGTTAATTATACTGTAGGAACAAACAAAAAAAAGATCTGTGATTTTTGTGTGTTTTTTAAAAAAACAGATCCAAAAACAAAACCTGAAAGAGTGGTTTTGGCAAAACCAATCCATATCCAAAACATGAAAGGAGATCCAGGGGGTCATTCCGAGTTGTTAGCTGACTAGCTGCTTTTAGCAGCATTGCACACGCTAAGCCGCTGCCCTCTGGGAGTGTATCTTGGCATAGCAGAATAGCGAACGAAAGATTAGCAGAATTGCGAATAGAAATTTCTTAGCAGTTTCTGAGTAGCTCCAGACTTACTCCTACATTGCGATCAGTTCAGTCAGTTTCGTTCCTGGTTTGACGTCACAAACACACCCAGCGTTCACCCAGACACTCCCCCGTTTCTTCAGACACTTCTGCGTTTTTCCCAGAAACGCCAGCGTTTTTTCGCACACTCCCAGAAAACGGCCAGTTTCCGCCCAGAAACACCCACTTCCTGTCAATCACACTACGATCACCAGAACAATGAAAAATCTTTGTTATGCCGTGAGTAAAATACCTAACTTTTGTGTAAATAACTAAGCGCATGCGTTCTGCGAACCTTGCGCATGCGCAGTAAGCGACTAATCGCAGTATAGCGAAAATCGGCAACGAGCGAACAACTCGGAATGACCCCCCCAGATCCAAAACCAAAACACAAAACCCGAAAAGTGTCTGGTGCACATCTCTAGTTAAAATGCTTATAAAGTCCACAGATGTAGTGTTCTGTGAAACAGCGCCACTAAACGTGAGGCTGGAACAAGAATCACATCATAAGTTTGTTTTCGTTGGATATGCCTACAGCTGGAAGTGTGACTCGGAAAAATATTGAGTCAATCTGTAAGAAGTTAACTGTAGATGGATCTGTTGCCTATTACAAAGCCCATCTTGTTACAAGAATACTGTACATATGTAGAAATCCGTGAATGGATAGCCAGATCTGCATGCATGATTTGTTGCTGTACCAGTTAGATTTTCACTTATGTAGAGAATGAGATGTGCCCTGTATCGCAGGGCACATCAGAGCAGCAGCGGTGGGTGCCTGGTGCAGGGACCGTGTATTGGTTCCCTGCACCGGACCTGAAGTGGTGGCGGGCAGCGCTGCCGCAGGGGCGCTTCAAACTTGGCCCCGTTTTTGCAGCCAATTGGAAGCGCCAGCTGCGGGATATCAAATCTGGCACCGTCCGTGAGCCAATCACGGCTCACGGGGCGCCGGCCAATCACAGGAGGGTGTGGCGAGCCAATCGGCACTCACCGCGTCATGGACCCCGCCCCCGGCGTGTGACGTCAGACGCCGGGAGCAGGAGAACACGGGAGGCCGCGCTGAAGAGCGGTGAAGAGCCGGGCGGCGCTGAACAGAAGAGGACACCAAGGGAAGAGCTCCGGTGGCCGCTGAAGAGGCCAGAAGACGCCTGCATCCCGGAGGAAGATGTCCAGCGTCGGCTGGATGCGAGGAAGAGGCGGCGGTGCCACTGGCCAGGACAGGCCAGCGGCAGAAGAATGCGGCTGAGAACCCGGAGAGGACACCAGGGGAGGAATGCAAAAGAGCTAACGAAGCTCCCTCCTGGTGCCTCCCCCATCGTTACAGGTAGGCCCTCGGTGAGGGTGCCTGTCACACACCCCCCCTCTCTCCTCCCTAGACCAACCGGGATAGGGCATCAAGCCCGTGGGCACAGTCAGGCCACAGGCCTGTGACGCTGCAGGCGGGCACTAGGCCCATGGGTGCGGCTATATTAGAGGGCATTAGGTCCTAGTTCGGTTGCGGCTGCTAGGGATATAAGGTGACCCTGGTCACCCAACGGGCCCCAAGTTAGGTGGGCGCTAGGCCCGTGGGATAATGTCAGGCCTCCGGCCTGTGTGCAGCTAGGGGGCACTAGGTCCAGTATAGATAGTATGTCCCCCCCCCCCAAGGTGAACAAAGGTGGTACTAGGCACTAGGCCCAGGCCATCCCGGTGGGTAAAGAAAGGCAGGCCCGCTTGGCCTGAGCCCCTAATAGGCCCAAGTAAGTTTATGGGAGGTGGGTAGGCCGTATGGCGCCCACACCCCAGTAATCTGAGGTATATAGGAACTTAGAGGAACAGCACCGTTGTAGATACTTGGATTGCACTGTGTATTGTGATGAATGTTGTTTCCGTGCAGGGCCAAGGTTGCTTATAGTTTGTTTAGTTTTGTTGCACCACACATACAGCTAGTTTGAGGGCTCTGCCGTTGTAGTTAGTGTAGTGGTGTTACATCAGGATAGTTAGGCCCTGCATGGCTGTTGTTTGGTTTCCTCCTTACAGGGACCTGTAAGTGGAGAGGAAGATCGCAGTGCAAGACTGACAACGGTGAGTAACATCTGTGTCCGTCTTTCCCTTTGTCTGTCCCCGAGCGCCGGATTAGGGGTTTGCTCATGGACGTGAGAAACCCCTTTATCACACTACACGCGAGAGTGCGAGTGTGTGAAAATTGGGTGGCTGAGACCTTAGGGCCAGTGATGACCTTTCACCCAACCGGTGAAGGTCGCCGCCACCCCTGGGGTATTCTCTTTTCTGGTGGAAGAAGGGTTGATACCCCCCTTAATTTGGTTTACTTTCTCCCCAGTTCGTCCGTCTGCGTCTCCGAGAGGGGATCGCCGTGTTCAGGTCCAACTGAAGGTTTTCAGGTCCGTTGAAGATTCCGTGACCTGAAGGTGAGAGAGTGTGACGCGAGGTAAGCGGTGGGACGACACCTGCACGGCAGCAGGGACTGCACCCGCACCGCCACACTCTTACACTTAGATGAAGGACTTTATATGGAAACTACAGAACATTATTGTGAAGAGATGTTCCAAGAGAGAAAATTCTTTTGGTACCAACCTATCAGCTCCTAACTGTCCTTTTTTAATAGCCTGTAACATGGTCGGTAGGAGCTGGTTGGTTGGTACTTTATCACTGTGCTATTTATGACTCTCCAAGGCTTGATAAATGAGGGCCAGTATTTTTTTTAATGGACCTTATACATTCAGAGACTGATATCACTGTCTATACCACAAAATAATAGAGCAGACGCTGTTCATCATTGTTATGTATGTGGATGACTTGAAAAGCACATAGCAAGTGTCAAATTAAGGCAGGCGTTCGAGTTAAAAGACTTAGGGGGCATTTACTAAGCAGTGATAAGAGCGGAGAAGTGAGCCAGTGGAGAAGTTGCCCCATCAACCAATCAGCAGCTCTGTATCATTTTATAGTATGCAAATTATAGATGTTACTTCAGTGCTGATTGGTTGCCATGGGCAACTTCTCCACTGGCGCACTTCTCCGCTATTATCACTGCTTAGTAAATGTCCCCCATAGGGCTCTATTTATTAACATTATTTTTACTAAAATAATGTGCAAAAGAGTGGTTTTACACCCTTTTCACATTATTTTAGTATCACCTGAATGTATTGAAGGGCTTTTGAAGCAGTATACATGAAATACTGCTCCAAACCCTTTAAGTGTAATTTTTTTAGTAACCAACATCGCATTCCCTATACTTACAATGGGAAATGTGATGTGGCCAAATTTACTAAAAACAAATGTGAAAAAATGTGAAAAAATACTGCAGTGTGCCCTGTGATAATCTCGCCAGCTCAGGCTGGCGAGATCACAGGGCAGTACTGCGATAGGGAGTCAATTGCCCAGCTTCCGGCTCCAGTGATCCAGTGATCCGATGGACACACAAACTGATCAAAGTGTAAAAAGTAAAAAAAAAAATGAAAAAATGAAAAAAAAAAACATATTCACCAGTCCAGGGAGCCGATGTACGCTGCTCCGGTGAGTGCTGCTGGGCGCCGGATCCCCCATGTGCTGCAATGTGACCCCGGTGCATTAAAGTGACTCTGCAAAGCGGCAGCGCACTTTACAGCACCGGGGGTCAACACAGCACACAGGATTCAGCTTCCTGGACTGGTAAGTATATTGATCTGCTGGGGGGGGGGGTCTGCGGCCCGCGTAAGTAGACGTGACGGGGGGGTCGACCAGGCGGCGGTGGTAGCAGCAATGTCGGTGGAGGCGGCGCGTACGCAGCAGGACATTGGGGTATTTTTTCCGAAAAGTACACCGATGATGCTGCGGAGTGTCATCGCAGGGCCAGAGCTTGACCACAAGCTCTGTCCCTGCATGCAATAATTGATACATCCCTGTGATGTAGTCAATTATCGCAGTGCGAGTTTGGGTGATTTTATCACCTGTCATCCGCATCCTGGATGTGGATGGTGATAAATAGGCCCCTTAGGGCCTGTACATCACCTGTTGATCAAGACTGTCACAGTTGATACAAAAGCCCATATCGATGCAGGACTTAGCAAGCATGCAATATCAGAGAAAAGCCAGTCAGTATTCCCATTGACAAAGGCACAAAGCTCATTTAGGTCATGTGACCAAAAAGTGAGGAAGAGATAGAAGATATGAGAAAGGTTCTTCATCTAAACGATGTTGAGAGCTATGTATGCAACTAGAGTACACCAAGCATAAAAATTTTAAACCAAAATCCTTCTGTGATGCCTACTGGGGAGCAGATGAGGATGACTGTTGTTCTTACACAAGCTATATATTTGTACTGGCTGGCTTAGCCATCAGCTGGACGAGCAGATAGCAACCCACTGTTGCCCTATCCAGCACTGAGGTGGAGTACATGGCAGTATGGCACTTACAGAATCAGCCATGGAAGTCTTATGCCTAAGAGGGACATAATTGTATCCACATTGCGTCTAACAATAGAGGTGCAATGGACTTTTCCTACAGCACAAAGCACCATGGATGGGCTAAGCACATAGCTATCAGACATTATTTCATTTGTAGAAGAAATCTATCAGTATTACCTTTGTAGTGAATGAATATACCTTCGCAGATATATGTCAAAGGGATGCCACAACTCCTGAGTGTGTTCCTCAAAAAGGATGTGTATTTAGAAAGTACTTGATATGTTTGTTTATATGACAGGGAGAAGGGTTAGAGATCAGTGTGCTTCTGCCCTGTCTCCTCCGTACTGAATTCAGGCACTAGGACAATCTCCAAACCCAGTGATTTCATGCTAGTGCCAGATTAAACCCTGTGGAGGCCTCTAGGTATCTCGGTGCCCCCTTTGCAAATTATCTCCTTATAAGTTTTTCATTTTACTAACCAACACTCTACAATCTGGAAACTGTAATGCGAATCTGATGTCTATGGTTTATGTACATTAAGTTGTTAATGGGTACATTGCATAAATACCGTATTTTCTCTATAGAGTCTTTAATGTAAAGTTTTTGTTTCTTTGAGTTGAATAATTTTTTTTATCTTTTGGAAACGATTTAAGAAAGCTTGATTATAATTTTCTTTCAGGATCAAATCAATATTATTTTGATCTGTTGTCGCAGGGCCCATAGGTTGGTTCCTACTCTGCCTATTTGGTAATCCGGCCCTGAGTCATGCACACGTGTGTGCGCCACTGTGTACAGTGTCTCAGTACTGTGCGGATAGACAGAACTTATTTCAGGTCAGAAATCCTGATACTGTACCTGCAATGCCACTATTGTTAACCTGTTACCTACTCTCATCAATAAACTGGCATCCTGGTTAAGGACTCCCTGTCTGGCTATAGTCACTTTCATATCCCCTGTCATCATAGTGGGATTACCCCGGGACGATGGTGCCTTGCCCACAGCACAAATGCACTGCAGGCGCACCATCTGGCAGCACATCCCCTGTACTGCCATTATACCCAGTGAGGCACTAGTGAAAGTCTCGCTCTGCCGGCGCCTGTCTGCCCCCTCTGCAGCTGCCATGTAACACACACCCAGGGTTGGACTGGCCCACAGGGGTACAGGGGAAACCTCCGGTAGGCCCCACTGCCTGGGGGCCCACCTCCTCTAGGGATCAGGTTCTAGACTGTGCACTTGAATTATACATTATAAATATTACCTTTATACTGCACATTACTATGGTGTATTTTCTATAGTGCTTGCGGTTATTAATGTGGTATATTATCATGCATGCACTATCAGCATTTACTATATCTATTTATCAAGGGGTGCATACCATGCACTCTCTCTAATGGTTAGCCCAGCCTCTGTGGCAGCTGACCACACCCCCTCTGGAGACTGGCCACAACCCAAAATATGGACCCCTACCATTGCATCCGCCCGGTGGGCCCTTCATGCCCCAGTCCGACACTTCACACCCCCCCCCCCCCCCCGTTGCCATTCTCCCATAGGTTAGTCCCGTCGCCGCCTGTGGAAGGGACGGGGAGTGGTGCCACAGCTGCCATGTAACACACACCAGCTGCTCCGTTCTCCCATCTGTGAGTCCTGTCGCCACCTGTGGAAGGGACGGGGAGTGGTGCCACAGCTGCGATGTAGCATACAGCTCCCCATGTGTGAGTCCCGCTGCCGCCACTGTAATGGAGCTAGGAGTGTCTGTGCCTGGAATCGCTCCAACAGATGAATAACACACACAGACACATACGCCACTGTAATGGAGCTAGGAGTGTCAGTGCCTGGAATTGCTCCAACAGGTGAATAACATACACAAACACAAACACACA